>NC_059157.1:3755000-4380000 GCF_019923935.1 Bubalus bubalis
CCCGCTCACCGCAACTGCAGAAAGCCCGCACTGCAATAGAACACCCAGCACAGCCAAAAATATGAGTGAATAAACAAATAAATTTTAAAAAAAGGTTCTGCAAACTCGTGATGTGATTACATAGCTCAACAACTGGGTTGTTGTTGTTGTTCAGTCGCTCAGTCATGTCAGACTCTCTGTGATCCCGTGGACTGTAGCACCCCAGGCCTCCTTGTCCATCACCAGCTCCCGGAGCTTACTCAAACTCATGTCCATTGAGCTGGTGATGTCATCCCCATCTCCTCCTGCCTTTAATCTTTCCCAGCATCAGGGTCTCTTCCAGTGAGTCGGTTCTTTGCATCAGGTAGCCAAAGTATTGGAGTTTCAGCTTCAGTATCAGTCCCTCCAATGAATATTCAGGACTGATCTCCTTTAGGATGGACTGGTTGGATCTCTTTGCAGTCCAAGGGACTCTCAAGAGTCCTCTCCAACACCACAGTTCAAAAGCATCAGTTCTTTGGTGCTCAGCCTTCTTTATGGTCCAACTCTCACATCCGTAATTGACCACTAGAAAAACCATAGCTTTGACTAGATGGAACTTTGTTGGCAAAGTGACATCTCTGCTTTTTAATACACTGTCTAGGTTGGTCACAGCTTTTCTTCCAAGGAGCAAGCATATTTTAATTTCATGTCTGCAGTAAATAGTGGTTCTGCTTATTAAGAAACAAATCCAACTGTGATAACACTTTTTATTACTGCACTCTGAGCTTATTAAATTCCATGACCCAGGAAATTAAAGACACGAATAGAAGCTATGTACTTCCTACCCATGTCTGCCTCTTTCCTTTCCTTGTACACAATGTCCAAACATAAGAAATACTTCAGAGGGCAAATCCAGTTTCATAGGTACCAGAGGTTTATCATAGAAGCACAGAGCTTCAGAGAAAACCAAAAAGGCCTGATTTGTTGGGATGTGGAGAGGCTGAGAAAACAAAATCATTCTTTCCTTGATCATGGTCTTAATGAACTTCTTTGACTCAGGAAACCCTTACTGTGTCCAAAAAAGATCAGCCAGGTTGAAATGACAGATGACTTACTATATGTTTTATCATGACACTTTCATCAATCTTTCATTAAACTGGGTCACGGAGGGCTTACTTTTCAGAAAAAAAGCCTTTGAGAAAACAGAAGAAAATGAACCCTTTTCATAATGACTGTGCTCAGACTTTATTTTAGAAGAATCTCCCTTTTGGGAGGGAGAGAAATGAGTTCAAAGCAAGATTTGGTAAGGCACAGGATTATCTTCTTAAACATCACAGCTTTTCTTAGTTTACTTTAGCATCACGCAAACATGAATCATCTGTTGAGTTCACTTCAAATGTTTCAAAATTCTCATCAGACATTAAAAAAAAAGAGAATTCTGGGAGGGATCTGGGCAGAGAAAAAGGGGAACCGAGAGATCTGTGTGTTCATCCAATCAGTCGTCTATTTGTGAATTTAGAAAACATTTATTTTAGCAGCTGCCTCTGAGCTCAGGCTTCCCTGGTGGCTCAGACGGTAAAGAATCCCACCTGCAAGGCAGGAGACCTGGGTTTGACCCCTGGGTTGGGAAGATCCCCTGAGAAGGGAATGGCCACCCACTCCGGTATCCTTTGCTCAAGTGTTCCATGGACAGAGGAGCTTGGCGCGCTACACACAGTCCACAGGGTCGTGAAGAGTTGGACACGACTGAGCAATTAACACTGTACTTAGTGCTTGTAATATAAAAACAACTAAGACACAGTTTCATTCTTGCGGAAGCGTATGTGTAAGCAACTGAGTTCTGTATTTCCAGTCTTGGTTATTTCTCAAGGAGAGAGAAACAGCTGAAAATGAAGGAAAAAACATGAAAAGATGCTCAATGTCATTGCAAGGAAATGCAAATCAGGATCATACTGAGGTACTGCTTAACACCCTCTAGGTTGGTTACGATAAAATGGCAGATAATAACACATGTTGGTGAGGATATGGAGAAATCAGAGCACTCGTATATTGCTGGTAGGAATGTGAAATGTGCTTTGGAAAAGCACTTTGGCAGTTTGGCACCTTGGCAGTTCCTCAAAAGGTTAAACACAAAGTGACTTATGACCCAGCAATTCTACTCTGAAATACACACTCAAGAGAACTGAAAACATGTGTCTGTACAGAAACTTGGACAAAGCAGCACCATGCACAATATTCAGAAGGTAGAGACCACCCAAATGTCCATCAGATGATGAATGGGCAGACAAAATACAGTATATTTGTACAATGGAATACTGTTCAGTCATGAAAAGGAAGTAAGTACTGTTACACGCTACAGCATGGAAGAACCTGGAAAGCACGCCACGAAGGAAGCCAGATACAAAATGCCGTGTATCATCTACCTCTATTTCTGTGAAATATCGAGATTAGGCAAATTCATAAAGACAGAAATTAGATTAGTGCTTGCCAAGGTCTGGAGGGAGGGGAGAATGGATGATGACTACTTAAGGATACAGAGTTTCTTTTCAAGGTAATGACAATGTTCTGGAATTGTGTAGTGTTGATGGCTGCACAACCCTGTGAATATACTAGAAACCACTGAGTGAAAACCCTTGTTTTGGGGACTTCCCTGGTTAGGGCTCTGCGCTTCCCCTGCAGGGGACTGCGGCTCAGTCCCTGGTCACAAACTAAGATCTCACATGCTGCATGGTGCAACATCATCAAAAAATATAAATAAATGGAATTAAAAAAGAAAACCATTGTTTGTATGGACATATTTTGCATAAATCTGTGACTTTTATAGTATGTGAAACATGTCTCCATAAAGCTCCTAGTAGAAAGCAAAGAAACCAGGAGAGAAAAGAGGTTCCGTTCAACAAACATATATATGAGGGGATCCCATGCCAGGCAACATGCCAAGGAGCTGAAGACAACCAAGTCTTAATTCTTGGGGCAGCTTTCAGTGTTATGGGGGGAAACAGACAATCATGGGTCACCTGCCTATGACATGGTCAGGGCTGGGGTAAGTCTCGGAGTCGCCCTCCTGCCCACCCGCGGCCCGAGTCCAGGATGGGTACTCTCAACCCTCCCCGTGCTTGTTGGTGGCAGCCCTCAGCACCTGGGGCATAACAGGCGTGAGCTTTCTCCTTCCTTAGACGTGGTCTCTGGTTCACTGCAAGTGCTAGAGTTCCAGCGAGGGGGCCCGTCCATGCTGAAACCCTGGTGTCTGCCCCTGGTTCCTCTGATGCACAGCATCACAGTTTCTCCAGATCACTGCTGCCAGCCCTCTAGAGGGGAGAACACGGGGAGGAGGCCTGTATCTGGCACGTGCAGACAGGCAGGGTGGCAGTCTGGAGCGGTGCCCGAGAGGCTGAGGGTCTCTGCGAGGGCTTCCAGAAGAGCTAATAACACAGACGCAGGGCCCGAGCTTCCAGCTTCGTGAAAACCGCATTAGGATGTTTGAACTTTGGTTAAAAAACCCCCAAACTCCACTCAGATGAAGATGTCCAGATTCAAGCTCATCTAAGACGTGGTGATCTGGGGGCATACATGCTTACTGATCAACTAGATTCCTGCTTGCTTTGATAGCTCTCATCACTGGGTTTTCTAGGGCTAGGACACAGGGCTAAGGAGAGCTGAAGGGCCATACGTGTTTCCGCAATGGAGAAATGAAAATCACTATGTCCAGGCCAGTTCGGTTGAGATGCCATCACCGAAAATGGAGATTCGAAGTCTGAGTCTTATACATCTTGCTCAACTGTCTACTTTGGGCTATGAAAACCACTGTTGGGACTTCCCAGGTGGTACAGTGGATAAGAGTCTGCTTGCCCATGCAGGGGACACGGGTTCGATCGCAGGTTTGGGAAGATTCCACATGCCTTGGAGCAACTGAGCCCGTTGAGCTAGTGCTCTAGAGCCTGGGAGCTGTAGCTACTGAGCTTGAGTGCTGCAGCTACTGAAGCCCACGTGCCCCACAGCCTGTGCTCCAAGCAAGAGGAGCCGGTGCCCTGCAACTGGAGAGTAGCCCCTGCTCGCAGAAACTAGAGGAGGCCCACACGCAGCAACAGAGACCCAGAGAAACTGAAACTGAAAGTAGATAAATAAGATAAATATTGCAACTTCCCATGCATTAAAAATCCACTATTCATCACACTCAAGAGTCACTGCTTGCTGGTTAGGTCTCTCCTTTACATGATCGTAAACCCCAAACCCCAAAGTAGTATGCCAGTGTCTGCTACTGCTGCTAAGTCACTTTGGTCGTGTCCAGCTCTTCACGACCCCATGGACTGCAGCCCACCAGGCTCCTCCATCCATGGGATTTTCCAGGCAAGAGTACTGGAGTGGGGTGCCATCGCCTTCTCCGATGCCACTGTCTGCTAGGCAACTCAAATCTAAGGAGAAATACTAACAAAATCTACAGGAAGACTCACAAGGTGTGGATTTACTCTACATACAGTTTTTTTGGGTGGAGTTCATTCTTAGGAAAAAGAAACAATAGCTCCAACAGGGATCTGTGTCCAGAGAACCAACTAGTGATCAGGTGTGTAGGATTGGGGGTAAAGTCAGTGAACACGGTCAGACATACTCTGGAAATATGTAACATTACAGTGATCAGTCTCTAGGGATCAAAACCAACATGTACAGGGACGTCCCTGGTGGCACAGTGGGAAAGAACCCACCTGCCAATGCAGGGGACACAGGTTCGATCCCTGGTCTGGGAAGATCCCGCATGACGCACAGCAACTAAGCCTGAGTGCCACAACTACTGAGGCTGGACACGAGAGGCCGGAACCACAACCACCGAGCCCACGTGCCGCAACTACTGAAGCCCTCACACCTGGAGCCTGAGCTCCACACCAAGAGAAGCCCCTGCCGGGAGGGGTCCTTGAACTGCAGCTGGAGAGCAGCCCCGCCGCAACCCGAGAAAGCCTTCGTCAAGCAACAGAGACCCCTCGCAGCCAAAGATAGACAAATACATAATTAAACAAGTAAACAAAATGACTGCGATATAAAAGAGTTAAAAACTGTGTACATTAGTTTCTTATAAAGTCCGGATTTTTTTTTAATAAAAATTATACAAATAATACAATTTATTGGAGAAGGCAATGGCACCCCACTCCAGTACTTTTGCCTGAAAATCCCATGGATGGAGGAGGCTGGTAGACTGAAGTCCATGGGGTCGCTAAGAGCCGGACACGACTGAGCGACTTCGCTTTCACTTTTCACTTTCATGCATTGGAGAAGGAAATGGCAACCCACTCCAGTGTTCTTGCCTGGAGGATCCCAGGGACGGGGGAGCCTGGTGGCTGCCGTCTATGGGATCACACAGAGTCGGACACGACTGAAGTGACTTAGCATAGCATAGCATTGTAGAAAAATTGAAAGACATAAATTAGCAAAAAACAAACTTACCTATCAACTTTCTACCACAGAGATAAGTACTGTAGCATTTTGATGTTTCTACATCTTAAATTAGGATCTTTGACTGTATGTGGACATATGCGCCTGTGTGCACTGAAACGCATACTCAAAAAACACAGACTAACCCAATTACTAAAAAAATGCATCTTCCTGGTAAAGTCAGATGGAATATACATATCCATGTTGTCAGGAAAGCTACATCTTATTTGTAAAATTAAATCTTTTTATTGAAGTACAGTTGCTGTACAATATTTTATAAATTACAAGTGTCTAATATAGTGAGTCACAACTTTTAAGGGTTATACTTCATTTATAGTTATTATAAAATATTGGCTATATTTAATGTGTTGTTACTATGTCCTTGTTAGCTTCAGTTCAGTTCAGTTCAGTTCAGTTGCTCAGTTGTGTCCAACTCTTTGTGACCCCATGAATCACAGCACGCCAGGCCTCCCTGTCCATCACCAACTCCCGGACTTCACTCAAATTCACCTCCATCAAGTTGGTGATGCCATCCAGCCATCTCATCCTCTGTCGTCCCCTTCTTCTCCTGCCCCCAATCCCTCCCAGCATCAGAGGCTTTTCCAATGAGTCAACTCTTCACATGAGGTGGCCAGAGTACTGGAGTTTCAGCTTTAGCATCATTCCTTCCAAAGAACACCCAGGACTGATCTCCTTTAGGAAGGACTGGTTGGATCTCCTAGCAGTCCAAGGGAATCTCAAGAGTCTTCTGCAACACCACAGTTCAAAAGCATCAATTCTTCGGCGCTCAGCTTTCTTCACAGTCCAACTCTCACATCCATTCATGACCACTGGAAAAACCATAGCCTTTACTAGATGGACCTTTGTTGGCAAAGTAATGTCTCTGCTTTTCAATATGCTATCTAGATTGGTCTTATCTTATACCTAATAATTTGTACCCCCTCCCCCACCCTATTTTGTCCCTCCTCCCTTCCCCACTAGTTTGTTCACTATGAGTCTGTTTCTTTTTTATTATATTCACTAGTGTGTTGTATTGTTTAGATTCTACATATAAGTGATCTCATACAATTTTTGTCTTTCCCTGTCGGACTTATTTCACTCAGCATAATGCTGTCCAACCATGTTGTTGCAAATGGCAAAATTTCATCTTTTTTTATGGCTGAGTAATATTTCCTTGTGTACATATACCACGTTTTCTGTATTCATTCCTCTGTTTATAGACACTGAGGATGCTTCCGTATCTCAGCTATTGCAAATTATGCTGCTAAGAACACTGAGGTGCATATATACTTTAAAAGTAGAGTTTCTGTTTTTTTAAAAATGTCATTATTTATTTACTTATTTGGCTGCACTGGGTCTTAGCGGCAGCACTTGGGAACTTGGTTGCAGCGCTCAGGCTTCTCTCTTTTCGGCTCAGAAGTTGTAGCACGTGGGCTTATTTGCCCTGGCATGTGGGATCTTAGTTCCCAGACCAGAGATTAAACCTGTGTCCCCTGCATTGGAAGGTGGATTCTTAACCACTGGACCACCAGGAAAGCCCCAGGGTTTTGCTTTTTTTCTGGTATTTATCTGGGAGCGGAATTTCTAGGTAATATAGCAGTACTGCTACTAAATACTAGGGCTTCCCTGGTGGCTCAGGTGGTAAAGAATCTGCCTGCAACGCAGGAGACCGAGGTTCAATCCCTGGGTCAGGAAGATTTCCTGGAGAAGGGAATGGCAACCCACTCCAGTATTCTTGACTGGTGAATCCCACGGACAGAGGAGCCTGCTGGGCTACAGTCTATGGGGTTGCAAAGAGCTGGACAAAACTGATCAACTGATACACATAGTAGTTCTATTTTTAGTTTTTTTGTCGAAAGCTCCATACTATTCTCCATAGCGGCTGCGCTAATTTACATTCCCTTCAACAGTGTAAGGGATTGATTCCTTTTTCTCTACATCCTTGCCAACATTTGTTGTTTGTGTTCTTTTTGATGACAGTCATTCTGACAGGTGTGATGTGATATTGTGATTCTGATTTGCATTTCCCTGGTGATTAGTCATGTGGAGCATCTTTTCACATACTTGTTCTCCATCTGCATAGGGAAGCTACATCTTGACTTCTTACACCCAGAGGTGATGTGCATTTTGCCAGATCAAGTGCAGATGGCAGAGATAAAGGAGAGAGAGCTACAGGTCTTTTCCTTCTCATCTTTGAGAACCAATCATAGTGCAACTGGACACTGTGTGGCTTGAGGGACACGCCTTGGGAGGGCTGGAGGCCACCCGGCAGAATTAGAAAGATGTAGGACCCTCCCCTCAACCTCATCACTACCTTTCTGCTTTACTCTTTGCCATTGGCAGTAGGGCACTGAAGATTTCTTCCTGTCTGTAGCTCAACAATTTATGTGGAAAGTTGAACTGTCTGGCCTTTAAAGTTCTTGGGAACCCTGGAGTCTTGTGATAATTCAATGTGTGGGTGGAATGGATGCCTTCTGTGTTCTGACAGTGAGTCTGAAGAGTGGTTTGCTTTGCTCTTGTATTTCTCCTAGATTATCTTCATGGAGGGTGGGTGAATAGGTGATTATGTCTGTAGTTAAAACATCAAAACCTCTACAGAAACATCTACTTAAGTGGTAGCAGTTGCACACTAGTGCACCCCACCCATGTCTTTCTTTTCTCCAAAATATTAACTCAGAACCATCTTATTTACCCAAAACAGTCACCACAGGCAACAGTACATCAGTCACTATGCCTGGGCCCATCATTCATCATTAAATAACTGTCACCGGGAGTGATATCCCAGCAAGTGGAGAGGTGGGTGGGGAGTCTCATTAGGCTACTGAATACACTTGACACATGACACGGTAACCAGTTCTCCTAGTGGCGTAACCACTGCCTTCTCTCCCCTCTCGGGGTCTCCATCCTTTCTCTTCCTCGTGCACGCCAAGCAGCCACATGCTGGCTGATAAATATGCCCAGCTCAGGAAATGCATGCTGCCGGGAGTGCGCGCTCACTGGGTGTCGGTACTGAGTTCTGCCTGGAAACAAATGTGAGAAACACAGCCTGGAGGCCTCGCTGTTCACCTGAGCACTGCAGCTGTGAACTGTCCCAAGGGACTGACTGCTAAAGAAGCTGGGTTAATCAAGGCCCATGACTACATGTGACAGTCCAAGGATGATGCATTTTGCCTGGCTTTTATGTCCTCAGATGCTGTATCCTAGACTAAGCAACTGTGCTGTTACTTTATCAAGGATATTATTATGAAAGCAAACTCCGTCTGTTCGTTCAACAAAGGACCAGGAGAGTTTTTTTAATGAACACTTGCCAAGCATTAGTCTGACTAATTGCCAAGCATTACTCTGCACTAAAATAGATCGACATGCTAAAATATTACTAACATTTTTTTTTTAACTTTTTTGGCTAAGAACTTTAAGATCTAATTCACATAACACACAATTCAACGGCTTTTAATATATTCACAGAGTTGTAAAATCACACTGTCATCAGCTTTAGAGCATTTTCATCCTCATCCTAAGAAAGTCTGTACCTTTAGAAATCACTTCCTATCCCTCTCAACTCCCCATCTGCTCTGCTCCAAGCAACCACTAATGTATTTTCTGTTTCTACCTATTTGCCTATTCTCGACATTCTGTATAAATGGAATTGTACCACATGTATTCTTTGATGACTGGTTTTCACTGAGCACAATATTTTCAAAGTTTATCCCTGTTGTTTTTAAAAGTTTGATTTTAATTTTTAAAAATTTGGTTCTCAGAGGGACTTAGTATGTGAAAGGGAAAGCTGTGTGCATTCGTGTCAGAAATCATGCGACCGGCAGCAAGCCTGGCTTCTTGTTTTGCATTGGGTGGGATTCACTTGGTTTCTAGTTAATGAATGGGTAAGAGCAGAGGGCTGGCTAGTCTAACTTTTTTGAGTGAATTATAACAGCATCTCAGGCCCTAGTAGAAGGAAACCCCTCATCGCCTTGGTGGACACACAGTCCTTAGGAACAGAACGTAAGGCAGACCTTGCTGGTAGGTGGAAAGGAGAAGCAGCTGCCTTGGAGGGCCGACCCAGCAGAAGGAGAGGGGAGCTGAGACCAGAGGCCGTTTTCCATCTGCTCATCTTCCCTTTCAGGTAAGACCGCTTGCCTGGCACAGCCGTCCTGGAGTCTGAAAGGAGCAGCAGTTATCACTGGTGGTGGGAAACCCTTTGGGTCATTCAGAAAGGTGCTGGTTCATGGTGAGGTTAAGGCTATGGACCCTGAGCGGTTAGGGTGAAGCTATCGGATGAGAATATATTTTTATACCCCCAAGGAAGCTAAACTGTTAGCATGTTCAGTCACTCTTCCAATTTTACCTGGAACTTCCTCAAATTATCCCACAGCTAGGTCTTTCTGATTGAAGCTTTCCCCCCCACAGGACCTTCAACATCATGTTATTTCTTTATATATTAAAAAAAATCTTGAACAGTCCATCTCTTAGCTTTTTCCCAACATAATAATCCTGATTTATGTTACGTTTAATTCTTGGTATTAGACACCAAGTTTTGCATCATGTTAGTATTTAACCCTTTGATAAACACCATATTCATTCATGCATCCATCCATTTACTTAACAAACATGTATGCTCCAGTGTGTAAGGAATGGGGTTCAAACTTGAAGCAGTGTTAACTTTCAAGGTCTGCAGTTCCCAACAGAGCTGCCCAGATACTCCCATTCAGGGAGTCTTTCCTTAGAACAGCGTGTCTTTTCTTTACACCCTGCCCTCCGACTGGCTGGGGTGAAGATACAAGAGGTGCAAGTCTTCAAACTCTAGAGCTCAGGAGGGAGAGGGCAGAAGAGGGGAGGGAAGCAGAAAGGAGGCCAGGTCAGAGGTGTCAGTCCAGAAAGGGGAGAGGACATGAACATAAGGGTCTCTGGAGTTCCTTTATCTGGAATCTTAAGGCAGAAAAAGGGCCAAAACAAGGTTTAGATGGTTTCTTCTGACTCAAGAGTTCCTGAAACTAAAATAAATCATTTTTAGGACGAGGCTAGGGCATGATACAGATTTCCCAGATGGCTCTGTGGTAAAAGAATCTACCTGCAATCCAGGAGATGCAGGTTCAACTCCTGAGTTGGGAAGATCCCCTGGAGAAGGGCATGGCAACCCACTCCAGTATCCTTGCCTGAGAAAGCCCACAGACAGAGAAGCCCGGAGGGCTATTGTCCACAGGGTCACAGAAGAGTCAGACATGACTCATGCAAGGGGCATAATACAGTTTTACACACAAGAAGTCCCTGACTAACCTTTCTTCTCCCAGTCCCCATGGACTCCAACCCTCAGGAGCTGACACAACCTTTCAATCTACAATTAGAGCTAAACCACTTGAAGATGCAAATCACGAAGAAAGGGAAAAGACTGGTATAATGAGTCAGTCAAAATGTTAACCAAAAGGATACATACACTAGAAGTCTGCACTGTTTGGCTTTCAGAGTGTTTAAAAATCTCAGCCAATTTTAAAAACCAGGATTTAACATAAAATGTAGCTTCGTGTGAAAAATGGGAAGATCTGGCGTACTGAGCCCAAATCCGCCCAGAGCACCAGTAAGGCAGCCCCCCTCCTAACAGAGAGACCCCCTGGCTGTCTGCAGTCAGCACCCCTCCCAGAGGGAGGCCAGTGTCAGCGGCCACTTGGGTCTAGTCTTGCATCGTCTTTTGATGAGTAAAGAAATATTTCACAGAATTTTTATCTTTGGCCAAAGTGGGAAGACACAAGTAATTCAAGAAAAGTTAAATGATGCATTTCTTTATGGAAGTGAAAATTCTGATCCTGCGACATGTAAACAATGTGTGTGATGGTTAAAAAATTTAAACTGGGTTGTCTTTACGGAACAACTGTGTCTCTCAGTTACTGACATCGGCTCTTTGGTTCTTACGGGCACTGGCGTTTCAGAACTCTGGTACTAATGAGATCACTTCCCATTTTATTTAATTTTAGATTTTTAAATATTTTATTTTTGGCTGTGCCTCACGGCTTGTGAGAGCTTAACCCTAATCCTGACCCTAGCCCCGAGCAGGGATTGAACCCGGGTCACAGCAGCGAAAGTGCTGCGTCCTCACCACTGGACCGCCAGGGAATCCCCAATCTTTTCCTCTTTTTAAAGAGGTGATTGGTTAGAAAGCAGGAAGGTAAAGTGTTTTAGGAGAACAGGGAAAGGAGGCAGCAGAAAAGGTCATCAGAAACGGGCATAGTGGCTGCCTCTGATCTCTGGCTTTGCTCTGAGAGTCAGTTTATGGTATTGGGCTTCCCCAGGAGCAACCATAGTTATTTCATGCCCTGCAGGGCTGAGGAAAATGGGTGCCTTTTCCTTATCTGAATGCCCTTCAGAATGAGAGTCAAGGCCTAGATCTAAGAATGCAGGCTAGCAGCTCTTTAGTCTGATGTCTCATAAAGGAAGGGGCAGCTGGGTTTGGCATCAGGATGGCATCCTTGTTCTAAGCTTCACTGGTCTCCCTGAGATCACCCCTGTAGTCATGGAGTGGAAAAGAGAGGGGGTGCTTATGTCTACACAGAGCTGACCTAAACAAGCTTACCTGATGGAAGGAACGCAGTCCAGACCACGCGGACTGTCTCTAACACACATGTGTAAGCAGCATGTTGCAGGTATACATGTAAATGGATGTTCAAGTGTACTCCATTTTGAACTGACTCAATACTCACAAATCTAAACTTTTCCATTTGAAAGCTGAGGAGGCTTTTCCTATTTCACATGACAAAAAAGAACCTTTACCATATACCCTTTCTTTCAGATGTTTTCTAAATATTCAGTTCTTTCAAGGCAGTGGTTCTCAACTGGGGCGGTTTCACCCCCAAGGGGACACCTGGCAACGTCTGGAGACACTGCTGTTGCCGCGACTGGGCTATCGGCATCTGGTGCCTGGAGGCCAGGGACGCTGCTAAACGTCCCACGAGGCGCAGGACAGCCACACGACAGACAGGAGCCGGCCTCAAAAGTCATCCTGCATGCCAAGATGGGAAACTCTAGTCTGATACTCATTATTTTTTTTATATATAGAAATTTATTTAATTGGAGGCTACTTATTTTACAATATTGTATTGGTTTTGCCATACATCAACATGAATCCGCCACGGGTGTACACGTGTTCCCCATCCTGAACCCCCCCTACCACCTCCCTCCCCATACCATCCCTCTGGGTCATCCCAGTGCACCAGCCCCAAGCATCCTGTATCATGTATTGAACCTGGACTGGCGATTCATTTCATATATGATATTATACCTGTTTTAATGCCATTCTCCAAAATCATCCCACCCTCTCCCTCTCCCACAGAGTCTGTTCTATACATCTGTGCCTCTTTTGCTCTCTTGCATAAAGGGTTATCGAGGAAACCAGAATTGAAAGAGACATGTGTACCCCAAGGTTCATCGCAGCACTGTTTATAAAAGCCAGGCCATGGAAGCAACCTTGATGTCCATCAGCAGACGAACTGATAAGAAAGCTGTGGTAGATATACACAATGGAGTATTACTCAGCCATTAAAAAGAACACATTTGAATCAGTTCTAATACGGTGGATGAAACTGGAGCCTATTATACAGAGTGAAGTAAGCCAGAAAGAAAGACACCAATACAGTATACTAACGCATATATATGGAATTTAGAAAGATGATACTTATTATGTATCACTTATTTTCTTCCCCAAAAAGGTGACTTACGCCAATGATTCAGCACTTCTGTACTAAGCAAGGGATGCCTGTCTGGGAAGTCAAGGCCGGTGGGGAGCGGGCCTTTGGGAGAGAACGCGGGGCTGGTTAAACCTCAAAGGCTGCAGGCTGTGAGGTGGGTCCTGACCCGAGGGGAGGCGGCGGAGGCGCGCAGGGTGAAGCCAGGGTGTGGCTGGCAGCGGGCCGCTGCGAGAACAGCATCATCGGTTCAGGGGTGGGGCGTGAGGAAACCAGCGAGCTTTCTGGAACAGTGGGTGTGGGAGGACGCACAGGGGCCAGTCCCGAGGGAGCGCCTCAGGGCCGCGGAGAGTTGGCGGAGTGCGTGTCTGGTCCGGCAGGTCACGGAGAGGGTCTGACAGCTTGCGGAGGGGCCTGTGGAGGGTGGAGAGGGCGGGGGACCGCAAGAGAGGCTTCGGGGGAGAAGGGGGGACACGCGGAGACGGGGCAGCGCGGCAGCAAGGGTCTGCGCGCGGCGGGCCGGAAGCACCGCCCCGGGAGCGTGGGCTGAGGAAACCCTCTCGGGCCTGAGAGGAGCCTGGACCCAAGGACGGCCGCGGCCACCAGGGCGTGGACACGGCAGAAGGCAGGTCCCCGGTGCTTTAGTAGGAGGAGTCGGGTCCTAAAAGCTGGCCCAGAGCAGAGTGGGAGGCCACTGGGCCTCAGGCTGAATGCCCCTCAATGCCGGGAGCTGAGAAAAAACAGAGTCTACCTGGACGATTTCATGAAGGGATGAGACCCGGTGGACGCGAAGCCCGCGCGCAGCGAGTACACAGCTGCAACACTCCTTCCCCCGCCTGCCAGCCCCTGACGTCAGTGTCTCATAAGACCTTGGACTCCTGGTATGACTGTCACCTCGAGCAGAGGCAGCGGATGCCTGAGGGCACCCAGTGAAATCCCTGAAGGACATGCCTCTGACGAGACAGACCTCTGAATCTCAGGAAAGAGAAGACAGAAGGGCAGGCTCCAGCTTTCCTCAGCACTTGGGCTTGCTTTGGAAACGACTGTTGTTCCTTCCTTCACTTGCATTTCTGGGTGCTGAGAGGCACTTTCATTTAACCTGTTAAACAGCAAAGGTGTTTCGTATTAAAAAAGAAAAAATTCCTATTATTTTCTGGAGTGGTGTCGACGCTTCGCAGCATGTGGGTGGTGGTACCCAAGTGGAAATCCTGACTGGTACCAGCATGCCTACAATTATATAAGCACTGCAGAAAGATCTGCACGTGCACTGATCTCTTAAGGATTCCACTGTCAAGGCATGAGCCTGCAGCACTTGGTTCATGGGGTGGACTGACCATAAATCTTCCCTTTCTTTGTTTCCTTTTGTGCCTGCCTCTCCCTGGACTGGGTGCCATTCTGGGGTTTAAGGGTACTTGTGTCTCATGTAACTTTTTTTTTTTTTTTCCAGGGCAGACTCTGGAGCCTAAATATCCTCAATTCTACTGTATAGCAATCCTTCAACCTTAACAGACGCTAAGGAAATTCTAATTGTGGCTTCCCAAGGGGCTCAGTGGTTAAGAATTTGCTGCCAACTCAGGAGATGTGAGTCCCATCCCTAGGTCAGAAAGACCCCCTGGAGGAGGAAATGGCAGCCCACTCCAGTATTCTTGCCTGGGAAATCCCATGGACAGAGGAGCCTGGCAGGCTACAGTCCATGTTTAGTCGACTTAGCAACTAAACAACAAGGAAATTCTAATTAGGATTTCTTTACGGCTTAACTCTTGTTTTTAATCCAATGTTCTTTGATGTGGACCATTTCAAACATCCTCTACCTACCATTTCATTTCCATTTCTAATATCTACACAATTACTCACACACAGGCAACAGAGCTAGAGAACATGGAAAAAAAAAAGTTAGATTCCTGACTAGAGGCAGAGTGGCAATGGAAACAGATTCAGAAACGACGGCTCTGTGTGAAGGTGTTGCTTTCAGGTATGAAGTCTTTTTCTGTGATAGTAAGAAGGCAGCTGTTGAACAAGTACACGTGCAGTCCAACCCCCAAATGAAACAGGACAAACACACACATCTCCTTGATCCTGGTTCAAATCTAGGAAATTCTTATGCTCTTGGACATGATAACCAACTTGATGCAAACACACTAGCTGCGTTTTGGACGTGCAGATCTTGCAAAGATGGCACAGAGGATGTCAAGCAGGGAACCCAGGGGAGGTGAGTCGCATAGGACACACACAGTGCGAGGAAGGAGTCTGTTGAAGCAGACCCAGAGGCGGACCAGCCAAGCTGCCCGCAGAGCGGCCAGACTCAAGCTCTTTGGGGACTCTGGAATGTAACTGGAATTTCTGGTGGAAACAGCCAGCACCCCATGCCAAAAAAAAAAAAAAAAAAAAATTGACTTTTAGCTCTGCTGAAACCTCGGCCACAAAGGAGAAGACACAGCACCCTGCCTGCCAATTTCCCTTCCCTTTGTCTGGTTTCTAAATGTGCTCCTCCTATTTCTTCTGAGTTGGGACTAGGAAGAAAGTGTGGGGCAGAACCGGCTCTGTTGGCTGATGTTGACATAACAAACCATGCCTAGGCTCCTTGAAAGATAAGAAGTAGGGAGCTGTATCTTCTTAGTGATTGCTCGAGTTCTTTTGATTTGTCCCTAACTTTCAAAAATTGAAAATGTGTTTTCATATACTATATGAAAAGTAGATTCATCTAGGTAAAAGTAAATGCATACTATGGATCTCAGCCCTCGCAGCGTGAAAATTACTTACTCCCCTTCTTAAAGTTTTATTTTAAATTTCATTTAGTGAACTGTATTCTAACTCTTCATTAATTCACATTCTCAGTGCTTCAGGAGCTTGATAACATTTTCCCCCCTTGGCTATTTTATACATGTAAAGACAGAGAAAACAATGCAAAGGGAACTAAGTCATTCTAAAGTCTATTATTGAAATAATCAGTCTTGTCACTGGGTTCTGCAGCCTTCCTTTATTTCATCTATGTGTACGTATAACACACTTTTTTTTTTTTTTACAAGATGACGATCATTTTCTACATACTAGAAAACTCCAATTAAAGGCTAGAGAATAAGTCATCCTTAAACAAATTGTGAAAAAGTTAAGACAACTGCATTATTGAAGAGTTTATAAAGCTGTTGTGACAGCAACAAGCACAGATGAAGCAATTATGAATTTCATGAAAATAGATAAAAATCCAATTGGAATAATGAGGCCTGCCCCACTGAACACCTGTTTATAGTCTTAATTTTGCCTTAAGGAGATATGACTGATGTTCTCCAACAACAACAAAAATCAATAATGGATCAATATGGATAAACGTGTTGGGTCTGACCTTTTGTCCTAAGAGACAGTTAACAGCTGGGTTTAGTTTTACTGGGATTTACTTAAAGACTTGTAACAGTAAATAATGGTGCATTTAAGAATATTTGCCTGCTTTGATTTAGTGAGTTTGGCAGGTGGCAGTGGCCTTTCAATGGCATATGGCTTTGAGAAATTACATCAATATATGCATATGATGTCTCAGCCTCTAGTTCATGCGTCAAGTTAATTGGTAAAGAATCATTGGTTTAGCATTTTACAAGCAAATATTCTCCAGCACTGGTGGAAGAAAATGCAGTGAAAAGATAAAACAAAAAAAGAGTAAAAGCCTACAAAGTTTTGCAAGAGTTTTTAATAATAGTAGAATGCCCAAATATAGAGACAAACCAATATTTTCTTGAGATCCTACAGCATGAGAAAAGCATATCTCCAGGCATGCCTAATGAAACAGTGTTAACTGCTTTTCAAAGATAAATTACTTATAAGTATAATATTAAGTGAAATAGCACGCAGTCTATCTCAAAATTCCCATTAGGGGACTTACATGCAGTGTCCCTTGTAATAAGTGAGAATTTCTGATGCCTTTCAAGAGAAATATGAAACTAAATGAAAATGCAGATGAATGACTCTGAAAATGTTTTATGCTTCAATTTCCTTCGTATCTGGATATTACAGGATAACACAGAGAATAAAAACACAGCATATGGTAAAAACTAAATGGGGTGTTGTTTTTTAAATTTTTGTTTAAACGGGCTACTTTTAATTGTGGACACATATTAAGGAAGGCAAATAAAATTTTTATAGGATCCACAATCAAGTTATCTTATGTTTTAAGGTAATTTCATGGAGAAATTCATCTTTGAAGATCAGAGGGCATTATATTCTTGCAAATTATGAAGACCTATAAATTTGGTTTCCACTGAAATATCCTGTGGATTGTACACAGGAAAAAAAAAAGAGTTTCTGGCATATTTGCAGTAGAATTTAAGCTATTTTCAAAAGCATTTCTATCTGGCAACTGCTTTTAAGTTTCTTGAGTACTACCAGTTTGCCTCTTTTATTTTAGCTTTTGGTAATACGAGATAGGTTCTACTGATAGAAAATTAAGCAGTATCGGAAAGCTGCAGCGTCTGTTAAATGGATATTGCACTTGTTTGAATATTGGATATTTTGAAGGCTATTTCATTCTCTTTCGTGCAGAGTTTATTTGACATGATGGCAAACACGTCCACCTTTAGGCACATGATGGCAAGGTAAAGTGTATCAGTTTCTTAATGAGTTTTATATTCTTACAGTTAGTTATGATTACAAGTAGATTCTTTACAGTTTACGTGGATAAGTAAATATATTAAAAAGAACACTTACAAATCCCAACATCTCAACGTTATAATATGGTAAAAAAAATAGTGAAAATATTTTACTACTTACCTAAAATAAACTTTCAATATAAAGTGCCAAGAAAAAGTCAAATGAGTTTTTAATCTGAACCAGAGCCGAGGAGAATGATCCCGTTTCAAATGCAACAGTGCCAGTCCACCAGGGGGGAAGCCTTAACGTATTTTCTTTAGCAAAGAAGCTGACAGTATTCCCTGTGGGCAGTGTGCACGCACACGCGTGCACACACGCTATACAGATAATAAAATCACAGCCTAACAAACCAGCTCCATCCAGCTTGCATACTGGAAGAAAAAAGTGCTTGGAAATCTTTGTCGTTCAAGGACCCCTTTTGATCACTTAGCAACCTCTCTTTCCTGCTATTTTTAATTTCAAACGTTCAGCGTTCAAAGTCAAAGATTTGACAAAGCGGATGCAAAAGGTCCCTTTAAAACACCCCAGAGACAAACACGGAAACTTGGATCAAACGGAAGGAAAATGGTCCCTACCTTTTTTCTGAGAGTACGATGGCGACTGCACTTGAGAAAAAGTAGGCTTTTCTTCAGTGAAATATTCAGGTTGGCTGTATTGATTCAGGGCCATGTCCAAGTCCGAGTCCCTGCTTTTCAGCATGTTTCCAGGGTAACTACAGGTATGAGGCTGATTCACTGCCCAGGCCTGTTCCATATATATGTTCTTACTGGGCACAGCCTGAGCGTTGCAACCGCTATAACCTGGACTATCTTCGAAATACGCGTAATAATCAGTGGCCTGCATGTAGCAGTTGCTGCCGGCAGCTGGGTGTACTTCGTAGAGTTCTTGCACACAGAAGTTCATTTTGGTGCCCGGGCTCTGTTTCTACTTTACATATACACACACTCTATGGATGCAGTCCCCAGCCCATACACCCCGCGTGCCGGGCATATACGGCGAGAAGCGTACATACATACACATGAAGGGAGAAGCCGAGATGAATAAACACCAGCCACACGGCAACCCAGCCTGCTGTACTTTGCCACGGCACCTGATGTGCTAAAATCCTATTTAGGTGGAAGTGTCTTTGGAGCTCTGCTGCCATTCAAACATGTTGAAAAGCAGATTTCTGACTATCAAAGGTCTTAAGCTGTGAACGCACCTAATTCCCAGAAAAGATGGCAGGCAGGTAGGCATGACCTCTGCCCGGCTGGAGGACCAACAGCCAGGACGTGTCTGTGGCTCTGAGGCTGGGAAGATCCATTTTATATGCTGTTTTTAACTCCTTTCCACATGATTAGAAAATGATTACTCATTGTTATGTCATTTTGGTTGACAACTTAAGCATGAAACATTATAAAGACATCTTAGAGTCTATCCTTGGATACACAGAAAATCCGAAAATCAATATCTAGTTTATTAGCAGGGACCAGAGAAAATCCAGCCGTAACGAGCCTGATGACTCCGGAACATTAATCTAGTCACACAAACGTTAGAGGTTACATCTGTTGTTGAACGTCAACCACCGGCTTCCAAGGCAGGAAGAAGGACACAGGGGGCCCACGGGTCTTTACAAGACTCCACACAAGGCCCATCTGAGAGCACCGCTGGCGTTTGTGAGCTCGGTCCTGCTCCTTGCCCCTGGTGATTTTCTACATCATTAGCCTAATCGACATGCGGCCTGGAGCTGAACTTCGCTCTGCTCATTTTGCCTTGGTTGTGTTGGTAAGCGCACAAGGGGGAAGTGTGTGTCACACCTGGTGTGCAGAGCACCCCTCTGGAAGAGCAGTGTCCCCCTTCTGATCCTGGGGGGATGCTTTTTATAGTACGCTTGCTACCAGTTTTTATTTTTTTTAATTCAATTTTTACTTCATATTGGAGCATCGTTGATTTATACTGCAGTGTTAGTTTCAGGTGTACGGCAAAGTGATTCAGTTGCACAGATACACATATCCATTCTTTTTCAGAATGTACAACTATCATTTCATTCTCATTCAGTTCTGCTTTTGAGATGATCTTTGAGCTTAAAACTGTGATTTAAGTAGTAGTCATGCACTTGACATTTAAAGATAGTGATCCAAAAGGGAGAGGCATTTTCTAGGAGAACCGCCATTTAAGACACAAACAAATACCAAGTTAGAGATAAAAAACCTGCTACAAAGATGACCGATGGTGTTTTCTCCATGTGGACGGCAGTGAGCACCTGTGTTCTAGATCACGATTCAGGAAGGGTGCAAGCTGCTTTCTTCGTAGTTGGAGGTTCTTTTTCTTGGGAAGACTTAGTTGGGAGGGCTGGCCCCAGGAGGTAATGTGTACACTTGGGATCCTGTTAGTCCCTGAATGGGTGACCTCTTGGTATTTCCCTCCTCAGGGTCCACAGGCAATGTGATGTTGCAATGTTCCATTTTAACACTTCCACTTTGGACATAATGCAATGTGGAATTTTGGGCAGGGACATAGGACCAGAGAAAGGAGGATATTACAGGCATTCAACAAACATCTATAGGGTATCTGTTCCATACAAAGCAAGGAGCGGGTGGGAGCAGAGGTGTTGATGGGCCCTGTCACCAAGTAGCTTAATAGCAGGTGTTTTCAACACAGAGTCAAGCGGACCACTGTCAAGAGTCTGTAAGAGCTGATGATTTTATGCATGAAGTAAAGGTGACATGGATTCAGGGAAGAAGATGAAAAATTAGAAAACAAGCAACAGATGAGACAAGATGAGGGAAGAAACCCAGGCAGACAGGCTCCTGGGTGGATGTTCAGTGATAAGACTCCTCAAAAAATTGCAACTGAACAAGGAAAGGAATGTTCTTCAAATTGTTACATTTGAACCCAGAAAATGAATTCCAACATCCTAGGAGAAGGCAATGGCACCCCACTCCAGTACTCTTGCCTGGAAAATCCCATGGACGGAGGAGCCTGGAAGGCTGCAGTCCATGGGGTCGCTAAGAGTCAGACATGACTGAGCGACTTCACTTTCACTTTTCACTTTCATGCATTGGAGAAGGAAATGGCAACCCACTCCAGTGTTCTTGCCTGGAGAATCCCAGGGACGGGGGAGCCTGGTGGGCTGCCGTCTATGGGGTCGCACAGAGTCGGACACGACTGAAGTGACTTAGCCGCAGCAGCAGAGAGCACAGGCGTTACCATAAGGAATAAGGAATGCAGCTAACATCTTAACAGTGTTTTCACTCTCTGATTACTCTTCAAACAAATAAAAGATTTATTCCCAAGTGTTTTTAAGAACACATACACACAACATTACAATTAACATTTTCTCCCTACTGAAAATGTCAAAACATTTCACTGGAAGCAATGACTATTTTCTGAAAACCCCAGGAAAAAGGATCCAGGCCTTATGTTTCTTTGTCTGATCTCGTGTATTTATCTCAAATTTCCCAAAACTAATCTGAAAATTAACCTTTCAATAAAGCAGTTTTCTTTCCTGGCAAATACACAGTCCCAAGGCCTCCTTTTCTGGTTGGAAGCTGCATGTCAAAACCATCCAGTTCTGCAGTTTTGCCCAGCGCATTTCCTGGCTCCCTTTCTAGTTCATTGGAGGCACAAGTCCAAGCCATTCCTTGCTTTTCACCAGTAACAGTACCAACTCAAGCCAGAATCTCAAATTTCATTACAAAGGAACACTTCAAAACATTTTTCCAAGATCTCTAAATGTGTTTGAAAAATCAGAGTTTTCTTCTGCCTCAGAACTGATCTGCATACTGCAGCAAAGAAAGACAGAACAATTCCTGAACAAGTTTTTCCCCCTCTAAATTCTCAACAGCATTTGGATGGAGTTAAAACAATCCTGAATTCTCCCAGAAATCTTTGAACAGAAAAAAAGTTTCAAGACATGTTTAAACGGGTTCTTCACTTACTCTTATCTTTTGAAAAATATAGAACCAGACTTTTCTGAAATGATGCTTTCTTCTTGTACCAAGTGGGGTTACTCTTCGAGTGAATGTCTGAAACTGATGACTAGGAGCTGGAAATGGAGTTCAAGTTGAAATACAGTCCCTCATCCCTGACAGAGGCAATCTTAGCGCTGCCACTCGTGATCGATCCAGCCTGTCTTTTTGTGAAGTCAACAAAGCAATTTAAACATATTATATGTCATGAACGAGGTGAGCTTCAGCAAGTCTGCTCTCTTATTTCCCTGGCTGACGAGTCTAATTTAGTTACTGAGAGAGAAGCTTACGAGTTATTTGACTCACAGAGCATCAAACGGCCTGAAATAAACTCAGGAGGGCTTTCATGATTCTTATTAGAAGTGTTTCAATCAATAATAATTTATTATCTAAGTGCACCTTTGTCCTTTAGGAAATAACGTAAAGGGACAAGACTAATGACCTTGCTGGGGAAACTGGTAGGTAAACAGCAAACCCTCAAGAACTCTGAAGGAGGAGACTTTTTCTCTCTTTGGGTCTTTCTTCTGTCTTCAGCTGTGTTCACTCTCAAAGAAGGCTGCACATTGGAATCACCCACAAACTTTAAAAACACCAGCGCTCAAGTGTCATCCTCAGAAATTGTGATTTAATCAATATGGGCTAGAACCTGATTGTGATGACTTTTTCAAGTTTTCCCAGATTAATTCACAGGCAGTGAAGTCAGGCTTCCCAGGTAGCTCAGTGGGTAAAGAATCTGCCTGCAGTACAGGAGACACAGGCAGACACGAGTTCGATTCCCAGATTGGGAAGATCCCCTGGAGGAGGGCATGAAAACCCACCCCAGTATTCTTGCCTGGAGAATCCCATGGACAGAGGATCCCGGTGGGCTACAGTCCACAGGGTCGCAAAGAGCTGAAAATGGCTGAAGTGACTGGGCACGCACACAGTGAACTTGGAGAACTGTCTGAGCCCAGCTCCTCAACAGGGACCGGGGTGTCCTGAAGACTCATTCTTTTTCTTCATTGGCAGCTTCACTGTGTATTTCCTTTTGTTTCTCAAAGTTTACCTTTCCTATCTCAAGCTGGCCTCGCTGCCCTTGAGCCATTTGGTCATGTAGAGGAAATGGATCAAGGAGATACACCAGGACAAAGTAAATCTAAGGAAGTGTGGTGACAGGGAACACAGGAAGTATTTGCTCGGGGGCTGTGGATGGCTTGCAGAAAAGATGACCCGTGAGCTGGCGTTTGGGAAGCCCATGGAACTCCAACAATGGAGGCAGGGGTATGAGAGACTTCGAGCCTCTACTCTAGTGCTTGCTCTTCTTCTGCTTTAGTAAAAGAGCCTCTAAATTTTAGTTGGGCACATGGTCTTTGTTTCTCGGTCTCTCTTGCATGTGCAGGCATCTGTGTGATTAACTTCTGGCCAACGAGATGTAAAAGAAGACATACTGTAAGGCAGATTCCCGGGAACATAAAAGACAACTTAACGTAACAACTGCTGCATGCATTTTCCTTCTTCTCCTTTGCTCCTTCTTCCTGCTGCCTGCAATGTATATGTGATGTCTGGAACCCTAGCCACCATTTTGGTCCATGAGGATAAGAGTCATACTCTGGGGCTGGTGAAGGAATGAACTGGAAGTAGTTTACATTGCTGAGGATTGTCATATGAGCCTAGACTGTCAACCTCTGGGTTATTTTTTTCCCCCCTTGGGAAGGAGAAATCAACTTTTTATTTATAAAGGGTATAGTTTTTTCACTTGTAAAACAGAAATAACAGTACTCACCTCACTGGTTATCATAAAGATTAAGTGAGTTAAATATAAGTAAAGCTCTTAAAAGAGTGACAGGTGTAGAAGTGAATATAATTATACATGTGTGTGCTGTGCTAAGTCACTTCAGTTGTGTCTGACTCTTGGTGACCCCATGGACTGTAGCCTGCCTTAGGCTCCTCTTTCCATGGGATTCTTCAGGCAAGAATATTGGAGTGGGTTGCCATGCCCTTCTCCATAGTAATAATTATTATTGAAATGCCTTATCTCTATCTTGGAATACTTTCTCTTCTCAGCCTACATTGTCACTAGGTCAAGAGTCTATGAGCTTTGGTCTGCACACCAAGTATGGCCCTGTATCTGTTTTGTAATAAAGGTTTATTGGAACCCAGCTTTGCTCATTTGTGTATGTGTTGTCTGGTTCTAAATCTACTCTGTGCTACAATGGCAGAGTGAAGTCGTCATGACAGAGGCCATGTGGCTTGGTCAAAATATTTAGAATGTGGCACTCTAGAAGTTTGCCATCTCTGCGTTAGGTGATCTCATCCTGTCTCATAACTTTATTTTTAAAAATTTACTTATTTAAAATTTTTTATTGACATGTAGTTGATTGACAATGTTCTATGAGTTTCAAGTGTACAGCAAAGTGATTCGCTTACACATATACAAGTATCCTTTTTCAGATTCTTCTCCATTATAGGTTATTACGAGATATTGAATATAGCTCCCTGCAGTATACAGTAGATCCTTGTTAATTATGTATTTTATATACATCAGTCGTGTGTCTGTTAATCCGAAACTCCTAATTTATCCCTCTCCCCATTTGGTAACCAAAGCTGTGTTTTCTCTGTGAGTCTATTTTCTCATAGTTTTGAATAACAATTACATGCGGAAGATCCCAGCGTGTAACTGTAGCCGGGAGGTCTCCTCTAGGATCTACGTCCTGCTGTCCGCTGATGCGCCACTGTGCAAAAGTGGGCATCTCCAACTCTGTGCTTTCTAACCCCCTTGCCTCCTGCAGTCCTCACATCTCCGCTCCACCGCCACCTGGGAGCTTCAGCCAGAGCCCCCAGCCCTTGGGACCCTCACTTTTCCTCACTACCTGCAGCCAGTCCAGCAGCAAGCTCATCGGTACTGCCTCCAAAACATCGTTTCAATCCAGCCACTTCTCTGTCCCCGCCTTGTCACCGGATTCTCTGGGTGGCCTCCTAACTGGCCTTGCTCCGTGGCAGCGATTCTTTCTTGCTACAGCAACGCGTCACATCTGAAAAACGGCACACCTGACCACGTCACTTCCCCCCTTAAAGTCTTCAGCGGCTTTTCATCAAATTCAGAATAAAATTAAAACTCCTCGCCACAAGATGTGCCACCTCCTGTCACCCCCTCCCCACCCTGGCTCCGTCTCACCCTCTCCTACGTCGACTCCAACCCAGATGCTGTCCTGTGCCTGCGTGACTCAGGGGCACCGGTGTGCTCCTCCCTGTCTGAAAAGCCCCCCTTCCTCTGTCTCTCCCCAGGGTGGGGCCCTTCTCAGCCTTAGGACTTTGCTTTCACGTCACTTTCTCTACATTTCAGGGACCTCTTGACTCCATCACAGGCTGAAGGCTCTTGACACTCATCGCCTATGTGACCGCGGTTGTCCAACCTGTTAGAAGAAAGCTGGAGGAGACTCAGTGCACCCAAAACTCTCTGCATTTTCAAAAGCAAGACGCAAGTTTACCTAGTGCCCTAAATGGACTCTCCTGGGCTTGGAAATTCCAGTGAGACATCCGTCTGTCTCAAATTGAGTCAGTTTACTCTTATATTTTGCTGCTAGAGGTAGACCTGCTTATGTGAAAACTGCCTCTATGGAGGTTTGGAATTATAAATGGGTGTCATCACTCCCAAACATCTCTGCTCCAAGAGAGGTTGTAAAAAGGGTAGGGACATCGCTTGCCCTCTGAAGGAGCCACCCAAATTGAGGAAAGATCCCTCTGTAGATATAAGGGAGTGGGCATTCAGCTCTCACTATCCAAGTGCTGAGTGTAGTTAAAAGTTAGGGGACATATTTACATATTTAGGGGAAATAAAAGGGATGCAAACAATTTTTTTGAACATGCTTTGTTCATCTTTTGATGTGTGGGATATTCTGACTTGTTCCTCTCTTTTTTAAAACAAATGAGATACCATTTTACTTTTTAAATTATTTTTTCCAATTTTTACTTATTTTTTTACTTTGTTTGTTTTGGGGCGTACCATGCGGCTTGTGGGATTTTAGTTCCCAGAGGAGGGATTGAACCCTGGGCTCCAGGCAGTGGAAGCGCTGCATCTCCTGCACTGCCAAGGAATTCCTCTTTGAAAAAGATTCCAAGTTAGTTCAACTCCAGAGACGAGAGCAAGGCAAGCTCTGGGCACATTGGACAATTTTTTTTTTTTTTTAGTAATTTTTTCTTTATTTTAATTTTGGCAGCACTGAGTCTTCATTGCTGCTCGGGCTTTTCTTGAGTTGCGGCGAGTGGAGGCTACGGGCTTCTCATTGCAGTGGCTTCTCTTGCAGAGCACAGGCTCTAGGGTGCATGGGATTCCGTAGTTGCATCATGTGGGCTCAGTGGTTGCAGTTCCCGGGCTCTAGCGCACAGGCTCAATACTTGAGGTGCATGGGTTTCGTTGCTCCATGGCACGTGGGATCTTCCTGGATCAGGGATCGAACCTGTCTCCTGCATTGGCAGGTGGATTCTCTACCACTGAGCCACCAGGGAAGCCCAGGATCACTCTATCGTCAAGTGCTTTCCCTCCTGCAGACAGCTGGGAAATGATGGAGGCTTCCCCAGAATCCAAGGAAATGACAACTAGAACTTCTGAGCTTTGCATTCCACGTGTGTTTTATTTGACTCGTGAGGGAACAGTTCCAGAGGATAAACTGACTTCTGTCACATAGCAGGTGGTAGTCCTGGGGACCAGAACCCACCCCTGCTCTGTGCACAGTAGGTCTCCTATGCCAGGGGCACCTTTATTTTCCCAACTGACTATAGTGCTTTGTGTGTGTTAGTTGCTTAGTCGTGTTTGACTCTTTGTGATCGCATGGACTGTAGCCTGGCTGTCCGTGGGATTCTCCAGGCAAGAATACTGGAGTGGGTTGCCATTTCCTTCTCCAATAGTGCTTTAGGCTCAAAACAAACAAGAACAAACATGCCCTAAAGGGAAAGAAGGAATTAGGGAGATTCATCCCAAGCCTGGGATGGACTCTCTCTCCTTCCTACTTCTACTAAATGATCTGAAACCTTGTAGGACCATGCCAAGCTGACCATGTTGGAAATGCTACTTCCTCAGTCCTAGATGTGTTCACTGGCGTGAAGCACTCTCCCCTTGGCTACTGTATGTCTGGGATCCTTATTAAATGAATGCCATGGCTGCTGGAGCAGCATTCAGATGGTGTTCCCAAAGTGGTCCAAAAATCAGTCCCAAGAGATGCTTTGAAGAAAAAGCAATAAAAACGGGCTCTATGGTCAAGGTGAGTTAGGGAAACTATAAATCCTTCTCTTGAAGATTCACCCAAGTTAATTGTTGAACTTTGTGTAACTCAGCATTTTCTGAACACACCTGGTCATAAAACCCTGTGCATCTTGTTTTTATTTATTTATTTGGCTGCATCAGGTAGGTCTTAGCTGCAGTATACAGGATCTTTCATTGAGATGTGTGGAATTCTCTTCAGGTGTGGGCTTAGTTGTCCCCAGGCATGTGGGATCATAGTCCCACGACCAGGAATTGAACCTGCATCTTTTGCATTGGAAGGCAGATTCTCAACCACCGGACTGCCAGGTAAGTCCTCATTGTATATCTCGTAACATTGGTTCCAAGTGTTCCGTGAAATATATGTTGAGATATACAGAAGTCTGTTCTGTTGAAGATATGCAAGAGATGAGACTGTTTGCAGGATTTATCACTGGGAAGAATGGATTTTTTTTTTTCTCAGATTACAGACTAAAGACAGAGAGGAGGAGCCTGGGAAGCTTCCAAAGGTGAGTGTCCTTTTCTCTCAGTTGTACCAAAGAAGAAAACTCCTGGCCAGACAGAGCAGGCTGGACCCAGGAAGTGCAGATCCCCAGGGGCCACACAAGCCTTGGAGCTCTGGGATTGAGTCTGTTTTGATATTTTGAGGAGTAAGAAACTCAAAGTCCTTCTCTTTAAAACTTCTTGTATTCTGAATTCCTTTCTAATTTTTCTCCTTTAATGATTAATAAAAACTTTTTGATACTTACAGCCCGTGATGGCTCTATGAAGGATACTTGAGGGAAGCGGGGGCTTTGGGGCACAATCCATCACCAAGCAGAATTTGTTTTTACAAAAATGTGCTTGAAAAATTGGCAATGTGGCTTCCTAGCACAAATAGAATGGATTCTGACCTGGTGCAATGGAAAAGAGACAGCTGTGATGAGAACACTGCAGTAGGAACCTGGGACTCGGGACCCAAGCTGATGAAAGCAGCCTAATACTTGAACTGTAGGATTTCCAAGGAGGAGGCTCTCATTAAGACATTCCTGGTGGCCTCCTTATTTGGCCAGTCTTTCCAGATCTATGGTTTGAAGGCTGCAAGTTTTATTTCATGAAGATGGAACGGTTGCCCAGCACATTCATGCCAAAGATACCACCAACTCAGTTATAGCAATTTTTTAACTAGATGAAATAGGTCAATTTATGCGATGAACAAGTCAAAGAAAACAGTCCTTTGAAGTTCCACAAAGATTAAAAAATAGACTCCAAAATCCTTAAGTCAGTGGTTCTTAAAATATGGATCCTGAACCAGCAGCATTGCCATCCCCTGGAGCCTCTCAGAAATGCGAATTTGCCAGACCACCCCAGAAGCATTAAGAGAAATTCGGTCGAGGCCAGCAGTGGGGGTGTAGATAAGCCCTCCTGGGGATTCTGATCCCGGCTAAAGGCTGAGAGCCACTGCCCTCCAGGAAGGCTCAAGTGGTCCATCAGCTTGGTCTCTGCCGACTTTTCCAGGCTCACCGGCTGTCTCCTGGACCCTGGATTTTCAGAGCGCCTTTTCTTTGTTTCTGCTTCCTGATGCCCTGGCTGGTGTCTTGGCTTTGTCCTTAATCTGCAACCTTTTCTGGTCTAATGAGCCCAGGAGGAATGGTGTGCTCTGTGCGGCCAGCCACACTCCACTTTCCTAACCTTTTCTGGTCTAATGAGCCAGGAGGAACGGTGTGCTCTGTGCGGCCGGCCACACTCCGCTTTCCTAGCCTTTTCTGGTCTAATGAGCCCAGGAGGAACGGTGTGCTCTGTGCGGCCGGCCACACTCCGCTTTCCTAGCCTCCACTTTGGGTTTGGCTAGCCAGTCACTGCTAGAATAACAGCACTTCATCGTTGCCCCTGGGACTCTCCTAAGCAGCATGACTTCCAGTATCTCTGGGTCTCTGGACAGACTACTGTTGTACCTGCTTTCGCCTGCCTCCACAGCCACACCTGCTGATGGTGTTTCAGAAACTTCTACTACACGATACCTTTCTCATCTACCTCCTCCCCCTCTGGCTGATTCGTCCCAGCCTTCTTCAAGAGATCGCTCCTCTGTCTGCCTTTAAAATTGGCTTTCCCTTTGGTTTATCCCAACCCTTCTAACTGGGTGTGTTCTCACTAGGTGACCTCAGCAGGGTCCAAATCTCTGACCATCGTCCTGTACGCTGGTGGTGCTTCACAGTGGCCCCGAGACCTGCACTTTCAGCCACCTACCCAGCTCCTCTCTGTGATGCCTCCATGGTACTCCACACACCAAGACTGAACTTCTCTAAGAGTTTGGGCTGGGTGTTCATAAACATCGCCTTATTGAATCCTTATCATGGTACTTCAGGACAGCCGTGGCTACCCACATCTTTTTTTTTTTAATAGATAAAAAACCCATTTTTCAACTAAAGACCTATATATAGAAAACTATAAAACACTGGTGAAAGAAATCAAAGAGGACACTAACAGATGGAGAAATATACCATGTTCATGGATTGGAAGAATCAATATAGTGAAAATGAGTATACTACCCAAAGCAATTTATAGATTCAATGCAATCCCTATCAAGCTACCAACAGTATTCTTCACAGAGCCAGAACAAATAATTTCACAATTTATATGGAAATACAAAAAACCTCGAATAGCCAAAGCGATCTTGAGAAAGAAGAATGGAACTGGAGGAATCAACCTACCTGACTTCAGGCTCTACTACAAAGCCACAGTTATCAAGACAGTATGGTACTGGCACAAAGACAGAAATATAGATCAATGGAACAAAATAGAAAGCCCAGAGATAAATCCACACACATATGGACACCTTATCTTTGATAAAGGAGGCAAGAATATACAATGGATTAAAGACAATCTCTTTAACAAGTGGTGCTGGGAAATCTGGTCAACCACTTGTAAAAGAATGAAACTAGAACACTTTCTAACACCATACACAAAAATAAACTCAAAATGGATTAAAGATCTCAACGTAAGACCAGAAACTATAAAACTCCTAGAGGAGAACATAGGCAAAACACTCTCTGACATACATCACAGCAGGATCCTCTATGACCCACCTCCCAGAATATTGGAAATAAAAGCAAAAATAAACAAATGGGACCTAATTAGCAAGGTGAAAAGATAGCCTTCAGAATGGGAGAAGATAATAGCAAATGAAGCAACTGACAAACAACTAATCTCGAGAATATACAAGCAACTCCTACAGCTCAACTCCAGAAAAATAAATGACCCAATCAAAAAAATGGGCCAAAGAACTAAATAGACATTTCTCTAAAGAAGACATACAGATGGCTAACAAACACATGAAAAGATGCTCAACATCACTCATTGTCAGAGAAATGCAAATCAAAACCACTATGAGGTACCATTTCACACCAGTCAGAATGGATGCGATCCAAAAGTCTACAAGTAATAAATGCTGGAGAGGGTGTAGAGAAAAGGGAACCCTCTTACACTGTTGGTGGGAATGCAAACTAGTACAGCCACTATGGAGAACAGTGTGGAGATTCCTTAAAAAAACTGGAAATAGAACTGCCTTATGATCCAGCAATCCCACTGCTGGGCATACACACTGAGGAAACCAGAAGGGAAAGAGACACATGTACCCCAATGTTCATCGCAGCACTGTTTATAATAGCCAGGACATGGAAGCAACCTAGATGTCCATCAGCAGATGAATGGATAAGAAAGCTGTGGTACATATACACAATGGAGTATTACTCAGCCATTAAAAAGAATACATTTGAATCAGTTCTAATGAGGTGGATGAAACTGGAGCCTATTATACAGAGTGAAGTAAGCCAGAAAGAAAAACACCAATACAGTATACTAACGCATATATATGGAATTTAGAAAGATGGTAACAATAACCCTGTGTACGAGACAGCAAAAGAGACACTGATGTATAGAACAGTCTTATGGATTCTGTGGGAGAGGGAGAGGGTGGGAAGATTTGGGAGAATGGCATTGAAACATGTAAAATATCATGTATGGAACGAGTTGCCAGTCCAGGTTCAATGCATGATACTGGATGCTTGGGGCTGGTGCACTGGGACGACCCAGAGGGATGGAATGGGGAGGGAGGAGGGAGGAGGGTTCAGGATGGGGAACACATGTATACCTGTGGCAGATTAATTTTGATATTTGGCAAAACTAATACAATTATGTAAAATTTAAAAATAAAATAAAAAAAAAAACAAAAAAACCCCCATTTTTCTGAGAGGCACAGCTGGCCATTTGAAGAGTCAGGAGTCAAACCCAGATCTATTCAAGTAGAAACTGCCCCCATTTCCAGTGATGGGTATAAGCGCTCAAAATGCCCAGAGATACCTGTGCAATGTCAGAGCCTCTCTCCCAAAGCATTTCCAGTGAATGAGAGTGTGACGGTGAATGATGGACACTGCAGCACAATGGCCAGCATCTAAGAGTTTCCAGGATGAAGACCAAGTGTTTGATTCTCACTGTGATTTCCTAAGATCAGAGACAAACCATGAAGCTTCCTTGTGCTTTGAAGGAATGAGATAATATCCAGAAAGAGATCCGCATCTGGACCAAACGAGAAATGCACGTACACAAAAGTGAATACCGAATAGCACCCTGAAGGCTGGAGACTGAAAAAAAGTCAGGCTTTTAAAACTTACTTAGACCACTATTATCAGCACTGAATTCCTCTCTTTTCTAGCTAACAGTGGGATCTCTGTTCTTTTTCATGAATGAACACTGGACTCAAAAGCAAATCTTACCTGACTCTAGTCTGATGGAGCTTGGGCATCAGAGTCTAGGAAATATACCATCAACTTGCAGTTTCGGTGTAACTTTAATTAGAGCCCTGGCTATATAATGGTGATGAGTGTTATTTTCATCACTAAACAACAAGACTGGTATGTGTGCTATTTGCTCAATTGTGTCTGACTCTTTGTGACCCCATGGACTGTAGCCCACCAGGCTTCTCTGCCATCGGAATTCTCCAGGCAAGAATACTGGAGTGGGTAGCCATGCCTGTCTCCAGGAGATCTTTAACCCAGGGATCAAACCCGGGTCTCCTGCATTGCAGGAAGATTCTTATCTGTCTGAGCCACCAGGGTGGCAGGAGGTGTTTCCATTCATTTGACAGAGTGGAAACTGAGTGGATGGTTTTTTCACCCTGATGTAGTTACTAAGGGAAGATGTTAGCATTGACATTTCAGCTCTTGAATTGCTATTGTAGAACCTGCCTGTCTTACTTCCCCCAACTGCTTTTCTAAGTAGAGAATTATTTTAGTGTTTTGAAAGTTTTTGGCAACTACGTATGTGTTTCAACACAAATTCTAAGATCACTGTGATGATTTATCTGTTTTCCCAAAGATGTGCCTAATTTAATGCTACTTCATATATTTATTTTAATCAATATGTTTCCTTAGAAGAAAAAGATGCTCATTAACATTTTATGTTTTTTTATGAATATCATTTATGCTTTGCATGAATATCACATAGCGGCTCACTTTACGTATGCTATAATTTAATCATCCGCAGCATGTAGATCCATTTTCCCTTAATTTACTGTGTTAAGATGATTATTTCATTGTAATTCACACTGATGGACTCTGTTTGAAAGCTGAGTGCTTGTTTGAGTGGAATGACTTTGACATTTAACAGCTATAGTATGCTTTATTCTAGAATAACATATCAGAGATTAATTTTATAACAAATTTCCCTAACAATAGGAATAATGAATGAGTGATTGAGTCATTTGCATTTACTTTGCTTTTTCACCTTTAAGAACAACTAACGCAAAATCTAGATGGTGTCACAATTGATGCCGGTTTCAAAAGGTTTATTCTTTGTTCATTAAAGGCTCCAGTTCTTCACTTATACTTGAAAGTATTATGAAGGATAATTAAAGGTAAAAAGTTCAGACAAAGTACTGATACATGTAACAACATGGATGAACCTCAAAAGCAGTAGGTCAGTCTCATCCTAGGATTCCACTGTTGTGCAATGTTCAGTAAAAGTGAATCAGTGTGGACAGAAAGTAGGTGAGTTGTCGCCAGGGGCTGGGTCCAGGAATGAAAAATAACTGCAAATCAGCTCAAAGTTTCCCTGGGGGAGATGGAAACATTCTAAAATAAGACTGTGGTCACGGCTGTATTAACACAACTCTGTAAACAGACTCACAGTTATGGAATGGTACACTTGGAGGAATTTTACAATAGGTAAACTATATCTCAACAAAGCTTTACCAAGAGAGATGTGAGGTTATAATATATATATATATATAAAATAGCTTGAGGTAATTAAAACTTATTGTCAAAAGGAAGAAAGTTAATAAGCTTCTCTTATTTATATATCAATACTATGTAAGTTTCCTTGATTTAATATAGGATACATCCTAAGAGGAAGACATGATTTTGCTTTGAAATTTGCAACCCAACTAAAAGAACATCAACAAGCAGATGGTAAACATGGAGGAAAATGGAATTATTATTTCTGAAACAACATAGGTTAGGCTCTTCTTTAGTCTTCTCTAAGATAAAGGCAAGCCAATAGCATTTTCACCATTGCTTGGTCATCAATAGGTCTGCTGCTCATTTCAAGCCTAAGCTCAAAGCTCTTCCAACATTTCTATTTGGAAATCTCATGCAGGAAGCAGGATGGTTCATCCAGCTTCTTACCGTCAGCACACAGCTTAGTGCTGGGCATGGAGAACACACGAAAACAGGGCTGATGTAAATTGAGATAAAGTCACAGTCACTGAGGAGCCCAAAAGGCATGTTCAAAGCCATGATACAAGAAGGCAGAGCCCAGGAAGCATAAAATACTTTAATGAAGTTTCATGACAGCATGAGAAAGACATGATTCCTTGTGACAGGCAGTGGAGAATCCCAGAGGAGGTGATGTTTAAACTGGGCCTTGAAGGATGAGGGGAATAAAGTAGGATTTGTAAATATTTTCAAAAAGAAAACCTATTTCATGCTGGTACACTGAAAACCAGATCTAGAACTGGTGAATCAAAATTCTTCATTCTACTTCAAGTGCCAAAATAGCTGAGAAAGATATACTACAAGTATCAAGGTTAACCTAAAATATATCCCAATCTTGGTTATTTTGTAATTTACTATGGTTTGAGTTGTGGGGGGAAAAAACGAATGTCCAGTTAAACAGGACAAGAGACCAAAGAGGCCATATGTCCTTGCTATCCTCAGAAAAGTCTCTGGATGGCAGAGAATCTGCTTTCTGTCCTGCTACAAATAGAGATGCCCCCAGGCAAGCATCCCTCTTTCATTCCAACCTTAAAAAGGTCACAGGTGACAAAACAACCAATAACATTCATTCCTGAGACATTCGCCCTCAGAACACGGAATGGATGCTTCACAAGAGGACTCAGACAGAACAGACAGTGCTTGTCAAGGCGGGTGGAGAGTGGGAGCAAGGTTGGGTGGGGGGCTGGGGTTAGTGGATGTAAACTATCCTATAGAGAGTAGAGAAACAGCAAGCCTACTGTGTGGCATAGGGAACGCTATTCAGTATCCTGGGATAAACCGTAATGGAAAAGAAAAAGAAAAAAAGAGGAGTCAGACTTCCCTGGTGGCCCCGTGGTTGAGAACCCTCCCGCCAACGCAGGGGACGTGGGTTCCATCCTCGGTCTGGGAAGATCCTACACGCCGCAGGGCACCTAAGCCCGTGCACCGCAACCCCTGAGCCCATGTTCCAGAGGCAGTGCTCTGCAAACAGGAACCCGGTGCCCCTCAACTAGAGAAAGCCCACGCGCAGCAATGAAGACCCAGAGCAGCCGCAGGGGAATAAAAAAAAAAAAAAAAAAAAAAAAAAAAAATTCAAGAAGAGAGACAGAAAGATGCAGGTGGTTTGGAAGATGGGAAACTTCCTGAATCACATACTTAAATTCAAATGTTTATAGGAACAAATATCAGGTGATACAATTTTTAAAAGAATTTGGCCCAATATGCACAGTCTGATCCTAATCCTGAAGAAACGTCAGTCAAACCCAAACGGAGGGACATTCTCCAAAAGAATCAGCCTGCATTCTCCACAAACGAGAAGCGCCCTGCAGACTGTGGAAGGCTGGGACAGAGAAAAGCAGACCGAGCAGACACGGAAACACAAAGAAAGGTGCACTCCGGCCCGGCCCGGCCCGGCCGGAAACCAAGGCTGGTCTGAGGAGCGGTGGGGCTGGGCGCAGGACTGAGGGGGATGGAGTTACGATTCGGAGACACGTCCTCTCTCGGTTCTCAGCCGTGACCTCTCCTCCGGGGGGCGGGAGGGGTGAAGTGAAAGTCTCCCAGTCGTGTCTGACTCTTTGCGTGGACTCTATAGTTCTTAGAATTCTCCAGGCCAGAATACTGGAGTGAGTAGCCTTTTCCTTCTCCAGGGGATCTTCCCAACCCAGGGATCGGATCCAGGTTGCCTGCATTGCGGGCAGATTCTTTACCAGCTGAGCCACAAGGACAGCCAAGAAGACTGGAGTGGGTAGCCTATCCCTTCTCCAGGGGATCCTCCCAACCCAGGAACTGAACCGGGGTCTCCTGCATTGCAGGCGGATTCTTTACCAACTGAGCTATGAGGGCGGAGTGGGGAGAGACAATTTGTGAAATTTGAATGAAGTCTGTAGGTTTAGATAATTGTGCACATCAATGTTACATTTCCTCATCTTGATCATTGTCCCATGGTTTTCTAAGAGAATTTCTTTGCTTTTAGAAGACACATTGAAATATTTAAACGGGCATGCTATCTGCAACCTACTCTCAAATGGTTCTAAAAACTAATAATACGTATACACACGAACACCGAGGGTCCAACGAGGGACGCTCGCGCACCCGCGCGGGGTGGGGGTGGGGGGGCAGCAGCGGCAGAGCCCTCCCCACCGCGGGGAGGGCCGCTCGCGGAGCACACGCCGGGAAGGCGAAGCGAGAGCATCTGCTGTGTCAGCAGACCCACGGCCCCCACTGACGCCCCGAGGCGGGGGACAGGAGACCGAAGGTCAGGGCCAGAGGCCGCAACCCAACCCCTGCCTTCCTCACCCTCCACCACGGGCAGGGGGGAAAGATAGGCGAGGGGCCCCGTGAACAGACCGAGAAGAGCGGACGCGTTCACCAGGAACGCCCGTCCCTCGTCTGGCACGGCTTAGGCCCGGCCCGGGAGAGCACGACCACACCACATCGATCGGTTGAGCCAAGATGGAGCAGGGGGGAGGTGCCTCGAGGACAGTCACCAGAGGGGCCCGCTTTAAGCCCCACCGGCAACCTCCGCCCCCCCACCTCGCCTCAGGCGAGAGCGGCCCACGACCCCAGGAAGAGAACGCCTGACACGTGGCACGGAGCCCATAGGGCGGGGGTCGCATCTCAGCCTTCACCGGGTGCCCGCAGCGGGGAGCGCACAGGGTAGAAGACCCACGGCGCCTCGCCCCGCCGCCCTCGGGTCGCCCAGAGACCGGAGGTGGCACCACGAGTCGGGTCAGCTAGACACCACCACCACCACCGCACGGAAGCCGGCGCACAGGCCCAGGCGGGCGGCTCCAGCGGCAAGGGCCGAACCGGGCACCAGCTGGCGGCCCGAAGGCCCAGAGCCCCGCGTGCATCCAGAGACCCAAAGTCCTCGGCGGCAGACACCGAAGGAGACCGTGTCAGCACTTACCTGGTGGTAAAAAAGGCCCATTAAGGGTGACGAAATGACAGCAGCCGACAGCGGGGCCCATCCACGACTCGCATGGAGGAACCCCGGAACCTTGGCCCGGCCACCTGTCCCCAGTGCTACCCCATAAACACCAGGCCTTCTCTGCACCATTCGTTTCCACTTTTTGGTAAAGCTGAGATCACTTTAAGATCAAATGGAGAGAAATTTATAGATTTGCCTTAGCAGATTTTCTAAGAAAACACACAACTCATTCAAACTTCAGACATGATGGTCTCCTGCCGCCAACTTGCTTTTTCCAATTCAATGTTTAAAAACAGAAACCAACCTCAAAAGTAAGCAGATTTGGTGGTGATCAATCTGACAGACACAGAAATATTGAACCACTAAGCTGTGTACCAGGAGCTGACACAGTGTTTAGGGTCAATTCAAAAACAAACGAAAACCTCACAGAAAAAGAGATCAGATATGCCATTACCAGAGACAGCGGGGCCAGGCGGGGGGAAGGAGGAGTTGGATCAAGGTGGCCACAGGTATAAATTTCCAGCAATAAGGTAAATAAGTATCAGGGCTGTTATGTACAGCAGGGCAAATATAGCCATTCCCTTCTCCAGGGGATCTTCCCAGCCCAGGGATCAAACCCAGGTCTTCTGCATTGCAGGCAGTTTCTTTACCGTCTGAGCCACTAGGGCCCCATAACTGACATCATTGTATGTTATAGGTGAAAGTTGTTAAGAGAGTAAATCCAAAGAATACTCCTGACAAGGAAAAATATTTTTTATTTCTTTTATTTTGTCCCTGTATGGGATGAGGGATGGTTATTAAGCTTGTGGTCATCCTTTCATTATGAGAGTCAAATCATGCTGTACACATTAGACTGATACAGTGCTGTGTGTCAATTACACCTCAATAGAAGTGGAGGCGGAGAAGGCACCCCTCTCCAGTACTCTTGCCTGGAAAGTCCCATGGACAGAGGAGCCTGGTGGGCTGCAGTCCATGGGTCGCTAAGAGTCAGACATGACTGAGCGACTTCACTTTCACTTTTCACTTTCATGCATTGGAGAAGGAAATGGCAACCCACTCCAGTGTTCTTGCCTGAGAATCCCAGGGACAGCAGAGCCTGGTGGGCTGCCGTCTATGGGGTCACACAGAGTCGGACACAACTGAAGCGACTTGGCAGCAGCAGCAGCAGCAGAAGTGGAAGAAAAAATTGAAAAGTAAGCCAATTTGCAATAAAACAAGAAGCCAAGTTCAATAGCCTTTGACTCACCTGAGTAAAGTAGGTCAGATTGATTACTGTTATTTTCTTACTTTTGTAGTGATCACCACTATTTATAATATTCTTCATTCTTAAAGGCTTATATTCTTAATTTTACAAAATATTTTAAAACATAAGAATGAACATTTATTTCCTTTGTTTGTGGAAGAAATGAGATTCAAACATAGAATGATCACTTCAAAAGCAAGTTAAGAATAAGCATATCATGTGTAACCAGAAAGGGATAATAGGAAAGGACTATCCCTGTGTCCAGTCATGAATATTAAATGAGATGAACCCATTTCAGATACTTGTTCCCTTGGAAACAGTCATCTGAAACTCCTGTAAAAATTAACATGTATTTTTTTTCCCTGTAAAGGGCAGAAGCTTCTTTTACTTACATAGTTTTAACCTTTAGTTTTATATCTTTGGCTTATAATAAGACATTCTTCCCAGAGCCAGGCAAACAAAGCACCATATAAGCATCTTTTCATTAGTTCTGAGGCTCGGCTTACAATAGTGTGGCCTTTGCAGCTGCACGGTAAGGGGCAAGTATGAGCAGGGAGTCGGGAAAATCTGCCACTCGCTGATAAACCATCCGTCCCCAGACAGCATTCTAGCTCAGGCTGCGTGACTTCACAGCATGGCTAATGGAGTTAAATAGTCATATTGGCAATATAGCTCTATATTTTAAGAGGCGGTGAGTGTGAATGAAGTCAAGTCTCTCATTTAAGCCAAATCGACAGATGTCATGAGGACAGCCATTCACCAGAGGCAACAGTTCTGTCTCAGTCGATGCCGTGGAGCAGGGCTTTGGTCCGTGGAGGATTTCTGACACTCTTTCCAAAGCCTGGCTGGTTCTGGATTTCTGGTATCTTTGCAGAGAGACAGTTCGAGTCAAAGAGGCTGAACTGGTCCAGGACCAAGGTTAATTTCTAAAGGCATTACTCACAGACAGGACTAACCACTCGTGTGTCAATGCAGGTAACAAGTGCAGGCGGAATGGTCCCCAGGAGACCTGCCCGCTTTGTCTATGACACCGCTACCAGGAAATGCTCTTGGCATGGAGTTTCTGCTTCTCTGGGGCTCTCAAAACCCAGAGGCTCTGCCCTGCAGAGGGAAGGAGAGAGGGCAGTACCGGTTCCCAACACCTTCTCGGGGAGAGGTTTATTATAGGCAGGAGTAGGTTTTCAGAAACAGAAAGGGGAGGAGGCCCAGACCTACTCAAGAACTGAGCTTGAGGTTCCTCTGTTCCTGGAGAAAGCCAGCCCAGAGTTCAGTAAGAACACCGACCGAGGCAGTAGAAGGTGAATGACTCTTCCCAATCTGTCCTGGGGGTGGGGCTATGTTTTTATGATGCTAATAGCTTAGGTTTTGGGGGGCCATTACTGGGCTTCCCTGGTGGCTCAGACGTTAAAGAATCCACCTGCCATGCAGGAGACCCAGGTTTGACTGAGTAATATTATCTTGTACATATATGTACAATGTCTTCTTCATCCTTTCCTCCAGAAGGTCCCCCTGAAGGAAGAAATGGAAACCCACTCCAGTATTCTTGCCTAGAGAATCCCATGGACTGAGGAGCCTGGTGGGCTACAGTCCATGGGGTTGCAAAGAGTCAGACATGACTGATCGACTTCACTTCTACTTTTTTTCACTTTCACTGATTTAATGTATTTTGCTCCATTTTCCCTACAAGGGGAAATATGGTTATTGTATTGGAGGGCTACTTTGCTTTACTGTATTTTATTTTTGTCATTATTTTATATTTGTTTCTATCTTTTTTTTTTGGCTGCCCTGCATGGCTTGTGGAATCTCAGAACCTCGACCAGGGATTGAACCTGGGCCTTGAAGTGAAAGCCTGGGATCCTAACCACTAGACCACTGGGAACTCTCTAAAATTTTAATTTATTTTTAATTTAAAAAATTTTACTGGAGTGTAGTTGATTTACAATGTCATGCTAGTTTCAGGAGTACCACAAAGTGAATCAGTTATACATACCCATATATTCATTCTCTTTCAGATTCTTTTCCCATATAGGTTATTATAGAATACTGAGTAGAGCTAGTAGGTCCTGTGGGTTATCTATTTTATATGTAATAGTGCATGTATATTAATCTCAAACTCCTAGTTCATCCCGCCCTCCCCTCATCTTCCCCCTGTGGTAACAGTAAGTCTGTTTTCAACATCTATGAGTCTGCTTCTGCTTTGTAAATAAGTTCATTTATTTTTTAAAAAATTAGATTCCACAAGTAAGTGTTATCATATGGTATGTGTCCTTCTCTGTCTGACTTCACTTGGTATGATCATCTCTAGGTCCATCTAGGTTGCTGCAAATGGCATTATTTCATTCCTTGTTGTGACTGAGTAGTGTTCCATTGCTATACGCACCACATCTTCTTTATCCACTCCTCTGTCAATGGACATTTAGGTTGGAGGGTAGGTTGATCTCCTTGCTTCTTTGTGGTCGACTAATCTTTGATTATGGTGTTTGTTGGAGAGAATTAGTGATTTGTCCAAGGGCAAATAGCTGGAAAGTGTCAGAGCCAAGAACCAAATCATGTCTTCTGTCTAAACATTCCCTACATGCCTACTACAGGCTGGGCAACACCCCCAAACTTGATGCTGTTGGCCTGCTGTGTAACGTGAGGGTTCTCGGAATGTCTTTTTTCCAACTGTACTTAGGTATCATTGACAAATAAAGTTGCAAGATATTTAAAACATATGTGATCATTTGATATATTCATACATTGTGACAGGATTCCCCCCATCTAGTTAATTATGTGTGTGTGCATGGACATTGAAGTTTTATTCTCTTAGCAATTTTTTTTTTTTAATTTTGGTCACACTGTGAGGCTTGCAAGATCTTAGTTCCCCTACCAGGGATTGAAGCTGGGCCCTCGCAGTGTAAGTGCAGAGTCCTAACCACTGGACCACCAGGAAATTCCTTTAGCGAATTTAAATTATACAAAAGAGTGTTATTAGTCTCGGAATACACTGACAGCCAATGATCAATATGGCATTCACACATCTGTCTAAATGTGACAGGAATGTCTGTATTTTCATCCTGTGTCAGGGTCAGTTACTGGCCAGTGGTGAGGTGGGTGCCTGTCAGGAAGCATTTAACAGGAGGCTTCCTGTGTGCTGTTTTGGATCTGTCAGGAATTCTCTGTTCCTTATTAATTCCTGAATATTCAGGAATTAAGAGGAGAGGCAAGCCTCTCCCAGGGGCTGAGGGATCCAGGCATTTCCTCCGTTAGTGTTTCTATATGGTGAAAAGTACCCTCTTCCTTCTTGTGAACCATATGGTAAAAGTGATTGTTTACAACTCTCTGTCTTTAATATGCATCGCCTATGTTTTGTAAGTCTGGAATTTTAATCTTTACCTTTGCTGAGAATAACTACAGTATATATGCCCACACCATGTTGATTAAAACACCTTTGCTCCATCAGAGCTTTGGTCCCCGTGTCTTGCTTTCTTTCTCTCTCTCAGGCTACTTCCTTGGAGCGCAGAGGCCCTCTGAGTTTACTTTCCTGCCCGGCCTTCTAAGACCCTCTCGAGAAGGCGCTCTGCGCCTTCACCCCATCGAGAGGGCGCCTGAGGCCTCCGTGAACAGAGCAAGCCCCATGCAGGGGCTTTATTGGCTTTCTCTGTAAACCAAGGAATATCAGCCTCTTTCTCTCTCCTTTACTTTCTTATCGGTTGACTCCGGACCACCAGGTTCCAGTCCATTAAAGGACCTCAGCAGGTGACGTTTGTTTTCAGGTGCCACGTCTGCGGTGCACACACTCCTATTGTGCAGTGTGCAACCTGACAGCCTGTGCAGTGCTGCCAGGGGGCCTGCTCCCTATTTCCTCTCTCGCATCCATTTCCCTAGGATCCTCACATTTTTTGTGTCCTCCTTCCACTGTCTTTATTGGATCCTGTCAAGGAGGAAATAAATCTGATCCAGTTCTCCACTTGGAGATGCTAGTGACTCGATAAGATATCCAACCAGGAGGTCTGCATTTTGAAAGACAGAGAAAGGGTCACGATGGAATTACAGGCATTCAGGGCAAACGGGAGAAGTAAAGGACTTTGAATTCCAATGGTCACCTGTGGTGTCTTTGTAAGAGTGACTCTCCCAATGATACCTTTTCAGCTTCAGTACAAGGTCAATAAGCTTGTTACCCATGCTGTCCCCGGTTCTGTCTGAAGCCACCTGTGGGGAGCATCGTAGAACTTGGCTGCTGTGTCTGCTCCCCCTGCTTCCATTACACCCTCGGCTTCAGAGCTTTCAATCCTGTTAGTGTCTGCTTAGTGGTTATTCTCAAATGGGCATTCTACGGCCCTAATCTGTCTGCTTCTCATACTGTTTCCAAGCTTCATGATGAGAAAATAACTTCTATTTATTGAGCACTCACAGTCGTCCTGTGAAATCATCTAAGAGCTTCTTTCTTTCCACAGTTGGATAAGAGAGGAGGAGGGTCCCCATTTGATAGATGAGGAAACAGGCTTAGGCAGGCTAAGCGACTAGCTCAGGGTTCAACAGCTGATAAGCGGCAGTGCCGGAATGTGACCTTAGACTGTAAAGCTGGGCACATGCTGAGCCCCCCGCTCTGTCCTGGCAGGCCTCACTGCCCTGCAGCTTCCCCTCTGGGCAGGCCAGCATCTTTTCCACAGTTTTAGTTTCTTCCTCAGGGCACCCGGATCCTCTTGCCCTTTTGTGTTATACAGTATCCTCCCTGGTGGCTCAGATGGTAAAGAATCTGCTTGTAACACAGGAGACTGGGGTTTGATCCCTGGGTCAGGAAGATCTCCTGAAGAAGGGAATGGCTACCCAATTCCAATATTCTTGCTTGGAGAATTCCACAGACAGAGGAACCTGGTGGGCTGTAGTCCGTGGGGTTGCAAAGAGTCTGACATGACTGAGCAACTAACTTTTAGGGCTTTCCCAGTGGCCCAGATGGTAAAGAATCTGCCTGCAATGCAGGCGACATGGGTTTGATCCCTGGGTCAGGAAGATCCCCTGGAGAAGGGAATGAATGGGTACAAGAGTATAGTGGAAAATAGCTCTGATGCTGAAGCAGACTGCCTGGTGCAAATTTCATTTAAGCTCTTTCATACTTTTCTTGGTTTTGTACTTAATTTTTTAAACTATTTAAAGAGCTTGAAAAAATACCTTGGTTGTTGCTATGGATTTTTTCTTGGTCGTTCAAGCCTGTCTTCTAGCTGTATATGTGACGGTTCTTTCTGCTTCTCTTCATTCATGTGTATCTAGCTCATCAACTGGACAGCAAGGAGATCAAACCAGTCCATCCTAAAGGAAATCAGTCCTGAACATTCATAGGAAGGATTGATGCTGAAGCTGAAACTCCAGTACTTTGGCCACCTGATGAGAAGAGCCAACTCACTAGAAAAGACCCTGATGCTGGGAACGATTGAAGGTGGGAGGAGAAGGGGATGACAGAGGATGAGATGGTTGGATGGCATCACTGACTCGATGGACATGAGTTTGAGTAGGCTCCAGGACTTGGTGAAGGACAGGGAGGCCTGGCATGCTGCAGTCCATGGGGTCACAAAGAGTTGGATACAACTGAGTGACTGAACAACAACAAGCTCATCAACGTATTTCAAGGTGCAAAAGGGTAACAAAAACTGCAGGAGGAGGGAGGCACCAAGCCAAGAAATTATTGATATTTTCAGAACAGGTATCAGAATAAGTCATCACTCATGTCTCCTAAGTGGCGGGCACAGTGCTCTACACACATTAGCTTTCCTTTTTACAACAAATCTGATAACTTGGTATTATTGTTATTGTTGTTGTCTAGGCGCCCACTCTTTTGTGACCCCATGGATTGGAATTTTCCAGGCAAGAATACTGGACTAGGCTGCCATTTCCTTTCTCCAGGGGATCTTCCTGACCCATAGGTCAAACTCGCATTTCCTGCCCCTGTCTTTTGCATTGGCAGGCCGGTTCTTTCCTGCTGAGCCACTGGGGAAGCCATTGGGTATTATTACCTCATTCAAAATTAAGTGGACTCAGCTCAGAGAGGTTAAATGAAAGAGTCAGCAGTCAACTTAAGTCTGTCTGACTGTGAAGCATAAGAGCTTAACATTAAAAAAAGAACTGCACCAGTTCTCCATTAATGGAGTTGTAAGAAATGTGAACTGCTGTTGTATACTGAGCTAATAATACCCTCTATTCCGCGCTTCCCTTTTCCAGCTGTCTGCTGTCACAGGGTGATGTGTCTCAGGAACATTTTTCTCTGCACATCTGTGCTCACACAATTACTGACTTTTAAAACTGGACGTGGGATCACATGGTCATGAATGGCTGCTTCTCCACTAAGTTTTCCTAATGCCACTATTTTTAAAAAACCTGTTTTCCAGTGGATGCTTTACATATACCATAATTTGTTTGATCATTCCCCTCTGGGTCAACATGTGGATTGTTTCCAATTTCTCAGTTATAAAAACAAAGGTGCAAAGAAAACTTTGGAACACAGAACTTTGTGCCCTCGGGTACCGTATTTCCATGCGACAGACTACTTTAAGAGGGGCAGCAGGGTCGAAGCATGCCTGCATTTTACGTTGTAACAGACGCTGCTGGGCTGTGCTTAGTCACTCAGCTGTGTCCAGCTCTTTGCAACTCCATGGACTGTAGCCCGTCAGGCTCCTCTGTCCATGGGGATTCTTTAGGCAAGAATACTGGAGCGGGTTGCCATGCCCTCCTTCAGAGGATCTCCCCGACCCAGGGATTGAACCCAGGTCGATCTGCATTGCAGGCGTATTTTTACCATCTGAACCACCAGGGAAGCCCAGCAGATGCTGCTTCATTGGCCTCAAAAAGCCCACGGTCCCCCCACTGCCGATGCTGCATCTCAGTGAAAACTGCGGTCGGGTGGACCGGAGCTTTGAGCTTCTGAGGTTTGCTTGCTATCGACATTGCCAGTGCCCTTCTCCGTTTCCCTCCCCTCCACTCAAGCTGAGGGCTTTTATTTCTTTGCTTGCCCTCCTATTTCTGCCTGCCCTGGGCCACTGATGGGTGTGCTTCCCTGCCTTTGAAGTATCAGATCTCAGAGCTCTCCGTGCACCAGAAGCTGGTGGAGAGCACTTACTCTCCTGCTGATGGCCGAGCCTCCCCGGTGCCCTTGAGGTGTATGAGTCCCCGTGCTCTCGTGGAGCCGCGCCTCCTGATGGATGGGGAGCCGGGGCAGAGAGGAGAGTGGAGATGCATGAGCAGATGGTCTCCTGGTGGAAGGGCTCAAGCCTTTTAATCCCCCACCTTCTCAAACACTCGCCAACCTGAAGATGTCCTTGTATTTCACTTAAGGACAAAGATAGCGGTCATGTGCTGAGATCCTGAATGTCTAACTTGAAGGATTATAAAGTGCAATGACTTGACTTCACCTCTCTTAGTTTTAGACCACTTTGTTATTTTGGTAGATGAGACTCATACATCATTTAAAATGGACGTCACTGGTTTGAGTCATTTCCCCCTCCCGCCTCCTTCTGAAGAGCATGAGTTAATAGTCTGTCCTTTGTGAACATAAGAAATAGTTTCAAAAATTACTTTAACTCGTCTAAGTCTTGGGGACTGGTTTAACAAATGATACCTATAAGCAAGGATAGTCTATAGCCAATAAAAGTCAGGATTCAGAAGGATATTTAATGACAAAGGAACATGTGGATGATATATTGTTAAGCCTGAACAGTTGGTTAAAAGTGATTCCAAGTTTGTAAAAAAATAGATACACATAGGAGAAAGAATGAAATATAATCAAGATCTTCATATCCTTTGAGAATGGAATTACAAATGATTTTTAAAACTCATTTCTGTTGAACTTTTGGGAAATCTTCACTCCTTGAACATGGGAGGCTTTTATAGTGAGAGAAAGCACCTTGTCAGTAAGATTATTTTGACTGTCTTTTCTTGTCTTCCCGGGTATCTGAGATTCACTTCTCTTGCTTCAAGCACAGAGCAGATCTACAGAGAAAATCCAGTGAGCTCCCCAGTTTGTTGCTTTTTCCCTAATTCCAGGAAAAAAATGGGTCATTCTCTGCCTTGTTTTTCCCACCAGGTCTGAGTGTTTCAGGAAGCTCCCTGACGGACACCAAGGCCAAACATCCAGGGATGGAGGGCTGGCTGGCTGGCTCCCGCAGGGCTGGCAAGATCCAGCTCCAGGGGTGCATGCACCTGTCCAGGACCCATCCCCGTGGGGCTAGTGGGACTGTGGTTCCCAGGGAGAAGCTCAGGGGGGGCACAGAAGCTTGAAAGGAGAAGCCTTGCAAGAACTTGAAAGAGAAGCTGGACTCCAGTCAGACAGAGTGGGATTCTCAAGAAGGGCTCAAGTCCCAGAAGGATGTTACTGGATGGAGTGAGTAAGCAGCACACCCAGCTGGCAATTAAGGTAAGCCACGTCTAAAGGGAAGGACAAACCAAGAAGGAGACTTGGGGGCTCCCCCGGTGCACTCAAGGAAGGGAATCGCCGTTCAATCGATAAGTCGTGTCCAACTCTTTGTGGCCCTGTGGACTGCAGCACACCAGGCCCCCCTGTCCTTCACTATCTCTGAGACTTCACCCAGAGTCATGTCTGTCAGTCAGTGGTGCTATCTGACCACCTCATCCTCCTCTGCCCTCTTCTCCTCCTGCCCTCAAGTCTTTCCTAACATTAGGGTCTCTTCCAAAGAGTCCGCTCTTCACATCAGGTGGCCAAAGTATTGGAGCTTCAGCTTCAGCATAAGTCCTTCCAATGAATATTCAGGACTGATTTCCTTTAGAATGGACTAGTTGGATCTCCTTGCAGTCTAAGGGACTCTCAAGAGTCTTCTCCAACACTACAGTTCAAAAGCATCAATTCTTCATCCAGCTCTCAGCCTTCTTCATGGTCCAGCTCTCACATCCGTACATGACTATGGATGCACATTCCCCGGTGTCCACTAGGTGGCAGACCCTTTCCTTTACTGGTGCTAAGAGGTTGTGCGTAATCGCAGGCACCTCCTGATGCTCACGCCTTAAAGATCTCTTATGAGTGATTGAAATATAGATTCCTGGGCCCCTTTCCAGAACTTCCAGTTCAGTTCTCTGGGGCCTGAGATTCTGCATTTCTAAGAAGGTCCAGGTGCTGCACCATCTCAGACTCTGGGAGGGGAGGAGGTGGGCGCGAGTAGGGTGGTCCTCACGGCTGAGCAATCAATTCACATTGTGGCAAAAAAACAACTCCGCGGAGGTGGAGCGTGGCTGCGGGGAGGGAACGGGATCGCTTGCTTCGGGTTGGAAAGAGCCTCCGGCACTAGAGCAGATTTCAACTGTGGGATCTGTAGCAGAATGTCAGGGCTCCAGGGCGCTCTTTTTATTGAAATATGTTACCAGTTAGTTTCCTTAGAATGACTGTAACACACAGGAGCACACATACGCCTAGACTGAAATAAAAACAGTATTGAGATCAACCCGAGAAAGAAGACATTTGGTACCTACCAAAAATAAGCCTAAAGAAAAACATTAAGAACGCTGCTGCTGCCGAGTCACTTCAGTCATGTCCGACTCTGTGCGACCCCATAGACGGCAGCCCACCAGGCTCCCCCGTCCCTGGGATTATCCAGGCAAGAACACTGGAGTGGGTTGCCATTTCCTTCTCCAGTGCATGAAAGTGAAAAGTGAAAGTGAAGTTGCTCAGTCGTGTCCCACCCTCAGCGACCCCATGGACTGCAGCCTACCAGGCTCCTCCGTCCATGGGATTTTCCGGGAAGAGTATTGGAGTGGGGTGCCATTGCCTTCTCTGAAGCATAAATCAGCAAATCTCAAACAATTTACAAAATAGCCAGCCCGGGACGGCCCAATCCTTGGCCGTCTGCTGCAGCAGACTTATACATGGGCTCTGGACTGTGTGACTGACTGGTGAGTTTGACAACATCCAACTAGAGTCTACACTGTCCAGTGAGACGGATCCACTGAGCACAACTTTGAAGGCCAGTGGCAGTGCTTTTTGGCAATGACAGTTTGTAAAGCTTCCTTTCAGTTTCTGTACTTGCATCAACAGAGACAGGTAGGAAGTAAGTTTGCAGCAGGGGCCCCAACCACAAGGGCTCCCTAAGTGGCTCAGAGGTAAAGAATTAGCTTGTAGGAAACATGAGTTCCATCCCTGGGTTGAAAGATTCCTGGAGAAAGAAATGGCAACCCACTCCAGTATTTTTGCCAGGAAATCCTATAGACAGAAGAGCCTTGTGGGCTACAGTCCCTGGGGTCAAAAAGAGTTGGACATGATTTAGCAGCTAAACAACAATCCAACCACGAACCACTCTCAGAGGTGCCTTGGTCCAGACTGGCTAGATCACTGATTTGGGAGATGAGTTTTAGCACAAATTCAAGCCATCTATTTGTTCTTTTGGCTTCTCCACAGCAGACTCTTGACATTTTGTATCCTTTAAGAGTTAGTTGTTAGTGTTGTTCAGTCGCTCAGTCGCGTCTCTTTGCAACCCCATGGACTGCAGCACGCCAGGCTTCCCTGTTCTACACCATCTCCCAGAGTTTGGTCAAACTCATGTCCATCGAGTCGGTGATGCCATCCAACCATCTCATCCTCTGTTGTCCCCTTCTCCTCCTGCCTTCAATCTTTCCCAGCATCAGGGTCTTTTCCAGTGAGTTGGCTCTTCACATCAGGTGGCCAAAGGGTTACTTGGTTTTGCTCAATTCCACTTGGGGTCCTGGAAATGGGGGGACTTGGATGGATATTTGGCTCTGCTGCTATTTTTTCTTCAAGGCTGTGAAGGACAATGTCCTGCACTTAGTAGCCAGTTAATAAACACAGATGGGATGCACGGAATGGCAGCCCAGGAAAGAAATATCGAGCGCACCTGCGGGCTAGATAGAGAGAGCCAGGAGATCAGTGCCCAGCCTGGGTGAGAGAGCTCTTCTCACAGTGCCTGTGAAGAGGCAGCTGGCAAGCTGAGTACACGGAGAGCACCCAACTCCAAAAAGAAAAGCATCTAATCCAGTTGTTTCCCCGGCCCCTCCACCGCCTCATCAGACACGGGTGTCCAGTGGCAAGGAGTGAAGTTACAAGGTTCGGCCATGACCGCGTAGGCGTCCCCAGACTCTCCATGCTGAACCAAGGCACTGCCTCGCGTCCACGCCAATGAGAATCCTGGCGGTTGCTCTGGAAACTGCAGGAGCATTTACCTTTATTGCGTTCCTTTACAACTAGAATCTGGAGGAAGGGCTTTCATTCAAGAGTTTAATTAGATTTTCCTATGAAACAATTCTCTGCCTTGCAGCAAAAAAGAGCTGAATGAATGCAAAATGGATGGTCAAGTCTAACCTCCCTGAAACTTCCCACCCCACGCCACACCCAAATGTCCTGGTCTCCTCCTTCTCTCACCAGAGCGCGGCCCAGGGGATCTGTGTAATTTAATGATGCTGAGCCAATAAGAGTGATCACAGCAAGGATGACGCTGACGTTCAGAGGCCACAATGAGGGGTGCTGTGCTAAGTACTTCAATAGCGATACATTTTCTAATTCAATTCTGTCAGCAATCACATAGCTTTGCTCAAGGATGGATAGTGGAAAGGGTGAGGTTCTAGCCCAAATACGGTAGACTCAAAAATCCGCGACCTTAATCACTGTGTTACAAACAGTAGGGTCTTGGAAACCAAATAGAAACTCTCTCCTTTTGCTCTCAAGGTTTACCAATAAACCGGAAAGTGTACAGTTGTCAAAAACCCTAGATATGCAAGGCCAAGTTTTCTCACAAATGACAGAGATGGATCCATGAATGAGTGAACAAACACGGGTACCAATCAGGAATAAATCAAATTTAGTTTGTGGGTCCTTAGGTCATGAGGACACTGCAGTGCCCTGTAAACCAAGGCCTGACGTGCTTTTGATGCCAGCTCCTAAAATTTGAAGCTACTATGTGGTTACTGATTTTAAGATAAACTCTTGATTGTATTTCAAACAAATGTGCACACACACACACACACACCTGTTCTATATCCCGACTCCTTTGGAAAAACTTACTTTGCTCTTTTTCTAAATATCCCTTTCAATTTCTCAGTCTCCTAAGTAATAAAGATGAGAGACAGTTCAAACACAGATCCTTCTCAAGAGAACATGGATGGTTTTGACTGCATTCAAATGAGAGCCTATACCACTATTTTATTATTTGTTTAGATAATCCCATTTTCATTTGAGACAATCTGCACACCCAGCTGCCCAGATCAACTGGTGCTTCCAAGCAGCTTTTCAAGTTTTCAAAAAAGTTAAAGGACCAGCAGTTTTTTGAGAAGAATGACAGAATCACGTGTTTACGCTCAATTTAGAACAGGTTGCAAAGGTCCTATATGGCTCAAATATAGGGCTCTCTACAAACTTTCATTAATATATCTTGATATGTGCTTGGCAGATTTTCAAACACACCATTTGAAATTTTATCACGCTAACGTAATATTGTAAATCAACATACGTTCACATAAAAACTTGATCATGAATCAAAGTCCTCAAAGAAAATGGAAAAGGACTTTATTTTTTAAAAATGCTAAATTGAGAAAGGGCGGAGGGTCAACATGAACTTGGACATTTAAAGACACTAACTGATTTAAGAAGCAAAGATTTTGGGAAGCCCTAAGACCATAAAGCGATCAACACAAAGACATCTGTCAGGGCGGAGGCGACCCGAGGTAAAGACCAGTTAAATCTAATGCAATCAGAAACTTAGGCCAGTTTAACATTTTTTATGAGGTGACAACCCCCTAACACCATAATCTCGCCTTTCAGGTTGATGACACAGGACTTAATGAGTCAAAGAAAACAACTTCAAACCGCTTTTTTGAACATGAATTGTCTATTTAGGTTAAAGGTAGATTTGGAGATCCTATTAGCTACTGGCACAACTGGGAAAAGTCATGCACACACACACACGCACGCACACACACGCACACACACTTCAAAGCAAGTAGTTATGTAATGCCAGCAGTGTCTGTTTCTACTCAGCTTCAAAAACAGAACTGAAGCCAAAACTAACAACCCTCCTGCTCATTAGAGAAAGAAAAATGTCTTCTCCCCCAAGTGGCCCCAACAGGAAGCTGAGATTAGCTGCTCTCCTCAGAAACCCCCTTCTTTTCTGCTCCATAGAAGGTCTGGGGGCAAAGGCACTTGGGAAGAGAGCTGCGGGGAGCCACGTGGACCGCATCCTGGGCTCAGGGGAGACCCAGCCCACGGTCACGACAGAGAGTCCTTTCCTCGCGGCCACCCGGGTCTCACAAACAGCTGTTACCTTTGCATTTCTTCTCCTCCGCCTGGAAGGTCTGGGCGCTAGGTGCGCTCTGATCGCTCACGTCGTCGTGGTCCAGATGGAATATGGAGCTCGTCCAGGAGGCCTGGATGAGGGGCGACTGCTCATGTTTCAGGGGCCCGCGCCGCTCCGGGTGGCTCTTCCGATGCAGGCAGGCTTCAGACATTCCCACGAGCTTCCACTCCGGCTCGCCGTCTGGACAAGGCTTTGGCTTGTCCCAGGCTGGAAGGCCATTTTCTGGAGGGTTGAAAAACACGACATGACGGGGCTGTTGGCACTGTCAAGACGGGGCTGAGAGGAAGAGGTCTGGAAGGCAAGCGCTTCCCCGGCTCGTGGGGGCTGCCAGCGTTCCCGGACCCTTCCACCCAACGGCGGCGATAAGACGCACTGGGAGCGGCCTCGGGCACGGAGCCCCGGCGCTGGACTGCCTGCGGAGGAGTCAACGCGTTTCCCCCGATTTTTAGCGCCTAGAAAGACATGGGCTCCTCCACGGAAGGGCCGCCCTCTCTCCAGCCCCGCTCCGGATGGCAATGGCTCGGGAGCAAGTGGGCACCAATTTATGATACTGCTTAGATGACCATGTGAGGTCTCAAGGGTCAGGGCTGGCCGTGGACACTTTTCAGATCCTCGGGACATACAACGTCCAGGATGCGGCCTTGTTTGACTTGGGTGTTATCACCGGCTGACCTGAGGGGCACCCTGTTCCCTGAGAGGGACGTGCCACGTGGCTACATGAGAGCGACAACTCGGGCTCCTTGGCACCTTCCACTGCCGACAGGCTGGCATAAGGGGCTGGGTCTTCCAAGGGAAACTGTGCCAGTGGTTTCCATGTCCTCCGGAACAGGCGAGGTGAGAGGAGAGGAGGTCAGCAGATTGTGCTTTAGTTGGGGCAAATTAAGAGCTCTGATGACAGAAGAAAAGCCCCGCTCTCTTGCGCTGAGAAGCAGGCAGTTAATGCTTTCTGTGTGTGACGCTCTTTTCTCTACTCAGTTTCAAGGGGCGTGAAGGTCTGCCCTCTAGAAAATGGGAAACAACTGGATAATATCATGAAAACGTTCTCACACCAACTTTCCCTGGGGGCCAATTTTACCTCCTTGAATATCTTTTCTGAACACGGATATAAGGAAGAGAGTAAAAAGAGTAAGCTAATATAGATGATTTGTAGATGCATTCACATTAAAAAGCATAATCCATCTGGTCACCCATACTTTCAGAAATTCTGTCTGTCAAAATAGGAAAAAACACAAATAGAGTTCTACTTTTAAGTGATTAGAGACAGTGGAATGATTAACTGATAAGTGAATTTTCCTTTATGCTGAAATGACCAAAGGACTGTAGATATCCATATCGGACAGACAGGTCCGCCCTGATCTATGTACAGTACTGGGAATTGAAAGCTGCTTTTCAGACATTTAAGATAAATTTTAAACTGTTAAATGTAAGAGTTAAACCTGCTTTTGGTTTTTACCAGCCGCCTCTGTAAAGCTGCTAGATGTCTTCAGAGATGTTGGTTAGGGTAGTTTTTCTAAAGGTGTCATCTGCTCCCAGCCCCCTTTGGAAGCTGTGTTTACCATTCCTGGTCTTGGGACTACCTTGTGGAAATCCTGACTCCCGTCCACTTCATTTCTAGTACAGGAGAAGACTGCGAACAAAATCACAGCGAGGCAGTAATAACCAACACTCGGCTTCTCTGTCACAGTACGTGGAAATACTGCAGCTTGAAATACCCTCACTTGGCCAGTAAGAAATGATCCCCTTAAAAAAAAAATCACACAATGCTTGGGATGTAACATTTGATCTTATTCAGAGAGGAACCCTGAAAATTCACTCAGTGCTCAGATCTGTGCTTGGCATTGTGTGAGGGGTGTGAAATAGCCCGGGGTCTTTCTCCTCAGTTTAGGTGACATGATTCAATGCGTGGTGAATCCTAAAGGTCAGGACTCCACCATGCCAGCTACTGGTGCAGTTATGGGCACTTATTCTCACTTCCCATGAAAAGAAAACAAAAGATTAGGATCGTGGGAGATTGTATGGCATTTCAGATGAAACATAGCTATGCAGAATTCTTTCAAGGACCTAGTATCCATGAGGGTGTTTTCATGAGCTGAATATAAAGTCACTGAATGCGAGGATTAACTCTGCAAAAGGAGTTTCATTGTTTCTACTGATGTGAGACGCTTTCTCACCCATGTGTGTTTCTAGGATGTCTACTCAATCCTCACGGACTCTAAATCCTCAGTAAATTATATTGTGCAATGTTCCTTTGTAAGTAATGTTAAAGTTATCACAGTGGTTTTGTACAGCCTCCAACATTTGATTTTTCTGCAGAAATTCTTAAAATGTGGTATCAATTCCCTTGACTGCACAGAAATTAAGAAATACAGCCTAATGGGTAGAGAGTGCTCCCCAGTGAAGGGAGCTAGTCAACACGTGTGGATGAGAGACACTGGAAGAGATCTCACCAAGGGGATGTTCTTCTTTATAGCACGGCCCATTAAAGCTTGCTCAGCAGGTCCCCTGGGCCAGCAAGAGTGGGGATTTCTTACAAGCAAGAGATGTTATTTGGAGGCTGAGACAAGGAATAAGATTTCCTTCCATTTTCCTAAGAAAAGAAGCCGAGGTGGTCTGGGAAAAGAGTTCCATTCATTGGAGCCATGTCCAAGCTCGTAATTACGGTCTGCAATTACACTCGTGATAGTGATATTCCGTTGCTCAGTTGGCAGGTTTTTTGGCTGGGGCACTGCTGGGACGAGAAGTCCTGGCTGGGTCACAGAAAAGCTCAAGAAGGATTTATTTAAGGAGGGTTCTTGGTTACCTTCCCAAGATGAACAGAAAGTGTTAGCCACTCAGTCGTGTCCGACTCTTTGCGACCCCATGGACTGTAGTCCCCCAGGCTCCTCTGTCCTTGGGATTCTCCAGGCAAGAATATTGGAGTGGGTTGCCATTCTTTCCTCCAGGAAATCTTCCTGACCCTGGGATCGAACCCATGTCTCTTACATCTCCTGTACTGGCAGGTGGGTTCTTCACCACTGTGCCACCTGGGAAGCCCCAAATTTTTTGGCTGGGCCAGGCAGCATGTGGGATTTTAGTTCCTAAGATGAAGAGGGCAAATATAATTCCTATTCCATTCCCAAGGAGGGATGAGAGACCATTCCAGGCTCCTTCACTTCAGCTGACTGTGGGTGCTGTGCACTGTGTTACTTCCATGTTTGCTTAGCAATGAGGATTCCTGCTATTTCTATGCCAACTCATATCCTTTGGTTCCCCCTAAACTCAAACCAATGAGACCAGGCTTACTGAGATAGGATGGGGCCTGGGAATTTGGATATTTACCAAGTTCTCCAGAAGGTTCTGATACCCAGCAGAGTTTGAGATCCACAGGGTTAAGAAAATCTGAGGTAAGAAAACAAATTATTGGCAGATTTCAGATAAAGGTGCAGTTTCCTTCTCAGACTCGAATGTTTTTTCAAAAACCTGTCCTTCTGAGGATTACCTGGGATACAGATGTGCACAGTAGTGGAAATACATTTTTAAAAGGGAGAGTCTGGCAATGATAATATCTTATAGTTCCTGAAGTATGAGCTCCTAAATGGATCTCAGTTAACATCTGGCTTTTAATATTTCATATTCTAGGCATCAAGATAATTAATTTAATAGGGCAGTTATGAGGCAAATTGATAAATAAGTAGAATCAAAGAAAAAAAAAACTAGAGGGGGCATGTGAACTGCTACGAAAATAACTAGACCCACATTGACCTGTGTGTCTCAGGGCATTTAGATTTGAATGATTGCATTTGTGTTAGATGACCATAATTCTAAGGGCTCAAATGACCTAGAACTGACCTTAAAGGGTTTTTTTCCCAAAAAGAAACAAACATAAATCCCACAGAACTACCTACATCCTATCTCTGGAAATTTCATTAAAGACAAGAGAAAATAAATGTGTCCATCCAAGAAAAGAATTATATGAAAATATGCAAGTGTTTCAGGACACAAAAGCAAGCTGATATCACAGAAAAGTGCTAAGGCAAGGGAAACAGAATTATGCCAGCGTGCTCAGCAAGGGGCTGCTGAGCAGGCTGGGGTTCCATGGCACCGATTGTGAGTGTTGAGTTTGCATTAAAAGGCCATCAACGCAAGGCACTGAGACCCCAGCCATATTCTGTGTTCAGGGGATGTATATATAATACGCTTTGCACACCCAGCGAGTGTGTACAGTTATCACTGTGAAGCATGAGGCCGCTAAGGTCTCTGATTTCTGCTCACATTTTTTATTCCAACCCTAAGTTTTAGCCTTACGGAACTCTCAGACTAGGCACACAGGCACTGGCTTTTACGTGTGGACTCACGTAGAAAAGGAGACTCATGTTGTGCTGAGCCTTGACTACAGGCCAGGTACAGAACTAGCCACTTTGATTCACCTTCATGAACATCCCAGGAGTACACGCAGTTCTACCGCCTGATTGACGGGGAAACTAGAATCCGGAGAAGCGCCTCGTCTGCTGCTTCATATCTTCTGTACTGTTAACTGATGCGGTCTCATGGGTTGCCTTAGTCTGATGAGTCGCCATTGACCTATGAATAGCCAGCATTTGATGACGACTTTGAAAGTTCTTTACACACTATGTTTATTGCCTTGTTCAATTTTCCCAGCCACTTGTTGATGTCTAAATTCGTCTCCCAGATTTCACTCTCTACCACCTACAATCCATGGTCCAGGCAGCAGCCAGAGTGACCTTTGAAAATGTACATCAGAGTAGACTTCCCTGCTGCTGAGAATCATCCGGTGACTTCCCATCAATACTGGAATGAAGTACTCAGGTCTTGCTGCAGCTTGTAGGCTCTGTGGTGTTTATCAGCCTGTCCTGCTGAGCCTCGCTCCTGTGCCTCTGCCTCCAGCTCTCTGTCTTCTGGACACGTGGACATCAAACCTGGGAAGCTCATTCCCAACGCAGAATCTTTGTAGAGACTCTTTCCTATGGCTGGGGTGCCCTTTCCCAGTCCTTATACAACCACCTCCTGTTTTCCCAAGAAAACCGCCAGGATCCACCTCCCTCTCCCTTTTACAGGAAGGTTAGATTTCCCCTTTGAAGAACCTATTGGGTTGCATTTCTCCAGGAAGATACCTTAAATGAGAAACCAAATGGGCTGGACCAGTGTCCACCTTGGTGGAGGGAGACGGGATGAGGTTGGAAGACTGGAGTCCAAGTCTCCCGAGAGGGCCTGAAGGGTCTTACTCTTGGGAAGATCACTTCCTGGCTCTAAGTGTCAGTTTTGCCATTTGCAAAAGGGCAACATAATATTGCTCATGGGATTTTTCTAAGACTCAAATGACATAACGTATGTGGATGTATTTAGTAATTAAGTGCTCTTCAGGTGAACACGTGTAACCTGACCATATGTATTGCCTTCTCTCCAAAGGGAACAATACTATTAATAAAATAATATGTTACTTTTGAGCATCCAGTGGCTCAGACAGTAAAGAATCTGCCTACAGTGCAGGAGACCCAGGTTCAATCCTTGGGTCGGGAAGATCCTTTAGAGTAGGAAATGGCAACCGACTCCAGTATTCTTGCCTGGAGAATCCCATGGACAGAGAGGAGCCAGGCGGGCTACAGTCCATGGGGTTGCAAAGAATCAGACATGACTGAGTGACTAACACTTTCATTTTCATTTTTCATGTTACTTGTACTGTGTTCAACGGACACAGGTACCTGACCTCTACCCTCAACACCACGACCGCCAGCAACACACCTACCATCACCACCTTGTCCTCAACAGAACGTGTATGCAGGTGAGGTTGCTTTTGATGGCCTCCTACTTCTGGCTGCCTTTTCGCCATCTCTCTCCCTCCTCCTGAGTCCTCTGGGTGCTCGGTCCCCACTGTGGGCAGATCGCCTACTCACAGAGCTCTTAGTGACCTTGGGCAAGCCACATCTCTGCTCTGCGCTTCAGTTTCCTCGTCTGTAAGATGGGAACATTCTAACACTGTGATGGTTAAATAAGTTCGTATATAAAAAGGTCTTGGACCAGTGCATGGTGCGCTGTGAACACTCAGTAAGTGTTAGCTCTTCATTCAGGCACTCAACGATCTCTTTTCCTTGCCCCATCCTCCAGCCCAAGTCTTCTCTAAACAAGATTTTCAAAAACATCTCCAGAAAAAATGCTTGACAAATGACTTCACAGGCATGTGTAGCTGCTTCAGTTGCGTCTAACTCTTCGCTACCCTATGGACTGTAGCCTGCCAGGCTCCTCCATCTGTGGGATTCTCCAGGCCAAGATACTGGAGTAGGCTGCCATGCCCTCCTCCAGGGGATCTTCCTGACCCAGGGATTGAACCCTCGTCTCTTATGTCTCCTGGATTGGCAGGTGGGTTCTTTACCACTAGCGCTACCTGGGGAGCCCAAAGGACTTCACACCACTATGTTAATGGCTTGGAATCTGGGATGAGTCACCCCTCTCAGCTGAAGTTGTGATTTAAAGAGGATGGTTGAGGAGTGTAAGTCCACAGCCCGGGAATGAATGTCTAAAGCTGGATTCCTGACGGCTGTGCAAGGCAGATGGGAGAGACGTTTTGATGAAACAGGCATTCCTGTGAAGGCTGGCCTGCCATCATACCCGGCTTGCTTAGCTTGCTTGGTCAGTCAAACAACACAATGGTGAAGACACAGCTTCGACCCCTATTCAACTTTCAAGACCTAGCTTACTGTTTAAACTCTCTTGAACCAATCCATCCACCCTCAAACTTCCATAGTTCCAAAATGTACCTACCTCCCTTGCCCTGCATGCTACTGTTTACCTCATGATATAATCATTCACATAAATGTATAATTTTCTTTTTTTTGTTACATTTACATTGCCTAGCACAATTCAATTATAACTATTAATATCCCTTGTTCCCCAATAGTCTGATAATTGCAAAGAGAAAACTGCTTCCTAAGCACAGACTCTGCCCAATTTCTTATCCAGAAGCCATTGGTTAGTCACAAGGTAGATTCATTTCTATTAAAACCAATTCAATGCAGATTTTCTACCACCAATAGTATTATCTTACCCAAACTGCTGGTGAAAATGAAAACTGTTTTGCTTCTTAGAGGCAGGGATAGGTTAGTGGATAAGACTATGGGCTCAGCTAGTCAAGGTTCAAATTCTGGGGCTTCCCTGGTGGGCTCAGCAGTTAAGAATTTGCTTGCCAATGCAGGGGACACCAGTTTGATCCCTGGTCCGGGAAGATCCCACACGCCATGGAGCAACAAAGCCTGAGTGCAACAGCTACTGAACCCGCACCCTAGAGCCCAGGAACCATAGCCGCTGAAGCCTGAGCGCCCTGGAGCCCGTGCTCGGCAACAAGAGAAGCCAGCGCAGTGAGAAGTCCGCAGACCGCAACTAGAGAGTAGCCCCTGCTCACCACAACTAGAGAAAGCCCATGTAGCAGTGAAGACCCAGCACAGCCAAAAATAAATGAATAAAAATAAACATGAAGAAAAAAAAGTTCAAATTCTAACTCTTCCACTTATCAGCTGTGTGACTTTGGGAAGATTGGATTTGTCCCTGGAATATCTGTCTTACTTGCTCTGTCTCTTCCATAAGGCAAGGACTTAGCACGGCCTCCTCGTGTGTCAGTGGTATCCCCCAGGTTTTCCTTCTTTACTGGCCTCTGATCAACTTATCCATCTCTTACACCCCACAGCTCTAAGCGCACTCTTAACATGACAGGACCTCAATAAGTATTATTTGGAAATAATTGAATGTAATCTAGACAGGTCAAATTACCCCTGAAGCTGAACAGACCATAGACTCTCATCTATCCAGGAATTTCGACCTACAGAGCAATAGTGTGTTCTATGTGAGACAAGTTGGCTAGCCTGCTCAGCATCAGTAGCAAGGGTAAGCCCGCTAGGGAGAGATGTGGGGTGCAGGCTGAGGGGAGCTCTGTGCTCAGAGAAGACAGAAAGGGCAGCTGGGTGACTCTGTTCCTTCCAGCCCCCGGCTGGGTGAGCTCCCTCTTTTTCCTGACCAAGCCACAGGTGTGCAGCCCAGTTTGCTGCCCAGATGATGTGAATGGCAGAGCTCCACGAAGGTGCCATCGTGTGGCTGGGGCATCTCTGGGCCATCCTCTCGGGCCCCTTGGCCTGGCACAGCCCCCAGCCCCGGCCTAGTAGCAGCTGGGATGGGGGTGCAGGCCTGTCTCCTGGTGCCCGGTGGTGGGGGGAGGGGGTCTGTCTAGGTGGCTCTACCAGCCTGCACACAGCTGGGGATGGCTACCAGCCTGACTCCTCATCTCGGTGACTAACTGAGATTACTTCCCCTTTTCACTTTAAAAACACTTTCATGGCCAAGAAGGATCTTTGGAGTTGGTTTTGGGACATGAGTCAACCTTCTCCCCAGATTTCTGGCTTTCTGATTAAAAGCAATGTTTTTTGATTCTACCAACACGTGCCTTTCAAATATTGGTTTTTAAGCTGTGAGCAGCCAGACCTAAGTTCAGTAACACTAAAAATATACTGAGCACTTACTCTATGCCAGACTGGGCACCACAAATATAAATTACGATTAACTGAGCACCTACTGTGTGCCAGGCAGCATCCTAAGTGTTTTCCACACATTATCTCATTTACATCATATAATAATAATATAGAAGTAGGTGTTGTTTCTGTCATTTAAACCAATGTGGAAATAAGGGTCGGGGGTGGGGAAGTCAACTGACTCCTATGTTTCTATTTAGAGTGGGCTACAATGTGCTCTTGGGCTTCCCTGGTGGCTCAGATGGTAAACAATCTGCCTGCAATTCAAGAGACCTGGGTTCGATCCCTGGGTGGGGAAGATCCCCTGGAAGAGGGCATGGCAACCCACTGCAGTATTCTTGCCTGGAAAATCCCATGGACAGAGGAGCCTGGTGGGCTACAGTCCATGGGGTCACAAATGGTCAGACACGACTGAATGACTAACACTTTCACTTTCACAATGTCCTATAATTATTAGTTCAACATTAACATTTGTGAGTTCCTTAACCTCTGGGACCACGGCTTGTTCAGCTACACACCCAGCAGGCAGCGTGGGGCCTGGCCCACTGCACTGCAGTGCAGCTCTCCCTGCACCCGCCCCCCATCTCCCCTCCACAGCCCAGTGGGAACTGGGACCAGTAAGCACATCCTTCTTCCCTTTGCGCTTGTTCTGGTTTCCCTTGGTGCAGCTCAGGGTCCTTTCCTGTGGTCCCCACACTCTTTCCCCTGAACTTTTCTTCCTTTACTTCCTTCTCTTTCCAAGTGCAATGTGTCTGTGCTACGTGTAGAGACAAAGCTATGGTTTCTGAGAACTGGACAATAAAAAAGGCTGAGCACCAAAGAATTGATGCCTTTGAACTGAGGTGCTGGAGAAGACTCTTGAGAGTCCCTTGGACTGCAAGGAGATCCAACCAGTCCATCCTAAAGGAGATTAGTCCTGAATATTCATTGGAAGGACTGATGCTGAAGCTGAAACTCCAATCTTTTGGCCACCTAATGCAAAGAAGTGACTCATTGGAAAAGACCCTGATGCTGGGAAAGATTGAAGGCAGGAGAAGGGGACGACAGAGGATGAGATGGTTGGATGGCATCACCCACTGAATGGACATGAGTTTGAGCAAGCCCCGGGAGCTGGTGATGGACACGGAGGCCTGGCGTGCTGCAGTCCATGGGGTCACAAAGAGTTGGACATGACTGAGCGACTGAACAACATGTATCTATGGTTATTTCGAGATCTGAGCAGAGGTCTCCAAAGAAACTGGGCACTGGGAGGGCCCTAGCATCTGCCTCTCACAGTGTGAGAAACAAATAGTAACATTTTATTTGAAAATTTAGAGAGAAAACCTTTTATTAGATTGAATTGATATACATACAGAATGAATGAATGAAATATTGAGATGGGGGAACCTGTGCTCAAACCTTCCCACTAGGGCTTACTCCTGGAAACTTTATAAACAAGATCGCCGAAGGACCCTGCTCTGCCATCATCTAGTTATTTGAAACGCGTCCTCAGAAATGTTGTCTTCTGGGCAAAGCCTTGCAAAATCAGCCTCCTTGTTCAGATAGGCTGCCTTCCATCACTGTGTGGTTTTGGCCTTCTTTTCCCGAGCACCCGCCTATTAATTTTCCCTCTTGTTGAGCCCAGCCTCTCTGCCCGCGCGTGCAGGTGAATTTAGGTTTGCTATCTCAGAGGTTTTTCTCTCGTTTCTCCGGCAGCGGTTCTCAGTCCAAAAAGGGAGCGAGATCTGGAAACTGCTAAGAGAGAAACAAACCTTTTCCTTATCTGGCTGGTCTCACTTCTCCAGTTTTCCTACCTATTCCATTAGGGAGTCACTATCTCCACGGAAAACAATCAGCGCAGCTGTGGAAATTGTGACAATTATTCTGAAACGGAACTCCAAAGCTCATCTCCTGGTAAGTTAAAGCCATTAACGTTTTTTTGCAAGCATGTATTTAGAACCTTTAAACAAAATGCACATTCATGTCTTTTAAAGTTTAGCCTGAAACAAAGTTAAAGACCAAACAACAAAATAACGTGTGTTCAAAGAGCCTGGTGGAAACTCCACCTGGAGAGTCGCTGCGTGGAAAGAGGCAGTGAGCAGGGTCAGGAGCTACGTGAAAGAATGTCCCACTCGGGGAGCACTGACCACAGGCCCCAAAGGCTGGAAAAGGGCTTTCCCGAGATCACAATGGAACCTTCCCCTGGGAAGGGTCACTGGCTTTCCATAATTCACACTGGATTTAATCAGAGAATCCTCAGGTCAGATGACTCCAACGTTGAGGTAATTATTTGAAAGGCCACAGAGATTCCATTTAGGATATTAAAGAGGCTACAGCTGTGGCGAAACATTCCCATTAAAGAGCCACAGATGCACAGAAAAGGAACAGATGTTTGTTGTCAGGATTAAGTTTCTCCTGTGTGAAACTTCAGATCATAACGTTCATTCTTGTTGCCAGTCTGAACCCACAGTTTTGAAAAAAACATTAGGTCATCTGTAACTCTGGCCTCGTTTTTTGGTTCCCAAACTTGAAATACCTCTTTCAAAAGGAGGAAATGCGTGTGCATCTTTTCTAACTTTGGAGACTAGGACAGGGGCATCGTTTGTGGGTAAAGAACACATTTTGAGATTTACCAAGTAAAAAGACAAAATATGACTCGGGTAAATCCGAACAACTTTATACATCACACTTAAAGGAGCCATTACACGCAGCAGAACACACACATTCTAGTAATGAATTACACTCAGAGATGAACAGACTGGACAAGAATATACCTTGGTATGGATGAAACACAGTAACACACAGGCCGACAGAGGTCCCTCCCTCAGGGTTTTCATAGAATCTCACAACCGTTTTCCAGATATTGTTTTGTGCACATAAGTAAGGAGGATCAAGATCAGTGTGGACAGTCCCTTCATGGACGGAGGAGACGTTTCAGTCTGGAGAAGCTGGGTTTTCCCTTTTGTTCAGGAATAGCGGTCTGGGAGGTCAGCCAGCCACATCTTCCTTACCCTCGCTTATGACGGCAGGCAAGCTTCCTCAGGGACGGGGAGAAGGCGGGTACTTAGGGGTGTTTCTGGGCCCTCGGGACACCACTAACCACATCAAAAACACATTGCCTTATGTGGTCTCTAATGTTTCCTCTGGAGAATCTGGCTTAGCATCAGCTGCTCACAGCTCTGGTCCAACGGCAGACACTGAGGTAGAATTGAACTGTTTTCGACCTGCGTGTCTTCTGGGTGATAATCTGGTTTAGCCTGCTCTACAGTGTTTCAAGAGTTCGGGAAAATCAAGAGGCGGTGTGATTTCCACTGTCTTTTTCATACCTTTTGGCGTTTCCCTTAAACTTTTCAATTACTCAAAACAGAGCTGGTGAGGGGCTCCCCTGGTGGTCCAGTGGCTAAGACTCTACATCACCGGTGCAGGGGGCCCGGGTTAAAGCCTGATAGGGGGTCGGGATCCACAGACTAGAACTAAGAGTGTGCCCACCACGAGTAAAGATCTGGCGTGCTGCAGCTAAGCGCCAGGGAGCCGAACACACCGAAACAGAGCTGGTAAAGCTGGGGCTGGGGCGGCGCCTGACCATCCGCCCCTGTAGGTCTGCCAGTCTCCAGCCTGCGTGCCCCAAGCCAGGGCCAGGCTGTCCCCTACCTCCTCTGTCCACAGATGGCTTGTAAACATACATCTAAGACCTTGTTACTTGCATGTGGTCTGAGGACTCACAGTATCAGCCGCACCCAGAGCTTGTTAGAGACACGGGATGCTGGCCTCAGAACTGAAGAAGCAGAATCTGCATTTTAACCAGATCCGCATGTGATTCACGCGCACACTGAGGTTTAAGACAGTCTGCTTCAGGGCATGGTCTCCATGGAGAGTAGACAGGATTGGTTAAACGTGTAGTCACCCCGTTTAAACTTGGGTAGGATTTAATATTTACTACAGAGAGGGATGATTTTCCTATCTGGGAATCAGAGGGGAAAGTAGTATTTGATGAATTGCAGGTCAAGGAATACACACACACATACACACGCACACACGCACTGCTGTGTGTGTGCTCAGCTGTGTCTGACTCTTTGAAGCCCCGTGAACTGTAGCCCACCAGGCTCCTCTGTCCATGGAATTTTCCAGGCAAGAATACTGGAGTGGGTTGCCATTACATTCTCCAGGGGATCTTCCTGACCCAGGGATTGAACCTGTGTCTCCTGCATCTGTTGCATTGGCAGGTGGATTCTCTACCACTCAGCTACCAGGGAAGCCAGTGTATGTATGTATATATATAAGACTGAGTGCCAAAGAACTGATACTTTTGAACTGTGGTATTGGAGAAGACTCTTGAGAGTTCCTTGAACTGTAAAGAGATTAAACCAGTCCATCCTAAAGGAAATCAACCTGGAATATTCATTGGATGGAATAATGCTGAAGCTGAAGCTCCAATACTTTGGCCACCTCATGTGAAGAGATGACTCATTGGAAAAGACCCTGATGCTGGGAGAGATTGGGGGTGGGAGGAGAAGGGTGCAGCAGAGAATAAGATAGTTAGATAGCATGACCAAGTCAATGGACATGAATTTGAGCAAACTCTGGGAGACAGAGGAGGACAGAGGGGCCTGGCGTGCTGCAGTCTGTGGGGTGGCAAAGAGTTGGACATGACTGAGCGACTGAACAGCAACCAAAGGTCAGGGAAGGTGAAGGGGGACAAGCCTTTAATGTCTCTATTTCCTAAATGGTGAGCTGGTCAGTTTGGTTCATGAGGTGGAAAAATCCAAACACAAAGATTTCTGATTATAATTTCATCTTTTGTAGGACTTCCTCTCTAGAGACAGCCAACAAGATAATAAAAGCAGTAGGTAACACTGAATGTAGGCTTACCAGATGCCAAGCACCCATTCTGCGATTAAATGTAAAATTTAATCTTCACAATAATTCTATGAGGCAGAAATATTACCCTCAGTTTTCAGATGAGGGAACTGGAGCACAGAGCGGTTTAGCAACAAGCTCAAGGTCACGGTGAGTAAGTGACAGAGTCAGGAAGCAAACCCGAAGAGGTCTAGCTGACCCCGCCACACCTCCACCTGTTGCGGAAAGCCACCACCAAATGACTTAGGTGACCTTCTCAGGCTGGAAAACGGAATTCTGTGGACTGAAATACTGAATTATAGGTTTGAAATAAAGAAACTAAAGTCAGAGAGGTCACGACCCTGCTCAACGTCACCCAGAAGAGGGAAGTGCTGGGGTGGGTCTTCTGATTTTTCATCCCATGGTCTAAATTGAAAACATTCATATTTTGGTATACATCAAGGATGTGTTGCTCGATCTCAAACACTGTTTCAAATTCTGACATTTCCATGTGATAGCTCAAAATTAGGAGCAGTTTCTCTAATTAAAACTCTTGTCTTCCAGGAAACTTACCAAACACAAGACCGCTGTGCAGGGACTGCTTCTAACTCTCACACCAGCTGCCAATGAGTTTTTCAAAGGGCACATGTTTATGTTCGTACCGAGTGGCCAAAAAACTTGGAAGACAAAAACAACCAATCAAGGTAAGGAAGCACTGACATTTGTTGTAGCTGCCCATCCCAAAGGTGAAAAGGCCACCTAATAGTTTACAACTGGCAACAGGATTACTGATTTGGAGTTTAGGATATTGAACGGTAACCCTTATAAAAGGTCTCTTGCGTGCCAGGCATGGTGTGTCTCGCGTTGCATTTGCTCATTAGAACGATGCCGTGAGCAAGATGCTGTGATTTGCTTCATTTCGTAGGTGAGGAAACTTTGGCCCCAAGAACTACAGATACTGTCACAGACAGTAAATTGGGAGCTCTTCTCATCTCCCCTACGACCAAGGCTACTTTCTGCAGGTGACTCAATGGTACCCCAGAGAAGAAAAACATTTGCCCAGTCACACAACTAAAGGGCAGTGCTGTGCCTGGAATCTTCCTCTGATGGGCCAAGTTTGGCCTGATGACAAATGGAAAATCCTAGGGAATGACAGTGGACCATCTCTTAGCAGAAACAGTGCTTTGAGAGAGACTCATCTATTTGCTCAGGAAACCTGGCTTCAGGAAGCCGAGTCTGTCCTTATTGGGATGGACATAGGTACGCTATAGATACTATGTATAAGACAGATAACTAGTGAGAACCGACCATACAGCGCAGGGGCCTCTACTCAATGCTCTGTGGTGACCTAAATGGAAGGGAATCCAAAAAAAAAGAGGGGGTATACATATACGTACAGCTGATTCCCTTTGCTGTACAGTAGAAACTAACCCAACATTGTACAGCAACTATGCTCCAACAAAAATTTTTAAAAAATGGAATTCAAGAGCATATTTCTTTAGAAACATAGGAAGGACATGTTGTCCAAATGAACACACTTGTCTGATTTTGACCATAGAATAATAAATATTTGAGATATGAACATTTCTGGCTCTCTGAAAGTCTGGCCGAATAGTAACCAAAAGAAGAAGAACCATTGTGCTGCTGGGAATCACCCTGTGTGTCGGGCACACGTCCACAGCTGACAGCTTCTGCGCAGAAGCTGAGTCACCAAGATGGCAGAGCCAGCGTGCTCTCTGACCAGAGAGGGCGGTGCTTCCTCGAGTATTCTCGTGGATTTACTTGAGACAAGATGGCAAGTGAAGTGGAAGGTATCAAAAAATGACCAAACTTGCTCCCCCAAGCCAGAGGGGCAGCTCACTTCCTGGGGCTGCCTTGCCTACAACTGCCTCAACTCTAGGGGTCCATTTGCCTGGAAAGATGAGAAAAGGTGGGGAGGAAGAAACCGCCCCAGTGAGGAAGACACTTGGGCAGAAACACCCGGTTCTGCAGGTACCTCCACGTGAGGGTCACTCAGTGGATCCGTACAGACTCACAGAGACACGGACTGAAGGGGCCATTAGCACCTACAGGGCTGCCCTTAGGCTGGCACCTTAGGCTGCCCTTAGGCTGGCACCTTAGGCTGCCCTTAGGCTGGCACCTTAGGCTGCCCTTAGGCTGGCACCTTAGGCTGCCCTTAGGCTGGCAGGCTGCACCCGGGATTTTGTCTCCCTGGAGACAGCTGGTAATGTCTGGAGACAGGCCAGGGATGCTGCTGAGCATTTTGCAGTGCCCAGGCTGGCCCTCCACAGCAAAGGGTCATCCATACCCTTGAGTAACTGGTACCGCGATTGAGAAACCTGCCTGCAAATCTGTCGGGTGAGTGAGGTTCTCACGGCCTCTGGTTCACCATGTGCTTCCTCTGGCCCGAGCAGAGCCCTGGAGTCCCTCCTCCATACCTCCTTTCATCTGCCCCCCAGTCAGTGTGAGTGACTCCTGGGGGGCAGGGTCCGACCGGATTAATCTGCGCTAAGGTGTGAATGACTGACGGAGCCAGCACGAGCAGGAACAGCTGTATTTTGAGTGACTCATGGATTCAGGGTAAATTCAGCTCCAATCTGGGAAGTGTTAGCCGGGAGGCCTTAATAACGCAGGCACTTATTTTTAGTAGATGGGTGAGGTGACGAAATTTACAAAGCATTGCTCACCTTTTAAAGTCATAAACAAATCTGTGATGTGGTTCCACTGGGATATAGCCATGAATACTCATTTTTTTTAACTTTTTTTTTTTTTTTTTTGGCTGTGCCACACAGCTTGTGGGATCTTAGTTCTCCAACCAGGGTTCCAACGCAAGACCCTGGCAGAGAAAGCAGGAGTGGAGTCCTAACCACTGGAGCTCCAGGGAATTTGCTGAGTACTTTTTATTACGAGCAATTGTTCTTGGTATTGATCACAATTGCTTTTCATCAAGAGAAGAAACCCTATTAAAAGCCTTCCTGTGCCCCAAACAAAACTCATTTGCTTTCTCTTCATCTCTAATGTTGACTTGTGGGTTTGATATGATTAGGGCCCATTTGTTGGTTATTTGAGGGGCCTTTGCTTCCATAAGTCCCTCGCTGTCTCTTCTCTAGACACTGTGGGTCTATATTTGGATGGCAGGCTGTGTACGTTTTTATTTAAAGCCAGCAAAGCAGACACAGCCTGAGTAAAATAATTAGCAGTGGGGAGGAGTCTCAGAGTAATTTCTTCTCATTTTGAGGCTCAGAAATGGAAAGTTTTGCCCTTCTGCTTGCAAAGCATGTGATGGTGCCAGATAGAAGTGCTTCTCCCTGGGCAAACCTCCGTTAGGGTGGCTTCCCTGGTCACACCACTCTACTCTCTGGATTCTTTGTCCCTCTGACTGTCATCAAGGGGACATATATGGTAGGTTGGTGGGTAGCACTATTCTATGCCAAATTTCAGAGGCAAATTAGCTCAACTGGTTCTCAGCTTATGGGTTCTGAATAGTAAAATTCAAGGAACAGTGGTGGGTAAAGGGTCCTTTGGGCTCACACTAGTTCGAACACCTCATATATAGGAAGGGAAATGGGAGTCTGGGAAGGTGGCAGAGGTTGGTCAAGGTCAGAGTTTTTTGTTTTGTTTTTTGCCTCACCAGGGCATGTGGGATCTTACTTCCCCAGCCAAGGATTGAACCTGTGCCCCTGAATTGAAAGCATGGAGTCCTAACCACTGGGCCACCAGGGAAGTCCCACGATCAAGGTCATTTGGACAGTCACAAGTGAAACCAAGCCTGACCTTCCACGAGTGCTGACTTCTGCCACCAAGTTCTGCCTGGAGCTTCCCAGGGGACACAGGCAGCACCAAGACCATCTGGGGTGAAGCTGGGTGAAGGCAGGCAGCCCTCATCCCGATGAAGCAGCCTCCTAAGAGGTCTTCCAAGAGAAGGAACTGGGGAAGAAATCCTTGTCTGGAGAAGAGGGAACAATAGAGTTGGGTGTGTTATGGAGGCAGGCATACATGCATGCTAAAAAAGCTTCAGTCGTGTCCAGCTCTTTAAAACCCCATGGACTGTAGCCTGCCAGGCTCCTCTGTCCGTGGGATTCTCCAGCCATAACACTGGAGTGCGCTTCCATGCCCTCCTGCAGGGGACCTTCCTGGCCCAGGGGTTGGCTCTGAGCCTCTCATGTCTCCTGCACTGGCAGGTGGGCTCTTTACCAGTAGTGCTACCCGGGAAGCCTGTTATGGGGGCAGTCAGCAGCAAAAGCGTTCTAGAAGCTTTAGTAATAGATTTTCAGTGATGTCTTCTTTCACAGACATCCTGAAGGGATATTTAAAATGAATGGGTAGCTAAGACTGTGCTCCCAGTGTAGCGGGCCCAGGTACCAACCCTGGTCCAGGAACTAAGATCCCACATGACACTGTGAAGAGTTGGCATGCTGCAACAAAGACCGAAGATCCCATGAGCCACAGCTAACACCTGGTGCAGCCAAAGAAAGAAAGAAAGAAAAATAAATATTCAAAAAGTCAAGCCAATGGGCAGTTCTCAAGGACCAGGCCTGGAAAGTAGGGCTGGAAGACCCATTTCTGAGTCACACCCATGACTCTTTACTTCCTGGACTGTGAAATGCATTGTGGGGGGAAGCTGGATGGCATTTGGTTATGGGATTCAGCAAATGTGCTTGAGCAAGTGACCAGGTCACTGCATTTGTCCCCTTCAGCTTTCCTGGTGGGGCGGTGCATCCGGCCTGGAGATATGAGGGAGATGGTGGTGGGTGGTGGTACTGGTGGCATTTGTTTTAATAATATCTGTTTATTTACTTGGCTGAACTGGGTCTCAGCTGCAGTACATGGGGCCTTCGGTTTTCGTTGTACATCCGGGTTCTTTAATCATGGCATTCGAACTCTTAGCTGTGGCATGTGGAATCTAATCCCCTTGCCAGGGATGGGACTCGGGCCTCCTGTGTTGGGAGCTCGGAGCCTTAGCCACTGGACCACCAGGGACGCCCCGATGATGGCATTTATCGTTTAGCACCTCTGCTCCCAGTACTCCAGTCTTGGTGCTAAGCACGCTGTTTCTTTCAATCTTTACCTTCGTATTGAGATAAATAATAGTCATGCCCATTTCACAGATGAGGAAACTGAGTAATAAGAAAGGGAAGGTCATGTGCCCAATGTCACAGCTGAAGAGCCACACTGTGTCCCCAGGGCCACAACCAGAGGTGTCCTCAACGGCCCCATTCCCTTGTATGGGGTCAACAGTGTCCATGTGGTTTGGGGCTTTAGGAATGGCTGGTGCAGAGCTAACTGGAGTTGATGGTATGGATGTTTCTGGTCTGGAGACAGTGTCTCCATTATTTACCTGCCCCCTTCCTCCCTTTGAGCCTCTTCTGCATTTAAAAGAAAAACAAAAGCAAACAAAGAGAAACAAAACAGAGATTCATGAAAAGAATGAAGCAAGGGAGTAAAGAATCAGGCAGGCTTTCCAGCAAACAAAAGAGAGCTTTTCTGTCCTTTGTAGAAATCATTGAAAACGATAAAACAAGAGCCAGAGAGAGGGGATCAAGGAGGACCAGAAGCGAGTGTTCCCCCCCGGGGGGTGGGTGTCTCAGGAAACAGCTGCAATGCCTCCTCTCTCGGGCGTGGTTGGGGGGCTCTGATGCTCTTTCTGATCTGTTAGCAAGTAGGAGGGACCCACTCATGGCCTCCGAGTCGCTCCTTCTCTGGTTTGTAAAGGATGCTTTGTGAAGCAAAGACCACTAGCCTTGAGGAGGGCTTGCTGCTTTCCTGTTTTTTGTTTACTCTTGTTGGAATTGAACAAGGACTTGGTAGCTCAAATCATTCTGTTTTAAGCCCTTGTACCTTCAACATGCCTCCTAGAATCGTCACCTCATCAACTCAGTTCCAAACCACAGGAAAACATCCTCCACGGGACCTTTTCATCTCTCAGATGCATCGTTAGTCACTGATTTAGTCAATCTGGAATTTCTAGGGACAAACCTGTTTTCCTGGCTTAGATATGCAGGGACAGAAGGAAATAAAAAGTCACATCAAATCTGTAGAGCATGCAGTAGAGCATGGTGAGGGGAAGCCAGACAACGTGTGTGCTGAGTGCCCTCCAGGACAACGTCTGTCTGCATATCGCTGCGTGCCTTCCTTTGTTTTTTATTTTTTAGATCTCTGCTGTTTCACTATGGACCACAGAACCTGTCACAGAGCACCACCTCCATAAATGCTGGCTGATGTTTCTAGATTCTTTCTGCCCCTATTTGACAATAAGGAAAGCAAGACTACAAGATCTTAAGCAACTTGCTCAAATTCACAGGGTTAATAAGTGGCAATGGTCTTCCCTGGTGGCTCAGCTGGTAAAGAATCCACCTGCAATGTGGGTGACCTGGGTTCGATCCCTGGGTTGAGAAGATCCCCTGGAGAAGGGAATGGCTCCCCACTCCAGTATTCTGGCCTGGAGAATTCCATGGACTATATAGTCCATGGGGTTGCAAAGAGTCGGACACGACTGAGCGACTTTCACCTTCAATAAGTGGCATACTGGGGATTTGGATCCCAGGACATGTGACTCCAATGTTCTTTTCACTATACTATGCTACCTCCAGAAGTAACTAGAACAGGTGGGCAAAACAGATCACACCAGCGCTGTCTGGAGAGGCAGACACTGCTAGGGCAGGTGCAGAGGACTCTAACACATTTCTGAAGAAAAAGATGACTTCCGGATAAAGACCAAGTCCTTGCTGACCTCCCTGACTTCCGGAATATTCCCATGCATGTGCACAGCCCTTTGCGACACAGATGCGTATCTGAATCTGCGCCTCCCTGCTTCCTGGGTGAACAGCTGGACTGCACTTCCGTGCGGCTGCGTTCTAGGCAATGGAATGAATGAACACACTGGCCACCCAGCTGGGCATCTGAAACAACTCCATGTATCTTTTCACTTTCTTTTCTCCCTTCTCCAGTTGAAAAGAGAAAATTCTGATGTCCCAGAGGTCAGCATGGTTGGAGGAAAGGCGTCTGGGTCCCGCAGAGGACCACACCAACATCACCTACCAGCCAAGAACACGTGGCATTAGATTAAACATGCGTGCACGCCAAGTCGCTTCAGTCGTGTCTGACTCTCTGTGACCCCATGGGCTGTAGCCCCCAGGCTCCTCTGTCCATGGGATTCTCCAGGCAAGAGCCCTGGAGTGGGCTGCCATGCCCCCTCCAGGGGAGCTTCCTGACCCAGGGATTGCTGGCATTGGCAGGCACATTCTCTACCACTAGCACCACCCGGGAAGCCCCTGGATTTAATATGAGTCAGGTATGTAATTCTCTTGTATGAAGTCACTGAGATTTTACGGTTCACCTGGCTACAGCTGAGAGCACTGTTTTACTAATAGGCCTTTTAGGATTGCAAATAGCTTTCTGGCCTATGATATCATTCCTTTCTTGACAAATGCAACAAGTCAATGGAAGCTTAAAGAGAGTTGTGAAGAATCGCGTGTGGGAACCATCAAAGCATCTGGGCGGTACCCTGCTGCCTGGGCAGAAGCCCATCGGTTAGGTTCACCGGCTTAGTTTCCCCACCTGTAGTTTCAAGGTGTTATGTCAGATGGTCTCTAGCTTCCTTCTAAATCTAAGCCTCTATAAGTCTTTTTCGAGGCTGACAAATGTGTACGGCCACAGGTGTTCAGATAGTTATCTCTTGATACTGTGAACCCCTCAAAGGTACGGATTATTTCTTAGTTACATTTATATGCCTGGAATCTAATCTCTTAGATGCTCTAAGGTTGAATTTAATTAGAATTTTTTTTGTTGGAAAAAAACTCAAAGAATTTATGAATGTTCTGATTTATGCCAGTGATTTCTTGATCTAATTCGGAGCACAGCATCAAATGATTGAAATTCTCAAGAATATTTTCATTATGCCTTACTGAGTATGATAGGCTATTTTATATTCATTTGCATAGACGTAATCTTTGAAGAATGATTTTATAATAAAGCTGAAAGACTCTTTTGATTAAAGGTGGTGCCAGCAGTAATTGGTATTCTGATGGCTTCATTTACAGTTCTATTTAGTTGAATAATATAGGGGCATAATTCCTACTTAGAGTTGAGAAAATTGGAGTACAGAGCATTCAGGATTTTATCATTCTGAATGGCCCTTAACCTGAGGTTCATAAAAGTAGTATTGGGCAAACTAAGAGCAATTTAAAAAGTTTGAATAAGGCCCAAGGGAAACTATAGAATAATACGAGGTAGCTTATGCCACTTTCATGAAAACCTTTAAGTCATCTGGTTTTGGAAAAATAATTTTTTTCCTATAGGTTGTATGGAAATATTGGTCATTTCATCCTGCTCATCAAAAATATCAGATTATATATGTTTTCGGTGACTGAAAATAGGCAATGAATTCTGTTTCTTAGAAAATGCAGTCTGGGACTTCTCTGGGGGCTCAGTGTTAAGACTTCGTGTTCCCAGGGGTGAGGGTTCAATTCCTGGTCAGGGAACTACTATCCCAGTCGCTGCCTCCCTGCACCCCCCCATCCCCAAAGAAGAAAATGCAATTTGGTGCATAAAAATGCTTTAAAGCACAGAGTTCAAGGGAGGTAGAAGGTTAAGGATTAACAAGAGAGTCTTGGCAGAAAAGTGGGAACCACGATTTGACACTACACAGACAGAATGCAATCTAACAATGGGAAACCAGTGCATTGTTAGCTTACTGGCAGCTGCAGGGGGATGGGAGAAGGCAATGGCACCCCAATCCACTGTTCTTGCTTGGAGAATCCCAGGGACGGGGGAGCCTGGTGGGCTGCCGTCTATGGGGTCACACAGAGTCGGACACGACTGAATCGACTTAGCAGCAGCAGCTGCAGGGGGATGTGTGTCTCCTCCCATTTTCTGCCCCTCTGTGTGATTATGTCCTGCTCTGTCCCACCTCCTGGGGAGTGCAGCCGTCCAGGAACATGTGAGCGGTATGGACCCTTTGTCTTGCTGGCATAGGAACCCATGCCCATCGAAAATGAAATATTGATACTGCCAACCAGTGTTTTTAGATGCTTATTTTATCAGGGACTGCAGAAAGGAAGAGATTGTATTAAAAATTATCTACTTCCTTTTGCAGGAATTGTTTGCTTCATATGTTATGTTTAGGTGACTCCTTCATTCAATATATCATTCCATAAAATAATAAAGACTAACAAAGGTATTTCTTGGCTCTCACTTGGTACAGAAAGTTCTTTCAGGAAATCCTAAACAAGAAGTGAAATTTGAATGGGATCCTAAAGAGAAGGCAGGAATTATGGGACTGAGCCAAGCAAAGCTGGAAAAATGTAAGCTCACCTGCATTTAAAAACCTGCAAACATTCATTTACGTCTGTTTTGTTCCACTGTGGTGCAGTAATTCTATGGGCCACTTCTCACCATTAAACTGACTGTTTCTAATGTCTAGAGCCTACCTGGGCCAGGTATAGCCTGAGGATGACTAGTCTCAGCTGAGCCCCAAGGGGCCTCACCCTGTGTTAGAAGATTTACCTCCATCCACCATCCTCATCACCTTTTTTGAGAAAAGTTCAGCATTTTCAGCATCAGGCAGTCAGTTCAGTTGCTTAGTCATGTCTGACTCTTTGTGACCCCATGGACTGCAGCATGCCAGGCTTTCCTGTCCTTCACGAACTCCTGGAGCTTACTCAAACCCATGTCCATCGAGTTGGTGATGCCATCCAACCATCTCATCCTCTGTCATCCCCTTCTCTTCCCACCTTCAATCTTTCCCAGAATCAAGGTCTTTTCAAATGAGTCAGTTCACATCCAGTGGCCAAAGTATTGGAGTTTCAGCTTCAGCATCAGTCCTTCCAATGAACATTCAGGACTGATCTCCTTTAGGATAGACTGGTTGGATCTCCTTGCAGTCCAAGGGATTCTCAAGAGTCTTCTCCAACACCACAGTTCAAAAACATCAATTCTTTGGCGCTCAGCTTTCTTTATAGTCCAACTCTCACATCCATACTTGACTACTGGAAAAATCATCAGGAGTCTTTAAAGCTCCTTAGGGCTTCCCTAATGGCTGAGTGGTAAAGAATCCATCTACCAATGGAGGAGACCCAGGTTCAATCCCTGGCTTGGGATCAAAGGAAAATGAAATTTGGCAGATAAAATGCTTAAAGGTACAGGGTTTAAGGGAGGTAGAAGGTTAAGGATTAACAAGAGGGTCTTGGCAGAAAGGAAGGAAATGGCAACCCACTCCATTATTCTTGCCTGGGAAATCCTTGTAGCCTGGAAGGTTACAGTCCATGGGGTCACAAAAGAGTTGGACATGACTTAAAAACTAAACAACAACAACACCACCAAGTGAGTCAAAGGCGCAGTCCAGAACCATAATGCTGTGGGGACTGCCCCCACACAGCCACATTCTCTTGAGGCCTAAAATGGTAGTCATTTAATATACATCCTGGAGAAGGGAAAGGCACCCCACTCCTGTATTCTGGTTTCTGGAGAATTCCACGGACAGAGGAACCTGGCAGGTTCTGAGGAACAGTCCAGGGGGTTGCAAAAAGTCTATGAAAAAAAAACTCTTCTTGGTGGGGAACAAACTCCATAACTAAAAGTTTCAAACAACCCAAGCTACTCACTAAAGAAGCGTGGGGTGGCCTTCGGAGCTCAGTGCATGAGCTGATCATTTACAAGAATTTGTAGGACAGAGAAGGAAGTTTCCTTGTGGCTGCCCTTGAAGTCCATTCCTGAAGGACTTGATGACCGTGTGATCTGGAGGGGCTCCTGCCCCAGTAGGCCTTTGAGGCAAATGAGACGCTGCAGTCCACTGGTCAGATGCGACTGCAGACGCAGTGGGCTTGTCGTTCCTGGGTGAGTGTGACGAGCCGCCAATAAGAGCAGAGCACCGCTGATCATGTCTCAGTTTGTCCCTGTTCACCCTAGATTGCTGTTTAGTTGCTAAGTTGTGTCTGACTCTTTTGCAGTCCCACAGACTATAGCCCACCAGGCTCCTCTGTCCGTGGGATTTCCCAGGCCAGAATACTGGAGTAGGCTGCCACTTCCTTCTCCAGGGGATCTTCCTGACCCAGGGACTTAACTCGTGTCTCCTGCATTGGCAGGAGGATTCTTTACCACTGAGCCACCTGGGAAGCCTGGAACCTTAGATTAATGGTGATATTTTAGATGTCTTTTGTAGGTCCTCAGAGGAAATGCCAGAATGTTATAAATGTTAGAATGAATGTTAGAAAGCATTTCTCCAAAGATATCTGACATGGAAAAAGAACACACCCTGCTAGATGGGTGGTTGCTAAGCTTCTGTGTATATCAGAATCACTTCAAGAGCCAGTAAGGAACCCAGAGGCCCAGGTCCTTGTCATTACCTAAGCTGTAGGAATGGAGCTGTTTTGCCTTTTTTTATAACCAAAATTTGCAATGATTCTGATACCTCACCACCAAGTTTGAGGATACCTGTTCTTTTCTCAACACTTAGATGTGCGTTAGAATCACTAGAGGAGTTAAAAAAACACAAAGATGCCAGAGGCTCCACTCTAGAACCAGTGGGCTGGACTCTCAGGCAGAGTGTGGGCACTGGTCTTTTCAAATAGGTGACTAGGGTGGGCAGTCTGGGCTGAGACCCACTGTGTCCAGATTGAGGTTCTCAGACTGAGTTATGCTTCAGAAGCACCTGGACAGTTTTAAAAGAACACTGGATCTTGAGTCCACACCTAGACAGTCTGATTAGGTTGGTCTGGGGGTGCCATGAGCATCGAGATCTTACAAAGCTCCCAAGGGGACTGGAATGTGCATGCAGATCTGAGCAGAACAAGGCTGTCTGTCCTCCACCAAAGAGGGGACTCTGCTTTGATAAGTTGAGGGCAAACTGCTTAATCCAGCTTCCATGGAAACTCATTATATACACACATCTTAGCATGATAAAGAGTAAGAACTTCAGTTAAGAAAAACAAAATGAGACCTCAGTAACCCTGGGGGTTCAGATGGTAAAGAATCCACCTGCAATGCAGGAGACCCAGGTTTGATCCCTGGGTCAGGAAGATCTCCTGGAGGAGGGCATGGCAACCCACTCCAGTATTCTTGCCTGGAGAATCCCATGGACAGAGGAGCCTGGTGGGCTACAGTCCATGGGGTCGCAAAGAGTTAGACATGACTGAACGACTAACACTTTTGCTTCACTCCATTGTAATGTGAACCCCACTATTACCTTCTTTTTTGTTTCTCCACAAATTAATTATTGTCTTTAATTCCAAAAAGAAAATAGTGGGCAATCAAAAGCTCTGTAAGATTGGACTTCTAAAAGGTTATATGGTGAGAAAAATGTCTTTTAAAGTAACTCTCTGCATGGCAGCGTTTTAAAGATATACTTGGAAAGCAATGGTGGGACTTCCAAGGCAGTCCAGTTAAGACTGTGCTTTCGAGACACGTGTACCCCAATGTTCATCGCAGCACTGTTTACAATAGCTAGCACATGGAAGCAACCTAGATGTCCATCGACAGATGATAAGGAAGTTGTGGTACGTATACACAATGGAATATTACTCAGCTATTAAAAAGAACCCATTTGAGTCCGTTCTAATGAGTTGGACAGATTGCCTGATGAACTATGGGTGGAGGTTCATGACATTGTACAGGAGACAGGAATCAAGACCATCCCCAAGAAAAAGAAATGCAAAAAAGCAAAATGGTTGTCTAAGGAGGCCTTACAAATAGCTGTGAAAAGAAGGGAAGTGAAAAGCAAAGGAGAAAAGGAAAGATATAAGCATCTGAATGCAGAGTTTCAAAGAATAGCAAGGAGAGATAAGAAAGCCTTCCTCAGCGATCAATGCAAAGAAATAGAGGAAAACAACAGAATGGGAAAGACTAAAGATCACTTCAAGAAAATTAGAATAAATAAATTTAAAAAAAAAAAAAAAGAAAATTAGAGATACCAAGGGAACATTTCGTGCAAAGATGGGCTCAATAAAGGACAGAAATGGTAGGGACCTAACAGAAGCAGAAGATATTAAGAAGAGGTGGCAAGAATACTCAGAAAAACTGCAAAAAAGATTTTCACCACCTGGATAATAACAATGGTGTGATCACTCAACTAGAGCCAGACATCCTGGAATGTGAAGTCAAAGGGGCCTTAGGAAGCATCATTACGAACAAAGCTAGTGGAGGTGATGGAATTCCAGTTGAGCTACTTCAAATCATGAAAGATGATGCTGTGAAAGTGCTGCACTCAATATGCCAGCAAATTTGGAAAACTCAGCAGTGGCCACAGGACTGGAAAATGTCCGTTTTCATTCCAATCCCAAAGAAAGGCAGTGCCAAAGAATGCTCAAACTACCACACAATTGCACTCATCTCACACGCTAGTAAAGTAATGCTTAAAATTCTCCAAGCCAGGCTTCAGCAATATGTAAACTGTGAACTTCCAGATGTTTGAGCTGGTTTTAGAAAAGGCAGAGGAACCAGAGATCAAATTGCCAACATCTGCTGGATCATGGAAAAAGCAAGAGAGTTCCAGAAAAACATCTATTTCTGCTTTATTGACTATGCCAAAGTCTTTGACATTGTGGATCACAATAAATTGGAAAATTCTTCAAGAGATAGGCATACCAGACCACCTGACCTGCCTCTTGAGAAACCTGTATGCAGGTCAGAAAGCAACAGTTAGACCTGGACATGGAACAACAGACTCGTTTCAAATAGGAAAAGGAGTACGTCAAGGCTGTATATTGTCACCCTGCTTATTTAACTTATATGCAGAGTGCATCATGAGAAATGCTGGGCCGGAGGAAGCACAGGCTGGAATCAAGATTGCTGGGAGAAATATCAATAACCTCAGATATGCAGATGACACCACCCTTATGGCAGAAAGTGAAGAATTAAAAAGCCTCTTGATGAAGGTGAAAGAGGAGAGTGGAAAAGTTGGCTTAAAGCTCAACGTTCAGCAAACGAAGATCATGGCATCCTGTTCCATCACTTCATGGGAAATAGATGGGGAAACAGTGGCTGACTTTATTTTTGGGGCTCCAAAATCACTGCAGATGGTGATTGCAGCCATGAAATTAAAAGACGCTTACTCCTTGGAAGGAAAGTTATGACCAACCTAGACAGCATATTAAAAAGCAGAGACATTACTTTCCCAACAACTGTCCATCTAGTCAAGGTTATGGTTTTTCCAGTGGTCATGTATGGAGTTGGACTAAAGAGAAAGCTGAGCACCGAAGAATTGATGCTTTTGAACTGTGGTGTTGGAGAAGACTCTTGCAAGTCCCTTGGACTGCAAGGAGATCCAACCAGTCCATCCTAAAGGAGATCAGTCCTGAATATACATTGGAAGGACTGATGTTAAAGCTGAAACTCCAACACTTTGGCCACCACATGCGAAGAGCTGACTCATTGGAAAAGACCCTGATGCTGGGAAAGATTGAAGGCAGGAGGAGAAAGGGACGACAGAGGATGAGATGGTTGGATAGCATCACCAACTCAATGCACATGGGTTTGGGTGGACTCCAGGAGTTGGTGATGGAGAGGGAGGCCTGGTGTGCTGCAGTTCATGGGATCGCAAATAGTTGGACATGACTGAGTGACTGAACTGAACTGAATGAGTTGGATGAAACTGGAGCCTATTATACACAGTGAAGTAAGTCAGAAAGAAAACCACCAATACAGTGTATTAACACATATATATGGAATTTAGAAAGATGGTAATGATGACCCTATATGCAAGACAACAAAAGAGACACAGATGTAAAGAACAGACTTTTGGACTCTGTGGGAGAAGGTGAGGGTGGGATAGTTTGAGAGAATAGCATCAAAACATGTATATTACCACATATGAAACAGATGAACAGTCCAAGTTCAATGCATGAAGCAGGGCACTCAAAGCCGGTGCTCTGGGACAACCCAGAGGGATGGGGTGGGGAGGCAGGCAGGAGGGGGTTCAGGACGGGGGGACACATGTACACCCATGGCTGATTCATGTCAATGTATGGCAAAAACAACTACAATATAGTAAAGTAACTAGCCTCCAATTATAATAAATAATTTTTTTTTTAAAGACCCTGTGCTTGCACTGCAGAGGGCTCAGGTTCTATCCCTGGTCAGGGAATTGAGATTCCACACGTGGCATGGCGTGGGCAGAAAGTAAAAAAGAAAGAAATAAACAAGGCAATGGTGATGGAAATGTAATGGAAATAAATTTAAAAGAAAAAAAAATGAGACTTGATAACTAAAGTCATTTAACCCACAGTTTACTACGATTTGGGAGCAGAGTGTCCAAACACTCAACTGTCTGCTGTAGTGACCTTGGGCAGGTGACTTCACTGTGGTCCCCTTTGCCTGCTGATGTATGAAGTGTGAGGGCTGGAGGGATGACTCTCAGCTCTGCATCTGCACCACAGCAGATGCGCCTGCATCCCACAGGCTGGACAGCTGGAGGTCTGCACTAGTTTCCTTTCTACAGCACAGAAAATTCCAGAGCAAGAATGTCATGATGGCCATGACTTAAAAGCCAAGAGGGATAAAACATGAGCCTGGGATTGTCAGCTGGGGGTGGCACAGAAAAGTAACTCTTGGCTCATTTCAAACAAAAACACATCACGTGTTCATTAGGGGCCAGATTACTGCTGGGAAAAAAATGACTTTCAGTTCTTCTGAAGGACTTTGGGAGAACAGGGAGGAAGATCCATCCTGAAAGAACAGGACTCTGCCAGGTTAGGGTTGATATTTGTGACCATCAGCAGAAGCTGAGTCGAGAGCTGTGGGCAGTTCCTGGTTACGGGGGGCTTGAGGGAGCAGAGATGAGTTTGTCAGGATGGCGGATGCTGAGGGGAGATGGTGATGCTGGCGACAATGGGGTGGGGCAGGGAGAGAGGGCCAGGTGTGGGGGTCTAGAAGACAAATATTGTAAAGGGGCTTCTGGGCGACAGTACAGGGGTTGCTGAACAGGAAATACATTTTTTCTTTACTCTCATGTTCCCACCTTTCAATTCATAACGTCCTTTTTTTTTTTTTTTTTTTTTTTACATGTCATCTTTCTGACCCCCCTCTGGCTGCAGCTCAAATTTGGAAAGTGGTCCAGAAGCAAATGTCTTTGGGTGCCCAGGAAATTTTGAGGGAAGGTTTTCACGAATCCGGCTGAATTTGGTGAGATGTCATGAATTTGGTTTCCTTCACAAAGTCCCGTATTTTTTGGGAGGAAGTCTCTCTTCCGGGAGCAGTTCAGGAAGTTAAGGAGGTGAGGGATGGGAGGGAGAAAGAGACAGAGTCCAAGAGGCCAGCTCTTCCTCAGGAGGATGATGGACTAAGGTCCAGCATCCTGTATCCATTCCTATTGTAGAAAGTGTCACTGTGCCTCCTAGTCCCTGAGAAAAAGTATTTGCTATCGTGTTAAAGAAAAGAATGTGTGAGCTGCACAGAAATTTTCTTTCTGTGTGTGAAGGGGTTTTTTTTTTTTTTTGGCTGCAGGGCATGCAGGACTTCCCCAAGCCAGGATGGAACCCGTGTGTGTGTGTGTCTGTGTGTGTGTGTGTGTCTGTGTGTGTGTGTGTGTGTCTGTGTGTGTGTGTGTGGTTTCCCTGATTTTCCCTTGTTATGGGGGAACCTGGAGGGAACCTAGAGCTGAGGTGCTGGTCTCCTCTCTTCCAGAGGCGGGACAGCCGGCAGGGGCTCTCACTCTTCTGTTTGGTGTGTGATGGGGGAAAATGTAAAATGATAAGCAGTCACGGTTTTCCATTCGTTTCTCAGGTGAGCTCCTTAGACAGGAAGCTCTGTTTTGCTGAGTGGGGTCTCAGAGGGGGACGGACACGGGAGAAGCGGTGCGAGGGGCCACCCTCTCCGGAGGGAGTGGGCCGGTGGAGAAGGGGCGGTGTGGGGGCGGGGCTCCTGGCTGGGGGCGGGGCTCCCGGCTTGAAGGGGTGGGGCTCCCGGCGTGGGGGCTGGACTCCCGGCTCGGGGCGGGGTCTGCAGCCCCACAACTCCCCTGGGGCTTCCGCAGCTACCTGAGGAGTGAAAAGAAGAGATGGATGGGGAGGGTTTTAATTTAAAAGGTCTCTGTGATTCGTCTGCTGCAGCCCCCTGCTTGCCCTCAACGTATTTGGGAAGCCTGGCGTTTCCTTTCTTGCTGACCTGTGGTGAGATTTTGGTTGCTTTGAGGAGGGGACTCATGCTTCCTTGGTGATTAATGGTAAAGAATCCACCTGCCAATGCAGCAGACCCACGTTCGATCCCTGGGTAGGAAAGATCCCCTGGAGAAAGAAAAGCAACCCGCTCCCGTATTCTTGCCTGGAGAACCCCATGGAACCTGGCATGCTACAGTCCATGGGGTGGCGACCTGTCAGACAGGACTTAGGGACTGAACGGCAGCAGCAACCATCACCACCATGCTGGGGAGGGGCAAGAGGCCCCACTGCTTCCTGGGCTAAATACCCAAGAGATAAAAGCCAGGTTTCCATTTGTGATTGGCACCAGGAGACATAAGAGACACGGGTTCAATTCCTGGGTCAGGAAGATCCCCTGGAGGAGGAAATAGCAACCCACTCCAATATTCTTGCCTGGAGAACCCCGTGGACAGAGGAGCCTGGTGGGCTGCAGTCCATGGGGTCACTAAGAGTCAGACATGACTTCGCACACACATACAACAACCACCTCTTGACAGCAGAGCTAGCTATCTGGGCAAATTGATATTTTTCTTTCTCCAAAACTATCTGTGGCCACATTGTCATGTGCGTAGCTGGCTCTCTGAAATCTGAGGCCACGTTTTATTTTTGGCCATGACTGGGGAAACAGGAATTCAGAAGAAGGTGCACTAAGGCTTCAGATGCCCCTTCTGAGTAATTACGCCAGGAGTGCATAACCGGACAGTTCAAGCTCCTGGTTCACGGAGCAACGTGGGGAAGGAAGCAAAGCCACGTCTGGCCTCTGTGCACAGCCCTTGCTGGGAGACCAGTGCGCAGACCTGGGTGTGGCTGTCCTGACTTTGGCAGGAGGGACAGACGGATGGCCAGCTCTGCCGGGTTTCCCCGCCCTGCCCTCTGAGGCTAGGGCCAGGGTGCCATGGGGGTGTGGTTGGTGCATAAAGGGTGCTTGTTGAGATAACCTTCCCCCTTAACCAGTCATGCCTGTGTCTAAGTGGAAAGAACTATGTGTTGGAGTAGAAGTACTAACACATCCTAAGGACCCACTGAGTTCTGCCCCAAGAGACTTCTTAGCTGGAGAACAGAGACAGAAGTCCTAAAATGACACCTCACTAGAGCTCCCTGTATCTAAACTGGAAATTTCTGTTTGTCAGGAATGTCATAGCATCACGTTCACAGCTCACCTGTAAACAGTACAAAATAGAAATTATACACACCAAGAAAGAGAGAGAAAAGAATTAAGCAAACGTGATAAAAGGTTAACATTTGAGGACTCTGGGTATTTTCTGAACTCATCTTACAAACTTTCTGTTAGTATGAAATTACTTCAAAAGAAGACACATTTTTAAAAGGTCAAATATTGCCATAAACAAAAAGGAGAGATGGATACTGAAATGGGAAAAAGTTTTGTAACATTTATGACATGATAAATTAAATCCCTAATATATATATTATAAGAAAAAGACTAACAGTACAATAGAAAAGTTACAAAAGAAGACATTTAAGTGGCCAATTGTGTGTGTGTGTGTGTGTGTATAGTCAAATCCATTATTAATAAGAAACATGTAAAGTTTTGGAAAATTTTGATACAAACTATGATAAAACTTTGCCTAATTAATTGCCTTTCTCAAAAGTAAACTACTGAAAATCTCCAAAGTTAGAGGGTATGTGATTAAATGGACATTGAACTGCTGTTTGGTCCAGTAACCTGGCTACAATTTGTCAATAGAAAAGGTTTTTAAAGATGTTCAGTTCCTTGGACCCAGAATTTTCTTTCTTTCTTTTTTTTAACTTAGGAGAATCTATCCTGTGAAAATAATGATTGATGTCAAATTATTTATACTGAGGTTCATTATAACATTATTTATAATAATATTATATTAAAAGCCAGACATGCAGGGTCTGTATCACTGTTTTATGGGTCACTAAGTAGCTGTGAACAGAATCTTATTTTAGAAGAGCATTTATATTGATGGGAAATGCTAACAACATGCAAGCTGTTAGCATTTGCTCTCTCTGAGTGGTGTCCTTATCTGGCTGTGAACAACCTCTGACCCTGTGAGGGGGTAACCTACAGAGGTCACAGAGGTCACAGGACAGGAGCTCATCTGTGGTTCCATCTCTGAAGGGATGGAGTGGTCATCAGGGAGAGTCTACACTAAGACGGCCACCTTGGAAAATGCCATGGGCTTCACAATAAAACCCTAGTGGCTTAGCCAGTAGACAGTCTGCCTGCCATGCAGGAGGCCCAGGTTCGATCCCTGGGTCAGGAAGATCCCCTGGAGAAGGGGATGGCAACCCACTCCAGTATTCTTGCCTGGAGAATTCCATAGACAGAGGAGCCTGGCGGGCTACAGTCCATGGGGTCACAAAGAGTTAGACATGACTGAGTGACTAGCACTTCACTTTCTTTCATGATAAAACACCAACCTTTCCCAACTTAGATGTGTTGTTTGACTCATAAAAACCTATCCATTAACATGGTCTCAAAACACAAAAAACCTTTCTCCAGGGCGCCTTTTTTCTCTACACTCAACCATCAAGGTACTCATGCCTGACTTTAAGAAAATGTGATTTATAGATGTTCAAATCTAAGTGCAACCTAATCTTAAGAGTGGAGGCAGAATTAGAGATGAGCTAGTCTCACTTTCTCATTTAATTGATAAGGAATTGAAGCTCTAGGGAGATTAGGTGACTTGCATGGTTATTATCTTGAATATAATGAATGCTTGTTCAAGTAATGAGAATACAAAATCCACAGTGGGCAACCGGACAATGCATATGGGCCAGCAAGTTATGGATGAAGAGACACAAGTGGCCAACAAACATGCAAAAGCGTTTCAACCTCGGGAGTAGTAAGAAATGTAAATTTTCATCCTATTTAACGAATGAGGACAAGGGGCTGTGATGGAAGGTATCAGATCAGTCTTCTCTGTAGGGCAGAGCGGGGCTTGTGCCCCACCTACTGCCTCTTCTGTTGCCCCCAACCTCCCCCCTACACAAGATGCTGGGGAGGTCGAAGAACCCTCCCCTTCATGCCCGCATACCACCACCAACAAATATGCTTGTTCTCCTCTTTGAAAAAGCAAACACACACAAACACAAGCATGGAAACTCTCCGAGGCTCTCACGGTGAACGCCCTGGGCCGAGGACTGGGGGCTCTGGTCTGTCCCATCCCGCCCTCCTGCCCTCGCCCCAGGATACACGGAATAGGATTCCTCGAGCGAGAGAAAGTAGAGGGCCAAGGTCACCGCGGGTCAGATGGAGGCACAATGGGCCACGAAGAAGAGGCATGGGTCCCTCCGCTGGGAGGCCTGTGATTCACGGGGCAGCCTCATCGTGGGCTGACCTCCTGTCCCACCCTGACTCCCTGAACCAGCTCGGAGCACACGGAACAGCCCCGTTTCTGCCTCTCCAGGCACGTTTCCAGGAGTCCCAGTTCTTAGCTCCCATCTCATCAAGGCTCAAAACCTCTCACTTGGGTATTTAAAATTATAGACATTCATATCTTAGAACCAACTCTCCTATGGTGCGAATCATGATTTTATGCAAAGTGGAGCTCATTACAACGACATAAATGTTAGCAGAGTCCCCTCAGATTGCCTAGGAAGCTGTGCTTAATACCAGACCAGGAAAACGGGCGTTCCCAACCCCCAGGGCCACAGGCCACTGCTGGTTCATGGGCTGTTAAGCACCAGGAGGCGAGCAGGGGCGAGAGCAGAAATCGTCTGTATTCACAGCTGCCCCCATTGCTTGTGTTACCGCCTGAGGTCTGCCTCCTGTCAGCTTAGCACGATCCGACGCAGGATCATATATGATCTCCTCTAGGCTCCAGGCCCTCCCAGGAGGATCTCCTATAGGCTCCAGGCCCTCCCAGGAGGATCTCCTATAGGCTCCAGGCCCTCCCAGGAGGATCTCCTATAGGCTCCAGGCCCTCCCAGGAGGCCCTAGTGGAGACAACCCACCTGTCAGTGCAGGAGATGTGAGAGATGTGGGCTTGATCCCTGGGTCGGGAAGATCCCCTGGAGGAGGGCGTGGCAACCCACTCCAGTATTCTAGCCTGGAGAATCCCACGGGCAGAGGAGCCTGGCGGGCTACAGTCCATGGGGTCGCAGAGTTGGACACGACGGAAGTGACTCAGCACGAAGCACACACAGGATCGTAAAAGCATGAACGCTACTGTGCTTGAACCATCCTGAAACCATCCTTCTCCCACCCTGGTCTGTGGAAAAACCATCTTGCACGAAACCAGTCCCTGATGTCAAAAAGGTTGGGAACCGTTGCAATAAAATATGGTATCAGGGCACTTCCTTCCTCCCCTCTAAGAATCTGTATTTTTGAAGATTTCATATGGTCCTAATATTAAGTAGGTTAAGGCAGAGCAATGAGAACACTGCAGCAAGACATGACTCCTCTGTAGCTGATATTAAGTAGCTCCAGAAAATAAACCATTCTTCTTTTGAGTGAATGAAAAATACAGAAATTTCATAAGTGGTGTGGCTGAAGGCTTTTTTTTTTTTTTTCCAATCTGAAAATGCTGGTCTGCTGTTTTAGCAAAACAGATTCAATGTTCTTACTCCTGTTCAATTTAAAAATTGGTTTTCTTTTCATAAAGGTTAATTGATTTCCTGTATTGCATAACAGCGATATTGCCCATTATGTGTTTCAGACAGAAAATATGCATATTTGCCCTTTAAGTTATGCTTCTAAAGCCAGCACTTAGTTCTGATGACTTACAGCTTTATTACGGTCTCCTTTTAGATTTCTTAAAATAAACACGCAGCTCGAGACCATAGGAAAAGACAGAGGAAAAAGGACACTTTTATTTCATCCACAAACAGGGCATCTACAGCAATGATTTTCTCTGCTGAGCCCATTAGCATAGACTGAGCATATGTGTGTGTGGATCAATTTCTTTTGAAAATAGAACTGCCGTTAGTTTCTGTGCCATGAAGCAAATGCTGGGAAGCAAAAACTTCCTCCTCCACAGGGAGGTAACGGGTTCCAGCCCAGCCTGCAGGGACGGCATTCTGCATCCACAGACTGGCTGAAAGCTGGCTTAATCTAGAACCATCCTACGCTGAGCCCGGATTCCCAGCTTGGTCCTGGAGATGAGCTGGCTTGGCCTGGGGATTCTGCTCAACCAAAGACTATCCTGACTTCTAGACAAGAGTCAGCAAACAATGGTCCTCGGGCCAATGCTGGCCTGCTGCCTGTTTTGTAAATAAAGTTTTATTGAGACACAGCCAAGCCTATTTATGTACCGCCCAAGGCAATGGCACCCCACTCCAGTACTCTTGCCTGGAAAATCCCATGGACAGAGGAGCCTGGTAGGCTGCAATCCATGGGGTCGCTGAGGGTCGGACACGACTGAGTGACTTCACTTTCACTTTTATGCATTGGAGAAGGAAATGGCAACCCACTCCAGTGTTCTTGCCTGGAGAATCCCAGGGACGGGGGAGCCTGGTGGGCTGCCATCTCTGGGGTCCCACAGAGTTGGACACGACTGAATCGACTTAGCAGCAGCATGGCTTTTCATGCTACGGTGGCAGAGTTGCCCGTGGCATAGAAATGGCGCTGGGTGTGTTTTGGTCCCTGTTCCTGAGAACTAAGCTGGGAAGATGAGATGGGTTCCCAGGCCTTCACTTCCTACAGGTGTGAATCGCTCTGGTGTGTCCGGGTGCTCTGTCTTTTGGCTGCTCCAAGGAACTAGAGTGTGGATGGGCAGAGAGGCATGGAATGATGTTGGAGATGTACGCTACGGGCATTAGTGGGCGTGTAAGCTTGCAGAGGGCTGAGGTCTGTGGGGACCTGCCCTGCTGCTATGGTAACCAAACGAACGTCCCAGGGTTGGGGCTGGGCTGGAAGGTGTGTTATAAACTGACAGTCCATGGCCGAGTCCAGTCAGCAGATATACTTTGACTGGCCTATAGATCCTTGATTTTTTTTTTTTAATATGCTAACCGCTTATATTTAGAAACGGGGATATTTCAGTCTAAATCTGGATTTCCAGCTTCCCTTGAAAATTTGAAATCTCTGGACACACTGGGCTACCTCCCTGCTGTCGGTGATGGTCTGGGGTGGAGGAGGGTTTTCTCTTCGGAGAGAACCTGGCTCTCCTGTCCTGGGCGTTTGCCTTTCCTGACACCCAGCTGTTTCAGGCCTGGGTGTTTTCTGCCTGGCCACTGGGGCCTCTGAGCTTGCAATCTCAGCTCTGTGGGTTGCACAGAGAATGCGTGTTATCGCAACCTTCTGTTCCTAGGGGTGGGGAGGCGTTCTTTCTCTCCTCTGCCCCTTGCTAAGAGTTTCTGGCTCACTTTGCCTTGCGTGCTCTGAACATATTCCATCCTGACTCTGCTGCTGGGTCTTCCATTTAGGAGGAGGCCTGAACTCAGCGGTCACTGAGTACATAGAGCCACTTCTTATATAATGTGAAAGGAAATGTATCAGGTGTGAGAGGGTGACCCTGAGAAGGAGGAAAACTAGGCTTTCACTGGGAATTACCATTTCCTCTCATCATGTTTTTGGTGATGCTGCATCTCATAGCTTCTGAGAAACCCAGAAGTGCGTTTGTTGGGATGTAGTCACGGGATATATTTGGGTGTTTTTCTTCACGCCTCCCCACCCTTCATGAAAATCTTCAGTAAAAGGTAAAAGATTTATACAAGCTCAAGAGAAACTAGAATATGGATATATTTACATTTAATAACATTCGTTGATTTGGACATAACTGTTGCTAAGACTCAGGTTGGCCTTTCAGGAAGCCTGTATGTCTCTCTGGGTGGAACAAAAAAGGAGGCACACAAAGAAAAAAGAAAACAGGTACCTGTCATACTGTTGGGAGTCATGGGTTAGTAATCATTCTGCGCCCCTTTTTTCACTGACATCTCCTATAGAGAAAAAGACAAGAAAAAGAGCATGGGTTAGAACCTGCGTTTTCCATAAGGCTTCTGTTCCAAACAATAGCACGTGCATTAATTAGCTTGAGGTGATTTGTTACTTTCAACTCAGGACGGAGGACAGTGAAGCAGGGGTGGGCTGTGTCATACACGTAAGCTTACAAGACCTTTCAACTTTCATCTCAGGGATCCTTCTATAAACATGTCTTTATAGTAATATTTCAATCAAGGTCACATGCCTATTTTCCATTTCGAGTTTTTAAGAAAGCACCAGTCGAGTGCACTTGCTGTTTTTCCCAAGAGTGGCTCAGACGTGTTAGCGTCTTCAACCCAGATCCTTGCGTCTCCAGGTGTGGCCTGAGGGGCAGCAGTTTAACTTCGCTGGGAGCTTGCTAGAAAGAAAATTTGGGTCCTCCGTCAAATCCACCCCATCAAATCTGCATTTGGACGTGATTCACGTGCACTCTTAGCCAGCCTGCTCTAGAGAACCGGATCCATGTCCTCATCTTAGGCTTTTCCTCGGTCATTGCGGAGGCCCCTCCTCGCCGCCGGATCCGTGAGGTCTGAGGGCAGCAGGCGGAGGTGGGCTCACACGAGCGTGGGCCGGAGGCGCGGAGGATCAGGGACCAGAGGCACCTGCGGATTGAAGCGCTGAGGGACTCACAGATGATGACCCCGGCGGTTGCTGAGTGTGGGCCGGAGCCCTTCTGCGTGCTGCCGGGGACAGAGCAGGAGAGCTCTTTTTCTAGAAGGGCTGCCGTATCCAGCGGCGGAGGGTGGCTTAGGCACTGTGCGGAAGCCCAGGGCGAGGGTTCAAGGGCCGGCTGTCACGAGCTCGCTGTGCGATTGTGATTTCTTCACGTGCAAAATGAGGGGAGGAACACCTGATCTACCTGTCACAAAGTTGGTGTTTTTGAGGTGGAAAAAGGATGTGAGTGAAAGTGCCGGGTAAACACGAGTCGTTGGAGGAGGGAGGGAATATCCTGAGAAGAGCATGGGGCCTGTGCCTGCAACCTGAGTTTATTTTTTGCCACTTCTCCTCTGGGGCTTCCCAGGTGGTGCTGGCGGTAAAGAACCCACCTGCCAGGGCTGAAGACATGAGAGATGTGGGTTCGATCCCTGGGTTGGGAAGAATCCCCTGGAGGAGGAAATGGCAACCCACTCTGGTATTTTTGCCTGGAGAATCCCATGGACAGAGGAGCCTGGCGGACTACAGACCATGGGGTCGCACAGAGTTGGACAGGACAGCACGCAGACACGCATTCCTTTGCTGTCTCCACGTCTAACCTCGCGGCCCTGAATTCATGCCCTGATGGTCACACCTTGGTCATCACATGTTTCCAAGGCTGCCTTTCCCACTAGACTGTAAGCTCTTTGTGGCAGGCACTACATCTTTGCCATTTTTATATTTGACATGTGCAGAGTGTAAGATACAAAACAGACACTCAGGAAACGCACGCTGAACAAGTGAATAAAATCAAGTGAATGACAGTTGATATGGCATGGGATGGGATCCCTGAACTGGCGTCTGGTACAAGAGTGAGGATTAACTACTAGGGTAACACATTCTTGCTGCCGATGGACACTTCAAGGGTCGCCAGCCACAAGCCCGTGCTGTCTCCTTCAACTGCCAGCTGTGCCGGGAATCAGAGAACCAGGTTCTGAGAGCCCCTGAGCTCAGATCACACCTCTAGAAGCGACTGTCCAGACCTCTTGTTCTTAGAGACAGAGCCACCCTTAACCCCCTCCCACCGTGCAGACACCACCACATCCTAACTGGACACGGCTCCTGAATGTTCTGGGGGAGGATGAAGAACTTGTCTCTGCTGGGCCAGCCGGAGTGCTCCACCTAGCTTCTGGGGGATGTTCGGAGACAGGAAGAGAGAGAGAGAGGAAGGTTGTGTATTCCATCTTTGGGGGCAGAAGTTTGTTAATATCTATTTATTTTTAGCCGTGCTGGGTCTTCGTTGCTGGGGGGGCTTTCTCTGGCTGCAGCAAGCGGGGGCCACTTTCTGGTTGTGGAGGGTGGGCTCCTCGTTCTGGGGGCTTCTCTCGTGGAGCGCAGGCTCTGGGCGTGCCAGCTCCGTGGTCTCAGCTTGCTGGCTGAGTTGCCCCATGGCATGGGGGATTTCCCCGGAACAGGGATCCGACTCCTGTCCTCTGCAATGGCAGGCAGATTCTTAACCACTGGACCACCAGGCAAATCCCTGCGGTGGCAGAATTTATCAGAAGCTAAAACTCTCAGACTGCCTGAGGCCATGTCTCTCGGCCGCTAGGCAAAAGCCTGAACGTGAGAGAGAGGACGGGCATGACATTCACCGAATACCGCAGGGACGAGAAAGCCCTCTGGTCTGGAACCCTTGCCTGCACGTCTCCTGGAAGCCCAGCTGTGTCCCCCACCCCCTCAACCCTCCTGAGCAAGACAGACATCACCCAGGCTGGGTCCAGGTAGATCTCCACTCCGTGCCACCAAAGGGATCCCGACTGATAACACCCATATCAAAACACAGCCTTAATACAAATGTGTCAGAAGAGTTCTGTGTTCTTTTAAGCATCTTGAAGGTGAAGCTACAAAATCCCAGTTATATTCTTGCTATACCAACACTTTAAAAATAGCTCTCTTTTAAAAATTTCAATAGAACAGCATAGGAACTGTAGAAAGTTATTGTATGTGAAGCAGAAAGTAGCCCAGATGAGGAAAAACATCTTATTAAGGCTTAAAATATATTGTCACCACCATGAGATTTAGTCCTGATTTTGCTCTTTAGCACTGTTTTCCTTCTACCATAGCACTAATAGCGCGTTCCTGCTCTTTGCTGTACACCTGAAACTAACACAACACTGAAAATCAATTATACGCCAATAAAAAGTAATAACTCCTGTTCCAGTTACCAGAGCACTTTAGCATCACTACACTATACTGTGTGTGTGCTGTGCCGGGCCTCGTCGCTCAGTCGTGTCTGACTCTGCAACCCCATGGACTGCAGCCCGCCAGGCTCCTCTGTCCATGGGATTCTCGAGGCAGGAATACTGGGGTGGGCTGCCATTTCCTTCTCCAGGGGATCTTCCTGACTCAGGGATCGAACCCAGGTCTCCTGCTTTGCATGCAGATTCTTTATCATCTGAGCCACCACGGAAGCAATATAGTGTACTGTTTCCATTTTCCCAGCATGAATACATTCCTGTACTTTGCTATATACCTGATACTAACACAGCACTGTACCTCAATTATGCTTCAATAAAAAACAACACATTCCTGTTATCACTATAGCACTTTAGTATGACTACACTATACTATACTGGTACCATTACTAGAGTATTAATAGTATACTCCATTCCTGTTACCACAGCATTTATTACTGCACTAAGCTGTTAATACTCCTGTAGCATTAATAGTATATTTCTGTTCCTATTCCTACAGCACTCTAGCGTTTCATATTATTTGGTGCTGATTTCCTGCAACGAACTCTCGAGCTTTAGATGGTGGCTAAACGCTCTGAGCAGGCAGGCGCCCCAGGGAGGGTCTCAGCCCGTGCTCTGTGCAGAGGGCGACGCACAGAACCTCCCCTCCGGAGCCATCCCAGGGATCACGGCATCCAAGGAGGAAAACAAGTCAAAGAGCTTGAAGAGGAAGGAAGCCGAGTGTTTCACTTGTGGGAAAGTGGAAAGAGCTCGGGGCTTCTCCCTGGGAGGGTGATGGGCGCAGGGAGGAGGTGGGGGGCGATGTGAGCGGAACTGACCACAGTGCCGCCCAGGCCACCGTTACAAGAGGCCCGCTGCTCCCGGGAAGAGGGGCCTCCAGCGAGACCCAGTGAGGGTCTGCAAGCCGCCCGGTGGAGCTGAGGGTCCCTTGACGGCCGCAGCATTTCAGCACCAACTGAGTGTGCCCTTAGCTTAGTCCCTAGTGAACCGCTGCTGAACCCGAACATTCCTTTCCCATGAGACATTCATTTGTTTGACTGGTTAGCCCAAAGGGCTAACGGAGGGCCAACTTTGTCCAAGCACTGCTGGCTTTGTCCAAAGACAGCACTTAAGCCTGTCCATGTGGAGCTTCCAATCTACCAGAGGGAGAGAAGTGCACTACACCAGCGAAATGTGCAGACAGGTTTCACCTGACGTGTCTTCTTCAGGGCAGACTGGGCCACGAGGGAAGAAGTCATTTTTACTGGGGGCAATCTGGAAAGGCTCCTTGGTGGAGGTGACCCTGTATCTGAAGACTCTTCTTTATGACAGGCCTCTCCCCAGCAAAGGATTTAGTGCTTTATTCTCCTCCCTTTGCCCCTGAGGTCCATGAACCTCTCTGCAAGAAACAAGCCTTGTGTAGAAAAACTAGGAAATTCCCTCAAATCACACAGGTTGAAGCAGGGAAGTGATCCAAAGCTATCTGAGTTCTGAAAATTTCTCAGTGGCTGCTGAGTGACAGCAGACCAGCCAGGAAGCCGTGGTAGGTCTGGGGGAGAGAGGAAGGGAGCTGGAACTTGGTGGATGACGGTGAAGGTGCTGACAGGGGAGTGACTCTCATGACATTTAAGAGGTAGAAACGAGAAGACACGGAGATTAACGTGACATGAGTATTTAATCCAGAGATAAACACTGGGGATGCAAACACGTTCAACCCAGAGGCCCTGGGTGCTCATGGAATTTACAGGCCATTTTACAAGCTGGCTGGGAAGGTGGACGCCACCGACAAAGAGCGGCTGAAGATCCAAGCCACGTGACCTGTGTGCCAGGAGGTGGCACCGAGAGTGGCTGGGGGCCGGGACCTCCTCTGCCCGTTCCACCATTCCCTGTCCTGGGCCAGGGGCCCCTGGGGCGAAACATTCCCCTTGGAGGGAAGGAAAAAGTGGGCCTTCGCCTCTCAAACACACGAAATGCATTTATATTTTAAAAATACACATGATGGAACGTTGCCATCTGGGACTCCGAAACTGAAAAGAGAGTGGGATTATTATGGACATATGACAGCCCTTCTGTGTGGAAGAAAGGATACAAAGGAACTTACAAAATGGAAAGGGGCTCGTGGACTTAGAAAGTGAACTTATGGTTGCTAGGGTGAAGGGAGAGTTACGGACTTTGAGAAGGTCGTGTACACACGGCCATATTGGAAATGGATGACCAATAAGGACCTACTCTACAGCACAGGGAACTCTGCTCAGTGTCACGTGGCAGCCTGGATGGGAGGGGAGTTTGGGGGAGAATGGATACACGTGTATGTATGGCTGAGTTCTTACACTGCTCCCCTGAAACTATCACAACATTGTTAATCGGCTAAACCCCAACACAAAATAAAAAGTTTAAGGTTAAAAAAAAAAAATTAGGTTTAGGGACTTTGGAAGACTCTGGGTCCACGCCTCCCCTGTGGGCTTGGGGACTGCGTCCAGACTATGCCGCATGGGGTTCCTGGTAGCTCAGAAAGGAAAGAATCTGCCTGCAATGCAGGAGACCTGAGTTCAATCCCTGGGTCAGGAAGATCCCCTGGAGGAGGACATGGCAACCCACTCCAGTATTCTTGCCTGGAGAATCCCACGGGCAGAGGAGCCTGGCGGGCTACAGTCCACGGAGTTGGAGAATTTCAGTGAGTCAGTGGGCGGAGGACAGGGCAGAGGTGCTGCTGGGCCTGGCGGAAGGGGACTGTCCCTGCTCTGGCAAAGAAGACGCAGAGGCAGAGCAAACACACAAAAGGCACACAGCCTGCCCGGGGCTGCCTCTGTTCTCAGGGCCAAGAAGCCTCTCAGGAGAGAGCCAGCGTCTCTATTATGCAACAAAGCGGTGCATGCGTTCCACGCTCAGGGGGTACTCCATCCTTAAAACTCCCTAACAGAGCTCCTTACCATTCTCCTCTAGAGCTCTATTCCTTTAGCTTGGTGGATCTCGACTATTTGGGGGTGTGGTCTACTCAAGGAACATATGAAGGACACAGACAGACAGATCAGTGTTTATTTTCGTGGGCTCCGCAGACATACATACACACAACCCGTCAGCAGATGCCACACGACGCTCCAGCTGCAGACCGTGATCCCCGTTAAAACGCAGACACGCATGGAAAAGACATAAACTGAATACGAAAAGAAAAGTGAAAGTGAAAGTGAAGTTACTAAGTCATGTCCAACTCTTTGCGACCCTGTGGACTGTAGCCCACCAGGCTCCTCCGTCCATGGGATTCTCCAGGCAAGAGTACTGGAGTGGGTTGCCTTCCTTCTCCAGGGGAATCTTCCCGACCCAGGTATCGAACCCAGGTCTCCCGCCTTGCAGACAGACGCTTTAACCTCTGAGCTACTTGCAAAGAATGAAAAGGAGATCTGAGAGCTGATTTTGGTGCGTAGCAAAGAGGATAGGGCCTCCCAGCAGCAGATTCCTTTGTGGGTGAAAGGAGAATGGTTTCTGAGAAGCAAGACTGGAGGCTGAAGAGGCCCCTCACCTGAGGCCCTGGTCCAGGGCTGCCTCATCCACGACCTCAGAAACCAACCCAAGTCCTAGATCGTTCGAGATGAACCACTCATGTTGCCTGCCCCTGGGGAGCAGACCAACCCTGAACCTTCGGGGCAGCAGAGCTGAACAGGAGGGAGAAAGGTACATTTGGAGGCTTGGGGGAGAATGTGATGATTCTGTCTGCAAGATGGGACCTTGGATGTTGGCTTTAAAAAGGAAGCCAGGAACATTCCCGGCAGGGGACCAGGTGTGGCTTGTGAACGGCGGGAGTAGAAGGCACTGCGGCCTGGCACAGGGGCGGTGATGCCAGGTGGGGTTGGGCCGCCGTGGGAGGTCCTTTGGGGAGTGACCTGACTTGAGAAGCTAACTCTGCCTGGGTGCCAAGGAGCCTGATCCCTTTGGTGGCACCTGCTGGCAGGGGATCATCGCTACCCTCCTGTCTCAGTGTCCAAAGTCACCACGTTAGACCAGAGAGAACCCCGCCTTGTCAGAGGCCCCAGCCTTGACTGCACGCCCTGTGTCCCCTCGTGGGTCCTCTCGTCCTTTTCAAAACCACAGCCTTGAAGGGACAACCGTGCAAACTCCCCCAGGGAAGAGTCTTCCCACGAGGACCCAGTGAGTCATGGCTTATAGAGTCTGCACGTTATGGAAGTGGAGCACGCATCACCATGGTGGGGAAGAATATAGAAAAGAATGCATACACACGCATAACTGAATCATGCTGCTGTACAGCGGCAGTTAACACAACTGTAAGCCAGCTATGCTCCAGTAAAATAAACGAGACACGCGGCCCCCCTCACGGCTCCACGGCTGCCTTTTCTGGGGAGGGTGTTTGCGGTCCTAGCTCGCTTCTCCTTGGCCTCAGGGCATCTGGACAGTGAGTTATGCATGGTCATCTGTTGTGTCCTCTGCGGGTGCTTCCCGGCCTGCCCAAGGAAGCTGACAGCGGGCTGCACGGGGTGGGCAGGGGTCCCGTCCACAGGCAACTCTCTCGGTTTGGTTTACAAGGTCACATGCTCGCGTCTTGGGCTAGCATAAGCTCCAGACTGAGACGGCGAATTCCGGGGAGGTTCTCAGTGCTGGACTGACCAGCACTCACGTCACTGACATGGGGACACCCCGGGCTTCCCCTGCAGAATGCCATCAGAGGCTGTGGAGACATGAGGAAGGCAGCAGCTCGGGGTGTGTCGTGAGGGTGTGTGTGGATGGTCAGGGGGCTGTTGACTAGGTCTGTGGGGCACCGGGCACCACGGGGGTTTGTGGGGCCAGTGTCCCTCCCAGCCTCATGCTGGCCTGGCCCCCAACCACCTGTCTCTGGGTCTGGAGTCACGGCTGGGGATAGGCTGTGTCCTCCAAGGGGGCTGCACCCGCCTGGAGGGCAGGGTGGTCACCACTCTCCCTCTCTCCCCGTTGGAGTGTCTGATTTTGACCCTGATGTTTGGGAATCGTTTGTAGGAACAAGCCCAGTCCCAAGTATGGCGAACAGACACCTGGGCTGAGAGCCGTTCCGGATGGCTTTGAGTCTCAGGTTGCAGTATGCACATTTTGGCTGGGTGTCTTAACTCTCCAAGCCACCTTTGTGAATTGAGACCACTGTCCCCCAACCCTTCAGGTTATGATGAGGACCAGGGAACTTGAAAATGTTTTGTAAATTTAAAAAGTCAGACACCGACCCATGGTGTTGGCAGGATGTCTTCATTATTTTATCTATTTATTCTGGGGTGGTGCTGCACGACATGTGGAATCTTAGTTCCCTGACCAGGGATCGAACCCGTGTCCCCTGCAATGGAAGCTTGGAGTCTTAAGCACTGGACTGCCAGGGAAGTCTCTGTCTTTGTTATTATAGTCACTATTATCAACACCGGTTCATCCCCTGGCCAGCCCCAGTCGTGGTGGGAGACTGGAGCTATTATCTGGCTGCTAGGGGCGCCCTGTCTCCGGGCAAGTATACTGGAAAGAGTATACTCACAAAGAGTCGGACACGACTGAGTGACTTCACACTCAGGGGCACCCTGAGGTGGGTTGAAAAGACGTAATAGCATCAAAGCCCACCTCCTGAGACCCCAACATAAAACGGAGGTGGAATTGCTCCTGTCTCCTCTTCCCAGATTGAATTTTACTTTCTGTGAATTTTTTTTCTCTTTCAAGTTCATTTAAAATTGTTACAGGGATCCAGGAAGGTTGGGTACACAGGTGAATCTGTAGCTACTTTTACAGCATCCCAAATGCAGGCCCAATAGTCCTTCCCTGGGGTCTTTGCATTTTAATAGTGAGTCTAGGATCCAATGAAGTGAATGCATAACGGTTGAATTTCTGATGATTGTCATTAACTTAAGCCCTCACAGAGAAGAGACGGCCAGGCTATTCAAGCCGTACAACAGTGTGACCCACCGTTTCCACTTGGGAGTGTAGTATGACAAGATCAGTGCAAGGGGACGTCCCTGGTGGTCCAGACTCCACGCTCCCAATGCCCGGGGCCCAGCTTCCACCCCTGGTCAGGGAACTAGATGGCATATGCCCCAGCTAAGAGTTTAAAGGTCACCACTAAAGAGATCCTGCTGGCCACAGCTAGGACCTGGTGCAGACAGATAGGTAGGTATACATTAAAAGTAGGACACCTCTCTTGATGACAAACTCCCTAGAGTATAATGACTGTCCGCCTCAGACATGGTGGTTACCTGGTTCTCTGTCCACAAGTTTGGAGAGGCCTCACACACATTCTTCTAGCCAACACTTACCCAGCAGCTAGGGCTTCCCTGGTGGCTCAGACAGGAAAGCGTCTGCCTGCAATGTGGGAGACCTGGGTTCAATCCTTGGGTTGGGAAGATCCGCTGGAGAAGAGAACGGCCACCCACTCCAGTGTTCTGACCTGGAGAATCCCATGGACAGAGGAGCCTGGCGGGCTACAGTCCATGGGGTCACAAAGAGTCGGACACGACTGAGTGACTAAGCACACACACAGACATTAAAATAAAAAACAAACAAAAAAAAACACCCTGAAATTCAGTACAAGGAAAATATTTACAAAGCCAGCACTGGTAGACTAGGGATTAGGTTGATTAAAATGGAACATGAGACTGTGAGTTACTTAATTAAAATATCGGCAATAGTAGCAGCTCTGCCCTGTGATGGGGCCCAGGTGTTCGTCCCAGGGCATCGCCCCTTGGAGTGCGGGCTGGGAGAAGTCCTCCGCTGGGCGCTGTAGGAGCCAAGGGCCCCGCGTCAGAGGGGCATCAGGGCACTCCCGGTGGCAAGCCTACGACTCCCTTTTCTGATTTTCGGCAGTCACCGGAAGCGTTTCTCCTCCAGGCCTCACACAACACAGCCAGGCTCTGCGGTTGAAACTGAGCTCAAACGGCTGTGGCTGATTTTTCAGTTCTTGGTAAAATGATTTTAACTCAAGTGCAACCATCTCATTCCGGGGCTCATTCCTACTCTTCCTTTTAATCTATGTCCACACCAAATCACAGCTCCAGTACTTTGGCCACCTGATGTAAGAGCCAACACATTGGAAAAGACCCTGATGCTGGGAAAGATTGAAGGCGGGAGGAGACGGGGATGACAGAGGATGAGATGGTTGGATGGCATCACCGACTCGATGGACATGAGTTTGAGCAAACTTTGGGAGATGGTGAAGGACTGGGTGAAGCGGAAGATATTAAGAAGAGGTGGCAAGAATACACAGAAGAACTGTACAAAAAAGATCTTCACGACCCAGATAATCACAATGGTGTGATCACTGACCTAGAGCCAGACATCCTGGAATGTGAAGTCCAGTGGGACTTAGAAAGCACCACTACGAACAAAGCTAGTGGAGGTGATGGAATTCCAGTTGAGCTATTTCAAATCCTGAAAGATGATGCTGTGAAAGTGCTGCACTCGATATGCCAGCAAATTTGGAAAACTCAGCAGTGGCCACAGGACTGGAAAAGGTCAGTTTTCATTCCAATCCCAAAGAAAGGCAATGCCAAAGAATGCTCACACTACCGCACAATTGCACTTATCTCACACGCTAGTAAAGGAATGCTCAAAATTCTCCAAGCCAGGCTTCAGCAATACGTGAACCGTGAACTTCCTGATGTTCAAGCTGGTTTTAGAAAAGGCAGAGGAACCAGAGATCAAATTGCCAACATCTGCTGGATCATGGAAAAAGCAAGAGAGTTCCAGAAAAAACATCTATTTCTGCTTTATTGGTTATGCCAAAGCCTTTGACTGTGTGGATCACAATAAACTGTGGAAAATTCTGAAAGAGATGGGAATACCAGACCACCTGATCTGCCTCTTGAGAAATCTGTATACAGGTCAGGAAGCAACAGTTAGAACTGGACATGGAACAACAGACTGGTTCCCAATAGGAAAAGGAGTACATCAAGGCTGTATATTGTCATCCTGCTTATTTAACTTATATGAAGAGTACATCATGAGAAACGATGGGCTGGATGAAGCACAAGCTGGAATCAAGATTGCCAGGAGAAATATCAATAACCTCAGATATGTAGATGACACCACCCTTATGGCAGAAAGTGAAGAGAAACTCAAAAGCCTCTTGATGAAAGTGAAAGTGGAGAGTGAAAAAGTTGGCTTAAAGCTCAACATTCAGAAAACGAAGATCATGGCATCTGGTCCCATCACTTCATGGGAAATAGATGGGGAAACAGTGGAAACAGTGTCAGACTTTATTTTTTTGGGCTCCAGAATCACTGCAGGTGGTGACTGCAGCCATGAAATTGAGACGCTTAATCCTTGGAAGGAAAGTTATGACCAACCTAGATAACATATTCAAAAGCAGAGACATTATTTGCCAACAAAGGTCTGTCTAGTCAAGGCTATGGTTTTTCCAGTGGTCATGTATGGATGTGAGAGTTGGACTGTGAAGAAGGCTGAGTGCCGAAGAATTGATGCTTTTGAACTGTGGTGTTGGAGAAGACTCTTGAGAGTCCCTTGTACTGCAAGGAGATCCAACCAGTCCATTCTGAAGGAGATCAGCCCTGGGATTTCTTTGGAGGGAATGATGCTAAAGATGAAACTCCAGTACTTTTGCCACCTCATGAGAAGAGCTGACTCATTGGAAAAGACCCTGATGCTGGGAGGGATTGGGGGCAGGAGGAGAAGGGGACGCCAGAGGATGAGATGGCTGTATGGCATCACTGACTCGATGGACGTGAGTCTGAGTGAACTCCGGGAGTTGGTGATGGACAGGGAGGCCTGCCGTGCTGCGATTCATGGGGTCTCAAAGAGTTGGACACAACTGACTGACTGAACTGACTGAACTGAAGGACTGGGAGGCCTGACGTGCTGCAGTCCACAGGGTCACAGAGTCGGACATGACTGAGTGGCTGAACGACAACAACGCTGAATTCCTGGTGGCTCAGATGGTAAAGCGTCTGTCTACAATGCAGGAGACCCAGGTTCGATCCCTGGGTCAGGAAGATCCCCTGGAGAAGGAAATGGCAATCCACTCCAGTACTCTTGACTGGAAAATCCCATGGACAGAGGAGCCTGGTAGGCTACAGTCCATTGGGTCGCAAAGAGTCGGACACGACTGAACGACTTCACCTTCACTTTCCCTGTGCGCAGTCACCATGGCTTGGAAGGAGCATGGGACCTGCCATTATCAACAGAATGACATGGGGGCGTTCAAGAGCCACAGCCCCAGGTGGGTAAGGTCACCCACCTCAAAGGCAGATGAGACAGGACTGACGTGCCTGCCCTTTGGGGGTGTTCCTGCATCCTCACGCGGGAGGGGCTGGGGTCACAGCCTGTGAAACAGTCGCCTCTGCTTTAAGGCGCGGTCAGCAGCGGGAGGGCTGAGGTTCCTGGGGTCAGAATGGGCTTTCCGAAAACCGCCCCAGCCCCCGAGGAATCTAAAGCCCTCTATTCCCTCTAACTTACTGACACCCTGAGTGGCACTTGGACCCGTTTCGAGCTGCATAACCCAGCGACAGAAAAGTCAGGAAGAGACCGGCCAGGAACAGTTCTATGGGGCCAACGCCGAGAGGCTCGACCCGCCAGCTGCTGTGTATGTAACACCCTGGCTCGTGGCTCCCCTGCTCGAGAGGTGGACATCACCCCTGAGTGCCTCTAAGAAGTCCCCCTCCTAAGAGGGAGCAGATGGCTGGTCTGAGGGCACCTCGGACACCGCAGCAGAAGCAACCTGACAGAGGTCTCGCTGGCCAAAGCAAGCGGTTCAAGCTGCCTCTGCTGACACCTGGTGGAGAGGCAGGCGGCATCCCGAGCCACAGACAGCGGCGGGCTCGCGTGCTGAGGGGCCGGGAGGCATCCATCACCAGGCCGGGGGTGACGGTCCCACGCAGACCCACCCAACGCCCGAGTGCTTACGGGCGGTGAGGGGACTCCCCACGACGCGGGCACGGAAAACGTCAGATACGAGGGGAAATACAACGTTAACGCCATACGGCAAAAAGCACTGCAATATCGTGACGTAAGTAGCCTCCAGTTAAAATAAATAAAGTAATTTAATTTAAAAACATGTTATATTTGGCAAAACTAATACAATTATGTAAAGTTTAAAAATAAAATAAAATTAAATTAAAAAAAAATAAAAACATGTTAACACCAAAGCAGATCATGTTTTACTGGTCTCTTAAAAGCGTTGGAAGGTGAGTTAAGGCAGCTCCGCACCCTGCCCCAGACAGCTGCCTAAGAAACGACTCTACCGTTGAACGCCTGCCCATCTCAAGCCATGGAGACGGCGGTACCCAGGAGAAACTCGGGTTCTGCTTCCTCTGGAATCTGCCTTGAGCTCCCTGCAGATTTTTAACCCTGGGATAGAAGGAATATTCTTCCAAAGGAGATACTATGAGGACTGCTTTGCTCCTAAAATCCCTTGAAGATGCCAAGAAAATTCTCTTAATAATATTGTAATGGTTTACTACTACTTAGATGCTACGTGTGGGGCAGGAAGGGAGTCTGCACTGCAGAGTTCCTGCAGAAACAGGCTTCATAAACATTGTACAGTCTCTGTCTGTCCCTTCACTGGGTTCTTATTTAACGCTGCCTGATGAAGTCTGACTATTTTAGCAAACTTACTGGTTTCGAATGAGGACAGTGCATACCATACACAGCCCAGATTTTGTCTTTCAACAGTGTGTTTCAAAGGTGATTTGAATGCATAAGGGCAGTTATTAGTTCAAATGGGTAAGAAGTAATCCATTATATTTTTATGTTTAAGCCTTGAAGAAAGGTTCTTTTATTTTTTTAATTTAAGCTTTTAATTTTGTATTGGGGTATAGGCAGTTAACAATGCTGGTGACAGTTTCAGGTGAGCAGCAAAGAGACTCAGCCATACGGATTCACATATCCATTCGCCCCCAGACTCCGCTCATCACATAACATAACACATAACGTTAGTTACAGGAACCTTGGTTAAGGGTTGAATCAGTTGGGGTGAACAGATCTACCTAGGAAGGTAACAAAAAAAGAGAACCTCCTAAAAGACTCATGGAGTTGCAATTTTCTTTTTTTAAAATCCACGAATTTTTAAACTTTATGTTGGAATATAGTTGATTAACAATGTGTCAATTTCAGGTGGACAGCAAAGTGATTCAGTTACACATACACATAAGTTCGAATTCTTTTCCTATTTATGTTATAGTTGCCCCCCAACTTCTAAGTTAAATTTAGAATATGTATTTCCTTTCAATGTGCTGTCTTATATGTATGGTTCTCATCAGGCGTACAGTCAAAATATACCTCCTCCCATGATCAGCAGTGCTATGACAGGAAATTCTCAACTTAGCTGGCACACTTAGTGTTTCAGTAACCGCTTCACAGTGACCCAGGTAAAAGGAACGCATGTTCTGTTTATTAAGTGTGTGCATGCTCAGTCCACAAGTTGTGTCAGAGTCTTTGTGAGCCTATGGATTGTAGCCCGCCAGGCTCCTCCGTCCATGGGATTTTCCCAGGCAAGAATACCGGAGTGGGTTGCCATTTCCTTCCCCAGGGAATCTTCCTGACCCAGGGATTGAACCCGCGTCTTCTGTGTCTCCTGCATGGGCAGGCGGGTTCTTCACCGCTGAGCCGCCAGGGAAGCCCCTTATTAAGTAAGTAGGTCCAAATATCATAACAGTAGTGTTTGCACGGTGTCTGAAAGCGGTGGCTACATCTTCCTCAAACGTCAGGCGCTGCGCTGGGTTCCTCTGGGTTTGCTGCGGCGCTCCCAGGGGGCCCTGGCACAGGGTTTGGGCACTGTGGCTGCAGCAGCTTTGCAATCCGTAACTGTTTCGAGCGTCTAGTTTTCCGAATCTCTTCTCAGACCTCGCTCTCTGTGAGCCCACGGCTACACAATTCGACCTTTCAGTTTCACATTGCTGAGTGAATTGGCCTGGTGTCAGTTGTGGAGGAGAGAGCAGAGAATGAAATCTGGCTAGATGTAAGCTCATTTCGGGGAATAAATAAGATGTGACCATCATCTAACGGAGTCTCCTGAGCCTCTGTCACACCGTGAACTTGCAATACAGACTCGAAATAGAAGAGCACAGCCCTTGCCTTGTCTTAGGTGGGAGATGCAACGAGCCACGTCATCACCGGGAACGGCAGAAACACGGAAGGGTGCTGAGAAAGCTGCTGGAAGCTAAGTTCTTAGGGGAGAATCTGACAAGCAGCCTGTTAAACACCCCAGAACATGTGTAGTTAAAAGTGAAGTCTCTCAGTCGAGCAGTCGAGTCCGACTCTTAGCGACCCCATGGACTGCAGCTGACCAGGCTCCTCTGACCATGGGATTTTCCAGGCAAGAGTACTGGAGTGGGTTGCCATGCCCTCCTCCAGGGGAACTTCCCAACCCAGGGATTGAACTCAGGTCTCCCACATTGCAGGAGGATTTTTTTTTTTTTTTTTTTTTTTTTACCATCTGAGCCACCAGGGAAGCCCAAGAATACTGGTCTGGGTAGCCAATCCCTTCTCCAGGGGATCTTCTCAACACAGGAATGGAACTAGGGTCTCCTTCTTTACTGTCTGAGCCACCAGGGAAGCCCACTAACTAAACCAGCGGTTCTCAAAGTTTGGCAAACACTTGGAGGACTCCTACAACCGATTGCTGGGCTCTGTCCCCAGGGTTTCTGATTCGGCCGGTCTGGTGGTGGTGTGGGGTCAGGGTGTCTGGGAGTCTGCATGTCTGACAAGGTCCCAGGTGATCGGACTGTCCTTTCCAGGAACCACGTGTTGGGAGCCATCAGCCTACTGGACCTGGAAGCCTGTTAGAGGCACTGGGGTGCCCTTTTGTTGGGCTACACTGGACGCTGGATGGGCAGCCCCATCTCTCCACTGTTGACCAGCCTGGTCAACCGTCTAGAACATACCAGTGAAGAGGTGCTGATTAAGGGCCCCAGCTCTGCGGCTGGACAATTTCCTTGTCTGAAGGCCACTTGCACTTTAAGTGAGCACCCTGGAATTTGAGATACTTAACTTTCCCGGTGATGGAGGAACAAGGAGACCTGAAGATGTGAAGGAATTTTGCATTTTCTTTTCTTAAACTAATTTTAAATTTTTGAAATGGAATGTTTCCTGCCATATCAATAAACAAGGATGTCACGATCATCAGCTATTCTGGCCCTCCAAATGCGAATTTCTGAGCCTGGCAGGCACCCGGGAAGGGCAATGCCACCACTTCCAGCCGTGAGTGAGGAACTGAGGATGTGAAAAATCAAACTGCAGGATGTTGGCCCCATATAGCTGGGATGCATATGAAAGGAACATTTCAGTGAGTCCAGTCTCTTGCATCTTCCCATACATAGAAAAGCCCTAAATTCATTCATTTGTGATATCTGGTTTTCCTTCATTAACAATAATCTTTTGCTGTTCAGATTACCAGCCTCTTGTTGCAAACTTCTATACGATCTGGTTCCTCCCCTCCCCTCCTCGGAGCAACTCTCTCAGGGTTACTTGAGATCCTGTCTCCTGGGCTTCAGTTCAGTTCAGTTCAGTCGCTCAGTCATGTCCGACACTTCGCGATCCCATAAATTGCAGCACGCCAGGCTTCCCTGTCCATCACCAACTCCCGGAGTTCACTCAAACTTATGTCCATTGAGTCGGTGATACCATCCAGCCATCTCACCCTCTGTCGTCCCCTTCTCCTCCTGCCCCCAATCCCTCCCAGCATCAGGGTCTTTTCCAATGAGTCAACTCTTCGCATGAGGGGGCCAAAGTACTGGAGTTTCAGCTTTAGCATCATTCCTTCCAATGAACACCTAGGACTGATCTCCTTTAGAATGGACTGGTTGGATCTCCTTGCAGTCCAAGGGACTCTCAAGAGTCTTCTCCAACACCACAGTTCAAAAGCATCAATTCTTCGGCACTCAGCTTTCTTCACAGTCCAACTCTCACATCCATTCATGACCACTGGAAAAACCATAGCCTTGACTAGACAGACCTTTGTTGGCAAAGTAACGTCTCTGCTTTTCAATATGCTATCTAGGTTGGTCATAACTTTCCTTCCAAGGAGTAAGCGTCTTTGAATTTCATGGCTGCAGTCACCATCTGCAGTGATTTTGGAGCCCCCCAAAATAAAGTCTGACACTGTTTCCCCTGACAACTGTTTCCACTGTTTCCCCATCTATTTGCCATGAAGTGATGGGACCAGATGCCATGATCTTCGTTTTCTGAATGTTGAGCTTTAAGCCAACTTTTTCACTCTCCACTTTCACTTTCATCAAGAGGCTTTTAGTTCCTCTTCACTTTCTGCCATAAGGGTGGTGTCATCTGCATATTGAAGCCCTAAAATTTCCCACCAAATAAAACACACCTGTCAGTTTGTAGGCTGTGACTATTTTAAGTCAACAGAGTACAGCTGCCTTACAACGCTGTTAGTTTCTGCTGCACAGCAAGGTGAATCAGCCATATGTATACATATTTGTTGTTTAGTCACTCAGCTGTGTCTGACTCTTTGCAACCCCATGGACTGTAGCCTGCCAGGCTCCTCTGTCCATGGAATTTTCTAGGCAAGAACACTGGAGTCGATTTTCATTTCCTTCTCCAGGGGGTCTTCTGACCCAGGGATCAAACCCACATCCCCGGCATTGGCAGGCGGATTCTTAACCAGTGAGCCACCAGGGAAGACCACGTATACATATACTCCCTCTCTTCTGGATTTCCTTCAAGTCTTGCATTTCCAAAGAGGTCGGATTTGCACTCTGCTTACTTGAAAGGATGGGGCCCAACCATGGAGGCTGCAGGAAAAGCCGGTCTTAATCTCGAGGAAGGATTCACAGGGGGATCAGCTGAGAAGCCTTGCCACCATCTCTGGGTCTGGGTCCGGGGAAGACATGCCTAGAAAAGGCTTTCCGGCTGACTGTTGAGAACTTCTGCTGTGAGAGAAGCACTGGAGTATGAGCCGGATCACCCTGCTGTCACCCTGAAGCCATCTGCCTGTTTGCACCTGCCCACACACGTGCTCCCTGCCTCAGAGCTCCTGGACACCCTCTGTGCAGTTTCACTGCCACAGGCCTGCAGAGAACTCTTTCCCTGCCTCTGGCCATGCTTTCTTGGGGGGCAAAACCATGCCCTGAGTGGTTGATCCAAATTACGTTGCTACGCACACCCAAAGTGCCACCTGTATGCACCGAGGGGCCCGCTGTAGCAGCAGCATGCCAGCGGCACCCTACCTGGACTTCTGCGCTCAAGTCACACTCGCCCTCGCTCCTGCACATGACTGCCTTCCTCGAGCAGGGTTCTCCAGCGGGGGCTCAGACCAGCAGCAGAGCATCACCCGGGATCTCCCTAGAAATGCAGACCCGTACGCCCCTCCCCAGACCCACTGAGTCAGAACCTGTGAGAGGCAGGCTGTGCTTTAAGAAGCCCTCTGGTGATGATTCTGATGCCGCTGGAGTTCGAACCCCCCTGCCCATTGCCACAGGCTGGAAGGTCTTCACAAGGTGGGCATGCCTCTGTGCCCACTCTCAGCAGCTCGTCCAGTGGTCAGCCCAGAACATTCGTTGGGCACGGAAGCGAGGGTCGCCCTACTTCCTGCTCATCGGAGAGAGTAACCCTTGGTGTGTTGCTTCTGAGGGTTTGCCAACGCTGCGTCTAAATCCTCTCTCATTTCTTATGGGCTGTGTGTTCCATATTCACAAATCAGCTCCCCCTAAATCCTCTCCAGGGTTTTTTTTACACTCCTTTCAGCTCAGGAAGTCCAGAACAAGATGGCGTGTTTCAACCGGGGTCTGTTTCCTGCAGGGGGAGGGGCGTTCCTGCAGGGTGCTTCAGTTCCCCTCTGCCAGCCTCCAGCTCATTTTCTGAACAATAGAAGGAGATTGCTGATTCATGTTTGGCTCGCGGCTGGCTCCAGGCATCTCTTTTTCTCCTGCTGTACTTGTGCGGCTGGGACACGATGATGCTCTATTCATCCCTCTGAGTTAGAAATGCCAGCAGCTCAGAGAGGCAGCCGAAGGTCCCCCTCCCCTTTGGCTTATTTAAAACCTTCCCACAAATGACACGTTCTGAAATACTATACAGCATCCACTCTGAGCCAATTGGCTTTGGCCAAGAGAGCTTATCTTTTTATTAGCTGCTGCTTGCACAATGCCTGGCACCCTGGAACCAGGATTCTTAAAAAATGCCCATAGGGTGAATCACACACCCACCTCCTGGGGTTCAAACCCGATCCTTCTATCCTGCCCTGATATGGCGGAAAGACAGTGCTCATGTTCAGGCTCACGCTTGCATCATTAAAGAATGGGCGTGACCTGCTTGAGGTCTGACGGTCGAGGGGCTCTGCCCACCCCTGACCCTGTGTGCACACTGTCTGCTCAGCCACTCCCGGCCCGGCCATAGCAGTGAGGCTCGGGTCACCCCTGAGCACAGCATTGCCAACGGCAGCTGGGGCCAGCTGTGGGTTTTTGTTTCCCAGTGGCAAAATCAAACCGGTGGGACTGCTTCACGCTCCTAGAACTCAGTCCCCCTCAGCTGCATGTCCACATCCCCTGGGTGGCTTTGCAGAGTCCCAGTGCCCAGGCTGCACCCCATGCCACTGAGTGTTTTGTGAGTCAGGCCTCAGTTCTGTCAAGCCTCAGGGGCCGTCCGGGGGGTCCAATCAAAGTGGAGAAGCACGGCCCCACAGAGGCTCTAAAATAGTGTCCAGGAGGTCCTGCTACCCTGCTCCCATTCCCTTCTCGTCTCTTCTCAACACGGCGGTCAGAGTGGCCCTTTGAGAATATAATCCTGCTCGTGTGGACTGTGCCCCAACCCCCGTCACCCCCCGGTGTGCCCTCAATCTCTTCTCTGCTGTGGTCTCCTTCTCTTTGTACCAGGGTTGTTCCTCTGCCCGAATGCTCATTCCCCAGACACCTGCTCAGTCCCTCCCTCACCTCCACGAAGTCGTGAAACTAACTTCTCTGGGATGCACCCTCTGAACCCCCCAGTGCCTGCTGTGGCCTGCCCCTTCCCCACGCTCCAAGCCTTCCGACATTCCTTATCCTGCCCCACTCTTTTTCCCATGGGCTGCAGCATCTTGTAACACGCTGCACAGTTTATTTCTGGTTTTCCTGCTGCTTTTTGTTGTTGCCTATTGTTTTGTCTTCCTCTGCTGGGAAGTAAACTCCTTAAGGTCCAGGGCCTTTTTTTGTTCCCTGATTCCCCGAGTGCGGAGACAGTGTGTGGCACACAGTAGGGCCTTAACACAGCAGTGCATTAATATGTTTGTTTGTTACCCAAATGTTACTGACTGGAGACCTTTCAATCTTCACTTGCATAACAGATCGCCAGCCACAGGCATTCGTTTCTGCAAAACTCCCCCACTCAGTAGCGTGTTAACATACATTGTTAGATGAAGAACAAGAGGCAGCATGCATGCTCAGTCGTGTCCGACTCTTTGTGACCCGTGGACTGTAGCCAGGCTCCTCTGTCCATGGAATTCTCCAGGCAAGAAGACTGGAGTGGGTTGCCATCTCCAGCTCCAGGGGATCTTCCTGACACAGGGATTGAACCCGGATCTCTTGGGTCTCCTGCACTGGCAGGCAGATTCCTTACCACCGCGCCACCAGTGGTCCCGTCTGAGGGTGGTGGGCAGAGATGCCGGCTGAATGTGGGCTGAGTTTTCTTCAGGGGATGCATGAAGAAAATGAATTTTGTCAAAAATGACAGCTTTTGAGGGAACACTTATCATTTGATTCTAATTATAAGTCAAGGGAAGGACTGCCAGGCAATGTCTAGGTTAAAAAAAAAATTATAGAAACAGGAAGTGGATGAGTGATTTATCCAGGGCTGGGCAGGGGGTGGGCAGTGAGGGGAGCAGTGGGAGGGGAGCAGGGTAGGGAGTAGCTGCTGATGGGTACAAGGGTTTTTTTTTGGAGAGGCTAATGGGAACATCTACAAATGAAATTAGAGTGATGGCTGCATAACTGTGAAATGCACTAAAATCCACTGAACTGAACACTTTCAATGGGTGAACCTTGTTATGTAAATTATGTCTCAATGAAATTGTTAAAAATGCATACTTAAACAAAGTATCACAAATTATCCAATTTAAAGCTGAAAAAGAAACACAGAGCATTATTATTATTATGTATCAGGCATGTGGATTTTTTCTGACTTAGGTTTGGAATCTGAGATAGAAGAGTCTTCCTTATCCCTTGTTTGCTTCCAAGAGACATCTATTAATCAATAACGCAACTGGAAATTCTTGATCAAGGCTTAACTCAAGAGTAATTTATTTGGATTCAACAGCTTTCCCTTAATAACTTCAACGTCTCCCCAAATTCTGGTCTTTTTCAGGACCAGAAGTTTTGGGAAACAAGTAGCCACTTTCTATGAAACTGGTCTTTGTACACATTTGACACTTTTGAGCTTATAACGCCCAGAGAAACTCCATCCATGCAGACATTTACCATCAACCGATGGACGGCCAATTGCCCTGTACATCTCAGAGTTCAGTCTGTCTGCATGTGGACTGAAATGCTGCTTGGCTGGCAGCACGGTGAACCTGCCTCCAACCTGCGGATGCCATGGTTATCTAATACCAGATGTGGAACAACGACAGCACGTTGAGATTAAAATGATAAAGACAGACAGCTTGCTGAGGACCTTTCTCCCTCCCCTAAGAGCTCAACAGCACTCTGTTAGGCTAAGAAGGGGAAAACCTCTCTTATCCTCTTCTGCCCATTTCTCTGCTCACCATCTCCAAAAGTTTTAAAATTTTTTGTTCATTTCTTTTTCTTTAACCATGAAAAAATTGAAGTATAGTTAATTCACAAGGTTGTGTTAGTTTCAGGTGTAGAGCAAAGTGATTCAGTTATACTATATACTGTAAATGTATACATGTATACATATGTATTCTTTTTCAGAGTCTTTTCCATTATGGTTTACTGCAGGATATTGGATGTACTTCCCTGTGCCACACAGTAGGTCCTCGCTGTTTATCTATTTTATGCACAGGAGTGTGTCTGCTAACAATACTGACATGCGCTTGCCCAAGCACAGAGGGTCTGGCTGAATGGAGGTCAGGAGGCCGCCAGAGTCCTAGCTTCCACATTCTCACTAGGGAGTCCCTAAGACTTGAGCGATGGTGTGACAAGGAAGACCCTTGGGGACTGCTCTGTCTGAAGAGAATTCCCGAGGTGGACACACACACTCTGTCATTAATCAGCAGGCTGTTTGGAGTTGTCTGTGCTGATTGACAAAACAGAGGGTTGGGGAGCAGAGAAGCTTTACCTTCCAGCCGGTGAGAGGAGGGGCTAGAGAGTCACCCAGAGCCAGTGCTCCTAGTCACCAAGCTACCTTCCCACCTGCCCTGTGAGCATCCCTCGGCTGGGCGCCTTGATGGGAAGAGAGATGACTAAGCCCTACGCCTTTCCCTCGGGGGAGCATTGCCTGGCAGAGATGACAGAGCACACACAAGCAATTCTAACTAGAGAAGTCCTGTTTGGTACTCTATCTGAAGTGTGTATACGTCTGAAATGCCAAGCTGGATGAATCACATGCTGGAAGCAAGATTGCTGGGAGAAATATCAGCAACCTCAGATATGCAGATGACACCACTCTAATGGCAAAAAGTGAAGAGGAGCTAAAGAGCCTTTTAATGAGGGTGAAAGAGGAGAGTGAAAAAGCTGGCTTAAAGCTCAACATTAAAAAAAACAAACAAACAAAGATCATGGCATTTGGTCTCATCACTTCATGGCAAATAAAAGGGGAAAAAGTGGAAACAGTGACAGATTCTATTTTCTTGGGCTCCAAAGTCAATGTGGATGGTGACTGCAGCCACGAAATTAAAAGACACTTGCTCCTTGGAAGAAAAGCTATGACAAACATAGACAGTGTATTAAAAAACAGTGACATCACTTTGCTGACAAAGGTCCACATAGTCAAAGCTATGGTTTTTCCAGTAGGCATGTATGGATGTGAGAGCTGGACTATAAAGAAGGCTGAGTGATGAGGAACTGATGTTTTCAAACTGTGGTGCTAGAGAAGACTCTTCAGAGTCCCTTGGGCTGCAAGGAGATCAAACCAATCCATCCTAAAGGAAATCAGTCCTGACTATTCATTGTAAGAACTGATGCTAAAGCTGAATTCCAATAGTTTGGCTACCTGATGCAAAGAGCGAACTCATTGGAAAAGTCCCTGATGCTGGGACAGATTGAGGGAAGGAGGAGAAGGGGGTGGTGGAGGATGAGATGGGTGGCTGGCATCACTGACTCAATGGGCATGAGTTTGAGCAAAGTCCGGGAGATAATGAAGGACAGGGAAGTCTGGGGCGCTGCAGTCAATGGGGGTCACAAAGAGTCAGACAGGACTTAGCGACTGAACAGCAACAGAACTGCAGAGGCCATGGAACTGAGACAATCCGACTACAAAACACACATGCTCTGTTAATCCCCCCTCCACTCTGAGCAGCGGTTATGTGATCTTCCTGGCCCAGACTCAGCTGTGAGTGGAGGGTCTTTGAGAACGTGGGCTGTACAAAGTGTAGGTTATTGGGCTGAAATCATCCTGACCATGCAACCTGGATGCTTGGACAGAATACCTCCATCAGCTTGTTTTAATGTCCTTTGAACATTTGTCCTAAAAGAGGAGAGTATGATCCTTACAGACCTGCTATGAGGATCCTACAGGATAAATGCTTCTGCTGTGTAGGAAAGAAGAGCTGGCAAGTGAGGCTGTGTTCCCCGGGTGGGGAAGTGGGTGGGTCTCCCCAAGCGTCACTGCTATCTGCTGAGAGCTTGACAGACTTCACGCAGGTTGTAGCTTATAAAAAGGGCACAGTATTAGACACATTCTTCTTCTCTGGTGGCACCAGTGGTGAAGAACCTGCCTGCCAAGGCAGGAGACACAAAAGACCTGGGTTTGACTCCTGGATTGGAAAGATCCCCTGGAGACGGAAATGGCAACCCACTCCCATATTCCTTCTGGGAAAATTCCATGAACAGAGAAGCCTGGCAGGCTCCAGGCCATGGGGTCGCAAAGAGTCGGACATGACCGAGCATACGTGCCATTAGAGATCCTTTCATCAGGGTATAATTTTTTAATAAAATAATTGGTAACATTAGGAAAGCCTGGGATTTCTGTCCTCTGTGTGACACTGTGTAAAAGCTATTTGATTAGAGGATAGCCCACTTCTCTGGGGACCATGGCATTTATAAAACGGACTCTTTTAAGCAGCATTGCAACAATTAATGGCTACCAGTTGAGTGGTCTCCGTTGGGAGATTTGAATCCGTATTTTCACAACATCTGCTTTCTCCCAAAAGGCATGTTTGCTGGTCCCCGGATGGCTTTTACAGTTAGAGATGGGACACTGTGCCCAAGCCATCACTAGAGCCATTGTGCATTGCAAACAAGACCCCCTTAAAGACAGTGAGCCTCGGTCATCAACCTGTATTGTTGGTTCTACCTGTGAAAGCAGAGCCTGTGATTTTTGGGAAAAATGAATTCATATGATTTGGAAGAAGGATTTCCAGAGAAAAGGAAAGCAGCCAGTTTCTCAAACATCTAAGAAATAATGCAAATCCCACATGAAGTGCATGAAAGTCTTTCTTGAGCTATCTCTTAGCTCCAAGGCAGAGGCAACTAGACCGAACAGACGGCTCTTGGTTTTGTAGTAACATTTACAGCAACTAATTGCTAAAGAGCTTCCACTTGTGTGTTCCGTGAAATTGAACAGAGAAAAAAGAAGGTAACGATATTTATGTTAACATGTTACTATGTTAATCACCGACTGTTTCCGACCCTATGGACTGTAGTCCACCAGGCTCCTCTGTCCAAGTGATTCTCCTGGCAAGAATACTGGAGTGGGTTGCCATGCCCTCCTCCAGGGGATCTTCCCGACCCAGGGATCAAACCTGCATCTCTTAGGTCTCCTGCGCCAGCAGGCGGGTTCTTTTCCGCTGGTGCCACCTGAGAAGCCCCCACACACATGTGTATATGGTTTTGTAAAAAGTAAGAAAATAAAAATGATAGTAATAAAGGCAATAACATTAACAGCATCTGACACTTACTGAGTGCCATTCTGCAAGTGTCCTAGAACCCTTTTTGGGTTGACCAAAATGTTCCTTCCATTAAGACGTTATGGAAAAACCCAAACAAACTTTTTTGGTCAACCTCCTTTACGACTCTTGACAACCTATGATGGAGGCGATATTGTCCCGTTTTATAGTTGGGGGAACTAAAGTGAAGAGGTTGTGAAGATTTTTAAGTGGGAAGGTCAGGAATTGATCCCAGGTCCCATGAATGCAGACAGTCTGTTCTAAACGACTACACTTGACTGTCCCTTGCAAGCATAAAGGCAACCTGCGCTTACAATGCCTTTTCACAAGGGTCACTTCACTCAGTGCCCACAACCTCCTTATATCTGTCGTGGACGAGGACAGTCAGGCACAGATGCTAAATGTCTAAAGATAAACACGGGTCTATGGAAAAGCAGACACTCAAAGCTCTGCTTCCTGACCTCTAAGCCAAGTGTGTTCTTAAAGAATCTGAGCTTAAATCTGTTTTGAATGGAAGGTTCTGATGACTGTCCACAGCACTATCTAATGAAGGCAAAAGATGACCAACAATTTCACCTACAAGATATATATATTTTTTAACTGCTAGGAATTTTTTTTTATTAAAAAGATTAACTGAAAATGGAGAACTAGCATGGGTTTCTGTTACCTTTATCATTCTGGATCTTAAAATGCTACTTAAGTTATTAGAAAATGTATGAATCCAGAGGAACAGTTTAAGACATGCATGATTGATACTGTCTAAACAATAAATAAGACATTGCACTTAAGATGGAATCTAGTGGTGGAAATTGGTTTTGAAAATACAGCATTTCAACCTAATAGTTCATATGCATAGAAACATTGTACCAAAGACAAAATTATACAAAGAAACACAGTAACATGGGAACCCGGCTGGAGAAGCCAGAGGAAAAAGGACTGAAGAAATAGAGTATTCAACTCAAAAGTTAGAACAGGATTCAAAGAGAAGCATTACCACCCATTAATATAAGCCCCATAACAGGAAAAAAAAAAAACATTAGAAGATTTGCCAACTTCAAATGGCTTAATATATGGGCAGCTAGAATCTCTGGAAAGAGATGAGAAATGGAGAAAGAAGAACCAGAAAGAAAAATACTTATAGAAATAATGGCCAAAAAGTTTCCAAACCCAATGAACACTTATAAACCCACAGATCCAAGAAATCCAATGAAGTCAAGCATAGGGAATGTGAAGAGAATCACACCGAGGCACATCACTGTCAAACTGCTCAAAGTCAGCGATACAGAGAAACCTGCAGAACCAACCAGAGGGGGAAAAAGACGCTGCGCTCCAAGGTAAGGGTGACATCAGCTTCGTCACTGGGGCTCTGGCCATGCAGCACTGGTCGCCTCTCCCTCCAGCATCCGGGGGTCCCTCCCTTGCCTCAAGGAGGATATCACTTCTGCTTTATAAGTCCAGCATCCCAACAACACAAGCTGAGCACAGGTATCCAGCATCACATCCCGATACAGCTGTCTCTCCTCAGGGCTCAGATGAGCCCACAGGTCCGGAGAAAAGACCACAGCCACGTCTCTAAACTTCACTGACTCCTGGGATATTCCTTTTAGAAATGAAAGAAAATGTTTTCTTCCTCCTCCTTCCGTGCTCAGGGCAAAACACTGCAGAGAGGTTACACCTTAAAACCTCTCAGCTCCAGCACAGCCAGACACCTACAGCATGCTTTTAAAAAAACATGAAATTTCTAGCTCAGAATATCAAGTAGCTGAAATTTTAACACAGAGAACACACAGTGTGATCAGGCTGACACACGTCATTTGAAAAGTTCACCCTTGCTCAGTCTGATGCTTGTTCTCCAACCCAGCCCAGTATCTATTAGACACATATTACTTAGATCACAGGCAAACAATTCCTGTTAGATATAAGACATTTCCTGAGTTCAAAAAAGGTGACATGGTCATTCATAAAATTAGAAGTTCTATTAAAAATCACTGGTCCACCTGATGAAGGAAATTATCCCCATGATTTTGTGGGTGAGTTGATGAGAATAAGCCTTACTTATGGTAAAGAACTCACCTGCCAATGCAGGAGATGTAAGAGACACTGGTTCAATCCCTGGGTTGGGAAGATCCCCTGGAGAAGGAAATGGGAACTCATTCCAGTATTCTTGCCTGGAGAATCCCATGGACTCTCCAGCGAGTCCAGAGCCTCCAGATGGAGGCAGGCAGATTACAGTCTTTAGGATCACAAAGAGTCAGACACGACTGAAGTGCCTTAGCACAGGTACCAACTGGGTATGAGTGTCTGAAAATGAATTGACCCTCAGAGTCTGCGCAGCTCAATCTCATGTTAGTGTTGCCACAAAAGAATATAAAGGGATCGCCAGTGAAGGCCCCCTTAATAAAAGAAAGGTGATTTTCTTAAAAAGCCAAGAGATACTTGGGAATTTGGGACATCAGTAGTTGGAAGGAAAGGTGGACTCGTAAGAAAGTAGAGCTGGCTGACTGCAACTTGCAAAACGACAGACTTTCCAACGCCAAGCTGAGTGCCAGTATGTTACATGTCCTCCTCAGCTCCGAATCGACCCTTCTCTTCTCTGAGATCCTGGGGGCAAACTCCTCCCCACAGAGCCTTGCCAGAGGGTGTTCTGTCTGACTCTGATTCTCCCTAGAGGGAGACTGGAAGTGAGAGAGAGAGGGCCCTTCCCAGCCGCTGGTCTCCGGCCGTGTTCCCAGGAGTACTCTGCCCCCACAGAGGTTCCAGCAGCAGCCTTTTGGGGTCCTCTCTTCCGGCTCTGAGTGCCAACTCCACAGGACTGCTCCTCTGAGCATGCGTGAGAGGTTATAGCTCCCAAGCCCCTTTAGGAAGACTTCAAAGGGCTGAATTCAACAAAATACAATTGTAGCATAAAAATAATGCCTTTTCACAAAGAAATGGTTATGAACACAGATAGTACAAGGGAGGAAAAAACCCACAAAGTAAAGAAATGTTGAAAGAAGAAATAATAATGTCAGAAGAATCCAATTATAAAATACCATAACGGGACTGGTAAGTAAAGATATTCAAAAGTTGGTTCTTTTGGAAAAAACAAAAACAGAACAATAAATAGATGAACTACCAGCTAACTGAATTAAAAAATAAGAAATAAAAAATTCACAACATTAGAATAGAAAGGGAAATTAGTTGCAGATGCTGAGAGTTAGAATAATCATAATAGATGAGTTTGAATAATTTTGTGCAAATAATTTAATACCTTAATTGATTTTTCTCAAAAAACATAAAATAGGAAAATAAATAAAAGATAATTTCATATAGACTAATAATCATGAAAAAAAAAAAAACAACACTGTCAAGGAATTCCCCTACTCCTTCCCTGTAAGTATAAAATCCAGATGATTTCATGTATGGGTTATTTCATAGATTAAAAAAAATGCCATTTAAACTTTTTGATAGCACAAAGAGAGAAGAAATATTCTCAGTGCTTTTTGTAAAACCACGGTAATTATGATACAAAAATATGAAAAAGTAATCTGTCCAGATCACTTGATGCAAAACTCTTAAATAAAACCTCAAAAAACTCTTGATAAAAATTAAAAGAGCAATATTTCAGAAAAAAATGGGATATTTCCTAGAAAGTAAGGATGGCTCGACATGAGCAACATTAAGTTGCTAATCATGGTAATAAGTCCACTGAGTGAAAGGTATTTGATCTTGAAGGATGCTAGCATGGCATGTGATAATACTCACTGCTTGTTCTTGATGACTTAAAAGCCCACATGGAAGGAACAGTAAATGAATATTATCTTGACATAACAGTAAATATATGGAAAAATTTTAAAAACAACAGTACTGAGAAGGCATAAACCCTATTAGATATTCAAACACTGTATGATGCCTTAATGATTAAAACAATGCACTATGACACATGAACAGAGAGCAGATCAGCGGAGCAGTGCTGAAGTTCTGAAACAGACCTCCTGCACGGAAGCTGAGAATATAACAGAAGCTGGCTTCTTCAATTCATGGAGATGGGACAACCAGTAAACCATCTAGAGAAGAAAGCCAAATCCATAACGTATACCTTATAAGATAACTTCAGTGGATGAAAGATTTGAATATAACAAATGAAAGTCTTAGAAGAATAAGAGAATCCTTTCAAAGCTTTAAAACAGAGACTTTCTAAATGGCACAAAACGTGAAAATATCCACAGTCTCACTTCTTAAACACCTAGAACACCCATATTTTGAACACCTGTAGAAGGAGATGAGTCAAATCTCAGTGTCCATCAATAGGGCCTAGGTAAATAAACCAGCTGATACTCACCCAGTGGAGTGCTATGTGACGTAAAATGAGGTGATACGGAATAATCTTTAAGAAACCTTATTAAGTAAGAAAAGCAAAGTGCATAACAATGTATGACACAGATTGTCTGTGAACGTAAAGAGAAAGAAGAGGACTTCCCTGGTGGTCCAGAGGATGAGAATCCGCCTGTGCGTGCAGGGGATGGGGTTCGATCTTGGGTCTGGGAAGATTCCACGTGCCATGGAACAAGCAAGCCCCTGAGCCACAACTACTGAGCCCGTGACCGCGACTGTCGGAGCCCGTGCACCTAAGCCTGCACTCCGACAGAGAGGCCACCGCAGGGAGAAGGCCACGCACCATAGTGAGGAAGAGCGCCCGCTCGCCACAACTTGAGAAAGCTCAAGCACAGCAATAAAGACTCAGTGCAACCAAGAAGAAAAATTAATAAATAGAAGAATATACAAATATGCATGTGAAGAACATCTGTGGATGGACATGCAGGAAACTAACCACAGTGCTGGCCTATGAGAAGAGAGCCTGATGATTAAGGCATGATGGGTGGACGGAATCTTTACTGCAGACTTTTTAATACATTTTGAACTCTGAACCATGTACAGAATTTAGTGTCTGTTCAAAGAATGAAATAAATACAAGTGAACATAACATAAAGGTAGAAAAATTTGAGGGAAAATTCAGAGATAACATACACTTTACAAAGTTGTCGTGAAGACTGAATTCAAGAACGTTGTGACGGTGGCAGAAAATAAATCGTAGAGCAAAGAAAATGAAAAGCAGACGTGCTCTGAAGTGTTCTTGACTATAACAAGGGAGGAATCTGTCTTCTCTGAAGTGTGACTCAACTGCTCACAGGAACGACTCAATCATTCCTCCGTTCAACGGCATCAGAGGCAGCCTGCCCCAGGCAGCAGGGATGGGGCTGTGAAAACAAACCGGAAGAAATCCCTGCCCTGGTGAGCATCCAGCCTGGAGAGATGACGCAGACAAGGAAACAAACGCCACTCAGAACCACAGACAGGGAACGAGTGTGAGTCAGTGGTGGAGAGGGAGGGAGGTGAGTGCCACTCAGGACCACAGACAGGGAATGAGTGTGAGTCAGTGGTGGTGAGGGGGTGAGCCCAGCGCCAGATATGCAGAGTGAAGTTTAAGTCAGAAAGAGAAAGACAAATATACATTAAAGCAGATACAGGGAATCTAGAAAACCGGTACTGATGAACCCATTTGCAGGAAATGAGTGAGGCAAAGATGTGGAGAACAGACCCATGGACACAGCGGGGAAGGAGAGGCTGGGGCAGATTGAGAGGGTGGCGCTGGTGGCAAAGAACCTGCCTTTCAGTGCAGGGCACGTAAGACACGAGGGCTCGACCGCCAGGTCGGGAAGGTGCCCTGGAGGAGGGCATAGCAATTCTCTTGCCTGCAGAAGCTCATGGACAGAGGAGCCCAGCAGGCTACAGTCTACAGGGTCACGAAGAGTCAGACACGACTGAAGCGACTTAGCACGGATGCACGCACAGCAGTGACATATATACACTACTCGTGTAAAACAGATAGCTGGGGGGAGGCTGCTGAAAGCACAGGGAACCCAGCCTGATGCTCTGTGATGACCCAGGGGGTGGGAAGGTGGCGCGGAAGGGAGGCTCAAGAAGGAGGAGACTATATGTATACCTACGGCTGATCCACATTGTTGTACAGCAGAAACTAATGCAACATTGTAAAGCAATTATACTCCGATTAAAAAAGAAAACTATATATATATAAAGAACAACAAACAGCCAAGGGGGCGGGAATTGAGTCAGGAAGAGTGAGTTAGGCGGGTCACAGCAGCACTGAGGCTACCCCTCAGTGCCCGGCTCCTCCCTTATGGAGGAGACAGCGGGTACTTCTCTCCAGAAAGGGGTGGTCATGCCCAGCTGGGGAAACAGTTTTGCCAGATATTTCAGTTTGGCCAGATCTTCAGAGGACACCAGAAATACAAGATTTGTACTTGAAATCTCCAGATTCTAAAATCCTGACTCAACTTTAAAATAAATCACCACGCTCTCCAAATAAAACACGACTTGCTGCCCAGTGCTGGCCCTTGGGACAGCCAGCTCAAATCTCTGAAGAAACAAGACTGAACTTTTAAAATAAACACACCAAACTTGTAAGCCCTGCCATCTGATGAAGCTATGCGTGTTTTTTTCAATTCTTGAAACGTTTCTGGAACCCCTCACAGTTTTCTCACCGCATAAGAAAACCTGTATCATTGTGGACTTAAGTCTTGTTTGGATCAAATGTGACTTCTCAGTTTAATCCCTGATTTTCTTTACCAGATTTGATTCTTCACAATGCTGGGTTTTCGAAACACCAAATTTACCCTCAAAAAACTAAGGGTGTGTTTAATCATGGACTTGTGGTCTTGAAGGCAAGCCCAGAGAGTACTTGCAAATACTTGGAGTAAGGGTTGTTGCTGTTGTTGTTCAGTCGCTCAGTCACGTCCGACTCTTTGTGACCCCATGGACTGCAGCATGCCACGCTTCCTGTCCTTCAGCATCTCCCAGAGCTTGCTCAAAATCACGTCCATCAAGTCGGTGATGCCATCCAACCATCTCATCCTCTGTCATCTTCTCCTCCTGCCTTCGATCTTTCCAGCATCAGGGTCTTTTCTATGAGTGGGCTCTTTGCATCAGGTGGCCAAAGTATTGGAGCTTCAGATTCAGCCCTTCCAGTGAATATTCAGGATTGATTTCCTTTAAGATTGGTATAGAGTAAGGGTATATAGTGGTGTATATACTGGTATATATTGGTATAGAGTAAGGGTAGAACTGTGGTGTTGGAGAAGACTCTTGAGAGTCCCTTGGACTGCAAAGAGATCCAACCAGTCCATTCTGAAGGAGATCAGCCCTGGGTGCTCTTTGGAAGGACTGATGCTAAAGCTGAAACTCCAGTACTTTGGCCACCTCACACGAAGAGTTGACTTATTGGAAAAGACTTTGATGCTGGGAGGGATTGGAGGCAGGAGGAGAAGGGGATGACAGAGGATGAGATGGCTGGTTGGCATCACTGACTTGATGGACATGAGTCTGAGTGAACTCCTGGAGTTGGTGATGGACAGGGAGGTCTGGCGTGCTGCGACTCATGGGGTCGCAAAGAGTCGGACACGACTGAGCGACTTAACTGAACTGAACTGAACTGAAGGGTAGAATTATTAAAACAAGAATGTTTTCTTCTGTTCATTCTAAGATAACTGTTTTCGAGCATGCACTTAAATGTGTAGGAGTCAAACCCAAGCGTCCTCGTCCCCTAGGTATTTAGTAAAAGGTTAAGTTCCTTGGAGCCAGTTGATTGCTATAGGGCGCCGTGCGTGTTTCAATTTTTTCAAATAAGGGCTTGATCCCTTGGACGTGACTGAATGCTATAAGTCAGTTAATTCTAGGATGCGCAACATGCAGATGCATATCCTCCTGAACAAAGGCTTTGTGCCAGACACAACCAACACAGCACCGTTTTTATTTTCCTGTGACCGGTGGGTTGTTTAATGTCTCTGTGGTTGTTTAATGACATTAGTCATGTAAAATCACACAGAGGAAGAATGCAGGGCTTTTCATAAGCCTGTGACAGCTTGGATTTTCCTCCCTAACAACATGGATGAATCAGAAGCCGCAAGTTTGCATTTGAGAAATATTTGCGGTGGTTAAGAAACACGTACTATGCTTGTTATTATTATTACATTCCCATAAAAATAGAGTGTCCCCCGGAAGAGTGCAAAACAGCAGGGAGATGTCCAAGGTATCAAGTTCAACAATCCCACTGTTGAATGCTTATGCTTCGCTGCTCTGAGTTAGTGGAGAATTTGCATAATGCTCATTCTGTCAGCCCAGTGCCTAAGCTAGAGCCCATGTCTTAGCCCAAAGACGCCACACCTGACCACCTATCCATCCCTTTTCTCCCCTCCCTCCCTCTATCCATTTCTTTCATGAAATATTTACTGAGCAGCTAATGCTGATCAGCCCCTGTGCCAGGTGCTAGGCAAACAAAAACAGTCCGGAGTATCTTGCTTACAGTGCTTACCATCCTCGGGGGAGAGAACAGGTATTAATCAAGTCAGTAATGCAACTGAGCGTAGAGTGTAGTATTAGAGCTATGCTAGTATTAATTCAATGGAAAACTACAGTGATGCTAAATAATATAAAGGAAAGACGAAAAGGCAGAACTTGACTTAAGGAAGTCTTAGAAGTGATGAATGGGATGAGATTCTTAAAAGTGCTCACTGGGATGAGATGAAGCAAATGAGCAGGAGTGGCCCAGCCAGAATGGGGGAGGGGCAACCCCCATGGGGAGGGGAGGGAGGCCGGCCCACACCTGGGGATGGTGGAGGGGGAAGGCTGTTGCCAGCAGAGGAGGGAGGTGGGAGAGGAAAAGCAGAGTGATGTCTGTAGTGTTACGAGAGCTCTCCAGAATGGACTGGCAGGCCAGCAGGGAAGAGGGGCTCATCACGTCTCAGCCTGGGTGGAATCTGACCTTCTGACTACAGATGAAACATGCCTGGACATGAATTTGATATCTCCAGGAGATAGTGGAGGACAGAGGAGCCTGGTGGGCTTAAGTCCATGGGGTCGCAAAGAGGTGGACACAACTTAGGGACTGAACAACAACGGTAGTCACACTAACGGGGCACGCGCACGTGCCCTGTGAGCACAGAGGAGCCATCTCCCACAGTTACACGGTTAGCTCTGGATCCAGCTTCAGCTCCGAGGAGAGGCCGGTCACGTGGGTCAGCACCAGAGCAACACCTCCAAACCACTGAGTGTGCTGGCAAGGAGCAGACTGTGAAGAACCATGGTCTCCAGTGTTTCGAGCTCTGATTGGTGGAATGACTGAAAACCCTCTGCGTGCACTGCTGTCTTTCCGGGGTTGGAGAGATGTTCCTCTGAACAGAGCAGAGGAGGAGGGGAGAGAGGGAAGAGCTTCTCTTAAGAAGCAGGCCCACAGATCATGGGCAGGAAAGGTGGGGGGTACCTGAAAAGGGCACCCACTGAGGCAGGCGACATCGCAGAGCCCACCGGGCCCCCCAGGCCTAGGCCCGGAGACTCGGAGACAGGAAGCGGATGAAGGGTCTGCCCTCCGTTAGCTCCCCTGGGAGGGCCTGGTTTCAGAATCAAAATAAACTTGGGAGAGTCAGACGGGAGGGAGGAGAGAAAGAAACACACAGGAGGGCTTTACGTATGTTTCCTCCCAGCCGACAGTCTCAGCCCTGAGCTCTGGCGCCTGAAGCTTCAGGGCGTCACCTCGCCTCTCCTGGGCTGGAGCTTTGTAGTCAGTATCACGTGGTCCATAACCTCGCGTACACCAGCCTGGCTCCCCAGGGAGACTGGAAGTGTGCGGGGCCAGCTCTTTTGCTTTTGTGTTGAGTTGAGCATAGATGCATCACAGCTGTGACTACCAACAGCCTTGACCCCAGGTGATAGTTGATCACAGGAGGCAGCCGGCAGCCGGCCTGAGCCTGGAAGTGCCCGGCACAGAGGGGCTGAAGAAGTAGGGTGCAGGCGCCCGGAAGACTTCCGTCCAGCTCACTCGGACTCTGGGGCCTCAGCTCTCCACCTCCCATGCCTTGTCTGGAGGCTGGCGTTGGAAAGAACCTCACAGGTCACTTGATTCATCCCTTTAGTTTTAGATGTGGAAGTGGAGGATGAAACGTTCTCCTGTGGCCTGTGAAACATCCCACGGCCCCTGGCTCAAAAGCTACCATGGCCTCCCACTGATTCCTTCTTGCTCCAGTCATCGAGTCCCAGGCTGTTCGGGGAGGGTGCAGTGACTCTGCTGTAAACATACACCTGAGACACGTCTTGCCTTGGACGACAGGACTGCACGGCCTTGGGACTCTTCTACTCAAAGACAAACTAACCGAGATGGATGATGGAGGGGTCCCTTTAAGTCACCGGGAAAAAGAGCCAAGTGTCAGCCTGCTTTAAAACGGGGACAAGGGGTGCATTTTGACAATAGCAAGAAAAGGAGTGTGGTCTCTAAGCCTAGAGCAAGAAAGCTAGTGCAAAAAAAGTGAAACAAGGGACACTGTTAGTGCTCAGCCGTGAAGCTGATGGAAGCAGAAATGAGCCTGCTCTCAGCACGTGCTGCTTTGATGGAAGAGACACTATTACCTTAAGACCCCTGGCCTTCGTTTTGATCATTCAGTTCAGAGAGGATCCTCCTTTGAAAAGCAGACCTAACGGCAGCTTTGAGTCCAAGTGTTTCACAACAGAGCAGGGCTTGGCTTTCTTTCTTACCTTCTTGTTTAATTTATTTTGTGTAATTTCTTTTTTTAAAAAGGAAACAAAAGCCTAATTCCTGGCAGCTATTTTCCATATCAGAGACTGTATGTTTTAGAAAGTCCTGAGCATTTGAAGGAGAAGCTCTTCTATTTGCCTAAAGAAAGGTACAAAAGAATTCAGCTACATGTTTGAATGACTTGGTTAATTTTCAATAAGAAGTCCTTGGTTTTCATCACTACAGATAAGTAGTGAGACGTGTGGGTATGCAAGTCTGAGATATCATTCATACACCATGTAAGTTACCTTTACAAAGTGCACAATTCAACGGATCATCGTATATTCAGAGATATATACACCACAGCCACTTTTAGAACATTTCTCTTTTTGTTTCAACCTAGATGTTTATTTTTTTAAATTTAAATTTATTTATTTTAATTAGAGGCTAATTACTTTACAATATTGTATTGGTTTTGCCATACATCAACATGAATCCGCCACAGTGTACACGTGTTCCCAATCCTGAACCCCCCTCCCACCTCCCTCCCCATACCATCCCTCTGGGTCATCCCAGTGCACCAGCCCCAAGCTTCCTGTATCCTGCATCGAACCTGGACTGGCGATTCATTTCTTATATGATATTATACATGTTTCAATGCCATTCTCCCAAATCATCCCCCCCTCCCTCTCCCACAGAGTCCAAAAGGCTGTTCTAAACATCTGTGTTTCTTTTGCTGTCTTGCACACAGGGTTGTCATGTTTATTTTTATGTTTTAGCCACTCAGCTTGCTGGATCTCAGTTCCCTGACTAGGGATTGAACCCCGGCCATGGCAGTGGGAGCCCACAATCCATGGGCTACCAGGGAACTCCCTAGAACATTTTCATCACGTCAAAAAGAGACTCTGACACCCCTTAGCTCACCCCTGTTCCCCCTGGTCTAATCAACCACTAATCTACTCCCTGTCTAGAGATTTGCCTATGTTGGACATTTCTCATAAATAGAATCATACAATATGTAGTTTTCCATGATCTGGGCAAGCTCTTGTTTAAATAATAACTTTGTCTGAATAGGAACATGGTGGGCAGGGGAGGAAATGAAGAAACAGTTCCTCTGGGGCGCTCTTTGGGTGTACCCCTCTGCCCTGACCAGCCCGCCACCTGACTGGCGAGGCCACCCTTGCTGGACGCACCAGCTGGACTCCTGACCTGTGGGGCTGGCAGGACTCCAGCCTGACTCTCCCACCAAGAAGCGAACAGGCCAGGCCTGCAGGCCCAGTGCTGGACCCTGAGAATAAGACATAAACTGGCCTTCAGGAAACGTACAGTTTCCAAGCTGGAAAGCAAGGTTTACTTAGAACGCTCATATTTATAAGCGATTAGCCATGTTTATTTATTCCTCCACTGATTTTCTCTTTTACCGTCTCAGCTCTAGCTGGACGTGGCTGGAGAAAAAACAGAATCAAACTGACCGTCTCCACGTGGACACCCTCCCTTGGGTGGTCACTTGGTGCTCGCAGGCACCTCACTGTACCCCCAGACCACGGGCCCTCCTGGTGTCCCCAATAACCGCTGCTGGATAAGCCTTTCCCATCTCCTTCTGTCTCCAAGAACCTCTTCCTAACCCTCCCTCTTGGCTAACGTCCCTCCTATTTCTCTGAGGAAACAGCAGCAGCCAGGAGGGGTTCTCCCACATTTCAGGACCACACTGGCATCTATACTGTGTGGGCCCCAATCTCAGTTTCTGAATCAGCAGAGCTGGGGCAGGAGCTGAGAACATGCAATTGTAATAATTCCCAAGTGGGGCTGATGCTAGGAGACTGGGAGTAGTCTCAGCCGAGGTCAACCTCTCCACGTACGAACTCCATCCCAAGCTTTTCTTCTCAGGGACCTAGCTTCACCGACTCTCCCCTTTCCTTCTGGCCTCAGCATTTGCCCCTTATTTATTGAATCAGCCTATTGACCAGCACGTTATTTCATGTTAAGAGTCTCTCTCTGGACCCCTCTTTCCTCCTTAGCTTCCGCTCTGCTCCCCTTTACTGCAGCAGGCTTGTGCTCCCTCCTGGGAGTCCTCCCTGCTCCTCTCCAGTCCGCCTTGGCTCCCAGCACCCCCACGTGCTGTCTGAACCAAGGCAGGGCAACCCATGGTCCCCACACTGCTGACTCTTACTGCCAACTCTCGGGCCTCATTCTGTTTGACTTCTCAGCAGCATTTGACACGAATGGTTGCTTCCTTGCCTCGAAGTTCTTGCCTCTGTTTTCCCCCAGGATAAGACATCTTCCTGATTTTCCTTACAAATCCCTGGATGCTTCTTTTCCCAGTCTCTTCTGGCTCTTTTTCCTCTGCCTGCTGAGATGCTCTGAGACTCACTCCCGGGACACGGGTTCTTGATCTGCAGTCACCCCCTCAGAGATCTCATTTTGTCTCCTGGCTTCAGACACCATCCTCACATGCGTATCCACAGGGCAGACTTCTCCCTGTGTGTCTACCTGTCTGCATTAGTGGACATACTAAACCCGACATGCCCGAAACTAGATCACAGACCTTCCACCTGCTCCCCGCCAGAAAACCTCAGACAAACCTGTTCCACCCACTATCTTCCTCGTCACTATAAATGATGTTTAAACAATTCAGCATCAAAGCATGCTTCCCATCTTGATCATGACAGTCATCATCTCTCACCTGCACAAAGCCAGGTCTTCCTGCTTTCAACCCCGTCCCAGACATCTAATTCTCAACGCGCGGCCAGAGGTGATCCTTTTGAAACACGTGTCGGTGGACTCCACTGGTTGAATCATACGTGCATTCATTTCACCCCCTGCACAAACCCTGCAGTGGTTCCTATCGCCTAAGTCCCCCACGACTTCTGTTTCACCGCTGTTTCTCTTCCTCCCTTACTTCACTCCAGTCCAGCTGATCTTGCTGGTCCTCCAACACACCAGGCTTGCTCCTGCCTCAGGACCTTGGACCATGTTCTCTCTGGAAACATGATTTATTTCTTTAGATCATTTATTGTCTGTTTGTTTCTTGCCTGCTAGATTGTAAACACCAGGGACAGGATTTTTTTTTCCCCTTCTGTTTTGTTCATTACTGTAGCTCCAGGGACCCAAACAGTGCTGGGCACACTTGGCATATTCATTTGTAGAATGTACTTCTGGCAAACCTTTCTTCAGCCATGTTAGATGATGGGTTACAACTGAACTTGTCTTGGGATTTCCTGAGTGGTCCAGTGGTTAAGACTTCAGGCTCCCATGGCAGGGGCACAGGTTCAGTCCCTTGTTTGGGAACTAAGATCCCACGTGCCACATGGTGGCATGGCAAACAAACAAAAACCACCACTACAACCAACAGAACGAAACAAAAAAGCCCGGAATGCGTCTTCTAGAGTTTCTGGGCACAGAACAGAAAGACAGTGGATATGAGTATGATATACTCAGGTAACAAATTCTATTTTCAGTTTTAAGCATGATAGAAGATGATATTACTCTTCAGCTTTTTTATAACTTCCAGCATTTATGTATAATGTTAAAAATATTTGCCATTTTCAGCATTCTGCCAATACTGACTTGCCTGCTGGACTGCTTCCAATTTTCTTTTCTTTCTTTTCTCATTCTTTCTTCACTCAACAGCTGCCATGGATGGAGTGTGTATGCCAGACTCTTTGCAAACACTATCTTATTTAATCCTTATAAAACCTCTGATTATTGAGGGAGCGCACGGATGCACAGAGAGGTAAGGCGGCTTGCTTAAGACCCCACAGCTAATAAGAGGTTGAAAAGAAATTTGTCAGACCCCCCAAAGCAGATGCTTTAAAATTTTATATTATGATGCTATCAATATGCATATATAACTAATAAATCCACTTTCCAGAATTTAAATTTTGGCATTTTGCCCCCGATTATTTTTGAAGATAATACTGGAGATGATGTCTTGAGACCCTAGAAAGTAGATTTCATGATGATGGGGTCACGGTCATCTCTTTTGTTGATATTTCCTCCATGCCAGCACCAAGACAGAGTGGGTGCTCAACGCACATTTACAAAATAGATTTTCATTGAATCAAACAATTGGGTCATGTGTAGACATGTGGCTGGACCCAGAGCTTGTCAAACAGAGTGAAGTAAGGCAGAAAGAGAAAAATAAATATTGTATATTAACGCAGATATGTGGAATTAGAAAAATGGTACAGACGAACCTATTTGCAGGTGTAGGGAATGGACTGTGGCCATGGCAGGGAAGGAGGGTTGGATGAGTTGGGAGATTGGGACTGACATATACACTTCCAGGTGTAAAACAGACAGCTGGTAGGAAGCTGTTCTATGGCACAGGGAGCTCAGCTGGTGCTCCGTGATGACCTAGAGGGTGGGATGGGGGAGGGGGAGGAGGGCGGCTCAGGAGAGAGGGGATGTAAGTGTCTGTATGGCAGATTCACTTTGTTATGCAGCAGAAACCAACACAACACTGCAAAGCAGCTCTACCCCAATAAAAGATGAAAAAGAAAACCGTATGCACAAAACCCAGACATGGATAATTACAGTAACACATAATCAACTACATTTAAAACACAGTCCTTCATTCATGAAGGACTATGTTGAGAAGCTTTATAGAAGTAAGTCTGTTGTAAGATAATTTTCAGGTGTTAACCTGCGGTTAACATGGCATGTGATCAACACACAGAGTGATGTCCTAGTCCTAGGATTTCAGGGCCACATTCCTGGAAGGATGATGAAATGATGATTTGACCCCCCTTGGCATTGGCTGAGTGTAACCGATGAAAGCGCTTCCCGCCTGGAAGAGCCCTCAGTCTCATTTTGCATTTGGGGAAACTAAGGTCTGGACAAGACAAACAAACCTCCATGGGACTCACAGTAATCAGGCGAGTCCAGAACTCAGGCCCCTCTGGTGCTGAACAAAAGAACTCTTATTCCACCTTGCCATTTTCCCCCTCCCCCAACACTTTGCAGACAAAGCTTGGACATACAGAATCAGCCTTGCTCCAAGGCTTGGGAAAGCTTTCTTTATATGTCTCAAGCTGCTGTCTTTTCCCAGCTCTGATGCTTAAGCTAAATGAGATAATAGGAGAAGATTCCTTAGCGTAGTGGTTGGTGCTGAGAAAACACTCTTTGAAGAGGAACTACCACTATTACACCAAGGCCATTTCACATTTTAGGTCATTCCTGTTTCAGGTCGATTAGAAATGCATTCGTCTGCCGCTTGAAAATCAGGTAAGTCTCAGGTAATTGACACTTGGAGATAAGCTCCCCGCCTCTCCAGATCCAACACCCTACCCCTTCCCAGCCCCCACAAAACAAGACTGCAGTTGAAAAAAATGCAACTTTGTGCCTTAGTAGCAATATCCTAACAGTCCACTAGAGGGCAGTCTCCCTCACCGCAGAAGGGCTCCAAAGCTGTAGGTGGGCAGAAGGGAATTATGGGTGCTGAGGTAAGCTAATAAAATCCATCCATTAGGGCCAATATTTTCTTATTACTATTTTTAGAGCTATTATTAAGATACTTATAAGTGATGAGAAGTACTAAGAAGAAAATACAGCAGAGGAATGGAATGGAGAAGGACGCCAGGGGAAAGTTAGCAGAAACATCATCTGAGCAGAGGCCCAGCCCTTGAACAAGGCCACCTGCGAGCAGCCGGGGGGAAGAGGGTGGCGACGGAAGGAGGCAGGGGCCAGGCTGGGTTTGATCGTGGCCGGCTTAGGGGACAGAAGGCAAGCGGCCGTCACTGGAACGTAATGGAAGAAGGAGGGGCAGGGGGCGGTGTGCAGGGGCCGCCAGGCTCCACAGCAGACACAGCTGGGGTAGATCTCAGGTCCTGATCCCAGGGTCTGTGCACTGAACTACTGTGCTACCCTCAACTCTGCAGAAAAAGCCAAAGGGCACTCATAGAGATAGCAAAAGCGATACTGTCTGAAAACAATGAAAAAACAACTTAGGAAATGCTTCAGTGATTTTCATTAAATAACTCACCAGAATTCACATGATTTTCCACCTTAAATTTATGAGGAACAAGCACTAAAAGACGTATAACTAAATTTATTCAGAATTTTGGGTCCTGACCATTAATATAGTGCAGGATTTCTCTTTTATCTCCTTCATAGCACTGTATAACAACCAAGGTTTTTAACATTTATTATTAACATTATAAAGGAAATACACCCAAAGATGTATATAGATCCCAGCATTAATGTTAATAAAAATTATAAATAGTATAAGTGTCCAATAATAGGGGATTATTTAAATACATAGCATGCTTCCAAACGATTAAAAATTTTTTTTAAATACTTGATGCTATATTAAATGCTTTTAGCATATGGTTAGAGGCAAAACAAACAACAAAGTAAGCAGCCCCATACATTGTGTGATCCTGTTTTTGGAAACTATCCCAGATAAGCAAAATACTTTGGAAAACACACCAAATGATGTGAGAATGAAGGTGTCCTCTACAACACGTTTCTATCTTATTTTTTCCAAAGATTACATTCTTTTATAATCATAACAGCAATAATGAATGAATGTTTGGCATGGAAGTTTTAATCTTCATTTAAACTTCACCAAATCTGTACTGCCACTTTGGTGTAGACGTGTGTGTGATTTCTGAGGTGATATGGAGAAAAGATCATTGTGTGAGGTTGGATCATGGGGTCTGCCTCCTTTAACACTTAAGGAATGAAAAAAACATAGATTCAAATAAAACAAAGCAAAACAAAATAATTCCAGCAGCCACAAAACAAAGAGAGCAGGATAACTCCATATCTTAGTCTTAAAAACTGTTGGCCAGAGGACTAGAGGACTGTAGTTCCACCTCTCCACTTGCAACAATACAGAGAAAAGAAGGTGAACAGGCTGAATCCAGAGACCGTCTCATGATATGTTTAGACTTGGAAAGTAATGATCCCCGGGAGGTGCAGAGGGAGCCTTGCTGAAGTGGCAAGAGAAACACCTCAGAGCAAAGTAGTTCTTGAGTATGGTCACAGCCGGCTGGCAAAGACCGGGCTCTCATCCAAGCCAGGAAAAGACTGACGTCCACAGCCGTGGGCCCACTCCCAGTGGTGGAAGGGACCCTGGCTTGTGAGACCTAATGGAGTTCAGAAGTGGGGGCTGAGCCTGGGTCCCCAGCAAAGCGACCTGCCGTACTAGGCCTGCCACACTTGGTGTTCTTGCAAAGACAAGACTTTGGAAACCAACGTTCAGACCACAGCTGTATTCAGAGAGGAGAGCAAAGGTAGGAGATGTGGGACAAAGATCAAGAAAGATTCTGCCATGTTCTACTAGAGTAAAAAGAAGGTCTCAACAGAGCTTCCTCATCAAGTGTGAAAACGACTAGAAGACAGAGCACGACCCTCTGGGGGAGGAGAGGGGGAAAGTGACAGAGACAGTCAGTCCCTCTAGGGACATGGGATTATGACAGTATCAGTATGTTGCTTTGTGACCAGCAGCCATCTTAGTGATTTCTCCACAAATATCAGATGCTGTCTGTTTGGTAATACATGTTGTTGATTTGAATTAAAGTAACAGAAATATGTAATGAAGTGGGAGAGGAATTAAAGTCTTAATGATTCACTAATATTATCCTCAGGAAAGAGTCAAAATTGCAGGTGTATATCCAGAGAAAACCATAATTAGAAAAGATACAAGTGCCCCAGTGTTCACTGCAGTACTATTTACAATAGAAAATAGGAAAAGGAATACGTCAAGGCTGTATATTGTCACCCTGCTTATTTAACTTATATGCAGAGTACATCATGAGAAACACTGGGCTGGATGAAGCACAAGCTGGAATCAAGATTGCCGGGAGAAATATCAATAACCTCAGATATGCAGATGACACCACCCTTATGGCTGGAGAAGGCAATGCCACCCCACTCCAGTACTCTTGCCTGGACAATCCCATGCATGGAGGAGCATGGTGGGCCGCAGTCCATGGGGTCACTAAGAGTCGGACTAGACTCAGCAACTTCACTTTCACTTTTCACTTTCATGCATTGGAGAAGGAAATGGCAACCCACTCCAGTGTTCTTGCCTGGAGAATCCCAGGGACGGGGGAGCCTCGTGGGCTGCCGTCTATGGGGTCACACAGAGTCGGGCACAACTGAAGCGACTTAGCAGCAGCAGCAGCCACGCTTATGGCAGAAAGTGAAGAAGAACTAAAAAGCCTCTTGATGAAAGTGAAAGAGGAGAGTGAAAAAGTTGGCTTAAAGCTCAACATTCAGAAAACTAAGATCATGGCATCTGGTCCCATCATTCCATGGCAAATAGATGGGGAAACAGTGGAAACAGTGGCTGACTTTATTTTCGGGCTCCAAAATCACTGCAGATGGTGACTGCAGCCATGAAATTAAAAGACGCTTACTCCACGGAGAAGGCAATGGCATCCCGCTCCAGTACTCTTGCCTGGAAAATTCCATGGATGGAGGAGCCTGGTGGGCTGCAGTCCATGGGGTCGCTAAGGACTAGTTGGATCTCCTTGCAATCCAAGGGACTCTCAAGAGTCTTCTCCAACACCACAGTTCAAAAGCATCAATTCTTCTGCACTCAGCTTTCTTTATAGTCCAACTCTCACATCCATACATGACCACTGGAAAAACCATAGCCTTGACTAGATGGACCTTTGCACGGAGGAGCATGGTGGGCCGAAGTCCATGGGGTCACTAAGAGTTGGACTAGACTCAGCAACTTCACTTTCACTTTTCACTTTCATACATTGGAGAGTCGGACACGACTGAGCAACTTCCCTTTCACTTTTCACTTTCATGCATTAGAGAAGGAAATGGCAACCCATTCTAGTGTTCTTGCCTGGAGAATCCCAGGGACGGGGGAGCCTGGTGGGCTGCCGTCTCTGGGGTCGCACAGAGTCTGTCACGACTCAAGTGACTTAGCAGTAGTACTCCTTGGAAGGAAAGTTATGACCAACCTAGATAGCATATTCAAAAGCAGACACATTACGTTGTCAACAAAGGTCCATCTAGTCAAGGCTATGGTTTTCCCAGTGGTCATGTATGGATGTGAGAGTTGGACTATAAAGAAAGCTGAGTGCAGAAGAATTGATGCTTTTGAACTGTGGTGTTGGAGAAGACTCTTGAGAGTCCCTTGGACTGCAAGGAGATCCAACCAGTCCTTCCTAAAGGAGATCAGTCCTGGGTGTTCATTGGAAGGACTGATGTTGAAGCTGAAACTCCCAATACTTTGGCCACCTGATGTGAAGAACTGACTCATTGGAAAAGACCCTGATGCTGGGAGGGATTGGGGGCAGGAGGAGAAGGGGACAACAGAGGACGAGATGGTTGGATGGCATTACTGACTCGATGGACATGGGCTTGGGTGGACTCTGGGAGTTGGTGATGGACAGTGAGGCCTGGTGTGCTGTGGTTCATGGCATCACAAAGAGTTGGACATGACTGAACTGAACTGAACTGAAGGCATGAAAGCAACCTAAATACACATGAATGGATAATGAAGATGTGGTATATATATACAAGGGAATATTACTCAGCCATAAAAAGAATTAAATAATGTCATTTTCAGCAACTTGGATGGACCTAGAGATTATCATATTAAGTGAAGTAAATCAAAGAAACAAATAACATGATATCACTTATATGTGGAATCTAAAAAAAGGATACAAATGAACTTATTTACAAAACAGACTTACAGATACAGAAAACAAACTTATGGTTACCAAAGGGGAATGTTGGTGGAATAACTCAGGAGTTTGAGATTAACATACACACACACTTCTATATATAAGATAGATAATCAACAAGGACCTACTATATCGCACAGGGAACCCAAATCAGTGCTGTGCAATGACCTATTTTGGAAAAGAATCTAAAAAAGAGGGCATATATGTATATGTGTAACTGATTCACTTTATGGTATACCTGAAACTAACCCAACACTGGAAATTAACTACAATCCAATAAAAATTTTAAAAAAGTCAATGTTGCCCTTTAGTCAACCAGGCAGACATAGCTTATTAAAATGAATACATATGTATATATATATAGAAATATAAATATAAGAGATAAGGCTAAATGTATGTATGTAAATTATGTGAGCAAAATTATAAATAATGTAATATATATTGTATATTAAAATATACATATTTAAATTATTTCTGATTAAGGGTAATCAGAAAACCTTCTGTTTTCCAGCTCTAGTTTATTCACCTTGACAATCTGGGCACAAATGCAAAATTGAGTAAGAAATTAAATGTGAAAATTTTAACTTTTGATAGATACATGTGTGATTCCTACAATAACTTTGATCCTTCTTTGGTTGGATTTTTCTGAATTATTTTTTTCTAAACCTGCTAGTTTTTTCTTTTGTGCAATATCTAATGTATTTGAGCACTGAAGAAATAATGCTATTTAACTTCTTACAAATAGGTGGTATTTACTCACATTAGGAAATGAAAAGGAAATATTTTAAAAATATGATAATAAGGCTAGACTTTTTAAAAAATATGATAATAAGATAGGATTTTATATCTTGGAAACATAGAAGCAGATAGTCCTACGAAAATGGCAAATTTAAAACTGCACTTTAAGGCAGCACTGTGTCTTCCTTTTTCCCAGTGCATCTCTGTTCACATGTCTGAAAGCAAACAGGCCATGAAAAGCATGCATGACGTGCTAGACACTTTGACTAGGTTTATTACTGCATGGGGAGCAATTTTATTAGATTTTAATAAGCTACAGGTATAGTTTGTTCTGTAAAACTACAACGGATTACTCACTCCTGACTCACTTTAAAAATGAAATACAAGTGTCAGGTCAAAGATGAGCTGGAAATCCCATCTAATTATCAAAATAACAAGAACGTAAAGGGATCCACACTGCCATTTAATCAAGTGAGCCTGCAGTCTTGGGTGCTAACATTATGAGCATCTATCTATAATGCTATTACTCAGGCTGCCTAGAAATTAGATACTTTCTGGCCCTTCCAGCTGGAGCTCAATGGAAGCATTGCCAGCATCTGTGCCATTCTTGCAAGGGTCTGAAAAGGCACTAAAGCAGCAGCTAATGGCGGGTCAGTTCATAAGGACACGTAGGTTGAAGTCAGACTGCGTCCTGGAAATCGCACTGGGCTGGGAACGGGCAGACATGAACTCTAGCCTCAGCTGTGGGCCAATCAGCCAGGAGTTCTGAGACAAGTCTCTCCTCCCTTTGGCTCTCTTTGTACACTGTAGTCTTGATTAGTTTATTTCTAAAGTTATTTTCTTCTTTAACATCCTTTGATTATTAAGAGCACGAATTTTCATCTACTCTTGCACAGAAATGTTTAGAATCCTACCTATTTGAGACTCCCCGGAAAAACTTTATTTGTTCAATTCAAAAGGGTCAGGAAGGTTCTTTTTTTTTTTCAAAATATCTTCTCCCCTAATGCTCTTGTCTAAGATTTTCTTTTAGAGATACGCATTCAAAACACAGCCATCCCTGGCAGGCATGGGTAACTTGTCACCATTTCTTCTGAGTAATAAAGTCTTATTGGATATTTTAGTTAATTAGTATATTTGAGTGCAGAGTACAATCTAAGTCATAAAAATGTTCTATACCTGGGGAAGATATTTGGCACAATTCCCTCTTTTACAAAAATCAAACCATCATATAGATATATATTTTTCCCCCAACCAGGGTGTTTACATGAACATTTAATGCATGTGGCTTATGAAACAACCAAAGAAATAAGAACTTGTTCTTTTGCCCCTGTTCCACTTCCCAAGATTTGTAGCTGTAGAAAATGAGGGAAGACAGTAATGAAGACAAGATCTGGGCTTTTCTAGAAGTGTCCATTCCTACTGCTGCTGCTGCTGCTAAGTTGCTTCAGTCATGTCTGACTCTGTGTGACCCCATAGACGGCTGCCCACCAGGCTCCCCCATCCCTGGGATTCTCCAGGCAAGAACACTGGAGTGGGTTGCCATTTCCTTCTCCAATTCATGAAAGTGAAGAGTGAAAGTGAAGTCCCTCAGTCGTGTCCGACTCTTCGAGACCCCGTGGACTGCAGCCTACCAGGCTCCTCCGTCCATGGGATTTTCCAGGCAAGAGTACTGGAGTGGGGTGCCATTCCTGAGTTGGGCATAAATCTGGAAAGCAGAGAGTAGTGGGAGCCCACACTGCAGTGTGAGATTACCAAAAGGGACTCCCTGGGGGCACACGGAAAACATCTCTGATGCCCTTTAAGAAGCAGCCCTCCGACCTTGACCTGGATGGAACAGAATCATGTTATTTTTTACCAGAGAGAGGCAGGGGTTCTCATTAGAAGAGAAGACGATTTCCAAAGGAGTGAAAGGTGACAATTTCAAAATGCATATACTTTGCCAACAAACCCATCTAGTCAAGGCTATGGTTTTCCCAGTGGTCACGTATGGATGTGAGAGTGAGCGCCGAAGAATTGATGCTTTTGAACTGTGGTGTTGAGACGACTCTTGAGAGTCCCCTGGACTGCAAGGAGATCCAACCAGTCCATCCTAAGAGAGATCAGTCCTGAGTGTTCATTGGAAGGACTGATGTTGAATCTGGAACTCCAATACTTTGGCCACCTGATGTGAAGAGCTGACTTATTGAAAAAGACCCTGATGCTGGGAAAGATTGAAGGTGGGAGGAGAAGGGGACAACAGAGGATGAGATGGTTGGATGGCATCACCGACTCAATGGACATGAGTTTGAATAAGCTCCAGGAGTTGGTGATGGACAGGGAGGCCTGGCGGGCTGCAGTCCATGGGGTCGCAAAGAGTCGGACATGACTGAGTGACTAAACTGAAATGAACTGATATATATATATATATATATATATATATATATGTATTTTTTTCTAGAACTGAACAGCGGTGAGAACTTCACCTAGAATTGGTTAAAAATGCAGACTCTCAGCCCCCACCCCGATGCCCACACCCCCTGACCCAAAGGCCAGCTGAATCTGACTCTGCAGTTTTCACAAGACCCAGTGATTTGCATGCACCTTGAAGTTTGATGGGCACTGCTCTAGAAGAGTGAAAGGGATTTCACAGAAGGAATGAGCGAGAGGCAGGTCTGCACCCATGCTTCTCAAATTTAGCTGCATTAAAAATCACCTACAGTACTTGTCAGGCCAGGGCACCCCGGGGTCTCCTCCTCTGGAGTTTCTGAGGCTGTACATGGAGGATGGGTAATCCCCCCAATTTACTTTCTTTTTCTTGGCTGCACCCTGGAGCACATGGGACCTCCAGGACCAGGGATCGAATCCAGGCCCCCTGCACTGGAAGTATGGGGTCTTCATCACTGGGCCACCAGGGAGAGCCCCCAGTTTTCAACTCTAACAAATTCCCAGGAGCCACAGCCGAGGCAGCACATTCTGTGAATCTCGAGCTCGCTTCCTTCCTCCTCTTGTTTCTCCCCCTTCCCTGCCCTGGCTTTCCCTCCCCTGCCTTTCTCCTCTTCCCCTCTTTCTCATCATTTGGGAGAACAGCAGAGGGAACACTTAGTTTCGGTGTGCTGTGGCCACTCACCTCGCACCTCGCTGACGGCTCTGAGAGTGATGGAAGTCATGCTTATTAACCTCGCCCTCAGCTGCCATCAGCTCTTTGCTGTCGTTTAGTCACTAAGTCGTGTCCGACCCTTTGTGACCCCGTGGACTGCGGCCCGCCAGGCTCCTCCATCCTTGGGGTTTCCCAGGCAAGAATACCGGAGCGGGTTGCCATTTCCTTCTCCAGGGGATCTTCCCAACACAGGGATCAAATCTGAGCCTCCTGCGTTGGCTGGCGGGTTCTTTACCAGTGAGACACCAGGGATCCTGGCTCTTTAGGGTGGATGAAATGAGTACACAAGGTAGGGAGAGAGACATGCCCTAAAGGAAAGCCGTAGAAAGTGCCAAGCAAGAGACAGGAGAGGGTTAGAAAACGGAAATTCCTTCAGTTAGCAGAATAAATTTAATCTTTCTAAGATGATTCAGGGTCTTGGGCATTCAACAGAGATTTATTGAACTAATATTTCTGAACATTAGAATAATAAATGATGCTTAACCATAATCATTCGAGTTCCAAATTCTCTAGAATCAATCTGGCTTTTTGTACACTTGTTCTAGTACAAAATGATAGGTTGAATTTTTGTGGCAAAGTTTCTATCATTTACCTCATAAAAATTCAATAGGGGGCTTTATGGTTACATGAGTGTCCTGGTTATTTTCATTCCAGGTAACTGAAGCTTTACTTTATATTGGGGGTACCTTGTCTAGGGCAGCCAGAATGATATACAAAAATAGGCGGAAAAAGCCAAGTATAACATGATTTGTTATACTACTAGGAGGAGAAGACCAGCTACTATCTGAATGAATGAATGCTTTTTTAATTGATCAAGACCTCATATTTTAGATTATATCTCTGAATATATTTTTGACAAACTAGTACAATCTGCTTATGATGAACGTATGGAGGGACACAGGCCATGGCCTGTGCAGACAGACGGGGTCCCTGGGAGGAGGGGAGCACACAGCGACCCCCCTGGCCGGTGGACACTGGTCCCTCTGTGGTCAACACAGGCATGCTCTGGCATGCAGCCAAAGTCTGCCTGGGATTTTTTTTCTCCCACTGGGTGTGAGTGTTCCAGCTCCACCCATGATCATGCACCAGACCCAACACGACCTCCTGGAGGAGAGTGCAAGTTATAAGGCTACTTCTATGTAACCCCAATTCTTTGTGACTGTAGCTTGCTAGGCTCCTCTGTCCATGGGATTCTCCAGGTAGGAATGCTGGAGTGGGTTGCCATGCCCTTCTCCAGGGGATCTTCCCGACCCAGGGATCGAAGCCATGTCTCATATGTCTCCTGCACTGATAGGTGGGTTCTTTACCACGAGCGCCACCTGGGAAGCCCCATGATGTATCCCCATCATGCACAGCACTTGGCTGTAAAGTCAAGTCCTTTAGCAAAATGGTGAAAGGCATGGTGAGGAGCAGACTTCTTGCAGGGCTGGTCTGCTTGTTGGAATCCCCAGACAGGTGTGACCCAGGGAGGCCCAGAACAGCATGGTCTGCGCGCTGCTGAGCAGAAAAGTCAAGAGGCACCAGCAAAAGGAGTGATGACCCCCATGACCCCAGGTAGGGGTCAGATGATAGACAATGCAAATAGCCAGGAGCAGAGACTGAGCAGGGTCTGCAGGGCCTGAGCTAAATCAGCAGGAGGCAGAAAGCGGTGGGGAGAAGGACTCCAGGGTTCTGACTCTTCACCCAGCCCAGATCCACTTCGAAGGAGCCAGAGGACACCCCAAGTCAGAAGAGAAAATGGGAATTATTTTCAAATGAATGTGCAGAGCGAGGGTTTAGAGGAAGGCATGGCATAGCAAAATCCATTTGCATTTTATTAGCTACAATTAGTATTGAGCAGGTATCGTTGTAAATGAGGACTTTCTAAAATGTTGGGAAAAGAAAGGCAGGAAGTCTAAAACAGAGACAGAGCATCGGCCTTGGGAATCTTTTCTTTTCCAGCTTCACACGAGGGTGTTGATTGCTCTTAGGATCACTGAGTCCCAGGGGAGCCACCACGCTCTCAGGCAGACCCTTGAGACAAAAATCATTAGTAATTTTTCCTTAAATGATGTCCATTATTTTATTCTCTTTGGCATGGAGGCATTCTACAGGCAGAAAACGAACAGGCTTAACTGATGTTTTAAACAGACCCAAAGTCCCCCAAAGAAGCACAGTGTCATTCTGGGGACATGAATTCCCTGTCTACCAGGAGCGCCCGCTGAACGCCTGGATTTCAGCCCTGGGTCACCCCCCTGGTGGGTCACCTGCATGGAATTTTGAAACTGGGAAGCTGTTAAGGTTTATCTGGCTCAACTCTCACACTCTCTCTCTCTAAAAAAAGTTGAGGCCTCCTGGGGTGGGGGTAGGGAGGTGGGGGGGAATGTCTAGCTTAGATGGTTTGCCGATGGCAGATGGGTCCAGGACACTGGCATCTCAGTCCCACTTCTTTAAAATGAACGTTTTGGAATGTTACTCATTCAAGCACAAGTTTCATCGTTTTGACCACAGCTGAAGAGCAACTGTGCTGGGCTGTTGCTGATGTTCAGTCGCTAAAACGTGCCTGAATTTTCGTGAGCCCCGTGGAGTGCAGCCCACCAGGCTCTTCTCTCCATGGGGTTCTTCCAGCCAAGAATACTGGAGTGGGTTGCCATTTCCTTCTCCAACTCTGCTGGGTGTTTCCCACCAAATCAACTTACACTTTTCTTCAAGCTTAGATTTGTTGATGAAGATGACTTTGGAGCACTACTCTAATGAAAAACCTGTCTAGGCTGTCAAAATATAGCAAATGAAATAAGGCTATTAATTTGTAGGGGGATTCAGTTGTGGAAGAACAGCCAGAGGCCTGAGGCCTGATTGCTGTTGCGAAGAGATGGGCAGGAATTAAAGGTTAGCAGGGTGGTGAGCACAGCCCTGTGGCTTCGCCCAGGGTCTAATCAGACAGTGACTGGAGAGGTGTGCTCAGGTTAAGGCTGTGTGCTCTTCTGCCTACAGTCATCCTGGGCCCAGCTAGAACCATCTCCTAGACCCTCAGGGGTGCAGAGCCTGTATGTTGGGAACAAGTAATACAGAAGTGTTCTAGGTTATCCGAATTTTTTGACTGAAGGAACAATCCCTAACCTTGGTGGTCTTATTTCAAACATCAGCCTTAACAGGATGATTTAAAGGCTTTTTTCATTTTAAAGACTCAGCATCCTTTTACCAAATCAAATTTAATATGCCCCCAAACACTTCTTGCCTGGGAAATCCCATGGACAGAGGAGCCTGGTGGGCTATACAGTCCACGGGGTCGATAAGAGTTGGACATGACTTAACAATGCATGCACGCAATCTACCAATTCCTAATACATACCAGGGTACTGAATGTATTTGTTAAAGGAATGAATTGATGACTTACAGTTTTAATTACACTTAACTTCCATGTGAGTATTTTCTTTCTTTGATTTGTTGCTAAGGAGAGTCTTTGCTTGAAATAAATTAGGTTGTATTACAGAAATTCTATACTTCCTTTCTGGCAGTGCCTGGAAAAGCTATAACCAACAGTTTCATGGTTTAAGATGTCACATAGTACAAAGGCACAATCAACTGGACAGTTAAAATCCCACAAATCTATTTCAGAAGGAACAATTTCAGTAACTAGCTAAGAAAAGAATGGAAAGTTGAAAGATGATCTGATATGCATTTGTTTAACTTTATGGGGACGTTGTAACAAGCAGTGGCCGAAGATGAAACCACTCTGCAGAAAAATGCATTCTAATCACTGGAATTGCTTGTTGCAGTGTATCTGTTACTTTTACACCCGAGAGCCATGGATTTGTAAAGTTTCACATGATGTACATGAAGGTGCTCAGCATGCTACCATGGACAGTATATGGATGAGATGCGTCTGGACTGCAATCCCCACTTGACCATTTACTGTGGTTTAAACCCAGGAAGGTATTTAACCTATTTGAATTCCAATTTCCTCAACTGTAAAATGGGAGTGGAGGCAGTGATTCCAACCTCCTAAGTTAGTAGGATGACTAATATTTATTGTATAGGGCCTGGCCAATGGTAGATACTTGTCAAGTGTGACCTGTTATGATGATGATGGTCAAGATGTTGGTAGCGTTAGAAGGTAAAGCTACTTCCTAATAGATGAAATCTGTAATTCTGGGATAAACAGGATCACGAGCCATGTAAAATTTCACCATGCACCATGGTTGGTACATGCCTGCAGGATTTTCTTAGTTTTGAACAATCACCAATAATTCACAGTGGGCTCACATGTGGCCTCTACTTCACAGACAGTGATGTGGCCTTACTCTTTGCTGAGGGCAACATTTTCCCTGGAGAAGGATTTTTGCTCATTAATCATAATTTTATCAAAACCATACCCATAGGCGTTGAGGAAAGAAAATCAAACTATCTTTCTGGAAGAATTAAGCCATGATTACACTAGGCTTTTTTTTTTTGCTATCACATTTCATCCAGCAGAAGTCATATTTTGTTGTCACCATGAAAACCAATTCAGATCCTCGGTCACTAAGCAGTTTCGTTTTAAAATTCCACAGCATTACTTTATTATTTATGCTGAATGATTGAACTGTGTTTATGGTCTTTTTTCCTACTAAAGTTCATTGAACTCTCACTTATTTTAGACCATCTGCATCCAAAATAGAAAAGCAAATTAAAGAGTCTACCTTTAAAAAATAAGCATCAGTACCGAATACTTATTTGTGTTGACTCAATTTCAAATGAGTCAGTGTATGACATCACCACCTGGATTCCCTTGGCCAAATTCTGTTTACAGCTGTATAACCAGTGGGAGGCATTCGCATATACAAGTATTTTTTTCATAGAAAGAATGGGATGAATTGGGAGAGTGGGGTTGACATATACAGACTACTGTGTATAAAATAGATGACTAATGAGAACTGGCCGTACAGCACAGGGAGCCCTACTCACTGCCCCGTGGTGACCTGGATGGGAAGGAAATCCAAGAAAGAGGGGCTGCATATATACACATGCATTAATAGCTGACTCACGTTGCTGTACAGAAGAAACTGACACATTGTAAAGCAACTGCTGCTGAGTCGCGTCAGTCGTGTCCGACTCTGTGCAACCCCAGAGACGGCAGCCCACCAGGCTTCCCTGTCCCTGGGATTCTCCAGGCAAGAACACTGGAGTGGGTTGCCATTTCCTTCTCCAGTGCATGAAAGTGAAAAGTGAAAGTGAAGTCGCTCAGTCGTGTCCGACTCTAGCGACCCCATGGACTGCAGCCTACCAGGCTCCTCCATTGATGGGATTTTCCAGGCAAAAGTACTGGAGTGGGGTGCCATTGCCTTCTCCGTGTGAAACAACTAGACTTCAATAAAAATAAAAAAAGAGAATGTAACAGGTTGTTTTGAATTGAATACACACACACACACACACACATATTGCAACTCAACTCCCTATATCTGTGAGCTGCCTTTGGTAGTTTTAGTATTAATATGTGCAAGAGTTGTTAACTTGCAAGCCTTTCCTTTGTTTAGTGAATAACTGATCAGCTGTAATGTGTCTGGAACACTCCCAAGTGTTCGGTATATATGCATCAGTGAACAAAACAGACAGTCCTTCACAGAGCTTACATTTGACCATTTGGAAGTCTTTTCATCAATGGCCAAGTAGAATAGGACCTGAATTCATGTATCTCCTCACCACAGGGCTAAAGCTGTAACTGGAGGATGAGAAGGAATGAGCACAGGCCACACAGAATTCTCAGGTCATTATTCTCAAACCTCTATCTGTCAGCGGTGGCGAGGGGCGGGGGGGCTCCCTGCTTCGCAGCAAAATGAGAAGAAAGGGGGAAGGATACAGGAGCACAACTTCTGACTTGTAATTTCAAAGTCTAAAAATATCTGGAAACTGAAGATTATCTGGTGGTAAAAGCTGACCTGATTTCATATGCGTGCTCTAATAAGTCTTTATCAATTCAATTTAGCATGCATATTATTCATGTTTCACTACAGAAATATTAATGGGATGGGCTGTTTCCTCAGATGCCACAATATTACTTTCATGCCTCTTACAGGCCAGAGAAACTTTTGGCTTCCCTGGTGGCTCATATGGTAGAGTCTGCCCGCAATGCAGGAGACTGGGGTTCAATCCCTGGGTTGGGAAGATCCCCTGGAGGAGGAAGTGGCAACCCACTCCAGGATTCTTGCCTGGAGAATCCCATGGACACAGGAGCCTGGTGGGCTACAGTCCATGGGGTCACAAAGAGTTGGACATGACTGAGTGGTACACACACACACACACACACACAGCTTTCTAGAATGGCCCCCCCTCCCAAAAAATAAAAACCCAAAAAACCAAAACACTAAATTCTGAGACCTGTCCGGCAAGAACTTTGGACCTGTCTGTGTGTATCCTTGTAAAATCCCCAACCACATCTTGAAAAGGTCTATCGTTTTTTCCCCTGAAATTACTTTATTGCTTTGGGAGTTTTAAAAATATTCTTTCTTTAATGTGGTGAGAGCAGATAGTAAAAGCCGGTTTGCTCTGTCTTCAAATATCTTTATTTGGTGAAACAGAAAGGCTGGCAGTTCCCTCTTTCTTTTCATACACGATGCTCGTCTATGAAATATAAAATTCAGGGTGATATTGACATAGAAAAAAAAGTCTGCTTCCTCGTCACCCGAGTTCCACCCGCAATCCATCTGCCCCGTTATTTAATTATTATAGTTCTTTAAATTGACCACTTTAAAAAGCTGAAATAAACTTCTTTATAAGAAAAGTTAGATCACTTCTGTAAGTGGAAAACATGTCTCATTTGCCATAAACAGGAGATCACTGAAAAATGAATGTAGAAGAAACAAAATGCTCTTGACCCATCTAAAACCACCAGGGGATCTCACACATCCATCCATCCTTGAAATGGGTCAGATATAGAGCATTTCAGGTTTTTTTATGTTCTGACTGTTAACCTTCATCTCTCCTGAAACAAAAATTGAATTTCCTTTTGTTCTGACTTGCAAGCGTGTCACCAAACATCTTTCAAGAGTTTTGTATGTCTCACGTTGATCATCAATCACATCTTGGGTTTTTTCCCCCCAACTCTGATCTCAGCTGTTCCAGTCTGGTCCTGGAGGCCTTTCCTCTGACACGGGTATGGCCTGAGGCTTCTCAGACTTCCACAGGCACTCGACCCCTCTGAGCACCTTGTTAAAGGCAGACTTTGACTCAGCAGGTCTGCCGTGGAGGCTGAGACTTGCATTTCTTCCAGGCGGTGCGGCTGCTGCTGGTCTCTGGACCACACTCGGAGGAGCACGGCCGCCTTTGGCGATGGGGCTGGCAGGGTGACTGGGGAGACCGGATGGGCCAGGTGATCTCGGGGGCTTTCCGCCGTTCTCCCTGGCCCCGTAATTTCAAAGAGTGCTCTCCTAAGAGTAATTGCAAGAGCACAGACTTATTTTTATTTCCATCCAGTGACTGCGTCTGTGGCAAATGAGTTTTCCGAAGCTTTGCTCCTCTGCATCCGATGTTACTTACACAGGCCAAATAGTATATACTACACTGAAACAGTGCTTATATGGACTGACACTGGAAAATGTTCACAGCAAAAACAGATGAGTGATTAACTGGGGAAGCACATTAACCTTAACTATTTTCAAGTTCCTATAGATGCGTTTGTGTTCTCTTTCATTGTGGGTCTCATACATGTATAATATTATTTTACTTTTTTCCAAAAAAATTCTCAAGAAACCAGGAAAGAACATATGTGTAAATAATTTGTAAGGCCTTTGTAAGGACATAAGGACCAGTTTTGATTAACTCTGACTCTTTCTCACCATTTCCTTTTCCTCCCTTTCTTTTTTTTTCCTAACTTGCCCATTTCTTTTTCTATTTTCATGATCAAAAACATTTATATCTTAGCTGTGACATACCAAGAAGTTGAAATTCATAGGGTACCTGCCTCGAGAAAGTGAAGCAAAGATTCATTGTATTTTTTATTGTTGTTTTATTTTTACTTTTTTGAGCATAAGGGATCTTAGTTCCCTGATGAGGGGTTGAACCCAAGACCCTGGTGGTAATGCAGGGTCCTAACCACTGGACCACCAGGAATGTCCCTCCTTGTATTTAAATCACTGCAAAAACACCAGATTGCTGCTTTCCCAGGTACTGGTTTCGCTTCACTAAACTTTAAGAAACCCTGAGTCTAACAGAAAATTGCACTGCCAGCAAAGTTTTCGCTCAAATACCTTACATTGTTTGATTTTCCATTGATTTTTCTCTGAATCTTTATACTCTGTGATCAGGTTTATACTTTTAGAATATCTAAACATATGTGAACATATTAGAATTTGGGCACCCGTCTCTTTTTCTTTACTTGCCCTTCTGTTTATTGAAGAAGGAGAAAGTGAGCACAGCTAAGCTTACACTCACACGAGTAAGCTCAGGCTGAGTTCACACAGCAGCCTTTCCATTTAGCGGAGTGCACACTTCCTGAACTTCTGTTTACTGATCTGTAAAAGGGGCCACCTGCTTCGTTGTGGAACAATGAAATGATGCAGTTCATACATAGCATGTAACACAGAGTCCGGTTCACTGAGACCCACAAAACTCTTCTTCCCCCAGAGCCCGTGGGAAGGGATGTGCTTGTTCTGCCAATAACCCTGGCAGTGTCTTCTAAGGAAAATTTGTGTCCTTGTTGGCAGAATCAAGATTTGGGGAACAGCTGAGTTTTTGAAGGATCTTTAAAAAAGTTGTTTTCTCAGTTTATATTATTTAGTAGTGCAACTTTAAGTTATGTAATGTCTTGTGCTCTATCTTTTCTTCCTATAAAGTGAAGGTATTGGACTACATGGTCTGTAATAAGAAATTATCTTGCACTGCCACACTCCCTAGTCACACGAAACAGTATTCAATCTTTCCATGAGAGACGCATAAGGTCGCTTCTATTCTATTGTTTTGCATGAACAAAATGCTGGCTATGACCCACATCTCTCATTTCATTCTCACGGCTTGTCGCAGCTCGTGGGTAGAGCACCCTGGACCAGAGCACCGCCATGCTTTGCATGGACAGCGGGCACCATCTCCAAGTCCAGTGAGTCATGAAGAGAATTCTTCAAAGGACCAAAGTAGCCTTGATGTCTAACGTTCTCCACCTAGAACTTTCAGGTCAGCTTTATTTTCACTTCCAAGCACTCTGTCTACTCTCATATAATGCACTGCTGCTGCTGCTGCTGCTGCTGCTAAGTCGCTTCAGTCGTGTCCGACTCTGTGCGACCCCATAGACGGCAGCCCACCAGGCTCCCCAGTCCCTGGGATTCTCCAGGCAAGAACACTGGAGGGGGCTGCCATTTCCTTCTCCAAGGAAATGCACTGCTTAGGGATTTGCAAGCCCAGACTCAGGGGGTCTGAGTGATAAGCTCAAAGCATCAGAGGATGTGAAATCTTCCAGGTCTCCTCCTCTGCTTCTCCTAGCAAATCACTTGTGTCGTGGCCAGTACTTTCCTCTTCCAAATATTTTCAAAACAGGCAGTTTGCATCTTGGGTTTTCAATACAGACATAAATATTTGGAAAAGGAACATAGAAGGTGACACATAGCAGTCATTTTCAGTTCACACATGGTAAATAAAACATTACAAGAAACATATTAAAATGGTATAACAACATCAAAATGTTATAATAAACATATTAATATGTTTATTATGTTTTATTTATAGTATAATAAACACATTAAAATGTTACAATAAACATTCTAATGTGTTTATTATAACATTCTATTTATAGTATTGAATGAATAAACTAATATTAAATGAATAAAATTAATTTAAAATTATGTTTTGAAGAAGGCTCTGGCAGTTTGCCCCATGCATTAATAATCGCTTCTGATTTTATGAAACTTTTACAGGTGAACAATATCAGCTGGTCTCACCCTCTTAATCTATTAATGAGGAAGCTGAAATAGATCACCCCAAGAATACCACTGGCTCTTTTGAAGCGAGTTCTCTTGTGAAAGGCAGCCTACAGTCAGGCATCCTTGCTGTTACTTTACCTTCTACTGAGAACTCCACAGTCTGATGGTTTCTCTCATGAGAGGGAAGAAGTCAGGGAAAAGCAAGCTGCCAGTGGTCCTGGGAGCCCTGCTTCATGGCCATCGTCACATCACGTGGCTCTTGGCCACTTTCCTATTTCTTCCTCGTCTCCCACTGGAGCAGGATGAAGGGCGTGTCTTTATGCTTTGAGGGCAGCCTGACTCTCGAGGGCTCCTTTTCTGGCAGCTTCTGTAGACATTAGGAACCGCCCGGGGAAAGACGCAGGGCAGTGGCTCTCTCCCTGCGCGCCAAAGATGCTTTGAGATGTCCGAGTCCTGGGGTCCCACTGCACCTCCATACCCTCTGCATTTTGAAAATACTCTTCTGGGCGATCTGATGTCGGGCAGAGGCTGAGACACATCACGGGGCTTCATTCTCACCCCTAAACTGCCACTTTGCCAAGAGAACTCAGAGTCTGGGAAATCTCCATCTGTGCTTCTGGTTCCCGTATTAACCTCCTAGGTCTTGTAGATAGCCCCTTGGAGGAAGTCACTGCTGCCCTTGGAGACTTGATGCCAACTCAACCGTCTTCACTGAATATGACTTCATTGAGTTGTACTGTTTTTGCTAGTCAATACTTTGGCCACCTGATGTGAAGAGTTGACTCATTGGAAAAGACCCTGATGCAAGGAAACACTGAAGGCAGGAAGAGAAGGGGAGGACAGAGGATGAGATGGTTGGATGGCATCACAGACTCAATGGACATGAGTTTGAGTAAACTCCGGGAGTTGGGGATGGACAGGGAGGCCTGGGATGCTGCAGTCCATGGGGTTGCAAAGAGTCAGACACAACACGACTGAGCGACTGAACTGAACTGAACTGAACTGAAACCATTTTCCCGCAATGTTGCCAGTTAGTCTATAATAATTGACACATTGTGGAATCAGTTGATGATTGAGCTTTTAGGTAATTCATCTGAAAGCTTTCATCATTAGTGCTAAAATAATTGTCAATTACTCATTCATTCACTGGTTCACTCATCCTTCAGTACAGAGTGAATGCATTTACCAGACATGCAGCAAGCATTTGGAGCTGACTGTGGCTCAGACCATGAACTCCTTATTGCCAAATTCAAACCTAAATTGAAGACAGTAGGGAAAACCACTAGACCATTCAGGTATGACCTAAATCAAATCCCTTATGATTATACAGTGGAAGTGAGAAATAGATTTAAGGGACTAGATCTGACAGAGTGCCTGATGAACTATGGATGGAGGTTCGTGACATTGTACAGGAGACAGGGATCAAGACCATCCCCAAGAAAAAGAAATGCAAAAAAGCAAAATGGCTGTCTGAGGAGGCCTTACAAATAGCTGTGAAAAAGAAGAGAAGTTAAAAGCAAAGGAGAAAAGGAAAGATATAAGCATCTGAATGCAGAGTTCCAAAGAATAGCAAGGAGAGATAAGAAAGCCTTCCTCAGTGATCAGTGCAAAGAAATAGAGGAAAACAATAGAATGGGAAAGACTAGAGATCTCTTCAAGAAAATTAGAGATACCAAGGGAATATTTCATGCAAAGATGAGCTCGATAAAGGACAGAAAATGTACGGACCTAACAGAAGCAGAAGATATTAAGAAGTGGCAAGAATACATAGAAGAATTGTACAAAAAAGATCTTCACGACCTACATAATCACGATGGTGTGATTACTCACCTAGAGCCAGACACCCTGGAATGTGAAGTCAAGTGGGCCTTAGGAAGCATTACTGTGAACAAAGCTAGTGGAGGTGATGGAATTCCAGTTGAGCTATTCCAAATCCTGAAAGATGATGCTGTGAAAGTGCTGCCCTCAATATGCCAGCAAATTTGGAAAACTCAGCAGTGGCCACAGGACTGGAATAGGTCAGTTTTCATTCCAACCCCCAAAAAAGGCAATGCCAAAGAATGCTCAAACTACCACACAATTGCACTCATCTCACATGCTAGTAAGGTAATGCTCAAAATTCTCCAAGCCAGGCTTCAGCAACTATGAACTTCCAGATGTTCAAGCAGGTTTTAGAAAAGGCAGAAACCAGAGATCAAATTTCCAACATCTGCTGAATCATCGGAAAAGCAAGAGAGTTCCAGAAAAACATCTATTTCTGCTTTATTGACTATGCCAAAGCCTTTGAATGTGTGGATCACAATAAACTGTGGAAAATTCTGAAAGAGATGGGAATACCAGACCACCTGATCTGCCCCTTGAGAAATCTGTATTCAGGTCAAGCAGCAACAGTTAGAACTGGACATGGAACAAGAGACTGGTTCCAAATAGGAAAAGGAGTATGTCAAGGCTGTATATTGTCACCCTGCTTATTTAACTTATATGCAGAGTACATCATGAGAAACTCTGGGGTGGAAGAAGCACAAGCTGGAATCAAGATTGCTGGGAGAAATATCAATAACTTCAGATATGCAGATGACACCACCCTTATGGCAGAAGGTGAAGAAAAACTAAAGAACCTCTTGATGAAAGTGAAAGAGGAGAGTGAAAATGTTGGCTTAAAGCTCAACATTCAGAAAGCTATTATTAGGGCATCTGATCCCATCACTTCATAGCAAATAGATGGGGAAACAGTGGCTGACTTTTATTTTTTTGGCCTCCAGAATCACTGCAGGTGGTGACTGCAGCCATGAAATTAAAAGAGACTTACTCCTTGGAAGGAAAGTTATGACCAACCTAGATAGCATATTCAAAAGCAGAGACATTACTTTGTCAACAAAGGTCTGTCTAGTCAAGGCTATGGTTTTTCCAGTGGTCATGTATGGATGTGAGAGTTGGACTGTGAAGAAAGCTGAGCACAGAAGAATTGATGCTTTTGAACTGTGGTGTTGGAGAAGACTCTTGAGAGTCCCTTGGACCACAAGGAGATCCAATTAGTCATCCTACAGGATATGAGTCCTGAATACTCATTGGAAGGACTGATGCTGAAGCTGAAACTCCAATACTTTGGCCACCTGATGTGAAGAGCTGACTCATTTGAAAAGACCCTGATGCTGGGAAAGATTGAAGGCAGGAGGAGAAGGGGACGACAGAGGATGAAATGGTTGGATGGCATCACTGACTCAATGTACATGAGTTTGAGCAAGCTCTGGGAGTTGGTGATGGACAGGGAGGCCTGGCGTGCTGCAGTCCATGGGGTCGCAAAGAGTCGGACACGACTGAGCGACTGAACTGAACTGAATTGAATAGTAGTGCAGGGATTAACAGCCTAAAACCAAGGAACTCCAGTATTTCTCAGCTTTTTGACTTTGAATAAAGTCTCTAATTTTATAACTCTCCCTTTCGTTTTCTGCAAACAGGAATAATGACGGAATCGTCCTCATTGGCGGTGGTAGGAGAAAATGAATCTAAAAACACCTAGCACAGCGCCTGGGACATGACAACGATGCAGTCAAGCCTAGTCATTACTATTATCGTAGGGTGTAAGGTGCTGCGCTGGTCCTGAGGATACAGAGACAGCAACACTGAACGACGAGGAGTACAGAAGTGAGAGTCCAGTGCCAAGTGCCACGTGGGGGGAGCATGCAGGGCACAGCTGCGTGGAGCCAGGGGCTCCCGTGGGAGGTGGCAGAGGGAGAGACGTGAGCACTCAGAGAGAGCGAGGGATAGATATTGCAGCAAAGTTCTGAACAAAGATTAGTAATCCACCACACTTTATAAGATCGTTGTCTCATAATCAATGATAAGAATTATATGAATACTTTCAAACAAAATATCTTTAAAATGTTTAAGTCTGCAATAATCTTTGGCTTGTTTTTGAGGGTGAGTGGGTGAGTTACCAATGCCATGGCTTCTAAAGGCAGGAGGGAAAGAAAAGAGCTCACACTTGTAGCAGAGGGAACTGTCAGTCAAGGCTGGAGGGTGCTCTACAGCAGGGGACCCCAACCTCCGGCATCTAACGCCTGATGACCTGAGGTGGAGCGGATGGAATCAGGACAGAAAGAAAGAGCACAATGAGCGTAATGCGCTTGAATCATCCCGCAACCAGCACCCCCTCAACACCGGTCTGTGGGAAAAGTGTCTTCCAGGAAACCAGTTCTGAAAAGGCTGGGGGCCATGCTCCAGAGCAGTGGTTCTCCAGAGGGAGTAATTCCCACCCACCCATGCAGGGGGCATTTGTCAATGTCTGCAGATACTTTTTTATTGTCGTGACTGGGGAGGGGGGTCCTACTGGAGTCTAATAGGTTGAGGTGAGGGATGCTGTTAAACATCCAGCAACACACAGGGCAGGCACCCCCCCGCCCCTCCGCCCATAACAAAGAATGATCTGGAGCAAAATGGCAATAGTGTCAATCTCAGTTGGCGGTTCTCAGACTATAGTGTGCATCAAGACTGCTTGGAGAGCTTGTTACAACCCACATTTCTGGGCCCTATTCCCAGAATTTCTGATTCTGTACGTCTGGGGAAGGACCCAAGAATTTGCATCTCTGACAGTTTCCCAAGTGATGCTCACAATGCTGCTTTGGAGACTCTGGCCTGTATAATCTCTATATTCTTTTTCAAGCTTGAAATCTCTGAGTTATATGAGTTTTTTTCACTTACATCAAATTTTGAATGGAAAGTTACTGAGTTTATATTTATGTCACTTGCCAAAAAGGCCCAGGCAGCTAGAGAAATGTGTAGAAGTAAGCCGGTTATAAAACTTTAAAAGTAAGTCCTCGGAGGGCTGTCCCAAATTTCAGCTGCTGCCGCTGGATGTCCTTTTCCTCAATGGCTTTTTTGGCTAAAAGTAACATTACATTTAAGTTCTAGATATAAGGAATTTCTCAGAAATTCAAGTTTGTCACAATAAGTCAGCCATTTGTCATTTACCAAATAATCGATGCTCTCAATTAAGTGGGAACTAGTCATTAATAATGCGTTCACTAGCCAATAGTTATGCTATGATATTTGAACAGTGCGTGATATATATTTGTTTAAATTTTGTGTTGGAGTATAGCTGATTAACAATGTTGTGAGAGTTTCAGGTGGACAGCAAAGGGACTCAGCCACACATACACATGGACCCATTCTCCCCCAAACGCCCCTCCCATCCAGGCTGCCACATGACACTCAGCAGAATTTGCATGGATATATTTTTATTAAGCTTGATTTTCCTTCCAAATAGGCAGAGGTTTAGTTCTGTTCTTCTCATTTTAAGATGGGTTTGGGGATTTAAGGTGGGTTAAAGGGATCCATAAGATCATGGTATCTGGTCCCATTGCTTCATGGGAAATAGATGGGGAAACAGTGGAAATAGTGTCAGACTTTATTTTTTGGGGCTCCAAAATCACTGCAGATGGTGACTGCAGCCAGGAAATTAAAAGGTGCTTACTCCTTGGAAGGAAAGTTATGACCAACCTAGATAGCATATTCAAAAGCAGAGACATTACTTTGCCAACAAAGGTTCATCTAGTCAAGGCTATGGTTTTTCCAGTGGTCATGTATGGATGTGAGAGTTGGACTGTGAAGAAAGCTGAGCGCCGAAGAATTGATGCTTTTGAACTGTGGTATTGGAGAAGACTCTTGAGAGTCCCTTGGACTGCAAGGAGATCCAACCAGTCCATTCTAAATGAGATCACCCCTGGGTGTTCTTTGGAAGGAATGATGCTGAAGCTGAAACTCCAGTGCTTTGGCCACCTCATGCGAAGAGTTGACTCATTGGAAAAGACCCTGATGCTGGGAGGGATTGGGGGTAGGAGGAGAAGGGGATGACAGAGGATGAGATGGCTGGATGGCATCACCGACTCGATGCACATAAGTTTGGGTAAACTCTGGGAGTTGGTGATGTACAGGGAGGCCTGGCATGCTGTGATTCACGGGGTCGCAAAGAGTCGGACATGACTGAGTGACTGAACTGAAAGGGATCCATAATGATATTGAAACATGGAAGATAGGCAGAGAGTACAAGGATCAGAATTACACAGCACAAAAATAGAAAAGGTTCATAATGCCTTGCAAGTACACTTATTCACTAATTCATTCTTTTTTTATTCAAGAAAATATATTAAATATATATATATATACACATATATATAAAATGTGAGGTTATGGTGTCTAATCTCCCTTTTTAGAATTTCTAGAAAAGAGGCATAAAGTATACTGTAAAGAAATGGGATGAGAGAAATGAGAAATACTTTGAGCATTGTTAAAGTGGGTAAGATTTGCTGAGATAGGTGGTATAATGTATAAAACACCAAGCAGATTTCATTCTGTTTTTTAAATCTGAGATCGTCTTGCCCAGAGGCAGGGGCATGAAAGACTAGGCCGGCATCTTCAGTAAAGGCCAATTTTTGTTTCTTGAACAGGCAGAATAATATTATACTTTGCACAAAAGGGTGGTCTATAATTCAAAGCCAGGGTTGTGAAAAAAGAGACGTTATATCACAACTCTCTACTTAAGCTACAATATGTGAGTAAACAAGTTAAAAAAAATCAGTAACAGCACAGTATTGAAATTGTCTTTTTGCTCGTCTCTCGCTGCCTCCAGATTCTGAACTTCTTGTGAGCAGGAGCCTCAACTCAGAACGCCTGTGATTCCAGCAGGCAGCTCACACCTGGTGTGGCAGGAGCTCAGAACGGCTCACGACAGGAAGATGCACTGTCTGTCCCTTGTATTTATATATGGACTTTCCGCTTTCACAGGACATCATTTGATTGGCACCTTGAGTCTGTAACTGGGGAACTGAAAATATTTATACTAGGAAGAGTGAACATGTGGACTTGTCTAAGACAAAAACAAAAACTCCCAATGTTGAAAAACATCTGCAAAGCTCATAAGAGAAGAATCAATGAAAAATGAGCGATTCTGCAGACCCAGTTTTGGCTGTTCTCAGGCAGTCTCTACCTAAACATTGTGACAAGAGCTCTTACGTTACTTTTTTTTTTTTTCACCTTCCAATGCTTTATTCTTAAAAATTTCAAACATATAGCAACATCCAAAGAATTTTCTGAACACTCATATACCCACCCAAGTTCTAACAGAAGTATTTTCCTATATTTGCTGTCTCTCACAGCTATTTACCCACTCATGATCATTTTCAGGCTCTTGATTTATATTGGCAAATATTCTTCAAAACATGTCCTCAGTGAATGTACAGTTCTATCCCCAGGATATCAGAGCACTTGCTACAGCTCATTTCTAAAGCTCTCAGAGGAATATATTCCAAGTGTGGGAATTTCTTTTCCTTTCTTATGCTATCTTCCTAAAAAATGTTTATTTATTTGTTTTATTTATTTTTAGCAGTGCGGAGCTTTCTCTGGCCACGGCGAGTGGGGGCTACTCTGGAGTTGCAGCGCAGGGGCCTCTGGTTGCGGCAGCGTCTCTGGCTGCAGACCCTGGCTCCAGATGAATGGGCTTCCATTGTTGCAGCACGTGGGCTGAGATGTGATCCCCCACGTCATGTGGGATCTTCCCCAACCAGGGATCGAACCTGTGTCCCCTGAATCGCAAGGCAGATTCTTAACCACTGGACCACCAGGGAAGCCCCTCTTACACTACTTTTAGACCAGTCAGAACTTTGTATTTCCTCCTCACATTGCCTTGTAAAATGGCCATTATATACACTGGAAATATTGCTCTTTGTACCTCATCACTCTCCTCTACCCATCTTCTGGGCTTTAACGATTTGGGGCTCTCAATCTGTGGTCCATGGACCACACTCCACAAATGGTCCATGGATGAAGCTCTGTTTCAGTATAATCAGTTTCCTTTGTAATCCTCTATGTTTTACATCATATTGAAAGAATTACTCTGAGAATAAATCTGTAGGTTTCATCAAGATGGCAGAAGGGGCCATAGCACAAAAACAGCTACAAATATCAAGCTGCCTTGGCTGAAGGATGCAACTTTATTACCTTTATTCCTCATAAGCCACAGAGTCAATTTCTCATACCATACATATTTCATTTTCTTCCTAGAAGATTGATTATCTAGCCCTGATCATTTCCTAGGTCTCAAATGGAACTAAACACTCCCAGAAAACGGTACTCTTGCCATCACTTAAACAATCGCTAAATTATCATCCACAATCTATCTGGAGTAAAAGTAATTCTGCGTTACATTGACCATTGAGGTTAGAAGATCTTTAGCATTCAAAAACTTTTAGTTTTAGGGTTATGCCTTCTTATGGGCTGAAGGTTTGTGTCCCCCTTGCCCCAGATTTATATGTTGAAGTTCTAACCCAGGGACCCTCATGAAAGGATTAGCATTCTCATAAGAGGAGGACAGGGAAATGTCACTCTTTCCTAGGGCAGGCACGAAGCAAAGGTCATAAAGAGAAGACAGACGTCGGCAAACCAGCAAGAGGGCCCTCACCAGACACTGAATCTTACAGCTCCTTGCTACTGGACTTCCCAGCCTCCAAAACCATGAGAAATGAATTTCTGTTGTTTAAGCCACCCAAATCCGTGGTGTTTTGCTATAGCATCCAGGGCTGATTAAGCCAAGCCTCCTCTCCTTTACGGGTCTTTACCAGGAACACAGGGCTCATCAGTGCCACACGCTTTTATAAAACAGCAACTCTCTAAAGGAAGCATTACTTTGTAAAAATTGTTATTGAAGTCAGTTGATTTACAGTGTTAATTTCTTCTGTACAGCAAAGTCACACACACACACACACACACACACACACACTCTTTCCCATCATGGTTTGCCACAGGATGCTGAATGCAGTTCCCTGTGCTACAGCAGGACCGGGTTGTTTATTCATTCTCTGTATAGTAGGTTGCCTCTGCTAATCCCCAAATCCCAACCCTTCCCTCCCCTTTTCATCCACACCCCTGCCCTGTTCTCTATGTCTGTGAATCTGTTTTTGCTTCACAGATAATGTTGGTTTGTGTCGTATTTTGGATTCCACATATACGTGATACTATATGACTTATATCTTTCTCTTCCTGACTTACTTTGCTTAGTATGATAATCTCTAGGTCCATCCATGTTGTTGGAAATATTTATTCCATTTAAAGAAAGTATTCCTTTCTAAATACTGTTTTCAGCATGGTTCAAGAAGATGCCCATAGATGAAAAAAAAAGAAATCCCACATTCTCCATTTCTTCATCATTCAATTCTATTGCCATCACCAGCTAAGAGGCAAGGGAGGAATTTCGGGTGCAGTCAGCTTAATGCATACGGTTTAACATTTCTCTAAACATTTCAAAATTTTGCATCTGGACAAATGGCTAGCTCATTTACAGATAGAGCTGAAGCTGGTCCACCCTTGGGCTGAGCTCACGATGTCAAGCCCTTCAGTGGCAGCTTTGTTTTTTCCTACTGAAACCACAATGGTTTCAAGGCTGAATAACTCGGGGTAACTAGAAGAAACAGAAATTTTGTATGGAAGCAAAATTGCCTCTTCACAACATCTCTCTCTTCCCATGAAAACACCTCTCTCAATATTTTTCTTTACCTTTCTTCCTCTGCTAAATAGTCATGTCTCTATCGAGAGATGCACGTTCTCACCGTGGACCAGGGTGGGATGGGGTAGCTAGCCAGGAGGAACGCAGGACTGGGGCTTCAGCGGCCCATCTTGCTTTCAACGTCAGTGAAAATCAAGAAGCTGAAGATCAAGACTGACAGGATTTCAAGCTGGGTTAATTCCAATGAATAATATTCAACATTCATGAGATGGAGGTACTCCAGCCACCCCTTAAAGCCCCATCAGCTCATGGTGAAAATCCAGGCTCTTTCAAGAGCTGAAGATCCAGGATCACCTGCAGACAACGAGGGGGCGGGGTGGGAGCCACGCAGCCCCTGAGACAGGTCCCTTTACCTCCCCTCTCCTCTGTCACTGAATCCCTCTGGTTGGCTTCCCCCAACCTGGTTCCCTTGATTTTGCCTCTTTTCCTTTATTCGGATCCAAGCCCCTGAGAGTCGCCATAAAAATCAGACTCCTAGGGCTACGAGGACTTAACTCCCCCACTGCAGCACCCGCATTAGGTCTGAATGATTGAGACGGGAGAGAACCAAGTGCTCGCATGCAGGTTTGTCTCGGTATTTTCGTGTGTGTGTGTTTTATTGTTTTATTTTTTAATTGAAGGATTATCGCTTTAGAGAATCTTGTAGTTTTCTACTGATGCTCACACCCGCTCTGAGCAGTGCAGGCCCAGACTGGTTTTCCCAGTTCAGAGAGGCAAGACCTCAGCTGTAGGGAAGCATCACTGCGCTTGTCTCCTGGTCTGTAGGTGGAATGGGAGTCACCCTGGTGGTTCTGACACCATGTGGAACAAACACCCTCCTGGCTCTTCCCGACTTGCTTGGGAGAGATCGGAACACTGCCTTTCAGGTGAGAGATGTGTGGCTTTCTTCTGCAATCTTGAAGAATGCCCAGGAATCTTTTTTTTTTTCTCCCAATGGCTTTCAGATGTCTTTGGGAACGTGAAAAGTACAAAGGAGAACACCTGCAGTGGCCTCTTTGAAGTTAAAACTTGACGACGTCTCATGGGAAGCAATGCAAATTCAGGCTCCTGGGGCAACTTGATCCACTTCACTTTCTGTTGTCACCAGATACATTCCCATCCACCTTTGGCGCGAGCTTGAGACGGAGATGTCGGTAGCCAAAGACCAAGGCGAGAACTAATGAAAACCGCCAAGCATAGGCTTGACTGTGGCCTGCTTCTGGCCTTGCTCTACGCTTGCAGCTTTTCCGAAAGCTGTAGCTCCGAAGCTGCACGGAATAGGGCTCTAAGCCGGGCCTTGAAGACATACATCGTGGGATCAGGAGGCCCTGATGCACGATTTTTAGTCTGTCCCAAATCTAGAGGGCAGGTTTTCACCTGGGTGGCCAGAGCCAAGCAAGTTGTGGCCACACGTGGTGAAGGAACGTCTGAGTGAAGCCTGGAGGCGGAGGAAGCAGCCGGGGTTGCTCACCCGCCACAGACTTGGTTCCTGGTCCGACAGGAAACCAGGCACGCTGGGCAGTCCGCACCAGGCTTTCTAAATCAACATAGTGAGTCTTCTCTGCTGCCTGTATCTGAATATCTGCATCCCTGACTACCTGGAAAGCAGGCCACCCCTCTTCCGCTCTCCGGGAATCAACTCCTGGAGCTAAAGTCTCTGGGATCCCACCTACCTTCTCAGAGACCCTGGCCACGGTATTTTAACTCCTTGTGATTATTCGGTTGAGGGACTCTTCCATGAATAAACTTAAATACCTTTTTTACTCCACAAACATGAAAAGTCTTCTGAAGGCTGCCGAAGGATGTTTTGTACTATGCTCCTAGCAGTGAATAGTCCTGCCTTTTTCTGCTGATATGCGCGAGCCGGAGGTTGACTGCCAAACTGAAAATTCCCAGGCTGAGGCAAGTATATTAAAGCAGTGTTGTTCAACTAGGAGTCCCAACCCACCCATGGGTTGTGAAATCAATTTAGCGCGGAGCGAGAAGCACCTTTTTTAAAAAATGAAAGAGTGGAATGGAAAGCGGCGGAGTTCCCTGCATTTACTAAGAGTCAGCAGTGTTTTGTGAAGCTCTCGTCTGAGTTCACAGACAAACCTCTTGTAGGCTCCGTCTTGTTATGGAAAACGTCTTTCTTACTGTGGGCTGCGGTCATCATTTTGAAGGCCACTGCGCCAAGGCCATGCCAGAAATGCTGAAAGGAGTGACTTGCTTAAGGAAATAAAGCGCTTCTGATTCCTGACTGTTGTCCAGAGTGCTGGCTAAGAAAAGGGAGGGGACCCGGAGACTCACGAAAACTGGACACAAGCCCAGGATGGGGTTTCAAGCCAGCAGCTTGCTAACCAAATGGGAGGGTTGGCAAGTGGACAAACAAGGGTTTATTACTGCTGCTTATTAGCTGCATGAAGACCAAGGAATTTTTAAAGCAATCGAGCATGTAGGATAGTAAGCACCAACTAGAGCCCCAGGTACTCCACTTCACTTTAAGGGTGATCGTTCATAAACTGCGTGGCTGACCATTTGCACAAAGTTCCAAATGCCTAGTAAATGCAAACCGAGGTGTAGGTATGCCTGAGATACATCTTCTTTCAGGATGAAATGTCAAAGATGCCCACCACCTGGTCATTTTCACCCACAGAAAGGGCAATTTTATATGGATCTGCCTTCAAAGAACTTGCTTTCCAATCTTTCTTCAGTTTGTAAAATAGGCAGTGTCTGTCTATCAGTCATTTTTTGGGGGAGTAGGGCAAGGTAATAAGCATTAAAATACAAGTTTGCCTTTCAGAAATGAAGCAAAATGTAAACCTTATTTAAACTGCACTTAAAGAGACAAAAATTCAGAATTTGGGGCTTTTCCCTGTCGTGATGAAAAATCTAACATTTAAAATCTAACAACCCACAACTTCACCCAGAGATTCCCCTCCCCCACCCCCCAGCAAAGACGCTTGCTGTCTCTCATAAGCAACTTCCTTATTTTCCAAGGCAATGCTTATTTTCTACCCCCTGATTTTTCACTGTCGCAGACAGCATTTATTCTTTTGGAGATTATTTCCTGGTAGAAAAGAAATCAACCAAGCTGTGTTTCCTTTTTATTTCCTCAGCTGCCCAGAAACGTGTCTGCAAGGCAATCAAGTTTTCCATAATGTCTGAGCTGAAAAAGAAATGAGCCAAGAAAAATCCCAAAAACATTGGCAGAAAGGAAAATATTTGGTGCTTAGTTGTGTTTCTTTTTTGATAGGAGGGAGGGGAAAGAAATCTAGACAGTTTGCTAAGTTGCTTTAATGAAATGTAATGCATTTGTCATGTACAGATTTGTGAGTTGGACCATAAAGAAGGCTGAGTGCCCAAGAATTGATGGTTTTGAACTGTGGTGCTGGAGAAGACTCTTGAGAGTCCCTTGGACTGCAAGGAGATCCAACCAGTCAATCCTAAAGGAAATCAACCCTGAATATTCATTGGAACGACTGTTGCTGAACCTCCAATACTTTGGCCACCTGATACTAAGAGCTGACTCATTGGAAACGACCCTGATGATAGGAGAGATTGAAGGCAAAAGGATAAGGGAGCAAAAGAGGATAAGATGGTTGGATGGCATCACCAACTTGATGGACATGAGTTTGAGCAAGCTCCAGGAGAGAGCGGAGGACAGAGAGCCTGATGTGCTACAGTCCACGGGGTTGCAAAGAGTGGGACGTGACTTGGTGACTGAACAACAACAACAAAAACCACAACACATGTGTCTCTCTTCATGGGCCATGGGGCCCTTAGCGAGGGGTTTGCCTGCTCCAGGCCCTTCTGCAATGTCAGAATCGACAAAAAAGGCATCTGTTGACAACATGTTCTTTCAGGTCAGATCACGTCCTAGGCATGTTCCCTGTGAACCTCAACAACCATATTCAAAAACATTTGGAAACAAAAGTTCTTTCTTAGCTGCTGCTGCTGCTAAGTCGCTTCAGTCGTGTCCGACTCTGTGCGACCCCACAGACGGCAGCCCACGAGGCTCCCCTGTCCCTGGGATTCTCCAGGCAAGAACACTGGAGTGGGTTGCCATTTCCTTCTCCACCTTTCTTAGATATTCAGAGTATTTTTGTCATTAAAGGTGTATTTTCCTGACCACTCTATTCAGTGCCTACTCTAGAGACGTGGTGCACCATCAAATGTTTATGCATATACATGTGTGCTCAGTCGTGTCTGACTCTTTGCAACCCCATGGACTGTAGCCCACCAGGCTCCTCTGTCCATGGGATTCTCCAGGCAAGAGTACCGGAGTGGGTTGCCATTTCCTTCTCCAGGGGATCTTCCTGAGATAGAACCCATGTCTCCTGCACTGGCAGGTTGATTCTTTACCACTGTGCCATATTCAGTGGTTAAAATACCCTAATTAATCAGAAATGGAAACAAACATTCTTTCTGCCAAGAGGAGCCTGGTTTTTCCAGTAATTGTTGCTCCTGGGCTGGTGTTCAAACCAGACCCCACAGCAGAATCACACAGTAATGACGACTAACCTTGGAAACTTCACGTGGGGATCCCCAAGCCATCAGCTGGCTCCAGAAGCTAAGATTTTCTATGTTTCCAGGCATGAAAGAAAGGACCCTAACATGGTCCTTGAAATATCTCTGGCTTGCCTACTGTAAGGAAGCGCCACAGGGACTCGGGATGTCACCAAACTGAGCTTAGCCAGACTGTTCGCTCACTTGGGATTGGCTAAACAAAAGATGTCGGATGATCACACCTGTGTCTTCTTTACACATCACCACCCTCAGCGTTCCTCTGGGGACCTCTCTTAACTTGTAGGGAGGTCCACAAGATTGCTTTCCTCCCGAGACAGAAGGTGAGAAGCCAAACTACACATGAGCCCGGAGTTCAAGGAAACTCTTCAACGGAATCGCCACCACTTAGCAGTTCAAAGACTTGAGAAGAAAGCTGTTTTAAACCCTGGGCTCTGTCACCTCCTTTTATTAGCAAATGACACAGGGCTCCACTTGGACCTGCCTCAGAAGTGAGGTGCACACTTGCCCTCAAAGCTCATCGGTCTCCTGTGAACACCTGGGGTGTCCCTCATTCGCTGTCAGTAGGAGTGAACATTAGCCAGCGTGTGGCCACATCTGTCGGAATTCCCAGGACACACGGCCTCCAGCCCCACGACCCCACCTCTTGGCATTTATCCCACAGGCACATATTATTCACATATGTATCCATGTATGCATGGCATACACATTTTCTGTGGCTTGTGTGACATGACAACAGTCTGGAAACAAATGTTCATTAACAGAAGACCTGATGAGTAAGTGTCTGCACATCTAATCATTCTACTAAATGTGGCGATTCAAAAGAGAGCAACATAGTGTGATTTAAAGGTGTATGGAGGGGTATGGAAAGATGCTGAAGTTTTGTTATTTAAGGAAAAAGTAAGTCACAGCATGATATATAGAGTATGATCCATTTGTGTAAAAGATGCATATATTTATATATATCTACTATGTACCTATCTATCCCAATATGTCTATCTATTTATCTAGGATCTATCTATCCATCTCTGTATCTATCTATGCCTGTGTTTCATGTAATATTTACCTACATCTATATCTATAATTATGTAATGTAAATGGTATGCATGCAAAACTCCTAAAATCATATAAGAAAATGTTACCAGTAGGTCTGGGAGATAGGGAGGAATATTTTATGTCTTATTTTCTATCCTTTTCTGAACTTCTCAATGTTATTGTTTGCACTATAAGTATGCATTACTTTTATTAGAATACTTTTGACTTCCATTGTCATAGCAAACTAGACAGCATATTAAAAAGCAGAGACATTACTTTGCCAACAATGGTCCGTCTAGTCAAAGCTATGGTTTTTCCAGTAGTCATGTATGGATGTGAGAGTTGGACTATAAAGAAAGCTGAGCACCAAAGAATTGATGCTTTTGAACTGTGGTGTTGGACTGCAAAGAGATCCAACCACTTCATCCTAAAGGAAATCAGTCCTGAATAGTCACTGGAAGGACTGATGCTGAAGCTGAAACTCCAGTACTCTGGCCACCTGATGAGCTGATTCATTGGAGAAGACCCTGATTCTGGGAAAGATTGAAGGCAGGAGGAGAAGGGGATGACAAAGGATGAGATGGCTGGATGTCATCACTGACTTGATGGACATGAGTTTGAGCAAGCTCAGGGAGTTGGTGATGGACAGGGAAGCCTGGCGTGATGCAGCCCATGGAGTCGCAAAGAGTCGGACACGACTGAGCGAATGAACTCACTCAGCTACTGCACAAACTGCATTAAGGACTCACTTAACATCTGACTCTAATCCATGTATTTTGGAGGGAAGTGAGGCTCTGAACCGAGAGGCAGATCTGGTCCCTCCTCTGAGCTCCTGCTCACCAGGGGCAACCTGCCCTGTGCCCTCTTTCCCGACTGGAAGCTTTAAGCCCCTGCTCGGGGACGGGATCTGTCTTGCCCTCATGAATAAGTCCCGGGTTCTCAGCACAGCACCTGGCAGGTACTGAGCAGCCAACAGATCTGGTTGATAAAAAAGCCAGCGGCCTCATCCCAGCTACAGTTCTAACACGGCCATGACATGTTAGATCTAAACATCAACAAGGGAAGGAGGGCAACTTGCTTTGACGATATTAGCAAAATTAGTCATAAACCGAAAATGCAGAAAGGAAGGAGTGGGTTCCACGTGGTTGGAGGTCCTTGAACTCACCCTTTGGAAGACTTTTGAGACTCTGCTCTCATTGTCACAGTTCTCTGGATGTCAAAAGCCTCCTCTCTCTCTCTCTCCCTAGTAAAGGGCAGCTACTTCTGCAACATGTGTTTCATTGAGATGTAAAAACTGTGCTTGCAGGAATCCAACTGTTCCCCTAGCAATTCTGGGAAAAAGCATTTTGGCAAAATGCTCATTTACATTGATTAAATTACTTCCTTTGCAGAATTCAATGGGGTGAGGAGTGAGGAAGGAGGATTCAAGAACACAGGGTAAATGAACTATGGAAAACCACCGCTCTGTGGAGCTGAAAACCAACAGAATGCTGTGGAAGAGAAGGCCTAGGTTGGTGGGGGGCAAACTGGTCTTGAAGTCCTGAACCTGCCAAGCCAGGTGGAGGGCTCTCCTGGGCTTGCCTTGAGAAGCAATGTCTTGTAGTGGGTTTGAAGTCAGGGTGTCCTGAGTTCAAATCCAATATCATTACTTCATTACTGTGCAACCTCGGGGAACTGACTTACCCTCTCTCAATTCCCCATCAGTACAATGGGGATCACCACTGTTTCACCTCACAGGGGTTATGAAGGTCCAAGGAGACATCTGTAGGAAGTTTCTCCTGGGGCTTTGGGGGAGATTGGATCCATGTATATGTACAGCGGCGTCCCTTTGCTGTCCACCCGAAACTTGCACAACACTGTTAATTGGCTGTACCCCAATACAAAAGAAAAAGTCTACAGTCTGAAGAACAAAAGAAGTTTCTCCTAGGGTACCATAATCGTAGCAGGTACCATGCTTTCGTTTTTGTAAATAACACTGTAAGCTGTTGTTGCTGTTCAGTTGCCAAGTCGTGTCCGGCTCTTTTGTGATCCCACGGACTGTAGCCTGCCAAGCTCTTCTGTCCATGGGGTTTCCCAGGCGAAGAATATTGGAGTGGGGTGCCATTTCCATCTCTAGGGAATCTTCCTGACCCACGGGTTGAACCCACGTCTCCTGCATTGGCAGGCGGATTCTTTACCCCGAGCCACCTGGGAAGCCCAACAGTGTAAATACATTCTGATAAAACAACACTAGAATATTATAAACATGGGATTTTAGCTGCAAATTGGGACCAGTTCCTTCTGCTTCCTGGCCCTTTCAGTGATTCATGCTTCTCAGACCGTGTGAAACTTTGGGGTCCCATAAAACACACTGAGGCATTTCAAAGCAAAAACAGAAGTTTGGCCACAGGCAAGCATTTTATTTAAAATTGAGCAAATTTTAACAATTTTCCAAAAAATATACAATGGGCTAGAACTGCTCCGCTGCCAAGTTTTTGTGGGTTTGGTCCTCATATTTTTTGTACCTCCCACCACTCACAGGTCTGTCCCAGAATCAAGAGTCAGAATCTTGGTTGGTTTCACCCCAAGTTAGGTGCCTTACTTGAGCATGTTTCCCGCATCACTATGTTTTGTTGATCTAAGAGTTTGATGGCTTCCCGACATTCTGAGAGCTTCATGGGTTTGAGACCGTAGAGTCAGGCTGGTAACTAGGCTATGGAGCTTTCTACCAGCATGATCCAATCACACACAGGTCCCTCCCATCTGGGGCTGTGCCCCTGGGGACAGAGAAAGAGAGAGCAGTGAAAATCACCCAGGAAAGCCCTTCTCTTTCTCACTTGGGCCGCCCAAGCCACCACAGTACTCTATTATTTTGATTTAAAACAATATGTCATGTTCAACCTATGGAATAAGCATGAAAGTCAGTATAACAAAACCTAAGGACGTGCCTCTTCAATGGATGAAGTCTTATCAATGAATCAAAATTTTACCATTCTGCTGGATTTATTGTTTGTCAGCCCCGGGCACATTTTTATTCTATTTAAATATATGGAAATCTGTTCTTTCACTAATTCAACGTTAGAGAAGATGAGGTCTGATTAATTCGGTTCTCTCAACTGGAATTTAGGCAGATGGTATCATTCCCTGAGCCTGGCAATGCTGGTACTGTGTCCTCAAAGGTCATTTAAGCTGGCTATGCCCAGGCTATGCCCAGGGCAGCAAAGCTGATGCCATCTAAAGTCTGAAACATCAGTTCATCCTAACGGCCGATTCTCCACAATTCCTCCCCTCCCACGTGTGTCCTGGGCGATCTGACTTTGCCACTCCTTTCATCATGATCTGGAGCTGACGTTCCTTCCCTCCGAGTTAGGGGCTTCCCCGCTGTCTCAGTGATAAAGAACCCTCCTGCCCATGCCCAGACCCGGGTTCGATTCCTGGGTCTGGAGGATCCCCTGGAGAAGGAAATGGCAACCCCCTCCAGTATTCTTGCCTGGGAGATCCCATGGACAGAGGAGCCTGGGAGGCTACAGTCCATGGGGTCACAAAGGAATTGGACACGACTGAGTGACTCAAAACAACACAAGCATGTAATGTCAGAGGCAGTTTGCTAGAGTTAGTTGTGGGGGGTGGGTGGGTTTCTGGAAGAGATGTTTCTCCCTGTAATGAAAACACTAGAAGAGAAATTTCTTCTCTTGCAGGCTTTGGATGCAGTTGTGCAAACCACAGGATTTCTGGAGATGTGATAACCTGTGACTCTTTGCGGGGACAATCCTGGGGATGAAAGGCATTGGTGGGGCGGTGTGGGGGGCAGACCAAGAAGATGGCATCTGGAGGTCTAGGCCAGCCGGAGAAGTAACAGACACGAACACCAGCTACCTCCGCAGTTCCTGCTTTGTGGGATCACACGCCTTTGAGTCATTTTTGGTCTGGAATTCTGTAACTTTCTGTCAAATAGCTCTAACACTATTGATATGTGACCCCAGTGAATAGAGAGGAAGCTTCCTCTTACCACTCTCTGGATATTACTTTCTCATTGAGAGTCTAGCTCTCAGCACCATCAGCCAAGTGTTAAAAGAAACAGGAGAGGTATGTCTTCACCCAAACGAATGAAGATGGATGGCCTGGGAGTTCAATAAAATCCTTGTTAGCTTTCTGAAATACCACGTCCAAAAAATGTCCCTGTAACTACGACAGCAACACACGTTCCCCACATACTGGTATTTCCAATGTTGCCTCAGGTCTGAGAACTCATCACCTCAGTTCCTGGAAACCCAATTTAAATGTATGAAGAAGTCTGATATATTCTCTGCAGTTGGTCGAATGTGGGCACACCACTCTATTACTGAAACCAGCTTGAGATGCGAGACAAATCTGAACACACATAAGAAACCTTTTGAGAAGTCAAGTATTAAATAATGCACGTTAATGGGCGATGTTTGACAGCCCACACCACAAGTGTGTAAGTAAAAGATGTACGCGTGCATTTTTGTTTTGGGAATACTTAAAACACAATGACACACAATTACAGGATGGTAAGTACTGGGCAGTTAAATGGCCACAAGTGTGTGTGCTGAGGTCTTGATTTGCACGCAACTTCCTTAACTGGTATTAAGTTGAGTGATCAGACGGTGCTTTGATGGCCACATAGCTTAGCATTTTAGTATAAAGGCACGTTTTGTTCAGCAGTCAAGTTTTCCATTTAAGGTAATTACTATGCTACGAACTTTCTACTTACAATTTTTCTTCTGGTAAGTTTGCTTAGTAGAACAGCCCCGAAGGGCTATTTCGTACGTTTGAAATCAGCTGAAATTTGCTCGCCTCCCTCATATTCTTTGACCCATACGAACAGACACACTGAAAGTGGGGACTTCTCACAGCATGGAGCATTGCGAGGCCAGCCAGGGGTTCCTGAGCATGGGGTCCCAAGCTTAGGCCCACCGTGTGTCCTTGGGCCCAGTCACTGAACTTCTCCAGCAGTCCGGCTTCCTGTCTGCAAGGGGATGGGATGCAGCCATGCTGTCCGACAGAACTTATGCTGATAACGGTAGCGCCTTACAGCGACGCTGTCCAACCTGGTAGCCGCTGGTCACAGTTAGTGGCAGATGAGCACTTGCTATATGGCTAGTGTGACTTTAGAACTGAATATTTAATTTTGCTTCATTTTATTAATTTACATTTAAATAGACACTTCCCTTGTGGCTCAGACAGCAAAGGTGTCTGCTTGCAATGTGGGAGACCTGGGTTCAATCCCTGGGTGGGGAAGATCCCCTGGAGAAGGAAATGGCAACCCACTCCAGCACTCTTACCTGGAAAATTCCATGGATGGAGGTGCCTCGGAGGCTACAGTCCATGGGGCTGCAAAGAATTGGACATGACTGAGCGACTTCAGGTTCACTTTCAAATAGTCACCATAGCTAGTGGCTGCAATATTGAGCAGCACAAATCCTTCTTAGGCAAATGTTTATTTATTCCTACTTCCCCAACCTTCCACTTAATCTTCTCATTCCGCTGTTCATCCGCTCCCCACCCACCGACTCTCCACTGTCTTTGTATTTTGCTTAGAATTGAAGGTCAGATACGCCTTCAGTACCATTCCACCATAGAGTCAAGAGCTCCGAATTAACCTGCAGCATTAACTCGCTTCTTGAGATGGAGAAAAAAAAAAAAAAAAACAGGTCTGGAGAGCCTCTTTGATCTTCCATTAGAGCCCCACTGGAGAGTCAGGAGTTATTTGGATGGGATGAGAGCTGACACTTATTGAGTCAAAAGGCAGCACTGATGCGGCTTCCTATTTTAGGATAACGCCTGCTTCAGTTAGAAGCGCTGCCGTCCGAAGGCTCTGCTAATAAACATTAGCCACGTTGTCAGGAGGGGCAATGCGTTTGCCAAGCTTCGTCTCCTGTAATTACGTGGTGTGCTTCCTACCACGTGCCAAGACCCAGAACTAATCTGAGACTGAGAATAGGAGTAAGGTTAGGGTTAGAGCCCAAGTCTATGAGAGGAGCCTGGCCAGGGGCTAAATGTTTATAACACACTGTGAACATCCCATAATCAATGTGACTACGAGGAGAGAGCAAGCTAGGGAAGCTTCCAGAAAGGGAATACTGCGTGAAGGGTGGTGAAGTTGATGAAGGTGGTCAGGATGGAGGACAGGGCTCCTTCACTCCTGTCAGCTAATTGGGGCTATCATTAAATTAATTCATTACCACTTTAAGTTGCGGAGAACAGAGCAAAACATTAGCGATTAGTGATTCTGCCACCTCTCACCAACTAGCCCTGTAGCTAACGCTTTCTCAAGTAGGTAAAACGAATTCAGAACTTTGGGTTCTGAATCTCTGCTTATTTCAAGGAGCAAATTCCCTTTCTTGATAAAGGATGAGAGTTTTCCCTCTTCCCATCCCACTCAGCTCTAACTCTTGGGTATAGTAAGGCATTGCTGACAAGAAGCAGCATTCTGAAGGTATGGAGTGCAAGGCATCATTCACGGGTTAGAAGGGAGGAAAAGAAGGAGGAGGCCGGATAAACAACAAGTAGAGTCATTGTAAGGCTGATTTCCCATTCAAATAAAATCCTCATTCATCACCAGAGTCACTGAATCTTGGCATTGCAACCTCACTTAACAGAGTCTGCTGCTAGCCTCTGGGAAATGGACATTTCATCTCCGAGAAGTTTGTCTGCCTGCATTTTCCTTTCCTTTAGTGACGTCATTGGGCCGGATGAACAGATATGGCTGGTGCCCGCCTCCCTGATGAGCTGCAGAAAGCTGTTTCTGCATTACTGTGATCATCCATTTAATTGCAGCAGGTAGGTGCTGTACAAGCAGTTACCTCGCCCTCCCTCCTGCCGTTTAGAAATTTACAAGCCAAACCTGCCAGCACCCACCCGCCACTTACCTTAATCTGTGGCTTTCACAGAAGGCAAATGTTTGTTGTATGTTTCTGTAATGAGCATGTATTTGTTTACAGGGCCTTAATATCCTGTCTGGGCCAGCATCCTCCTTGTCATTGTTCGGTTGCTCTGTCGTGTCCGACTCTTTGCGACCCCATGGACTGCTGCACGCCAGGCCTCCCTGTCCATCACCAGCTCCCGGAGCTTGCTCAAACTCATGTCCATAATGGACAGGGAGGCCTGGCGTGCAGCAGTCCATGGGGTCGCAAAGAGTTGGACACGACTGAGCGATCGAACAATGACAAGGAGGGTGCTGGCCCAGACAGGATATTAAGGCCCTGTAAACGAATACATGCTCGTTATATAAACATACAACAAACATTTGCTTTACGTGAAGCCACAGGTTAAGGTAAGTGGCGGGTGGATGCTGGCAGGTTTGGCTTGAGAGATGAGGCTGTTCTCACCTGCTGTTGATAAATCCCTATAGGAGGTTTCCAACCTCCTTCCCTCTGTTTTAGACGGTCGTTCACCCATGTGGCTGTACACTAGAGTCATCTGGGAAGGTTTAAAAAATCTAGATGTCCAGGTCATTTCCCAGACCAATTAAATTAGAAGCTCGGGGTAACTCAGCTCTCAATATTTTTTAAACTCCTTGGGTGATGCTGTTACTGCTAAGTCACTTCAGTCGTGTCCGACTCTGTGTGACCCCATAGATGGCAGCCCATGAGGCTCCTCTGTCCCTGGGATTCTCCAGGCAAGAACACTGGAGTGGGTTGCCATTTCCTTCTCCAATGCATGAAAGTAAAAAGTGAAAGTGAAGACGCTCAGTCGTGTCCAACTCTTAGCAACCCCATGGACTGCAGCCTACCAGGCTCCTCTGTCCATGGGATTTTCCAGGCAAGAGTACTGGAGTGGGGTGCCATTAAGTTTAAGACCCTCTGCTGCAGACTTCAGAGCAGTGGTTCCTAATTTTGGAGATCTAAAAACATACAGATTTCTGGGCCCCTCCTCCACATTTACTCAATCACCATCTCCAAGTGTGAATTTTGACCTTTAATTTTAAAACACTTCAAAGCCCGTCTGATGCCTGCCCTTAGTTGAAAACCTCTGTCTAAAGCACCGAATTTCAACTTCTCCTCTGGTGTGCATATGAAATGTGAGAAAGAAGAAAATAAAAGAATATGGTCCACTAAAAACTGTGAAGAGGCTATTTACTTTCTGGGATATCTTGTGGTTTTTTTTGGTTTCAACTTTTTATTAAAGTGTAGCACACTTAGAGATACATACACAGACTCTAAGCATACAAAACACGCAATCAGTACTCAGATCAAACACCAAAGCTGCCTAGTCACTCAGAAGCCTCTCCTGGGAGCCCCCCAGGACCCATGGGAACCACATGCCTGATTTTAAATATCGCTTCTGCTTTTGGAAGTTTTATTTGTCTCCATTATCAAATTGTAAGAGGATCGGCCTATTTAGATGCAAATAATTGTTGACAGTTAAGAGGTCAGTTGTATTTTGAGGGCAAATGGCCTGATACACAGACTTCTGAGACTGGTGGCTCAGATGGTGAAGAATAAGCCTGCAGTGTGGGAGACCTGGGTTCCATCCCTCGGTTGGGAAGATCCCCTGGAAGAGGGAGGGCCTGGCAACCCACTCCGGTATTCTTGCCTAGAGAATCCCATGGACAGAGGAGGCTGGTGAGCTACAGTCCATGGGGTCACAAAGAGTCGGACATGCCTCAGCGACTAAGCACAGCACAGGCCTAATACATCTTGTATTGGTCTTTTTTGTGGTTATTTTAAATAAGAGGGAATTCCCTAGCGGTCCTGTGGTTTGAACTCTGCTCTCACTGCCGAAGGCCCAGGTTTAATCCCTGGCAGAGAACGAAGATCCTGCAAGCCATGCCAGGCAGCCCTCCCCCAACCCCCCCCCCCCCAAAAAAAAACTGGAAAAAAAAAAAAGGCTGGGATTAACACATGCATGCTGTCATGTTGAGTCTCAGTCGTGTCTGACTCCTTATGACCACATGGACTGTAGAACCTGCCAGGCTCCTCTGTCCGTGGAATTTTCCAGGCAAGAATACTGAAGTGGGTTGCCGCTTCCTACTCCAAGGGATCTTCCTGACCCGGGGCTGAACGTGCATCTCTTGTATCTCTTGCGTTGGCAGGCAGGTTTCTGACTACTGCCCAACCTGGGAAGCCCATATACACATTGACATATATAAAGTAGATAACTAATGAGGACCCACTGCATAGCACAGGAAGCTGTGCTCAATACTCTGTAACGACCTATATGGGAAAAAAAAATCTTGAAAAGAGTGGACATGTGTATATGTATAACAGATTCACTTTGTTGCCCACCTGAAAATCGTAAACAACTATACTCCATACAATTAAATAAGTAAATTTAAAAAACCCAATGAAATAAGAAAGAAGAAAATGAAAAAAATACTCGTCCAGGCTTTTGTAGATGTGACTCATTGGGTACAGTTTTCCAACTCCCTATAACACGCGCCCTCAGCCTGTGATGAGGCTGCAGTGGTCGGAGCTGCGGTCACCTGCACTTACGGAGATGAAAGCTCGGAGCCTGAGCTGGAAGCCAGGAGCCAAGACGCACTGTCGGTCCCTCTTATGAGGAATACCCCTCCGTCCCACACTCTCTCCTGCGTTTATAACCAATCGACGGTTTAATCTGTAAATATAAACATGAGGAAGGTCCCCAGGCACTCACACTGCAGAGGTCTGATCATGCACTGCAACTGCTTTGGCTGCTTCTTTAAAAATCCATTCCCCAAACACTGCATGAACTGTCATTCTTAAATCACATAGATGAGTTTTTTTAGTTAATGTGGGTTTTTTATTTCTCTAATTAGAAAAGCATGTTATATTCATTGTAGAATAAGATAACAATATAGAAGAAGTAAAGAACTCGGCATCACACGTCAGGGTTGTTTAAAGGCAAGAAGAACCTTCAAGTAACTTGGCTGGGCAGTCTCCAGCCTTGCCTGGAGGAAGAAGTCAGTTACTTGTTATTTGGATGCTTTTCAGGAGATTTGATGTCAATAACTTATTTCTAAGAAATTCGAAGTATCCTGGAGTTGGATACTCCATTCAGTACTGGATGCAAACAATTTGAAAGAATCCATAGCTATCTGATTTCAGGTTTTCATCGATGACCAGGTATATTGCATTTCCCCACAATTTTTTAAAAACATTTCCTCTGATCAATGAAACTTTACTCTTTTTTTTTTTTTTTTTTTACTACATCTCAGTAGTACTGACTGAAATGATGGTATTTAGAAACTTATCATCGGGACATCTGAATTCTTAACTGAGATTCCAAGAAGCCTTGAGGTTTCTGGGCAAGTGAGACTTTTTTTTTTTTTTTTTTTAATAAAAGCAAACATACCAGAGTTTATACCTTTAAATGCATGTAGTTTCCGCCCCCCTCACCGCCCCAGGGGAGGAAACTGTGTACCTTTTTCAGTGTGTTCCCATGGCTCACAATATTCTGGGGGAATTACAGGAAGCAAGGGCCAGGTGGCTTGGAACGGCCCATCCCAACCCTGCCTCTCAGTTCCTGAACTAAACAGGAATTTTCTCAGTCAGCAACAACTCTGTCTAAAGCCACTGATTACATCTCTGAATCTGTTTAGAGACGTATGGTCTTCTCCCTGTGCCTCAGGGGACAGCAGAACCAAAGCACTCTGCTTGGGGAGCTTGAGAGAGGAGTCAGGTACCGCCCACCCTGAGCCCACGTGATGGAGTTCAGGGCGGCCAGGCACCCAGGGCTGCGCTCTGTGATACCAGGAACGAGGGGACCAAGGCTTCCTGTGGGACCCCAGACACGGCGGCTCAAAGGAAATTCATCTCTGCTTAAACCCTCCAACATGAATTCTGGCATGATCTACACATCAGTCAAGCTGATGCTTTGCCTTCCACGTATCTCTCAAATCTCTCATATATACAAATCCACGATAGAGGGGTACCACGATGTTTGCAATTATCTCCCAATTGACCAGCATTCATTTTGTTTCCAGATACTTCTTTCTTTCACCACAAGGATGATGCCATAACAATCTTGTATACAAAATCATGCATACCGGTGCTTTTATTTTTATGGGCTAGTTTCCCAGAAGCTGAGTCATGTAATACATATGTGTGTGTGTGTGTGTGTGTGTGTTTATTAATAGTTTGCTTTTCAAAAACTCACAAGACCACAGTAGGGCACTATGTCTGCACTCCCCCTGCCAATCTCTCCATCTACCAAAGACCCAATCTGATGGGAGGGATAATATCTCATTGCAGGGCTCAATGACAGCGTCCCCAAAAGATGTGATCATAACCTAATCACCAGACTCTATAAATATGGTCTCATTTTAAAAAAGGGTCTTTGCACTTGTGGTTGCCAAGGGGACGGGGGATGGGAGAGGGGTGGATTGGGAGCGTGGGGTCAGCGGATGCAGACTATTATAGACAGAACGGATAAACAACAAAGGCCTACTGGATAGCACAGGGAACTATACTCAATATCCTGTAATAAACCATCATGGAAAAGAATAGGAAAAAGAACGTATAATCTACAACTGAATTACTTTGCTGCACAACAGAAATTAATGCAACATTGTACACTTTAATAAAAAAGTAAGAAAATAAAAATTTTTTAAAGGGTCTTTGCAGATATAACTAAGGAAATATAGGTGAGATCTTCTCAGATTATTTGATGGGCCCTAAGCCCTGGAGAAGGAAATGGCAACCCACTGCAGTATTCTTGCCTAGAGAATCCCATGGACAGAGGAGCCTGGCAGGCTACAGTCCATAGGGTCGCAAAGAGTCAGACACAACTTAGCGACTAAACCACCACCACCACCACCAAGCCCAATGACAGGTAAGTTTGTAAGAGACACGTGGGGGAAGCGGTGAGGACTGAGTGAAGAGAAGGTAGAGGGTGGAGTTAAGCAGCCACAAGCCAAGGGAAACCTAAGGCCACCGGACCCTGGAAGACAAAGGGCGGAGTCTCCCCTAGAGCTTCTGGAGGGAGCACGGCCCTGCCCTCGACGTTGGACTTTTCAGCTCCAGGACTCTGAGAAGAATTTACTTCTGCTGTTTTAAGCCACCAAGTTTGTGGCAATTTGTTATGGCATCCCTGGGCAACCAGTATTCATTGTTATCAAGTGTTTTTCTGAAAATGACTGAAGTTAGATATATTTTTGTGGTTTTTATTGGCCATTGGAATTTGCTTTCCTATAAATGTACTATTCTGATCTTTCTTCCACTTTTCAAAGGCTGTTTTTTTCCTAACAATTCTGATGAATGGTATTAAAAAAAAAAAAAAAAAAAAAAGCAGATATTAACCCTTTGTCTGCCATGTGTTGTAAGACGTCTGTTGAAGTTTGTTTATGGCTGTTGGGTCACACGGTGAAAATGAATTATAGGGTACATACAGCATACTCTTCTTTTATCCCTCATGAGTTAGTTTCCTGTTGATTACAAACATCTCTCTGATACCTGGATGATAAAAATATTCTCCTAATTCTCCTTTGAAATGCCTGTGGTTGGCACAAAGATGGTCCCCAAAGACGCCCATGCTCTCATCTCTGGCGCCTGTGAAGATACTTCCTTCCACAGCAAAAGGGACTTTGCAGGTGTGATTAAATGTATGGGCCCACCTCATTAGGACTGACTCAGATGAGTTCGTTTTTTTTTTTTTTTTTTTTTTTATAGCTGAGTAATATTCCATTGTGTATACATACCACAATTTCTGTATCCATTCATCTGTCCATGGATATCTAGGTTGCTTCCATGTTCTAGCTATTGCAAAACATGCTGCAAAGTGGAGTACATGTGTCTCAATATTGTGTTGGTTTCTGCCATCCATCAACATGAATCAGCCACAGGTATACACACGTCCCCGTCCTCTTGAACGTCCCTCCCACCCCCCTCCCCACCCCACCCCTCTGGGTTGTCACGGAGCACTGGGCTGAGCTCCCTGTGTCACACAGCAAATCCCCGCCGGCCGTCTATTGCACACAGGGAAGTGTACATGCTTCCATGCTATTTTCTCAGCTCGTCCCGCCCTCTCCTTCCCCCACCGTGTCTGCAAGTCTGTGCTCTCTGACTGCATCTCCATTGCCGCCCTGCAAATAGGAACATCAGTACCACCTTTCTAGATTCCATACACATGTGTTAATCCTCCAATAATTTTTTTTTTTTTTAATATACAGGTACTGAGAAGGGGAGAATGGCCTGGATTCTCCAGGTGGGCCAAATCTAGTCCTAAGAGCCCTCAAGAAGGAGATCCTTTTCCAGCTGTGGTCAGAGGGCAATGCTACTATGGAAGGACCGTCAGAGAGCTGCAATACCGCTGGCTGTGAGGATAGAAAGAGTCTGCAGGCCAAGGAATGTGGACAAACCTCGGGAATGGGGAGGAGGTGGATTCTCCTTTAGGACCTCCAGAAAAGAATGCAACCCTGCCTAGTCCTGTGAGACCCAAGCCAGACTTTTCACCTATAGAAATATTAGGGGGAAAAATTTGTTTTCTTTAAGCCACTAGGTTAGTGATGATTTGTAATGGCAGCAGTAGAAAATGGATGCATATTTATCACTCAATTAAAAATGTGTACCTTTATCCATGTATAATTTACGCTAAAATAATTTTATTGAGGTATAGTTATTTACAATGTTGTGTTAACTTCTGATGTAAAGTGAAGTGACTCAGTTATACATATATGCATTCTTTTTCATCTTCTTTTTAATTATATTTCATTATGGGATATTGAATATAGTTCCCTGTGCTATGTGGTAAGACCTTATTGTTTATTATATCCATAATTTACTTCTGAGTATGTTAGCGAGTAGGAGTACAGCTTTGGTTCTAGATAGACTTTCCAATAGGTTGTGCTGATGAGTTTGTTTATTCCTTTGCTAATATCATGTAGTCTTGATACAGTCCCTTCAATATGTTCAAGTATCCGATAGGCAAGCTAGCTGCCTCTGTTTTTGTTTTAAAAAATAGTTTTGTTGGGTTTTTACAGATATTGTTTGATGTTCTTCAAATTAGTATTTCTCATTAAAGTTCATTCCTAAGTCTTGTACAGTGTGTTGTTAGGGTGACAATTACTTCTCCATTTGTAAACTTATTTTAGTATGCTGCTGCTGCTCCTAAGTCACTTCAGTCGTGTCCGACTCTGTGCGCCCCCATAGATGGTATCCCACCAGGCTCCCCCGTCCCTGGGATTCTCCACGCAAGAACACTGGAGTGGGTTGCCGTTTCCTTCTCCAATGCATGAAAGTGAAAAGTGAAAGTGAAGTCGCCCAGTCGTGTCCAACTCTTAGCGACCCCATGGACTGCAGCCCACCAGGCTCCTCCATCCATGGGATTCTCCAGGCAAGAGTACTGGAGTGGGGTGCCATTGCCTTCTAGTCTCAAGAGTTTTACCGCTGAGAATTCTGTTAGTTTTTAGATGACAGTCTTTATCACATGTGAGTAAAACAGAAACAGGTAAGTAGAAAGTGATTAAGGTTTTATTTTATTAAAAAGGGCTGAATTTTGCAAATTCCTTTTCCACATGTATTGTTCCAATCGTTTTTCCTTCCTTTAATTTAATGATGAGACAAGTTATTTTGATAGATTTCCTTATTTTTAACTATGTTTATATTCTATAAATAAGTCCTTTTTGGTCATTGTCATGGTGTATTATTCTTTCAAGATGCCTTAGAATTTTACTTGGTAATATTTTATTAAATATTACATGCATAAGTGAAATTGGTCCTTTTTTTTTTCCTTTGGTCTGTATTTTGTTTATCATTAGGTTTTGAAAGAAAGATTATGTAGGCTTTAGGAAATGATTTGGGAACTTTGAGAATTGATGCAGAAGCCCAAATAAAAGAAATGGCATAAAAATTTGAAAAACATAAGCCACACAATCTAGTAGATTTGTACACAGAACCCACATCATATGGAACATATAAATTACAAGTCTAAAAAGATAATTTTAGCTTACTTTAAAAAGTATATACTTTAACAGGTCACAATCTTAGATCATAAGCAAGTAAAATTAGTGTTAAATACTAAAGCAATGGCTAGTCAATCTTAACCACTTGACAAAACTTGACAAAATAACTCTATGATCAATGAGAAAAGCAAAATTTAAATTATAAACTATCTAGACCCAATCAAAGGAGAATATCTATTTCCCACTAAAAATTATGGAACACAGCCAAAACTACATTTAGGGGAAAATGTATGGCTTATAGCTATGATAACCTCATTATTGAAAGACATTATAAATGAGCATGGTATTTGTACTAAGAAATTTCATGAAGAACAAAATAATAAACCTACATAAAGTATGAACAAGAAATCGATAAACACTGAAATAGATAAAATGGAAAACAAGCATGGTAGAAAGAAGAAATACGTTCAAATTATATGGTTCTTTCATAAAATATATGACCATCTCATGAATATGATTGGGGAAAGAAGAGAAGAAATTATTAGAATTGAGAGAAGAGAGAAGCACATACAAAAGAATAAAATAATTATAAGAAAGTACTACATTTAATCCCATTGCCATAGATGTGAAAACCTAAAGGGGATGGATTATTTATTAAATAAAATAGAAATTAACTTCAAGTTAAGAAATGTGGCTCAGAATCTGCCCACAATGAGGGAGACCTGGGTTCAATCCTTGTATTGGGAAGATTCCCTAGAGAAGGGCATGGCAACCCACCCCAGTATTCTGGCCTGGATAGACCCCATGGACAAAGAAGCCTGCCTGGTGGGCTACACAGTCCATGGGGTCGCAGAGAGTCAGACACAACAGAGTGACTAACACTTCCCACAAGAAGAAATTAAAAAAAATGTAATAAAGAGATTGAAACAGTGACTCAAAGTCTATCATTTAACAGGGAGAAAAGTATCAAGGCTAAATAATTTTACAGCTGAGGAAGTTCCAACTTTTAGAAAACAGATAATGCCAATGCTGTTAAAACTACTCCAGACCAGTGAAAAAGATGAAAATTTCCTAAATTCCTTATATGAATTGTATAGATCATTGGTTCTTCTAGTGTGTTTCTTAGGCCATCAACTTCTGGAACCTTGTTAGAAATACAGATTATCTAGACCTCCTGAATCAGAAACTCAGGGGTGAGGCTCCCAGAACTGGAGGTCCTCAAATGGTAACTTGTGAGAACCACTGCCATGGATGCGGCTGGCATACACGCTACGTACAACAGGCTACGAACGTCGCTTCATCTTCAGGACCACGTCTGCTGGATTGCCCGCTCTCCTTTCTTTTTCTCAACTTCAATCTACCTTCCAAATGTAATATAACGAATGTGCTCACATAATTTTTCCCTCCCACAACCACTATATATATATATATATATATTTGCATAACAAAGCTCTTCCATGTATAGAGATATCGAGACGTTTACTCTATGATCACCAGCAAAGTCAGTTCTTAGGACTGCAAGGTGGCTGGAGGTAAAAATGAGCAAACAGAGCAGGGTATGGTAGTGGGTAGCGTTGGTGGGAGCAGGCGTGTAGTATTTCCTCCTTGGTCCTGAGATTCCTGCTGCACATGTTGGGTGAGGTCAAGGTTCAAGGTTCAAGTACCAGGACTGCTGCTGCTGCTGCTGCTGCTGCTAAGTCACTTCAGTCGTGTCCAACTCTGTGCGACCCCATAGACGGAAGCCCACCAGGCTCCCCCGTCCCTGGGATTATCCAGGCAAGAACACTGGAGTGGGTTGCCATTTCCTTCTCCAATGCATAAAAGTGAAAAGTGAAAGGGAAGTCGCTCAGTCGTGCCTGACTCTTAGTGACCCCATGGACTGCAGCCCACCAGGCTCCTCCATCCATGGGATTTTCCAGGCAAGAGTACTGGAGTGGGGTGCCATTGCCTTCTCGTATCGGCTTATCTATTGGTAGGAATTACAGGTGATAACTGATCCCAAACTAAGGTAAACATGGGTATTTGCATGTTGCTGCACTCTAATCACCAAATGAGAAGAAGTACATTTTTCCCTGTAAGGGTGGACAAGCTACAGTTGGTTTGAAGCCCTTAACCTGCTCTAACAATGAGGCAAAGAGGTATGTGAAAGGCGCGCCACAAAAGCCGGGCATTTCACATCCATTATATCATTTCTTCCTACATCTACCATGGAAAGTAGTTCTTAGGAACTCCTTTTTTATAAATTTAATTTTATTTTATATTGGACTATAGTTGATTTACAATGCTGAGTTAGTTTCAGGTATATAGCAACGTGATTCAGTTATACACACACATGTATCCAGTCTTTTTCAGAGTGTTTTCTCATATTGGTTATTACAAAGTAGACCTTGAAAACAAATTTACGATTACCAAAGGGGAACGTGGGGGTCAAGGGATAAATTAGGAGTTTGGGATTAACACATATAAACACTACATATACAAAGTAGATAACCAACAAGGACCTACTCTATAGCACAGGGAATTCTGCTCCTTTTTTTTTTTTTTTTTAACAAGAAAAAAACAGACAGAAAATACTGGGGACTTGCCCTAGGACACTTGCTTCTATACAGGATTCAAAATCAGGTTTGCCTTGCTGCTTTGTCTCCTTCTATTAAATGGAGAACAGTGTGGAGATTCCTTAAAAAACTGGAAATAGAGCTGCCTTATGATCCAGCAATCCCACTGCTGGGCATACACACTGAGAAAACCAGAAGGGAAAGAGACACGAGTACCCCAATGTTCATCGCAGCACTGTTTATAATAGCCAGGACATGGAAGCAACCTAGATGTCCATCAGCAGATGAATGGATAAGAAAGCTGTGGTACATATACACAATGGAGTATTATTCAGCCATTAAAAAGAATACATTTGAATCAGTTCTAATGAGGTGGATGAAACTGGAGCCTATTATACAGAGTGAAGTAAGCCAGAAAGAAAAACACCAATACAGTATACTAACGCATATATATGGAATTTAGAAAGATGGTAACAATAACCCTGTGTACGAGACAGCAAAAGAGACACTGATGTATAGAACAGTCTTATGGACTCTGTGGGAGAGGGAGAGGGTGGGAAGATTTGGGAGAATGGCATTGAAACATGTAAAATATCATGTATGAAATGAGTTGCCAGTCCAGGTTCGATGCACGATACTGGATGCTTGGGGCTGGTGCACTGGGACGACCCAGAGGGATGGAATGGGGAGGGAGGAGGGAGGAGGGTTCAGGATGGGGAACACATGTAAACCTGTGGTGGATTCATTTTGATATTTGGCAAATCTAATACAGTTATGTAAAGTTTAAAAATAAAATAAAATTTAAAAAAAAAAAAAAAAAAAACCTCTTAGAATTTTTTTTCTCAGACTGAGTTGGCTCCCAAGAAATCTGAGTCTATCTCCTTCTTCAGTGGACTGACTCCTTCTGAAGAGGCCTTTCTAATAGATAACATACTTCCTCGCTTGTTCATTTAGACGTGATTCAGAATGAAAGCCCTTCAGCGATGTTTGTATTGTGTTGGCCCAGAGACTAACAGATCATTATACGTTTTAATATTAACCCCCCACCATTTGGGGATTAGGAGTTTGGGTTTACTTTGGCACACAGGAGGAATACTAGCGACCTGGAATTCTGGTTTCCAGGAGGCTCATCTCTGTGATAGATAAGAGCTCCCTGAATCTACATTTCCTGGCATATCACAGGCCTGGGCTGGACCACCCGTGGGAGGATGCAGGGATCTGTCAACAGTGTCCTCGACAAAGCAGTCTTCCCCAGAGGGGTCTGGTCCCTTGCACTGAGGTACAGCACCCGGGCCAAGATAATTGTGTTGTCATATATACTCCCTGAGAACAGAAATTATAAATGGGCCTGAAGAGCAAGGGAAAATTCTCTGAAACAGAGGAGTGAATGTTTTCTTAGTGTTTGCCTGCTCATAGCTGACTAACTGGGCCTCTAGGGATGGAGGTGGATGTATTACCAACTTTTCAAGGTGACTAGAAGAACTGGTCTTGATTTTTTTTTCCTAAGGCAAAGCAAATGGTTTGACAGTTGAGTGAAATAAAAGTGTTTGTTAGGCTTCAACCCTCTGTTTCCGGTCCAGGCTCAAAGTCCTTAAATTGGCACATTACTCTTGTAGATCAAATATATGACCTTGTAATTTGTAACCATGGCAGGGCTTGGAAGGCTGATGAAACTTTCAGAAAGCTAAAATCCATCTGCATACAAATAGTTCTCTGCACTTTCCTACAGTTAATTCACAAAATTTAGTAATTAATTCAGGAGGCATATTATTTATTATGACTGGTTTATTATCCTATAACATCTTGTTCTAAATAAAGGTCCCATCCTTAAAGCAAACCATGATTATAGAGCCTTCTCTTTTTCTTCACAATAAAAAATGAAAATCTTGTATGAGACTTCTTGATTGCTTTATAAATATAACCAACAATAAATTATAAAATATTCATGTTGCTTTATTACTTGGCAATGATTTGTGATGAAACTAAACAAGTATATACTCATGGATGTAGGCAAGCAACTTTTAATAGCCTACCCAGCACTATATGTATGCTGAATACTACATGAAACCATGAATTATTTTTACATTTACTGGGGAGAAATAACATGATAATGTTTGAGTTAAAGGTTATTTACTTAGAACCTAAAAGGAATACATGCTATTGTAGAAAGATATTAATAATATAGAAAAGTATAAGAAAAATTTATAATATATCTAGATATCTCAACTCTTATTTCTATTCGAGTCTTTCTATGCATCTGTTATGCATTTTCTATGCAAATATAATAGAGATGAAGTTGTATCGTACATTCTGATTTGTATTGTTTTCCCTCTAACATTACCATTTTGTTATGTGAGTCTCTCTTCATAAATAGCACTTTGAAGGCCAAAACCCTCCATTATATAGCTATGGGCTTCCCAGGCGGTACAGTGGTAAAGAATCCACCTGCTAATGCAGGAAATGCAAGAGACCCAGGTTTGAAGATTCCCTGGAGTAGGAAATGGCAACTTGTTCCAGTATTCTTGCCTGGAAAATTCCATGGACAGAGAAGCCTAATGGACTGTGGTCCATGGGGTCACAGAGAGTCGGGCACAGCTGAGCGACTGAGCACACACACACCCACTATATAGATGCATTAAATATTTAACAGTCTCCTATTGAAGGATATTTGGTTGACTTTCGAACACAAGTAATGCCACAAATAACATTTCTGACCTGAAATCTATTTCTGAATTCTGAGTTATTTCTTTACGAAAAATTTTCAAGTGTTCTAGAAGCTTCTCAAATTACTGCTTCAAAGAATACGAAGTACTTTCTTGATATGACTGCAAAACTGTGTCTTAAACTCTGTGCTTAAAGAATCCTTCAAGAATTTCCCTGTGACTTTGTTTCTGTCCAGTCCTAAAGTTTTTACTGGATTCTAGTTGTTTTAAGCTAACGTATAAATATCATCTCTGGAGTTTCCAGACCACTCGCCAAAGGCCTATGACTCCACAGTCCGCTGCTGTCAAGGCAGGACTCCGGGTCTATGTTGTCAACGACAGAAATAGCTTTTGTGGTCACTGCTACAGCGTCCGTGAATTTCTTTGCCCACTTGGCAAAGAGAGTGGGAGACTGGGTGCTAAAGAAGTTACAGACTGGAACTCAGCAGGAAGGTAAGGTAAAGGATGCTCCACGGGGCTGTCATGGAGCTTGGGCAGTCGGAAGGAGTGAGGCGGCAAGGAGACAGGGGACACTGAAATAATGCCGATCGCCTGGACCACAGCCACCGGAAGTTTGTGACAAACACAGGCTTAATGCCTTTCAAAGGGCTGCTTTTGAACTTGGGGTTCCCAGAAAGAAGCAGGGAGCCTTGGGGTGCAGGATTCAGGTGTTAACAGAGGCCCTAAGTCACAATACTTTTGTTGAGGCCCTGAAACAGAAAAATCACCATTGGATACAGAACATCTCTATCTTTCGAAATAAATAGCAGAGCAGATAATCTAATCAGGCAGAAACCATTCTGTTAGGCAGAGACTCTTCTGGAGTAAATGAAGTCTTTGTTATAAAGCCAAATTGAGGAAAGTAAATTTCCAGGCATGTGGAATCAATATGCTCGAAAAGGAGAGGGCCAGCTGTTTTATTAATAGGTAAATTACGATCCTTGGCTTTTGTGTGTATGTGTGTTTAGAACCTTACACTTATATCTTGAAACTCCTGTTTATCTTCAAATTCACCTTTAGAGTAATTATTTGCCAAGAAGCAAATTATTTGCCCATAGTAAAACCTCAATAAATATTTGCTGAATTTTAACTGAATGTATATTTCTTTACTAAGAGTTCCTTAAATTGAGGATCTTCCAAGTCTTTGAAGTGAGACCTATTTGTGTTTATGGAATAGGTTCATGTCTCACTTTTGTCTTTGTAACTCTATCAACCTGAAGTTCTGGAATTTTCCTTCCTATGGAGGAAGGAGATGAACTGTCCTTTTTCTTTGCCATGTAGGTTGCCACCCCGCGGGTACTGATGCCTCAACAGAATCCTTGCCCTTGCTGTTTCCTTTGTCTAGAAGGCTTGTCGCCTCGGTTATGCCAGCCCCTGTCCTTGCCGGGGATGGGTGGTGGGGCCCTTCAGCAGACAGACCATGTCTGACCACACAGCTAACGTTGGTTCTGCCTCCCTGCACTTGGCATCTTTTTGTGATTTTTCTATCTTCACTCTTTAGCTCTTTTACAGCAGGTATTGCAATTGAAATCATTTCATTTATTTTAAATTTTTCACCATTTTTCAAACTTTTGAAACTCATAACAAGAAGTGTTTAACTTTGATTTACGCCCTCACATACAACAGAAATGGCAGTCTCATGAAATAACACACTTAAGAAGTATGGTAGAGTGAGGCCCACTTCTTCATTTTATTCTAGCTTGTTCCTCAAAGAAACAATCATGAAAGCTGTCTGAGACTGGTGAAGTCAATTTTATAATCCATGAACAGGATACGAACCTGAATTTGAACTATTAGGTTATTTGCCTTCTGTTTCCTCTGATTACAAAAAAGTAAGCTCTACGAAGTCAGAGAACATACATTTGTCTTATTCACTGTTATCCAGTAGACAAAAATATTTTTTTTAACAAATCAACACATAAAAAAATAAATTCATGAACAAAGTCTTACTAAATGTATCTTCCTTCATTTGACATACTTGCCCCTTATAAACAACTATTTAAGTGGAACATCATTTCCTTTTCTGATAAAATTATTTTTAAATCCAATCTAATGTTTGGGGTCCCAAAGGCATTTCTTAAAGATGTCAACATCACTGAATTTCTTAGCAACTCCCAGAAATGGAAAATGTACTTGAAGAAGATAACTTTCATCTGAATGTTTACAATTTGTATGATGTGCTACCCACCTGGTATTTAAATGAATCAGAAGACTCCACCCTCTCGTGTGGTCCTGTTTTGGGTGGAAAAGGGGCGACTGAATAACTGAGTGACAAAGCAAGCTAAGAAAGAGCGTGAAGGGGAAGTGTCCCTGACACAGACACCAGCCTTTTTCTCAAACGCTGTAGGGTGCTGGGCAGGCTGCGGGCCCGCCGCCCTGAGAGCGAGTTCTGTATCACATTTCTATTCCACTCGCAGAAAGTTTTTCCATGTGCTTATTTAAAATCTCTCCTGGTCAATCTGATACCCAATCACGCTATTAGATCTTTGTGAACTAAGGTAAAAAGAACTCTGTTCAGAGGAGCACACGCTTCATGTGATTTAAAAACTGTTTATCTACAAGAATTTCCCATGACAGGGAACTGTTTATCAATAATCTTTGTCTTAATATTGTAAAGTAATTAGCTTCCAATTAAAATAAATAAATAAAAAAATCTTTGTCTTGCAGAAATAAAATGATGTATTGTACGTTTTTTTAACTTCTTTCTTAAAGGGAAAGGAAAAGAGAGAAAATCTTCCTTTATCCAAAATCTTTTTTTTTTTAACATAAGTAACTATTTCTGGTGAGACTTTAGTGACTGTTCATTTGCTCTAAAGCCATGCTTTTCAAATTTTAGTGTTGATCAGAATCAACTGGATGGCTTTTAAAACACAGATCACTGGCCCCATACCTAGAGCTTTTTTCTCATAGAATTTGCACTTCTAATGAGTTTTCTTTTTTAAAAAATTTTATTGGAATATAGCTAATTTATACTGCTGTGTTAGTTTCTGGTGTAGAGCAAAGTGGTTCAGTTATACATACAGTTTTATATATATATATATATATATATGCACATACCTATTCTTTCACAGATTCTTTTTCCATTTGTTATTACAGAATATTGAGTAGAATTCTCTATGCTATATAGTAGGTTCTTATTGGTTATAATTTTATATATAGTAGTGTGAGTATGTTAATCACAAGCTTCCAGTTTATCCCTCCCTCTATCTTTCCCCTTTGATAACCTTAAGATTTTCTTCTGTGTCTGCGAGTCTATTTCTATTTCATAAGTAAGTTTATTTTTATCATTTTAAAAATCAGATTCCACATATGAGTGATACCACATGGTATTTGTCCTTCTCTTTTTGACTTACTTCATTTAGTATGATCATCTCTAGGTCCACCCATATTGTAGAAATGGCATTATTTCATTCTCTGCTTTATGGCTGAGTCATATTCCATTGTATACTTCTACCAGGTCTTCTAAACAGCATGAGTTTTCATTTGATGTGGATACTCTGATCTGAGCACAGTGTTTTGAGAACAATGGCTCTGAACAATGATTCTCAGCTGGGATGATCCACGGGCATTTGGCAATGTATGGAGACATGTTCAATTGTCACGGTTGGGTCTGGGGAGGTCTTTACTGGCGTCTAGTAAGTGAGGCCAAGTCAGTTCAGTTCAGTTCAGTCATTCAGCCATGTCTGACTCTTTGTGACCCCATGGACTGCAGCATGCCAGGCTTCCCTGTTCATCACCAACTCCTGGAGTTTACTCAAACTCATGTCCATTGAGTTGGTGATGCCATCCAACCATCTCATCCTCTGTTGTTCCCTTCTCCTCCCACCTTCAATCATTCCCAGCATCAGGGTCTTTTCAAATGAGTCAGTTCTTTGCATCAGGTAGCCGACATACTGGAGTTTCAGCTTCAGCATGAGTCCTTCCAATGAACATTCAGGACTGATCTCCTTTAGGATGGACTGGTTGGATCTCCTTGCAGTCCAAGGGACTCTCAAGAGTCTTCTCCAACACCACTGTTCAAAGCATCAATTCTTCAGCGCTCAGCTTTCTTTATAGCCCAACTCTCACATCCATACACGACCACTGGAAAAACCAAGGCTTTGACTAGACGGACCTTTGTTGCAAGGCCAGGGATGCTGCTAAATACCCTGCGATGCACAAGGCAGCCCCTACCGCAAAGAATTATCCAGTCCCAAAGGTCAGCATGCTGAGACCGGGACACCTTTGGGTAAAGGAGCTGTCTCTCCCATGGAAGCCCACTGTTTAATACGAGTCTAAACCACAACAGAAACAAGAGGACCTCTTCTCAGAAGGCTTCAGCTGCAGTGGGATGATGTCACAGGAATTAACTTAATTGGCTCAAGCATATCTACTGTCATCTCTCTCTGCGCCTCCTGTCTCTCTCACATTCACACGTCCACAAAGCTTATAAAACACCCCGTGGTCCAGACGTTCACTCATCCAAAATGCAAATGAGGACTTAGGTAGGGATGCGAAACCAACTGGGATGAGGAAATACTTTTAGTCCCCAAGGGGCTGCAAGCAACTTATCTATAGCAGAGAAGATTCTGGGCATACCTTGACTGTGGAAAATGGAAACACAGATATCCCAGAGTAATAGAGCTGGAAAGAGCCTGACTATTCCCTAGCAGACCAGTGTTTCTCTTTAATACTGTATTTGAATGACAGAAGAACCTAAGATTAAGGAGGCCTCAATGGTTCTCTAAGGTACCTTCTCTCTCCACCTCTCATGGACTCTTCCAGTCTTCGATTTTCAGAATTTACAGAGCCCACACCACAAAGAAAACCTGCTCTCTGATAAAGAAGAAGCATACCTCACTATCAGCTGTGGCTTCTCCCCATCTTCTCCCAATGGCTCATTTACGCCAGAGTCCCCTGTCTTCACAACGGGAGAGGCTGTCCACGGTGGAAATGTAATGCGTTTGCCTTGTGGCTCTTCCCTTACGCACCCGTGCATTCTGCATGAAGTGTATCTGCAAGTCTTCCAGACGAGCCTTTCCAAACCCTTCTTCTGGATTCTCTCCACTCTTTCTGACTCTCTGCGGGCCTGTACCAACCTCATCTCTCTTCCGGATTTCCAAGTGGCCTTTCCATTGGCCTGCCAGCCTCTGGCTTGCCTCCTCTGCAGACCCTCTCCAGAGTGAGCTCTCTAAAACCCGCCTCGTCTCAGTTTGAAACCTGTCAGGAGCTACAGATGTGTCAGAAGACCTTCTGATGGCTGGAAAGGCTTAGTGTGCACAGACCACTGCTCACTTCTCAGAGCTGGTTCCCCTTCTCTCAGCCCACCCCCACCAGCCCACTATGTCCTGGCCAAACATGCCTGGCTTCCCTGGAAGTCATGCCACCCCTAAACACCATCCTTCTTATGTACTCTTTCCCCTGCTGAGGACACTGGAACACTAGCCTCTGCCTTCTGCTTCACACCCACTCCCTCAAGTCTCAGCTGAAAGAGCGTTTCTCCCGGGAAGCTTCCCTGGAGCCCCCAGGTCAGACTTGGACATCCCAACCCGTGTCCTCGCGGCACCTCGTCAAGCTCCTCATCAAGATGACTTTCTGTTGTGATGGTCGGTGTGCCCAGCTGTCCTGACAGCACTGAGAAGGTAGGCCTTCTATTTTATTCACTGGCTTTTGGCTGTGCTGTGTCTTCGTTGCTGTGCGTGGGCTCCCTCTAGTTTAGGCACGCAGGCTTCTCCCTGCGGCAGCTCCTCTTCTTGCGGATCCGGGGCTCTGGGCGCATGGGCCTCGGTAGGTGAGGCTCCCAGGCTCTAGTTCAGTAGTTGTGGAGCAGGGGCTTCGTTGCTCCATGGCATGTGGGATCCTCCCGGATCAGGGATCGAACCTGTGTCTCCTGGATTGCCAGGTGAGTTCTTTACCACTGAGCCACCAGGAAAGCCCAAAGGTAAGTCTTCACTCGTCTTTTCTTAGAGCTCCCATACCTGACACATGGTAAATACTGGTTGTACTTCCTGGTGGGAATTTAATAAGCTCTGTGATCTGGGGAAAGAGTTAAATGAAGCTGGAGGGGGAGATAAATTGTGAAATATAAAAGGAGCCTTCCTTGGGAAATCCTTGAAATCAAACCACGTGGCTGACATTTTCTCCTCATATACCCGTGTCTGTGGGGAAGAATCATCATTAAACCTAGCTTCCTGACTAATTTGGAGCTGATCTCCTTAGATGGCCTCCAGGAATGTTCACATTCTTTTTTCTCTGCTGTGAGTCTAACTGGATCACAGCATCACTGGAAAGCAGTGTGGCTGGACGTGAGACCTGTGTAGCTGGACCACATCCTACAGGCCTCGTCGGCTGTGGCAAGGAGTCAGGTCCTTGCTTGTGGCTGAGTGGAAACGTCAGAAGAGTTGAAACAGCAGTGCTGTCTTCTGTCTGCTTGATGGAAAATGGATTCGCGGCTGGGCCCCGCATGGAAAGGGCAAGTCCGTTGAAGCACTGCAGAGGAATGATGTGCCTTGACCCAGGCTGATGGCAACAGAGATGTGAGACGTGCAGACTCCAGAGGCATTTTGGGGGCAGAAGATGTAGGAATTGCCAAGGGTTTTGATTTTGAGGAGAGGGAAGGAGGAAGCAAGTATGGTTTCTAGGTTTTTGGAATGAACACTCAGATGAATGGGGCCTCCATTAACTGAGATGGAAAGACGGAAACTCCTACTTATTTTCAGCCCGGTTCTCACCTCCTCCAGGAAGGCTGTCACCAACTTCAACCCATCTTCCCTCTTTCTTCTCAGCAAGCGGGGACCTCCTTGCCTGCCCCACTCATTCTTTTAGGAGTGCGTGCTCAAGGTGCCAATCTGGCTTATGGTCCTTGTAGGGGAGGGTCACCCCTGCCCCCCCACCCCCACCTTCTCACGCAGTATCACACCCAGAACAGCTCTGGATGTAGTTGGGGTGCCACACATACTTGAGGAATTAAATATGATTCACATTTGCAGCAAATTACTCTGGAGCTATTCCGTGGAGCCGTCAGCTGCTAAGAATATCCTGCCTCCCACGGGACTAAATGTTTGTCTCCTCCAGTTCATACCCCACTGGACGTTTTCAGAAGCCCAGGACCAAAACTCGGTGCCTTTCTAGCATTGTAAAGCCAGGCTTTAACTTCCATACTCTGTGATTATTTAGCATTATCACCTTTCACCTGATGTACAGTTACTTTTCTTCCCCATTATTAAGTGTTACCATAAAATGCAACCTCATCTCCTCTTCTGTTAAAGAGAAATTTAGGATAAGTTTCTGCTGCTTGAAAACACTTGAATCATCTCAAGTACCTTTCATTTTATACAGTGTTCATTCACACTTTGGTCAGAATGCTTAAAAAAAAAAGACAAAACTTTAGTATAGCATATTATCACCTTTCAATGCATTTCAAAAGGTTTTTTTTTTTTTTAATACAAATCTGGTACATATTTGGAGCTAGGCATTCACTGTAACTTCCCACGCAAAGCAAGAATGCTGCCTCAAATATTCTTAAGAGTCAGAAAAGAACATAATTATAAAGAACTTATGCACAGGCAGGAATTGGGCTTTTTCTTGCTCTTTCAACTCATTATCTTCGAGAATTACTTAGAAAAGTTGATTTTTGCTCTTCATGTTCTCTAGTACTGGGATAGGCATTTTATACACCCTTTGTCATGAAGTAAGCCCAGCCATTCCATGATAGCTTTGACCTCAGCTTCTCAGTGCAGCGGAGGGTACCTAGGAGGGTAAATAATTTGTCTGAGGATGCACAGCTAGAAACAGCATCAGCTGTATCCAGATCACCTCCTCTGCGCATCTAAACTCATACGCCCATTCATGCAGTGATGGGGAAGGAAATCCCATGACAAAAGCCCCAGCTCCACGGGAGGACTTGCCAAACGCTTTGAGAATTCTTCCTTCTCTCCAACCAAATCCTGAAATTTCCATTCACTCAGTCCCACTGCCTGAAATGGGAGTTCTTCACACAGGCTTTATAAAGCTCCATGAAATCCCAGATATTATGGTTCGATTTTGCATTTATATAAGTACACTTTCTGGGAAGTAAGTCCACATGGTTTTTCAAAAAATTAGGCTCTCAAAGACATCTGTCCTCCCTTTCTCCAAAGAACGAAATCCTTTTCTTAGAGAAATACAAGATCAGCAGTCTCCTTATCGTGGACCTCATCCTTCAACTTGAAAACAGCTGTATCTGGCAGCCTTTTCTCCAGACTGAAGACCCCCAGGTCTCCCCGCCTTTCCTGGAGAACATGGAGCACCTCTGAAGCCACAGTCTCCACAGGACGCCCCCTTGGACTCCCCTCAGGTGTGGCTCGTCATGAAATTCAATGTCCCACAAAGTGCTGCACTAGGAACTGATTTCAGTGGTCTATTCATACATGCCTTCCATATTCTATTTAAGAACAAGAAGATAGCTTTTCTTTTATAAATCTCCTTAAAAAATTTAAAGTTTAGAAAACACAGCATTACGATCTCTATCCCTTTACTATTCTTTTTCCCCCGATCTTCCACCGAAAAAGCCTAAAATCCAGGACTGATATTTTCTTTGCCTTATCTTTGAACTCCAGTTCAAGACAGCTGAGAACTATTGGTACATTATTTGTACCAATGAAATCAAAGTACATTTGCAGAATCTCACCCTCAACAATGACATGTTAGAACTTCAAGGAGAGTTGGCTACTGGAAGCGCGTGCCCTGAGATGGAAGAGGCCTTGACCCCACACCTGAATTGTAACAAAAGCCCCGCCAGCATCCACACAGAAAGGAGCTGTCCCGGAGGGGCTGGACACTTACCCTGCAGTCCTCCCGGCTTTCAGGATCTCTCACGTCTCCAAACCCTCAGCATGATCTACTCCTCGTCTGCCTCCAAGCCAGGTGGAAAGAAGGCTTTCTCAGCCAAGAAACTGCTTGGAACCCATCACCACGTCCCGTGCTTCTGAGGCTGAGCGATCCCAATTAGACGCTCTTGAAATGCATCTTAGATGCCAGTGCGGAGTGACGCCGGGCGGGCGTCACGACTGTCCGGGCTTCGCCACGTAACGCTCCCAGGCCAACAGTTCATGACTTGGGGCTGTTGTCTGGCTCTGGGATTCCACACCATGCCTCCAGCCCGCTCCCAGAAGCCAGCCCTGCAGCAGGAAGATGAGCGAAGCTGGTGGTAACCTAAACCCACAGTGAAAGGAGACGCCTCTAACACCAGGAGGCTGCCTGGACAGCTAACACCTGACATGCTACCTTATCCATGTCCATGGGCCCTGTTACGATGAGAACTTTTGCTGCCACCCAGCCAGAGGAGCATCATTGCAGAGAGAAATCATTCCTTCCACTAATTCCACTGCTTAATGCTGGCAAAGAGGACAAGAGTAATCGGACTTGAATAAGGCTTGTGATTCCTGTCTGTTTGAAGCTTCTTGGGGCTGGAGAATTCAGACTGGTGAGGCTGAATTTCAAATGTCTTTTTTTAAAAAAAAAAAAAAAGAAAAGCATTATTCTGCCAATGTCCCATAGAGCAGCACTTGTTTGCTGCTGGGGTGCTGAGCAATGAATTTAATTTGCTTTCTTGCACTCTTCAGATAACATGTTTCTGCTGGTATGTAAAGTCTGGAAGCTCTCTGCATGCCAAGGCAATGCTCCTAAATGAAGTCTTACATAAGCCTGACAAATTATCTACAGATAGAAGTAATCTCAATGGGTGGGGTTACAGAGGTGTGACTGGTAAGGGCCGGAGAGCCACCGACACAAAAGCTGGCTGAGAAACACTTCCCAAAGTCTCAGTCATATGTAGATTTTTTTGCCAGTAAGGTTATCATGAGATATTTTTAAGGTACCGATACTGACATATTTTCTTTTTTTTTTTGCACCTTCCACGCTTTCTCTATTCTCTTTCCCCCTGCTCCTTTTCAGCAAACATCATTCTTTCTCCTTTCTTCCTCTTTGCCTCTCTCGTTCTTCCTGTCTGTCCCTTCCCATCACATGTCCTCTCTCTGCATGTTATGGTTCAGATGCCATATTTTATTGCCATCCCGTCCGATAGGCCTAGATTCCAGATGCCCTGCACTGCTGGCTTTCATCCTCTCCTGGGTTAGAGCAATGACAACAGTCCGTCACCTCTGCCCTCTGCACCACACCGTCAAGGCTTCGCCCGGGGTACCAGATGAGTCCTGCTCTCCAGTCCGCAAAGGAGACCCTCCGATCCAGCCCCACAGCTGCTCCTTGACCCGTCCTGTCTCCCACCTCACCTTGTCCCACACACCTTACACCTCCCACCACTATCACACATTGACCCCCTCCAAATCCCTTCTGTTTACACCTTTTCACAAAGGCTAAACCTGTCTTTAAAGCTCAAGTCCTTCTTTCCCTTCCCCAGGCTTGGTTAACTTCATGTCTCTTTTCTCTTCGGGTCTGCATTGCATTGCAAACATTTTTTCCCCCTGTCATGTCAAATAGGTGAAGAATTTCTGGGGCAAAGATGTTGCTGACTCACCCCCCAGGCAGTTGCTCAATCAATGTTTGCTGGATGAACTTTGTTTCTCTGAGTTTCTCTTCAAGATTTCACTAGGAAGCCACAGCAGCATCGCGGTTCATTGGTTACAAGAATGAATGCATGGGTTAACGTCCCACCGTGATGTGAGCAAGTTAACCACCCTCTTTGCTTCCTTGGTTCCCCATCTGTCAATGGAGATGATATTGTCCAGCTCTAGGGTAGGGGTGAGGATTAAGAGAGTTGCTATGTGTCATGTGTGGATCACAATAAACTGTGGAAAATTCTGAAAGAGATGGGACTATCAGACCACCTGATCTGCCTCTTGAGAAATTTGTATGCAGGTCAGGAAGCAACAGTTAGAACTGGACATGGAACAACAGACTGGTTCCAAATAGGAAAAGGAGTACGTCAAGGCTGTATATTGTCACCCTGTTTATTTAACTTATATGCAGAGTACATAATGAGAAACGCTGGACTGGAAGAAACACAAGCTGGAATGAAGATTGCCGGGAGAAATATCAATAACCTCAGATATGCAGATGACACCACCCTTATGGCAGAAAGTGAAGAGGAACTAAAAAGCCTCTTGATGAAAGTGAAAGTGGAGAGTGAAAAAGTTGGCTTAAAGCTCAACATTCAGAAAACAAAGATCATGGCATCCGGTCCCATCACTTCATGGGAAATAGATGGGGAAACAGTGGAAACAGTGTCAGATTTTATTTTTCTGGGCTCCAAAATCACTGCAGATGGTGACTGTAGTCATGAAATTCAAAGACACTTAGTCCTTGGAAGGGAAGTTATGACCAACCTAGATAGCATATTCAAAAGCAGAGACATTACTTTGCCAACAAAGTTTTGTCTAGTCAAGGCTATGGTTTTTCCTGTGGTCATGTATGGATGTGAGAGTTGGACTGTGAAGAAGACTGAGTGCTGAAGAATTGATGCTTTTGAACTGTGGTGTTGGAGAAGACTCTTGAGAGTCCCTTGGACTGCAAGGAGATCCAACCAGTCCATTCTGAAGGAGATCAGCTCTGGGATTTCTTTGGAAGGAATGATGCTAAAGCTGAAACTCCAGTACTTTGGCCACCTCATGCGAAGAGTTGACTCATTGGAAAAGACTCTGATGCTGGGAGGGATTGGGGGCAAGAGGAGAAGGGGACAACAGAGGATGAGATGGCTGGATGGCATCACTGACTCGATGGACGTGAGTCTGGGTGAACTCCGGGAGTTGGTGATGGACAGGGAGGCCTGGTGTGCTGTGATTGATGGGGTTGCAAAGAGTCGGACATGACTGAGCGACTGATCTGATCTGATGTGTCATGTGGTTAGAAAATGGAAAGGGATACATGTTATGTAAGTGTTAAATATGAGTGAGTAGGGCACTCTGGTACCCAACAGCCTCCTCTGCTGTGCTGAAGGGACGAGGTTTTGGGCATGATCAGGACTGACCTGGTTTAGATGAGAAGATGCTTGATTAGAAACATGAATGTCTGCCTCCCTCCTCCAATCAGAAGGACATATACAGTCGATCCTTGGTTATCCATTTCAAATATAGTAGTGTGTTTACACGGAGAAGACAATGGCACCCCACTCCAGCACTCATGCCTGGAAAATCCCATGGACGGAGGAGCCTGGTGGGCTGCAGTTCATGGGGTCGCTAAGAGTCGGGCATGACTGAGCGACTTTACTTTCACTTTTCACTTTTATGTATTGGAGAAGGAAATGGCAATCCACTCCAATGTTCTTGCCTGGAGAATCCCAGGGACAGGGGAGCCTGATGGGCTGCCGTCTATGGGATCGCACAGAGTTGGACACGACTGAAGCGACTTAGCAGCAGCAGCAGCAGCATGGGTGTTGGAATGGAGAAGGCAAGTGCACCCCACTCCAGCACTCATGCCTGGAAAATCCCATGGACGGAGGAGCCTGGTAGGCTGCAGTCCATGGGGTCACAAAGAGTCAGATATGACTGAGCAACTTCACTTTCACTTTTCACTTTCATGCACTGGAGAAGGAAATGGCAACCCACTCCAGTGTTCTTGCCTGGAGAATCCCAGGGACGGTGGAGCCTGGTTGGCTGCTGTCTATGGGGTCACACAGAGTCAGACACGACTGAAGCGACTTAGCAGCAGCAGCAGCAGCAGCAGCAGTGTGTATACATCCATCCCAAATTCCCTAACTTTCCCTTCCCACCAGCAACCGTAAGTTTGTTCTCTAAGTCTGTGAGTAGGTAAGTTCACTGGTATTATTTCTTTTTAGAGTCTGCAGGTAAGGGATGTCACATGGCATTTTTCCTTCTCTGTATGGCTTACTTCACTCAGCATGACAATCTCTAGTATGTAGCATGAGGAACTCTGCTCAGTATTATGTGGCAGCCTGGATGGGAGGGGAGTCTGGGGGAGAACAGATACACGTACATGTATGGCTGTTTCTTCGCTGTTCATGTGAAACTATTACAGCATTGTCAATTGGTTATACCTGAATACAAAATCAAAAGTTTTTTTTTTTTTTTTAAGGACAGATATTAACTGAGAATAAAACTGCATTCTTCAGGAAAACTGAAACTGGGCATATGCCACACTGTTGAGCAGCTAGGGATGTGGGTCTGGACGGCATGTAAGAAAAAAAGCAACCCGAGAGGAGAAAATGAAATTCTCAGGCTACCATCTATGAGGAAGTACACACTGGTTGCAAACTGTTTTAATAGAAAATGTGTTCAGGTCCAGGTAAGTAGTTAAAAAGATGTCGAACACCAGGCAATTTAATTTCAAAAGGTGAGTAGAAGTCAAATTCAGAGACAACAGCCAAAGGGAAGTCTTGACTCTTTCTGCTGGTGGGCAGAGAAGGAGATTCTCCAGGCTGGGACTCTGCAGAGTCCATCATCACCTAGGTACCCCCTGCATGATCTGGTCTGGCTGACACCCTGGCTGTGTCTCTGCCAGCGCCCTCCTGCATGAGCCTGATGCTCCAGCTGCCCCGGCAGCAGTAGCCCCCTGTCCAGAGGCTCCTCTCCTCACTTCTCACTGCGGCTGCCCTGCCTGGGGGGCCCTCCCTCTCTCTCTGAAACAAAGGTTGGGGTTCTTCCTCTTCCTCGTGCTCTCCCAGCACCTTGCCACACCGATTTCTCAAAGAATGCAGACTGCATGCCACTCATCTGCTCACTTTCTGACTCCCTCTCGAGACTGTGAGCCTTTCAAGAGGGGGACCAAGCCTCGGTTCCCATTGCTTCCTCTCTCCTCAGCAGAGAGGAACAGAGTAGGTGCTCCACAAGCGTGCTCTGAGCACCGACAAGTGCCTACGGCATCGGTGCTGGGTGTGCACTGCACACTGTTTATCGGGGCACACTCTGGCGATATCGCACTGGGATTGTGGCTGAGGCATTTTCACATTTGAGAAAGTGAGGATGATTGCACAATTAGGCACCACATCTCTCAGGAAGGAGAAGCAGTTAGGATTCCTGCAAAGGGTTACTTCAACTATACGTGTAGCTGACTGAGCCAAGACTTTAAAAGCTTCTTCATGAATTCAGGAATTTTTATGACTCACTTATTGTAGGTGAAAATGCACATCAAAGACACCAAGAGACACTACTACATACCAATCAGAATTACTCAGATTAAAAAGACCAACACTATCAAGTGTTGGAGAGGAAATGGAGCAACTAGAAGTCTCATGTGACTGTAAGCTTATGCAAGCACTTTAGGAAGCTGTTAGGAAGTTCCTATAAAATTAAACATACACCCACTCTATGATCCGGCATTTCTACTCCTTGGTCTACATCCAACAGAAATGTACATGTTCTCCAAAAGACAGCCCCAAACCAGAAACGACCCAAATGTCTACCAACAGGAGAATCAATAGGGGGCTCAGATGGTAAAGAATTTGCCTGCAATGCAGGAGACCCAGGTTCGATCCCTGGGTCAGGAAGATTCCCTGGAGAAGGGAATGGCTGCCCACTCCAGTATTCTTGCTTGGAGAATTCCAAGGACAGAGGAGGCTAGCTGGGTATAGTTTATGGGGCTGCAAAGAGTGGGACACGACTGAGTGACTGAGTATTGATATATTCAATATATCATATATTCATATATCAGTGTATATATTGATATATAGATATACGCTGACTGAGTATTGATATATTCACATAATCATTGCTGCTCAGTAACAAAAAGAAAACACTGATACCCGCACCGATATGTGAGAACGTCTCAGTTCAGCAAAAAGTGTCAAATACAAGAGAGTACTTATGTATTACCTGCATAGGAAGTTTAAGCTCAGGTGACAAATGAGTCAATGATGATAGAAATCAGAATAGTGGTAGGTCTTAGGGTGAGGGTGAGGTTCTGATGGGGGCAGAGGAGGCTGAGAAAACCTTCTGTGGTGTGGAAAAGTTCTATCTTCTCTTTTGAGTGGTGGTGGCATGAGTGATATCTATTTTAAAAACTCATTGTCTTATATATTTTAATATATCCACATGACACTCACTAAAAACTTAGAGATAGATAGATGAGAGATTATGAGAAGCCTTGATAAGTCTACATTGTTCATGGGGTTCTCAAGGCAAGAATACTGAAGTGGTTTGCCATTCCCTTCTCCAGTGGACCACATTTTGTCAGAAAAGCAATTCCAAAGAATGCTCAAACTACCACACAACTGCACTCATCTCACATGCTAGCAAAATAATTCTCAAAATTCTCTAAGCCAGGCTTCAACAGCATGTGAACCATGAACTTCCAGATGTTCAAGTTGGATTTAGAAGAGGCAGAGAAACCAGAGATCAATTGCCAACATCTGTTGGATCATGGAAAAAGCAAGAGAGTTCCAGAAAAACATCTACTTATGCTTTATTGACTATGCCAAATCTTTTGACTGTGTGGATCACAACAAACTGTGGAAAATTCTTCAAGAGATGGGACTACCAGACCACCTGACCTGCCTCCTGAGAAATCTGTATGCAGGTCAAGAATCAACAGTTAGAACAGGACATGGAACAACAGACTGGCTCCAAATGGGGAAAGGAGTATGTCAAGGCTGTATATTGTCACCCTTGCTCATATAGACCCTTGCTTATTTAACTTCTAGGCAGAGTACATCATGGGAAATGCCAGGCTGGATGAAGCACAAGCTGGAATCAAGATTGCTGGGAGAAATATCAATAACCTCAAATACGCAGATGGCACCACCCTCATGGCAGAAAGTGAAGAAGAACTAAAGAGCCTCTTGATGAAAGTGAAAGGGGAGAGTGAAAAGTTGGCTTAAAACTCAACATTCAGAAAACTAAGATCATGGCATCTGATTCCATCACTTCATGGGAAATAGATGAGGAAACAATGGAAACAGTGACAGACTATTTTTTTGGGCTCCAAAATCACTGCAGATGGTGACTACAACCATGAAATTAAAAGACACTTGCTCCTTGGAAGAAAAGCTATGACCAACCTAGACAGCATATTCAAAAGCAGAGACATTACTTTGCCAACAAAGGTCCATCTAGTCAAAGCTATGGTTTTTCCAGTACTCATGTATGGATGTGAAAGTTGGACTATAAAAAAAGCTGAGCACTGAAGAATTGATGCTTTTGAACTGTGGTGTTGGAGAAGACTCTTGAGAGTCCCTTGGACTGCAAGGAGATCCAACTAGTCCATCCTAAAAGAAATCAGTCCTGAACATTCATTGCAAGGACTGATGCTCAAACTGAAACTCCAATACTTTGGCCACCTGATGCGAAGAGTCAACTCATTGGAAAAGACCCTGATGTTGGGAAAGATTGAAGGCAGGAGGAGAAGGGGATGACAGAGGATGAGATGGTTGGATGGCATCACCGACTTGATGGACATGAGTATGAGTAAGCTCTGGGAGTTGGTGATGGTCAGGGAAGCCTGGTGTGCTGCAGTCCATGGGGTCGCAAAGAGTTGGACACAACTGAGTGACTGAACTGAACTGAACTGATAAGTCTAAGGGACAAAACCCCTCCATCATTTATATGAATCTCAGACACTGGATCATATAGATCCTTGCAGGTTCAGGGAAGGAAGCTATCACTGAACAAAACACAGGAAACACCTCAGCTGAACTGGAGTGGGTGTGGAGCAGAGAATTAGGGGAAACTCAGTTTGTTCAGACAAGGACGAGCAAGGACGTACCCATCCCAGAAGGCTGTATCTGTAGCATAACTCCTTCCGAAGGATGAGTGGATAAAATAGTTCAGCTGAACTGTCCTATAACATAATCTTGCAACTCAGACCTTTACTTATCTATAAACCTAGAATCAAGTCCTTTCCTCGGGGTACCCCCATTTGAAAGTCATTTTGAACGAAAAACTCAGAGCTCTGAAGGGTGGAAGCACACTAGAGCCAGAGAAGAGAGAGCAGAGTTTTTCTCTAAAGTGTTTTCGCAAAATTTTGCAGAAATCTGAGATAAGCCAAAGGTGGTCAGAAACCTCCAATCTTTGAAACCTACTTTGTCTGTCACACCTGTGCAACCAAAAGGAAATAGATGCTCCTGGAAAATGCATTTCCTCCTCATTACCAAACAGGGTCTTGGCCCCAAACCCAAGTTGAACTTGGACACCTTATTGGGAACACAGAGAATTCCCATTACTCTTTTAGTGTTTCTCAGCTGGGGCTGAAGCTGAACTGCCAATACTTTGGCCACCTGATGCAAAGAGCTGACTCATTGGAAAAGACCCTGATGTTGGGAAAGATTGAAGGTGGGAGAAGGGGACGACAGAGGATGAGATGGTTGGATGGCGACATCGACTTAATGGACATGAGTTTGAGCAAGCTCTGGGAGATGGTGAAGGACAAGGAAGACTGTTGTGCTGTAGTCCACGGGGTTGCAAAGAGTCAGACATGACTGAGCGACTGAACAACAACAATAGCTGGGGCATTACAGCATCAGCAGCAGGACAGATCTTTGGGGGCAGAACTGTCCTTTGTTACGAGGTCCCCAAGGCTAGAGACATCCCAGCGCCCCCCTCCCCCCACAGTGATATCAACTAAAGGCAGGGAGCCAGTCCTGTTGGAGGACCACCACTGATGTTTGGACTGAAGCCTTAACTGGCACCTTATTGGCATAGTCCATCCTGAATCAGTGTCCTGATTAAGTGTATCTAGTGTTAAATAATAATAATAAAGTCAACATATGAAAGAACAGGACACGTCAACTCAAAAGCTCAAACTTCCAATTCCTTAAGAAGTGTCTCATTTAAGTTACCTGCTCTGCTTTCGCTGGCGTTTGAATTTGCAGCCTGGGCTTGAGGTCAATGCTGCAGGAAGCTCAAGGGCCAGTCACTGGCTGCCTCTCCCCTCTGTCCACAGGACCCCACCAGAGGCACTGGGACACGAGGAAGCCAGTGGAGATGGGAGAGCAAAAGCCCAGGCCTTGAAGCTGAGAGCATCTGAGTCTTCACCTGGCTCACCCCCACCTGCAGTCCCATTTCTCCCAAGTTCAGAGCTCAAACTCTATCCTGGCAAACAGAATTACAGAAGAAAATTCATGAGTAGAAGGAAAAAGCCCCACGACTCTCTTGTCCATGAACCACGCCCAAGTGAATGACTCTGCCCAGCTGTTTGCCTCTGATCCTTACCCCTCTGTTACAAACTTAACAGCTCAACCAGTTAGTTACTATAATGACTTAGTACTGTGTCTCCAGAGACCCTGTTTTACTCTTGCACCTGATCCGACAAGCCTTAGAGCAAGTTCTTCATCTGGTTCCTATAGCCCCAGGTAGGGTAAGTGTTAGGAAAGATGAATTTAGGAGGTAGGTCTATGGATGAACAACCAAAACAAATTAATAGTTAAATAGTTTTAAATGATACATATGAACTTATTTACAAAATGGAAAGAGACTCATAGACATAGAAAACAAACTAATGGTTACCAAAGGGGAAAGGAAGGAGGGATAAATTAGTGGTTTGGGATTAACAGATACACACTCCTATACATAAAAAAGATAACCAACAAGGACTTAGTGTATAGCACAGGGAAGTATATTCAGTATTTTATAATAACCTATAATGGAAAAGAATTTTAAAAAGTATATATATATACATATACAGTGAAAGTTGCTCAGTTGTGTCCAACTCTTTGTGACCCCATGGACTAGTGAGTAACCTTTCCCTTCTCCAGGGATCGAGCCCAGGTCTCCCACATTGCAGGCGGATTCTTTACCAGCTGAGCCACAAGGGAAGCCCAAGAATACTGGAGTGGGTAGCCTATCCATTCTCCAGCAGATCTTCCCGACCTGGGAATTGAACCGGGTCTCCTGTGCTGCAGGCAGATTCTTTACCAACTCAGCTATCAGGAAGATATACATATACAAACATATATAAATATATACTTGTGAAATTGAATCACTTTGCTGTATACCTGAAACACTGTAAATCAACTATACTTCAAATTAAAAAGTAATAAAAATATAGTTAAATGTTTTTTTACAGTTATCTTTTGGTAAATGACACATTTTTTATCCACAGAAATGATTTAAATTTTTCTTTTTAAATAGTTTATAGAACCCCCAAAGGACAACAATAAGAAAAACTGTGAGATTAGTGATGGAACTTGGGCAGTTTGGGGTTCCTTTATGACAGGAAGCCCAAGGTAGCTTCCAGGAGTTCATGAATCCCTGACAGTTATGGGGAACATGTGCTGGTGAGCATTTTTTCTGGAAGGAAGTTCACAGCTTTCTTCAGGTTTGCCTAAGCCACTAGCCATGTGTGGCTGTTCGGAGTAAGATGCTCTGTTAAGTGCATGGTGCACACAGCATTTCAAAGATTTAGCATGGAAGAGAGAATGCAAAATAGCTCAATGATTTTTATATCGGTTACTTGTTGGAATGCTATTTTAGATACTGAGCTCTGTGAAATATAATAGTAAAATAAATTTCACTTGTTTTTCTTTTTGAATGCAGTTACTAGAAAACTGTAAATTACATATGGGCTTGCATTCCTGGCTCACATTCTATTTTCAGTGGGCAGTGCTGGGTTACAGCATAAGGGCAGGACAAGTGAAACGGATCTCAGAAGTTCCCGAGAAATCACAACGATGAATATGTTTTCAAGTGCATTTATAAAGTAAAAAAGCTAGAGTGGATTTGAAGGGGAAAAAATGAGCTTTTGTAAAATACTGATTTAGATAGAAACAACATCATACGTATATATTTCACTTTGTCCCCTTAATCACTGAGCCAGGAAGACAAACCAGTGTTAGAAGCTTAAACCCTTTTATCTTTTTAAATCAAAACCATAGCCTCCATAGGTTCAAACGAAGGATTTGAAAAAGTTCATGGGAAAAGTAGGTAACTGGGTTAAGTATCATTTTTTGTTAATCTAATCGACACACACCAAATAACAAAGACTTTATTGTGTTTGCTCTGGGCCAGGTCCAGCTCGCACCTTTGTCCTGTGACCCTTCCTAGGAGTAAGTAAATGTACAAAGTCTGTTAGAGAAATTCTTGAAGCTCCTTTTTTTGCCTGGAACTCCAGGAAGGCAGCTTTCTTCTTTGGGTCTGCACATCTTGGGGACACCAGAATCTCTCCTCAGCTTTTCCTTTGGAGCTGAAAACGATGACTATGTTGCCCAGGAGCAAAGAAATATTATTGCTAATTTTTTTCTCTTCCATCGTTGTCACCAAGGCTGTGACTCATCTAGAACATTCTACTGAAAGACACTTCCTGTTACAGGAGCTTGATTTCCATCGTTGTCACCAAGGCTGTGATTCATCTAGAACATTCTACTGAAAGACACTTCCTGTCACAGAGCTTGATTCTTCTGGGGCTGAACAATATGCAGCACAGTTTCACAGTCTGCACAGAACCTATCACAGAAATGACCACAGCCTTTAGCTCCCTCTCCTCTCTCTAATACTCTGCCACTTTTGCCAATGCAAGTGCGTCTGTGTGCTATTTAACGGCTACTTTAAATCTCCCAGGTGCAGACGTGGAACTTGGGTGAATTTAGCCATAAACGCATTTTTCTCATGAGCATTTGCACTTATGCCCCGTGTTTCTCCCATTCACTCCATTTCCTCTTTTTTTTTTTTTTTAAATTTGTTACTTTCCCATATAATTTTTTTTGGTAATCTTTTTTTAAATTAATTTATTTTTTATTGAAGGATAATTGCTTCACAGAACTGTGCTGTTTTCTGTCAAACCTCAACATGAATCAGCCACAGGTGTACATATATCCCCTCCCTCATGAACCTCCCTCCTGTCTCGCTCCCCATCCCACCCCTCTAGGTTGATACAGAGCCCCTGTTTGAGTTTCCTGAGCCATACAGCAAATCCCCATTGGCTATCTATTTTACATATGGTAATATAAGTTTCCATATAATTTTTTAAAGTTGATATGTTGTATTTTCATCTTTATTCAGTTCAAGACTTTTTTTTTTTTTTGGTCTCACAGCACGCAGGATCCTAGTCCCCCGACCAGGGGTTGAACTTGTACCCCCTGCAGTGAAAGCATGGAGTCCTGACCACTGGATCTCCAGGGAAGTCCCATCACGCCTCTTCTTACTCCTCGCCCAACTCTTGCTCAGTGTTGCCGGTATCCAAGATTTCCGTAAAACGATGCCATTCATTTTGATGAGGGTGAGGTGGCCCGCAGATGAAGTGACCATCATCAGGTTTTCCTTAACAAGCTGACTTGTTCTAACAAACTCAGGTCCCGGCAACCAAAGTTCCTAAGCGTATTCTTTGGATCCTGCTCTCCGTTTCCTGGGAACAGCTTTTCTGCCCTTTGGAATGACGACAGCGTCCCTAAGCCAAGACGAGCGCTGCTGAGGACTCGGTTTCGTTTCGGAACGTTCTCAGGATGATGCAAGGCTCATTCAGGGCAGCTAGCCCACGCAGGGTGAAGGGGTCCACTGAGGATGGACTCAGCCTTCTCCGATGTTACTGTGTATCAGAGTCCCCTGCGGAGTTTATAAAGTGCAGATTCTGATTCACTGGGTCTAGGGTGAGCCCCGCGATTCTGCACTTCCAGCAAGATCCCGCCTGGTCCCACGGGACTGACCACAACCACACTTTGAGACGCAGAGGAGTCCATCTCTAAGAAATCTTCCGTCTCCAGGAAATCACCCGTTTCTAGGATTCTGTAATTTTGGTGACCAGCAACCAAGAGCTGACAGAAGTAGGAGTTGGTTCTCTTGAGAACCTCTGCTAGGATACTCCAGCAGTCATAGTACCAGCTGCAGAAATTCATCAAAGAAGGGGGATTTAGAAATTAAATGTGAGAGCCTATCACCAAGCCACGTTAGAATCTTGCAGTGGATCAAGTTACTATCTAGCTGTTCTGTCAAATGCACCTTTAGCTCCTGCCTTCCTAGAATATCTCTACAAATGAGCCCCCTTGACGCCTCAGCTGGATGGCTAATAACGTTGGATGCAAAACACATCTAAGTTTACTCAGTGACTAGTTACATAAAACAGTTATCTTGAATCCTTATGCAAAGAAGAATTTTGCTAAATAAATATTTGCTCTTCAATTTATCTGTTCTGTAAATACAACATGCTCCCATGTAAGGTTTGCTTAAAGTGGAACACAATTCTCTCATTCCATATCTGATAAGTATGAAAAAATAATTTATATTCATAGCAGGATCAAGGATCCTTCCATCATACCCATTGCTTCTCAAACCAAGTAAGTACGTGTACAGCTATGTAACTGATGCTGATAATAAATTCCTCGGTGTAGGGAAACTCTAAAAGAGACGAAGAAGACTCAGCGAAAGTCAAAATGAAATGAATATGTGATTTCTTTCAATGTATGACTTTTCTGTCTCTTGACTGCAGGCAGATGAGTTTATACTATATTAACTGAATGTTCACACACACCACATGTGCCAGGTGCTGGGAGGGGGGAGAAGAGGAATGAATTTTAGCCTCAAATGAGTGGGGGTGGGGCTGGGGGATGGGCATCTAACTCGGTATTTACAACATAATACGCTTTTAAACAGAGGTACCTATAAAACACAGTGGACAACAGAGGTGTTCCCTAGACGGGAATGCTGGCCTCTGTGTCCCCACAGTACACATTCTTACATAGTGTAAACTTTTAGGGGGAAAAATTAGTATGCACGTCTGCCTAACTAACTTCTCAGCAAGTTTTGGAATTTAAGCTATTTTACTGCAAGGGTAGAAGGGAGTGAATGATCTGGGTCACTGAGGTGGGACTTGAACTCACCTTTGCTTCACATTCAAGTCCACGCTCACACTGTGGTCACAGACTGAGTCTTAAATTCTTAACTCTTTGTACGATTGGTTTCATTTCCAAGTGAGTACATGAGGGAGTCTGGGATGGACATGTACACACTGCGACATTTAACATGGGTAACCAGCGAGGACCCACTGTTCAGCACAGGGGACTCTGCTCAAAGTTATGCGGCAGCCTGGATGGGAGGGGACTTTGGCCAAAGTGAACACTAATACAGCTCTTGAGCCGTCAGGGATTTTACATGTGTTACTCCTTTAATCTTCACAGCAACCCTCTGGGGTATCGTCTCCATGGTACGGTTGAGAAAACAGGCAAAAGTGAAATCATTTCTTCACAGTCACACGGTAAATCCGAGGCAAAACTGGGATTTGAACTGGGGAATCTGGTCCCGGAGCCACTTCGCTACTCTGAGTGTGGTGTGATGACTGGCATCACGGGCTTATCCCAGGAGTTTTCCCAGGAATCCAGCAGCTCAGGCCCTCCCCGGGTGCCGTGATGCAGAACCAGCATTTGATCGCATGATCCTTAACCCTTGAGACGCACCCCTGCCACAGGCAGCATCGGTTGATGAAAGACCAGCCCCCCGCCCCGCCACCTTCCCCCTTGGCCTGAAGCCCCATTCTGAAAGATTGCTACCATCTGCCCCTCAGGCATCTGTGGGCACCTGAGCAGCCTCAGCTTCATCCCAGGACCTGAGTCAAAAGTGGGTTCTTTCTAGAACAGATCAAGAAGCACTAAACATTTCCGCTTCTTTGCTGAGGGTCTCAAGGTGAAGGAGTCACTTCACGACCTTGTGAGTGTGTATGTGTGTGTGTGTGTGTGTCAGGGTGAAGGAGTCACTTCACGACCTTGTGTGTGTGTGTGTGTGTGTGTGTGTCAGGGTGAAGGAGTCACTCCACGACCTGGTGTGTGTGTGTGTGTGTGTGTGTGTGTGTGTGTCAGGGTGAAGGAGTCACTCCACAGCCTGGTGTGTGTGTGTGTGTGTGTGTGTGTGTGTCAGGGTGAAGGAGTCACTCCACGACCTTGTGAGTGTGTGTGTGTGTGTGTGTGTGTGTATGTGCTATCGCTCAGTCACGTCCCACTCTCTGACCCCATGGACTGTAGCTCGCCAGGCTCCCCTGTCCTTGGAATCACTGCCTTAGAGCCTCTGTCAGCTCTCTGCTGCTCTGCCCACCATTGCTCACTCATTCACTCATCTCCTCTCTCTCCCTCTGTCCCTCTGTCTCCCTCCACCTCGAGCTTCACCCCCAAGTCCACCTCTGACTCCACCTCTATTTCCCTCTCTTCTCTGGAGTAATGGCGCAAACCTCCCCTCACCTCCAGCAAAACAGTTTCACTCTCAGCCAGATTCCTTGCAGATTTATTTTTCCACCTCCAAGCACACTGGTCAAATTTCCCAAGTAAATACAGTTCCTTTCCTTAGAGGAATTCTGTTGCTAGTTGTTACTAGATATCATTTTCCCATCTTCTTACGGTTATTTCTTCTGCTCTACCTCTTTTTAAATCGTGAAATATGATATGCATGGGTTTCTCAGGTGGCGCTAATGGTAAAGAATCTGCCTGCCAATGGAGGGGATGTAAGACACGCGGATTCGATCACTGGGTCGGGAAGACCGCCTGAAGGAGGGCATGGCAACCCACTCCAGTATTCTTGCCTGGAGAATCCCATGGACAGAGGAGCCTGGCGGGCTACAGTCCCTGGGGCTGCAAAGAGTTAGACACGACTGAAGGGACTTGACACGCACATGATATGCATACTCCATATGCAGACAACTGTATATGGGTTAGCTTTTTACCTTCAACTCCTACTAGCTTTGACTTTTAATGCAGAAAACAATTGCTTTTCATTAACAACATATGAAATGAAAATATGAACCATATCATTTACTAAGATGGCCATTACTGGCAGCCCAGAGATCCAAGATTCAAACAAACTGAGGCCAAGCTTAAATGAGAAAACGGAAGGTCTCACTGGTTGCTAAGTGCAATAGGTCAGACTTTCTGTCTCTGACTCTCGGAAATTACCCGAAAATCAAGTAGGTTAGCACTCTTAGAATACGCGTATTCCAATGCTACCTCTACCTTGCTGCAAAATATGCCTTAAAGTATTTCTGATTAAATGAAAAATGCAAGATATGTATAATAGTTTTTTGTATTAAAGGAGGACATCTAGATGAGATGAATAAAATGAATAATTGCAGCAACTTCTGATTTAGTCACGGTCTGTGTTTTCAGACTGTGGAGTAAACTCCTGTTTCCAGTTTTTGGCTGTCTGCCTTTGAGTCTCTTTCAGGCCATAATACGAAGCAGCAGAAGAGAAATAAGTCACATACTTAGTCTATCAGACCAATTCTGTTATTTATTCAGTTTACAGTTCAGTCACTCAATCGTGTCCGACTCTTTGTGACCCCATGGACTGCAGCACGTCAGGCCTCCCTGTCCATCACCAACTCCCGGAGCATGCTCAAACTCATGTCCATTGAGTCGGTGATGCCATCCAACCATCTCATCCTCTGTCGTCCTCTTCTCCTCCCGCCTTCAATCTTGCCCGGCATCAGGGTCTTTTCAAATGAGTCAGTTCTTCGCATCAGGTGGCCAAAGTATTGGAGTTTCAGCTTCAACATCAGTCCTTCCAATGAATATTCAGGACTGATTTCCTTTAGGATGGACTGTTATTTATTAATTTATTAATCACTATCATAAAATATTTCCTGAGAGAAAAATGTTATGCTCCTTACTAAATGAAGTTCTCTAGATTATGTGAGATAAACAGCTCACCACTGCTTCTTGTGACAGGTTATCACTAACTAACTTGAACTTGGCATGATACCTACCTCACCAAGTGCTTCCTCTCAAAGGAAAAACAACACTGAAAATCAAGGTGACTGGCTCATCCTCCATTATTAATTGCCAATGGTTTTAACAGAGCAGGGAACATGCTTGGTGCTATCTTTTGGTACCAGTCTAAATATGCCTGGCTTCCCTGGTGGCTCAGTGGTGAAGAATCTGCCTGCAATGCAGGAGACACGGGCTCAATCCCTAGGTCTGGAAGATCCCCTGGAGAATGAAACAGCAACTCACTCCAGTATTCTTGCCTGGAAAATCCCACGGACAGAGGAGTCTAGCAGACTCCATGGGCTTGCAAAAGAGTCAGACATGACTGATTGGCAAAACAATAACTAAATATAACTGTCCTTACTAAATTTTCCCCATTAATTCAACTTCAATGTTAGGTGAGTATAGAAAATGTTTGAAACAGCAGTGAAAAACTGTTCAGACACATATTAAAGCATAATACAACGGTCTAGAAATGAAAGCACAACAACAATGGAGACGTGGAAAAAACAAAAGAAAGCCAACCGTTAAATGCTGGAAATAGAGCTTAGAACTATGAAGCCTGCTCTCCCTTTCTCCTCTTTGATGGAAGTCAGATTCTGCTTATTCTTCTGGGCCCAATTCAAATTCTAGTCCCTTCAGTAAAGGTTACATATGTAACTGCAACTACGATCATTTCTTCCTCTTCTTTCATGAATTATGAATCATTTCACCAAAAGCATAAATACTGAATAACTAAAATTACCGTTTACCTTTTCTGGCATATGTATGTTGACTTCCCAATTAATTTTAAGTTTCTTTGAGGAAGCATATTGGCAGTACTTTTTGTACCTTCCATTGGCATAGCATGATGTTTTGCATAGAGAAAAGCTTAATAAATATTTTACAACATATTTTCCCAAAGGGCGGTGAAAAGTAGCTGTTCCACCTATTATTAGCAGAAAGCACAGTTCCAAACCAGAAATTATTGTGTCTTGGTATGATCTTCAAATATCTCAAGAAAAAGCTGTCTAATCAACATGGTCTTAAGTGGTCTTCAGGGTATTCATGAAATAAGTTGACACAACACAGAAATCAAAAATCGCAAAAACTGTGTTTAACACAAACAGGTAATTTGTACATTTTGGATGCATTTTTGTTCTTTCAAATAAAGGTTGAAGAACCCTCTCACTTTCCTGATTCTAATGAATATATTTATGGATTAAGAAATTTGAATTTTGCACCTAGTTCAACCAAAAACTTATTATAAAAACTGTTGGTAAATCTTAAAGATAAAGGTTTAAAACATCCATCAGTAGATAATGGAATGGTCTAATTCCCATCAAACTATTCTAGGTTTTAATCAGATGCTATTGTATGAATTTAAAATAGAATTTTTAAAAGATAGATGTATAAACTAATGACAGAGTGATGCTGTAGTTTAAAAAATAAGATAAAATTGACAGTTTGGGGAAACATAACGAGGTAGAGCTTCATCTCACACTATGTGCTCCAGAGAAGGCAGGATGGATTCAGAAAGTAATCCTTTTAAGGAAACTTAAAAATTGGAGAAAATATTAAATAAAATTTAATAAAATAAACATTTCAAGCTGAGTATTTAGTGGATCCTTGCTTGGGAAAAATAAACATGAAAACAATGAAAGAGACTACAAAGGAAAGGATATTCATATAAAGATATGTTCATATAAAGATAAGTTCATATAAGGATAAACTTATATGAATTAGGGATAAACTTCTATGAATTAAATTTTGAAACCCTAGGACAACAGATAAAAATATAAGAGCAACCCATACTCATTCAATAGATATTTACTAAGCATCTACTATATTCCAGGCATTATTTAGGTTTCGGTAATTATCTGTCTATCTACCTACCTACATATCCATCCATCCATCCATCCATTTATCTAACAGATAAAGGTCTGTACAGCCTTGCTGTCAAGGAGTCTATATTCTAGTGGATAGAGACTGATGTTTAACGAAACACATTCTTAACACTTAGCGTGGGAAAAGATGAAGAGTGCTATGGGAAAAAGGAAAGTAGAGATAAGAGAGAGAATTTGAACTGCCAAGGGTTGTGCTTGTTGGGAGGCTGAAGGATTACATAGGGTGGCCAGACATCAGTGAAGGGGAAGATGCAAATACAGACTTTCAAGAGGTACGGGAATGAGCCCAGTGAGTGTCCTGGGGGTGGATGAGGCGTTCCAGGAAGAGGGAACAGCCATCTGCTAGTAAAGCAAAGGCAAAGGAAAAACGGGAGAAACATGTGTGACACATGAGATGAGCTGAGAGATATTCTTAAGAGGGAGAAGCATTTTTGGAAACTGGTTAAAAACATCAGTATCTTACAGAAAATGGGCAAATGGCATGAACAGAAATCTTGGCATGAAAGTCAATAAAAGTGAAATATATCCAGTCTTACAAGGAATTGAAAAAGTGTACATTAAAGTAACCTCACTCTAGGGAAATCCAATTTGTGAAGATTAAATAATGTCAGTAAAGATGTGATGAACTGGACTCTCTTCATGGAAGCATAAAACAACACAACATTTTGTAAAATGTTAAGACAACATCTGTGGGAAGGTATATTTACTATGACATGTAAATGATTAATACCTAGGTAACCTCCAGACTGGTTTCTGGCCCAGCATACATCTGCGGGCATTTGAAGCCTCCATATGAATGTTCCATAAACACCTCCAAGTCCAAATGTCCACACTGATTTCCTGCAGCCACAGTACCAATCCCCAAAGCTCGCCTTCTTCTGTTTCCGTGAATGGTACCAATGTGTATCTGTGCCTAAGACACAGACCCATCCTCATGGCTTCTCTCTTGTTTCCTGAATTCTGTCATTCCCGTGTCTCATCAACGCTACTTTTGTAATATTTCCTGAATCCATCCCTTCCTCTCCATTTCCACCAGAATGGTCTTCGTTCAGCCCTCATCATTTTACACCTAAGCCGAGTAACAGCTGCTTACCTGGCCCTCGATAGCCAATCTCAGTTCCACCTCATCTGCCCCTCATTACCACAGGGCTCTTTCTAAAACATTAAACTGGGTCAAATCACTACTTCATTTACATTTTCAAGTGGCCCCCTACTGCTGTCAGGCTAGAATCCAAGCCGTAGAGGCAGACTTGTGTGAGCTGACCCCTGATCATCAGCTGTCATGTCCTGCCAGTCTAAACTCTTCACTCCGTCCATCATAATCTCCCTGTGAATTACACACCACACCTCTCTGCCTTCATCTATGCCATTGTCTCTGCTTGCCCCCGCCACCATCCCACAACCTATACTGCTCACTAGACAATGTCTCTTTCCCTTTTCAGACTCAATTGGCACAAGATAAAATCTTTGCTTTTAGTGTTGATCAGCCTGAGTTAGTGTATCTCAAAGTTAAGCATGCATCAGTCATCTGGATGGCTTGTTAAAGTTTCCAGGGTTTCCACCGCCCAAGGTTTTGAGTTGGTCAGTCTGGGGTGGGGCCTGAGAATCTGTATTTTAACAAGTTTCCAGGTGACGTGGATGCTGTCTGTCTAAGGGCCACACTCTGAGAACCACTTGTCTGGAGAAGTCTTCATTGAAGAAACTCAAGTTTGGCTGGCTGCTCGCTTTTTCATTCATTAAACAAGTGCTTGCTCTGTGAATATGTGTCTATTCCAGCCTGTGAATTAGGTCACGTATTCTGCATAGAGGTATAAAGAGAATCTCTCTCTCTCTGACGGGAAGGAGGCAGGACTGACATGTACAGTTCTGCAGGTTGGATACTGTGTAAATGGTGCCCAGTGACATACTGCAGTTAAGCCAGAGGTGATGGTCCTGGCCCTCAGAGAAACAAGCCTTTGGTTAACAGAGCAGTGTGATGGATGTCATTATACAAAGAGGCAAGATTTTCTTTGAGACACGAGCAGAACCTCCAAACCCAGCTAGGCACCAGGGCAAAGGAGTCAGGCGAAGCTTGCTAGAGGATGTGATGCTTTCAGTGAGTGTGGAAAGGTGAGGAGACATTATTAGAGGGGAGGGGGAACAGCAGGGCTGGAAGGAAGCCTCACAGTAGAGACACAGAGACACAGTATATGTGATTGCAAGTAGACTGCAAATGGACGGAGAAAAGAATGTCAAGACCTCCACTCACTTTGTCCAACAGGACGGGCATTTGCTTAATTTGAAGAAATTTTTTAAAATTATGAAATATTGCACATATTTACACATATACACAATGAAATATTTCATGTATATATACATATATATTGATATATATACACACAATGGAATATTATTCGGCCATTAAAACAATGAAAGAGTGCCATTTGCAGCCACATGGATGGACCTGGAGATTATCATACGAAGTGAAGTAAGTCAGACAGAGAAAGGCAGATGTCATGATATTGCATTTATGTGGAATCTAAAATACAATGCAGCAAAACCAATACAATATTGTAAAGTTAAAAAAAAAAAAAAAAAAGAAAGAAATAAAAAAAAATACGATGCAAAACAGAAACAGACTCAGAGAACAGACTCACAGTTACCAAAGGGGAAAGGTGGGGAAGGGAGGGATAAATCAGGAAGATGAGTTAACATGTCCCCACTACAATATATAAAATAGGTAACTTACTGTATAGCGTAGGAAATCTGTTTACTAGTCTATAATAATCTAAATGGGAAAAGAATTTGGAAAAGAATAGACATGCATGACTGAATCACTTTGCTGTACACCTGAAATTAACACAACATTGTTAATCAGCTATGCTCTGGCATAAAGGAAACAGCGTTTTTAAAAGGGATATGAAACAATATTACAGACACACAAGGGCCCACCATTCAGCTTTGCTCTATTAGCTCCATCTCTCTCTTTATAAATAAAGTTTATAAAGAAAGTTTTAGAAATAAAACAAGGAAACACAGCAACCTATCTCCCTCCCTCTCTCTCCCCCCGCCCCCTCCCCCCGCCCCCTCCCCTCCCCCCTCCCCCCTCCCCTCCCCCCCTCCCCTCCCCCCCGCTTCACCAAGCTAGCCACTATTTTACAGTTGGCGTCTTTTTCCCATGCATGTTTTTGTACTTTTACTACGTAAGTGCACAGGCATTTACATCTTAATGAGAGACTCTGTCCAGGACATTACAGCAGAAATTACAGCGCTTGCCTCGACAGGCTTCCTGCGAAGAGACACGGAGCAGCAGGCAGCCAGGGCCCCATCAGACCACTCCTTTCCACTGGGTGGTGGGAAAAAGCAGGCCTTGGGCTAGCTTTGCATGATGCCACTGGGCGGTGCATCAGGGTGGGTCAGGGGAGAGGGGTGTGAATCAGAGAATCACATTCTGCTTGTTCAGCTGATTTTAAAAGTGAAAATGAAAACGCATGTTGCCTTGCCGTCAAAGCTGTCAAACAGGCAGGACCAAGAAAGTGGTACTGACGAACTCGGTCACTGTGCCCAGCCTGGTGTGTTACCCACACAAGGTGAGTGTGTATATGTGGGTGTAGCATGTCCCATGGATGCAAAGAGTTCCAAAACACCTGGCTACATCCTACCAGCACCACAGACGGGCTTTGATTTCGATATCTGCAAAATGGCAAGACATGACCTGCTGCCCCCTGGCTTAACAATGGATGTGGTGATGGCATGGAGCTGAACTTCCTTCTCACTGGGAAGAGCTCGTCATGAAAAGTCTTGGGGCGTCCCCGGGGCTGCTAGTGGTAAAGAACCCACCTGCCAATGCATGAGACGTAAGAGAGGTAAGAGATGAGGGTTCAGTCCCTGGGTCGGGAAGACCCCCTATAGGAGGGCATGGCAGCCCACTCCTGTATTCTTGCCTGGAGAATCCCATGGACGGAGGAGCCTGGCGGGCTACAGTCCAGAGGGTCGCAAACAGTTAGGCACGACTAAAGTGACTTAGCACAGCACAATGAAAAGTCTGTACAGTTACCAAATGCATGATCCTTCTCCTCCTAAAGTTAAAGAAAGAAGAGTGAGTGAGAGGAGAGAGACAGAGACAAAGAAAGAAAAACTGGTTTCCTTTTCAACCTCGATTTTCCCGTTTCCCCCAGCTTGATTTCTTATGACCCCTTCTTAGTGATATTTACAACACCTTCACTGCTTAGCTCCTTTAAAAATCTACAGTTTAGCTCCTTTTTATTTTTCCTTTTTCTTTGTTTAGGGATGCCAAAGTTTGAAAATCATTGCAGTTGGTGGGAGGGGCCCTCAAAAAGTTTTATGTAGTTTGTGTTGTGCGTATGCGTACATTATTCACCTGTGCATTATTTACCTATTGCCCATAGACTGCATCACTACATTCCCAGCCAATGTTCTGTATGTAAAAACACCGTGAGATTTGTTTTTGTTTATCCAGATCCTGTTTCCTGGAAATTTAGCTAAATGTCTTTTCTGGGTTTCCATTCATATATATATATATGTATGTGTGTGTGTATATAATATATACGCACACATGTATATTTACTCATATATATGCACGTACATGGGCTTCCCTCGTGGTTCAAGGGTAAAGAATCTGCCTGCAGTGCTGGAGATCCGAGTTTGATCTCTGGGTCAGGAAAACCCCCCTGGAGGAGGGCATGGGACCCACTCCAGCATTCTTCCTGGAGAATCCCATGGACAGAGGAGCCTGGGAGGCTACAGTCCATGGGGTCACAGTCAGACATGACTGAGCGACTCAGCAGCAGCAGCAACGTGCACACACACATATTCATATGTGTACATGCATATGAATATGTATATAATGTATTTTTACACACATCCACACACCTCACAAACATGTGTGTGGATGTGTGTTTGTTGAAATGCAGTTTTGAATTGCATGGCTAATAAATTAATACTCCTTGGTCAATGCATTCTTCACAAAGTCCATCACACCGGTTTCTCCTGACCCTAATGCCACCTTAGTAACACAAAGCTCATCACTACAGACTGGAGGCCTCCCCTGCTTCCAGTTGGCTGCAAAATCAGCTCCTCCAAAGCGCCACCCTGACCGTGCCTCTCCAAAACGGAAAAGCCTTCAACAGCTGCCTGTTGTGACCAATCTTCTAGGTGCGTCCATTCCATTCCTTTATGACCAGATCTCACTTGCGGATGCAAAGTACATTTTCCAGCTACATTTTTCAGATTCTTTTGCAACCAGGAGTTAGTAGATGAGACTGCAGGCAGAAACCATGAGGGGAAATTCAGAGAAAGTCTCCTAGAGAGTGAAATCAGCTGGTAATGGGTGCCTTTTGCCCCCCTCTTCCCATCTTCCCTGCTGCCTTGAATTTATGTGTGAGGGCTAGAGGTCTAGCAGCCACGATCACCCAGGAAGTAACCCTGAAGATAAAGTCATATGCTTGAGAACAGAAATGCAGAAAGATAGAAGGTACATGAGTCCCTGATGATAACAGAACCACCCCCAACTGCCCTGGAGAGAAAAATAAATTTTGTGGGTTTTTTTTACTGTTATTTAAGATTTTCAGCGAAAGGCTTGCCCAACATAGTAGTTTGTTCTCTCTCCAATTCTAGCTATTTCTCTGCTCTGGCCAGTGTGATATGATGATCAGTTTTTTATTCTTCTTTTAAAATTATATTCATTTTTTAATTGGAGGATAATTGCTTTACAAGATGGTGTTGGTTTCTGCCACACATCAACACCAACCGGCCATGGGTATACATATGTCCTTTCCCTCTTGAACATCCCTCTCATTTTCCAATCCATTCCGCCCATCTATTTTGTCACAGAGTACCAGATCTCCTTGGGACAAGAGCTTACAGATAGAAAGGTTTGCATTCTCACCCAGCCTGACCACTACGACATCCTCAGGCCCTGTTCCTCATTCCTCCCGCTCAGTTACCTTGTCTGGAAACTGAGAAGAAGAATAAGCACATTAAAGGCTTTGCTGTTTTTCTTTCACCCAGTTTCTTGGTTGTTATTGGCCCCAAAGCATCAATAGAGAAAATAACTGAGGGAGGGAGAAGGAGACAAAATTCAAACCAGGATGTGTTCCTACTTGTTCACAGCCCTTGTCAGCAATTTAGGGGTCGAAAAGGTTCAGGTTGCTAAGTTTCAAAAGTCAGAGGGAAAAAATATCAACCAACCGGACTTCAGTTATTGATCTTTTATACATAACTGAAATCTGAGTAAACATACGTTGCATTTTCCAAACACCCCTTGCCCTGTAGATAAATGCATACATACATACACACACACAAAGATTTCAAGAACGTTGGCCCTGGGGGAATCACTTGTCCCAAGTCTCTGGAATGGAGAAGTCACACAATTCTTGGTATTTGCCATTTGGATAAATTGACTCGTAATGAATGACTTGAAGAAACAGTTCCTTTTAAATGGCACTGAATTGCAAAGAAGCAAATTCTGCTCAGACTCTTCCATCCTGCAATTTCATTTCTGCTCTTACGCACATTAACCTAAATTGGCTGGATACAAATCTTGCTGAATTAAATTTGATTTGATGAGAACATTTGCATGTCCGTGCAGGCAGGGTGCAGTATGTGTAGGTTTTTAAAATGTTATTTTAAATGTTCTTTGACGAATGATTCAGCTTTGCCATAGCTTCAAGAGTGAACTAAATTTTTGGTCCTGTGGATACATCTTGTGAATGAACCAGATCGTGGCCTTTGCTGGGAAACCACTGAAGGAGCAGTTTGTTTTTTTCCTGAAGAAAGACACACAGCCTTGGAGGCAAGAACACTGGACACAGTGCACCCTCTGGACCACTCTGAGACTGGCTGAACCCACGGACATGGAGCCCAGGGATAAGGAGGGTCGACCGTACTACATCATCGTGTCGACTTGAGGGCATTGGGCATCTGTGGATTTGGGTGTACTGGGAGACCAGGAACTACACTGTGCCTTTAAATCCTTGCTGCCTCTGCCTCCCGTGACCCTCTCTTACCATCACCCGACACTGTTTAAAACCCCCTGCTGGCTCTTCTCAGTCCAGCTTTCTCATCAAGCTCTAATGGGCAGGCTTGGCCACTGGGTCATATCTTCCTGGGCCCAGGACACCAGCAAGCGTTTCAACCCAAATGATAACCTTCCACGTTACTGCCAGACTTTCTAAAACACACAAACAGAAAAACTCAAATAGACTTGGCTCCAAGTATTTCTGGGGGAGAAAAGCCCATTTTAAAGGATGCTTTATTCAGGTCACTAAAGGCCATAATTCCAACCTCTCACCAGAAGTTCCACTCTGAAAAGATACAGAAGAAGGACTCTTGCATTTCACAGGTCCCCAAAGAGAATTCAGATGAAAGAGTAAAGGTTAAAAAATTATGGACAATTCCCTGAGCATTATCCACAGTCCATGTCCAAGAAATGCATGAATTAAGTATTGTACTTGGGACCTCAATCCCTAGAAATCCCCTACATTCTCCTTTAGCTGCATTACGAGCCAGAAGGTATTCAGGGGTTCTGTTGTCTGAAATTCTCTGAGGTTTTTTTTTCTAGTTTTAGTAATTATTGAACAAAGAAAGTGCTGGAAAAGCAGCGTGGCCTCTTGTCTTCTCCAACTTTGCATAATGACTATAAACCCCACTCAACAAAGAGTGCACGTGGCTTTAAGAAAGACCATCAGTATTTTCAGTATTTCAGGAAGTTCTCAGTAATTTTTTTGCTCTCAGCTAGGTTTTTTTTTGCTTCATTTTCCTTTGTGGCTTTCATTTTTTAACAGAGGTAGAATTTACGTATAGCAAAAAGGAGACGGGTTTTGACAAATGCCATGTAGCACACACGTCTATGAAGACAGACATGTCTATCACCCCAGAAAATTCCCCGTGCCCCTGCCCAGCCAAGCTGGTCTCTCCCCGGAGTAGCCACTATTTTGATTGCTATCACCACAGAATCATTGTGCCTTTTTCAGAACAAGGTAAAAATGGATGAATACAGTGTAGTTTTTAAGTGACTAATGTCTCATGTTTTAAGCATCTATAAAACACCTCTTGGCTTCCTTATCTGCAAATTGAGGGGCCTGCCCTGTGAAAACAGTGGGCAAGTCTTCTGAGGAGCCGCAGGTTTCCTGGGGGCCTGAGAAGCCACCTTGATTGGGGGTGGGTGGCATGCAGGCAGAAGCGTGGGCTTCTCTCCTCCCAGCAGAACAGCTGTACTTTTCCATGTCTTACAAATTGCCTTTCACTGGAAGACTGCATTCAAGTGTTCTTTGTAAAAAAAAAACCAAAATTTAAAGTTGGAGAAGTGCAGGTCTAGCCGATTCTTACCGATCCCTCTCCCTGGAACATTCTATAAATTACAAATCGTGTTTCTGACATGAGAGCTGGGACTGGCCCCCTAGAGGGAAGGCTGGGAGACAGCGGCAGCCAGACGAGGGGCCCCCGGGGAGGCCAGGGCCCTGAGCTCTGTAATATTAGCACTGGCGACAATCAGATAGCGCCACCCCAACCGAGGCGGCTGGACAATAGGCCAGAGGCGCTGGCGATGGCAGGCACAAAGACAGCATTCAGGAGGCCCGGCTCCACCGCCAGCCAGGGCTGCACAGACGCCACAGACCCCGGCCCAGCCGGAATGTCACCTCGCCGCCAGAAAGCCATCTTTCCTGGTTAGCTTTTAAACTGCTAAAAATAATAAACACAGAGAGGGAAGTGCTGACACGATCTTAACTGCGGAGACAAACTGAAACCGTTGTTATAATAACGTCAACAAACCGGGTTCCAAATGCCATCCTAGCATTCCAAATATCAACAATGGGGGACTGGAGGGAGGCTGGGAGACTTGTCCGTGTAGAAAGCAGGTCTTCACTGCACAGTTGCTCTCGTCTACCTGACTCGCTCCAACCCAGGGTAGAGATGTGATCCTTCTGCCTTCTTTAGCACTCAAGGAAGAGAGGTTGGAGGGAACTCTGGTTCTGCATCCACCGTTTTCCCACATAACAAATGACAAGCGGGCTCCTTTCTCTCTGCGCCCAGTTATTACTTTTTTTCCCCAAGTGAATTCGAAGCATCCTTTTCTCCATTATGTTTATTTTTAACCGGCTGAATGCTTTGTATTTCTCCTCAATACCTACAGAGTTCAAAATTATCTTAAATAACAACACCAGCAATGCATAAGCAACAAGATCATTCCCAGAATGCCACAAAGTGACAATCATAAAATCACGAATCTGCAAACAAGTGCAACATCTGACCTGCCGATCCATGAGACCCCGTGTGGAACTTGGCACCCACGCAGGACGGCCAGTGGGAGGGAGACTGCAGATCTGGAAAAAGAGAAACACAAGAAGATAAATAAAAGTGTTTTTTGTTTTAAAGTTCCCCAACATTTGCTTAATCCGCCACTGTTCTTCTTTCTATGTTTGAATAAGGTCTGGTTTCAGAGCTGTCTCTAATTTTGAATACATGCAAATAGACTTAGATAAAATCCCATTCCAAAGAGGAGCCGGTTTCAGAGAAAGGGACTTTAACACAGGATTCTAATAGCACATTTTGGGATGGGACAGGGTTTCTGAGTCCCAAGGACCTACTTTTCTGTGCACAGGATTCCCGGCCTTGGAAGAGGTCTAAAAGGCAAACATGAACTTAAACAATTTAGAACTTCTGTGCTAAACACTGTGCAGATGGGTGTCAGAAGACGGTCCCTAGGGTAGGTCCTAACACGCCCCAGCTGCGGCTGTGCCCCTGTGAGCCGGCAGGGGGCGGGGCCGAGAGGACCCCATGGAGATGCTGGATGGTGGCAAGTGCGATGATGCTGGGACACTTCCCCCGGGTCTTCTAAACAGATGAAAGAGAAACCAGGGCATTTGCTCTCGCAAGAGATGACGCCTTCAGGTGCCTGTCTGCACAGCAAGCGAGGGGCTGCTCTTCCAGTGACTGTGGGCCCATGACTGTTGTTGTGAGGAGCTTAGAAATCACGGGGAAGCAGAGATTGGCGAGGGCGAGACAAACATCTGGGTCCCCTCTACCCAGAATGGACCACGGACCTGTTATTATCGGCTCTTTTAAAAAAAGTCAAACAAAATGGAGCATAGGTATAATCTCCTTGACGACCTACTCCAAGGTCAGATCACCAATTTGTTTGCATCTTTCCAGTAGGCTTTTTTTTTTTCCTTTAAACACTTACAATATGAGTCCCCAGGACAAGGAACAGAGTTTGCGTGTTTGTAACTCACGTGTATGATATGAATCTAAGTACATGTATCTGTTGTTCTACATTTGGACTCAGTGTTATGTGTGTGACCTGACATGTTGAGAGCGCTCTTAGCCCAGTCTTAGCTCACTGCCTTTCCACCAAGCACCATCAAAGCCGCTGCCATGGCATTAAACTGTGTGCTACTTATGTGTGTGTGTGTGTGTGCGTGTGCAGGTGTGTGTGTGCAAGTTTTCTCGGCAACTCCACTCAGCTTCTCAAGATGCTGCTCTTTCTTCTATACTCTGGCTCCATGCAGAGTGAACATTAGGTGTGGTAAAAGGCAAAACGTTTGCTAAAAATTCATCTGCTTATTATAAATCTTCTTCCCTTTTCAATCAATATTAAGGAGTTGACAAGGCAGGAAGAAGTTTGTGTCTGTAACTGTTGTGGTTTTAAATGTGAGTAGATAGACAACCACTATCTTCAACACTAATACCTAGAAACAAACTTTGCCTTTGTATGAAAATAATATTGAATCTCAACTTATTTTTTGAGGGTATAAATCTGATTTGGATTTTAAAGAATATTCGTGAACCCAGGTCAGTGAAAACAAGCTAAACATTCTCCATAATTAATAACAACAATAAGCAGTTTAATATATAACACTTCCTAAGCATGTTTTGTGGGCTGGGTTCACTAATTTTCTCACAGAATTTCATTTAATTTAATTCTCACAATGCTTGTATGAAGTAGGCATTATTAATAACCCCATTGCTCACATGAGGAAAAGAGAGGCAGAGAAAGGTGTAAAATTTTGTCCAAAGGCAAACTGTGAAGCAGAGACTAGCTGGGACACTCACTCAGGCAGTAAGATGTCAGAGGTCTCATTCTGAATTACCGAGAACAAGCTCAGGTTTAAAGATGAAAACAGCAGAGAGGAAAACTGGAAAACAGTGTCACTGAGGCGGCTTCCAAGTTTTGCTATAATACAAATGGACAGCATCTCTTTCATGGTGTGGTTCAAACCAAGAACAAACCAAATTAGAGTTCTCCAAGCAGACAAATTCAAAGCAATTTCCTAGTGATGAAGGAAATTTAAAGTAGCAAGGTCAAGCCCCAGACCTTTCCAACTTAAACAGTCCCATCTTTAATTCTTCTCTTCAGAAAACAGGGAGCTGTGGATTCGCTCATGGCTCAAAGAAGGCATCCCGGCTTGTTTATACAAGATTCAAAGCAAAAATGAGAATCACTCCTTGGGACAACTTTAGCCCAGAATGTGTGTTCTTGACACGCTTTCAACTGGGACACAAATATATTAGCAGTGTGGTTATTTTGTACTTCCAAAAGATTCTTTTTTATAACTGATTCATATTTATGTTTGGAAGACATTTATTTCTGGGCATGAAACAGTTCATTTTGTTAAGCTGTCTGACCCGAGGTAAGGTTGGCACCACTTCCCATGACTGCTCCCAATTAATGCAGATTGAAGGTTAAAGGATAAATAAAGCTCCTTTAACTTGGTTTATTAATATGTTATTTATAAATGACTCTTTACTTGGTCTATTTTTTTTTAGCCTATAACTATGTAGAAATGAACTCTAAAGAATGAACTAGAGGATACATAATGTGTATTTTATTGCAAAGTTTTCATTTAAAAAGGGTTACTCTTACAGCAAAAAATGAATATCATCTACCTCTCTATCTTTGTTCTCAGGTCTCTTGTCTGATCCCATAGAGGCTGATATTGACCAACTCCATTGCATTCATGGCGCATCCTCAGCCCTACCCGCCCTTTGGAGCTCCTCTTCCCAAAGAGGTTGGGTCCTGCCTCCTTTAAGTTTGGTTTTGGTCATGTGACTTGCTTCAGCCAATGGCATGTTAGCAAGTATGCTCATGGAGAAGTTTGGAAAAGTTCTTGCTACGTTTATGTGCTTTCTTTGCTCCTCTGTAACTGCCATGAGAACGCACCAGGGCTAGCCTGTCATGCCTGAGAAACGCAGGATGGAGTTGACTCATGCCTCAACCAAGACCATTCTAGACCAGCCTAGAGCAGCCAAGCCCCACACATAGGAGCGCACCCAAGATGCTCAGAACCACTCAGCCAGCCCCAGGTGTCCAGGAACAAGGGCAGCCCTGCTTTTGTTTGTTTGTTTGTTTGACTTATAAATTCAAATTCCAACAATTGACTTCTCATATGCTTTATACCTTTCATTTGCATTTGTTAGTAAGCCTTCACAGTTCCTCTCTTATCGGTTATCGTATAATCATAAAAAGGGAGTGAATGCATAAAGTCTAGCAAAAAATCAATCCCTTAGGCTTGTTGTCCTTCTTATCCTCCAGTTCAGGTCCTGCCCCCGGGGGCAGCCTCTCAGTCACACCTGGGCCCCCCTGTGATGGACAGGACACTACACAAGGCATTCACTGGCACAGAGAGCTCCATCTGCAGGAATATCTGAGAGTCAGAGCAGACACTGGGCTTGAAGGTTAGAAAGGGCCTGAATAGACAGAAAAGGATGTTTAGGTAGCAAGAGCCATGGAAGCAAAGTGCACGAACCGTGGAGGGAGGGAGCAAGTGTTCTGGTTAGACTTAGAGGTTGTGTATTTGGGAGGAAGACACAGGGAAGGAAGAAAGGCAAAAAAGCTGCAAAGGTGAGAACTGGAAAGAGCTGGGACCACTGAAAAGAAAGGATAATTATGTGATGTTTGTGACCCCATGGACTGTAGCCCGCCAGGCTCCTCCATCCATGAGATTTTCCAGGTAAGAACACTGGAGTGGGTTGTCATTTCCTTCTCCAATTATGTCATGTAACAGGGGCTAATTATCCCATACATGAATGTGTCAATCTACCATGTTACACACCATACACTGACAGGATGTTGTACGCCAAATACATGTTGCTAAAAAAAAAAAAAAGAGCTTGGAGCCCAATCCAAGGAGCTTTGACTTCTTTCTGTTCTGAAGGCAATGGGGAAATGAATTGGTTCTGAGCAGAGAGCAATATGACCCAAATTGTGTGTTAGAAATGTTACTCTGATAAAACCTATGGGGTAGATGGGAGGGAGAGAAACAGATGAGGGGTTTGTAATTCAGCACAGATCTCGGGGAGCTCACAGCCTTCCTGAGCACATTGACGGGAGTCTGTGTAGACTTGCAGTTTTCCTGGAAATAGGACAGAGCTTTCACATGGTTTTCAACGGAGCCCATGACCCCTGACCTTATCAAACACTGTAAACTCCAGAAGCAGGGCATGATCTAGACAGCAGGGTCAAAACCACACCAGTGGCAATGGGAATGGAAAGGGGCAAACAGGCATAAACATCCATCAGGCATTATCGCACATAATCTATTAACAGATGGATAGGAAGAGAAATGAAACAAGAGCAATGAAGTATAATGAATAATGTAAATGAAGTATAATGTATAAAAATACTGAGTCACTGTGCCGCACACCTGAAACTGATACAATATTGCAAATCAAGTATAATTAATTAAAAAAAAAGGGAACAGAGAAAATAAATAAAAGGTTTAATTCTGGGCTATTTCCACCTGCTGTTCCTTTCTGCTCCCAGTGAAATGGAGGAAGCAACTCATGTTTCCAAGATACCATAAAGAGCTCCTAGGTTAAAAATTTCCAAGATAAACACAAGGCATGGACGTCACCGCTGTCCCCTTCCCATGCCATCACAGATATTACTAATCAAACGCAAACTTTCCATCGTGCCGAGTCCAAACACCATCCCCAAACCCCTCTCAACTAGCTCCCTTCTGAGGCAGCCACTGTTTTTTTCTAGAATGATTATCTTTATTTATAGCATTCACTTTCTTTGGTTCCATAAGGAGGAAGCACCAATGGATGGATGTACTTAGTATAAAGTATTAATACTAATAGGATCTGCATATACATATTTACATGCATAACTCCCACATATGGGAAACTTACACACAATCAGGTCACCTGCTAGATCTTATTCAAGTTCATGAGTTCACTTAATGTTAAGTCAAAGCAATTAAATATAGATTTGAATGAAGCTGAATTAGGGGGGAAATTTTGGTATGCATGAAAACTTACTCTATTATTAAATAATCATAGTAAAAGTTGAAAATTAGCACATGTCATCATAATCAACTGCTCGTGATCCCCTGTCTGGTGAAGTCTCAGGCAAGTAGGTATGTAATGTTACCAAAAGCCGTCCTTCTATCAAAGTAGGATGAGTTGGTCGGTATTTGAAAGTCACTAGAGCAGTTTTCTAATTTTGGGTGTTTTCCATATGACATTTGAGGTGTCATTATCAGTTGCCTCCTACATGGGACCATAATAAAGACAGATTCGGATAAGCCAAGCTTTTTCTACTTGTACTTTTGATCAACAAGAAGGTAATTGCTATCTATATGAACACGAAGACTCCCTGCTCCCTTGAACCCCAAACCCCATATTTTAATCTGTTCAATTCCAAAGATACATCTTTTAGAAACTTGTGTGTATATAAAAATATTCCAAGAAAAAGAAAAAATAAATCTCTAATGTAAAAATTCCCAGCAGTAATTATTTGACCATGACCCACAATAAGAAGTTTGTCCTAACCTATAACACATGTCCATATATTCACATGTGCCCCTGTGGCACTTGAGGTAAAGAACCTGCCTGCCAACGCAGGAAATGTAAGGAATCAGCTTCAATCCCTGGGTCAGGGGTCCTCTGGAGGAGGGAATGGCAGCCCACTCCAGTGTTCTTGCCTGAAGTAGCCATGGACACAGGAGCCTGGGGGGCTACAGTCCATAGGACAGAACAGAGTCAGACACAACGGAAGCGACGTAGCATGCACACACACACGCATATCTAACTAAAACAAAAAGTCCGTAAGATCATATTCTTGCTCATGTGATGTATTTGGATATTTTCTATTTCATTAACACTATCCTATTCTTTATAATATACTATTTCATTAAAGAAAAATTACTAATAACTTACTAAATTGATTTCCTTACCCACAAATAGGGCCCAACCCACAGTGTAAAAGGCACAACTGTAGCAAAATAAATACCCTGACTTCATTCACCAATGTAAACATACCCACAAAAGATCAATCCTGGGCAACTTAGCAGGAAAAAAAAATCTCTTGGCTCCCTGTCTAGTATCCTGGATGAAACTAAGGTTTGCTGAGCCAATTTTTGTACTTGGTGGTTGACAATGACTGAGAACTGAAAGGCAGAGATCAAATCCTCACTCTCCTTCTCAACACATCTCTTCCGCTGGGTCATTTGTACCGTGCAAGTATCAAGCTATTCAATTTTGCTGTCATTTACTGTTCTTTTTCCAACAGCAATGGAAACGCAGGATCGGCTTACTGTCTCCTCTCTTCAGTAGAATTCAATTATTCTCTCTCCTGCCCCTTTGAACAAAGATGGCATTCATCCCTCTGGAAAACCACCCCCAGGGGATCTGCAAACAAAGCCTGGCAGGAAAACCACTACCCACGAAGGAGCAACAGCAGAACCGAGTGTTGAGGATGTCTGTCCGGATTACAGACCAGAACGAACTTTGTAATGATTCTTTTGACCAAGTGTACACGGTTGGAATTGGAGCAACGTAATTAACTGTAAAGACAAACTGTAAGAGGATATATGCCTCCAAATTCAGTGGCAGCTACCCCCCCAAAAATCTATTTCTTAAAAGATTAAAAACTATTTCCTCTTTATAAAAGGAAAAAAGTGAACAAGGACTAAGAATCATCACATAGGGGAATCCTTAGAGGCTTTCTTGCCAGTCCTCTGGTGCCAGAATATTCTTTCTTACCTGTGACTTCTTTGACTTTCACCCACTTACTGCGTGCTCTTTCCCACTCATCTAGCTAGTAAAATGCTAGTGAGGACATCAAAAGCCTGAAGTTTTTCACTTCCACATTCTTTTATTCAGCACTTCTTCTTCTTTGAATTTATCTTATATAAATGGTTATGGATATATATCTTATCTTATATAAATGATTATGGATATATATCATTTATATATATATATATATATATATACATACACACACATTCACACACATGAAGCCTCAGTGACAAAGATGCTCATGTAATGTTATCTATAATGGCAAAGAGCTCAAAGAATATACAATTAATTGCTAAAGTGGTCATCTTTGAGTGGCAGGTTATTGGGATTCAAATTTTATTCTGTATGCTGTTACTTCACTCGTGTCCGACTCTTTGTGACCCCATGGACCTGCCAGGCTCCTCTGTCCATGGGATTCTCTAGGCAAGAATACTGGAGTGGTATGGAGTGGGTATTGCTATTTCCTTCTCCAGGGGATCTTCCCGACCCAGGGATCAAACCTGGGTCTCCTGCATTGCAGGCAGATTCTTTACCAACTGAGCTATGAGGGAAGCCCATTTATTCTGTATACTTATATTTTCCAAATTTTCCCAAATAAAGACAAAGGAATTGAAAAGAACACATCTGTGCTTGTTCTTATTACTGAGACACTGGTGAATCTCCAGGCACAAGTATGATCAGGCTCTGAGACACTATAATATCTCATAAAACTGAATATCTATCTATATATGTGTGTATATACACACATATATATTTATGAACAGCAATTTCATCCTCAAACTCAACAGAGGTACATACACATGTTCACCAAAAGATCTATACAAAAATGTCCATAGCTGTACTTCTCATAGCCCAAGCTGGAAACAATTAAAATATTCATCATCCAGTAGAAAGGATATATGCCCACAATGAAATATAAATCACAAATGATGGAATGCCTCACAAACATAATATTAAGCAAAAACAAGTCAGACATAAGGAGTACATTCTACATGAGCCCCTTATATAAAACTCAAAAATAGCAAAACTAATCTGTAGTTTTAGAACTCAGGAAAGTTCGGTCTTTGGGGGCAGAAACTGAGGGGGAAGAGGGACAGTTTATTCTTCCTGTCAGTGCTCAATCTCATGATGTGAATGGTGGCTGGCTACGTGGGTGCCTATACTTTGTGAAAATGTATCAGGTAGTGTGAGGATGACTTGTATACTTAGTTGCAACACATTAAGAGTCCCTGGAACCATTTTCCTGAGTAATAGATGCATGCATTTTACTGTATGTTTTAATGGAATGCATGTACATTTTGCTTCAAAAATAAGTGTATTTATGAGACTTTAATAAATAGCTCATGTTTCCCACTCAGCAGTCATAAAAACATTGACATACATGGTAAAAAGCCGTGATCGGACCTAAAGTACACATGGGATAAATCTCAGACATCCCGTGGAGCACAGAGCAATGCTGTCACTTATGTGACGTGGAAAGAAACAGCCTTAAATCACCAGAGTCTTCTGTAAAGAGGTTGTTTAGCATGTTATTCATTTTTCCTTTTTGTAAAGAATAGCAAAAAAATTTGTGTGTGTGTGCATAGCTGCAGGAAATGACCAGCAAAATTTGTATAATGGTTCCCTCTTACCACTGGCTTCTAGAAAATTCAGCCCTAAATTTTGGTTTTCAAACTTTCTTTTTACTATGGCCACAGTAAGAAACACGCTTTATATCATAACCCAAGATACAAATACACACATACATTTGTTAACATACAATTTGGCAAATAATACCCTTACTTTGTGTAATATCCTCTGATATTTTCTATTCTAGCCCTTCATATCCTATTCCATTAAAAATTGTGACCACTCACTTAAATGATTTCATGGACCAAGGCTTCCACTAAATTTGAAAAATATTTTCTAGAGTTCCTGGCAAATATAAAAAGTTACTGAATATATAATGGTATACATTTGCACATCAACCAAATCTCCAGCTCATTATTAGTGTCTATCTCTGTTTTCTTTTGCTTTTTGCTTTTCCTTATCCTTCATAACTTATGTTAACTTATTCTAGTATATGGATCTTTCTAAGCTATCATCTTTTCCAGAACAAGCTCTCCGAACTGCTTTCAAAGTCACGTGATAATCAGTCAAGACAGAACCAGGAGAGGAAGGTTTTCCCAAGGCAGCAGGGCCTGCTCCTCTGGGAACAGGAACCACAGTTCCTGTAGGACAGACGCTTCAGGTGGTACCACTGCAACACTCTCTGCAGAGAGGGCACATGGTGATGGGCACCACGTGACGGGAGCTCACCTCTAACTTTCCAGGGAACAATAGACACTCTTGCTTTCCATGAAGTTCTCCTGCATTTCCGACAGCTGGGAGAGAGCGAGCCAGCTCATTCCAAGAAATACAAAGGCACTTTTGAAAGAGGAACAAAGGGTTCTACAGTTGACAATGAAGAATCGCATGAGCATCTCTGCATCTCTGTGATAAAGGAGTTCATGCTCTTGAGTTTCCTTTATCTCTCTTTTCAGGGTGTAAAGTCCTTCTCAGGTCATCGAAGTGGGGGTGTCTACAGGAGAACGCGCAGCATGTTGGGAGGAGCCAGTCCAGGCATGTGGGAAGAAACTTTATCTTTCTAACCCGGGGAACACATTTTGCCTTTATAAAACTTAAAAAAGAAAAAAACATTCTCTCAGGTCCTATCAAACAGAACTTTCCCTGCACAAGGTTCTTGTATCACTTTTGGGCAAGCTGCCATCTTGGCTTATCCTCCACGCCCCAAAGAAAGAAAAATAAGTTTTGGGCCAGGGCACCAAGGTTCAGTTTGGTAGTGCTGTTTTTGTGAGGACAACATTGTGGGCTAAAGAGGGGTGTGAATATGACTGGTCCTTTCCCTTTAGCAAAAAAAAGGATCCTGAGGAATCTAACAGGGCTGAAACGGCTTAATTCTTTCCTAGGACGTGGGGCCTAGGCTTAGTTTCTGCTTTCACTCCAAGAGAGCATGGATGTTCCCAAGGAAATAACCAAACATGCAAACTATGACTTACATGCACGGGTGTCCACATAAGTATTTGTCTTAGTGGCATGAAGTCAGAAGCAGTCCTTAAGTTCCAGGCTGGCAGGAAGACTTTTACAATTCAGTATTGTGCAATCATTAAAACTAATACTTAACAACGTGAGAAATAACCACAATAAAACGTTCAATGTAAAAAGCAAGATGAAAACTACAGATAACAAACCATGTTAGAGCATGTATGCATTACATTTGCACAGAAGAAGACTTGGAAAAAACACTCCAAAATATTAAGAGGAGCTACAAACACTGGCTAGTGAAATCAAGAGTGAACATTAAATTTATTTTTTATTCTTATTTCTTAGTTATCATTTATATCTTTTTACTTATTTATCTCTTATTTATTATTATCTCTTTTTTCCCAAAATTTCCATTATACACATGGATTGCTTTTACAACTAGATAAAAGCCATTGTAAAAAATGTAATTGATGTATTTCTTTATAAATTCTAAATTGTTTTTAAACAATTGTAATTTGTTCATTCACTGACTCATAAATATCTGGAAACTTTGTTCCTTTTCTTTTGACTCATGACAACTTCAGGAGTTAAATTTCTAACTTAACACGGAGAACAGAAAGACCGGATGCCTCAGTGAATCATATGCAAAGACAAAAAAGAGTGAAACAGGTTCTTACCCTCTGAACATATTTGTATGAAGGAAAACCAACTTAAAATACCTGGTTTTTCTAATGTATATCTTTTTCATGTGGATTGTGTGGACCAACTTAATACTGTAGCTTATTAATAATACTAAGGGTTTAGACGACCCATCCGCAAGCCCACCCAGTTAATGTAAATGTCACACACACGCATGAATTCCCCTGGCAGAGTTCCCCAGCCTTACAGCAACTGATGTCGTCCAGCTGGCTAAGGCAAAAGCGAGCAACAGCGTAATCTCTGTGTGTGTGTGCTCAGTCGTGTCCGACTCTGTGCAACCCCATGGACTGTATTCTGCCAGGCTCCTCTGTCCATGGGATTCTCCAGGCAAGAATACTGGAGTGGGCTGCCATTTCTTCCTCCAGGGGATCTTCCCCACTCAGAGATCAAACCTGGGTCTCCAGCATCTCCTGCATTGACAGGCTGATTCTTAACCATGGTGCCACCTGGGACGCCCAGAGTAATCTCTACGCTATTTGAAAAGGAAATGAAGGCAGTTCCAAAACCTGAGGCTGCCGCCCTCGAGCCTGGGTCACGGGACATCACCGTGAGTTCGGCCAGCACAGCAGCTCCGTATGGGAGACCATGTTGCACTGGCAGATTCAGAGAGGAAAACACACGTTAATCTGTTTTATCATTTGTTTCTCTGACTTTGTATATTTGATAAATAATTCCATATGGCCAAAAAGAAAACTTCCATAAAATCTTGTTACTAGTAAGCCACCTGACCAATTAAGAGATTTTCTCTTTCATTCCTTAATTGAGCTAAAATAAAACTGAATAAAGAAAGTGCATGAAGCAAAGTGTACGTACAGATGCTCTGGCAACAAAGTGACCCCAGTCCCTCTCTAAACTCTGCTAAAATTTTAAAGCCAGTTTCTCAGTAATGTGGATGGGGTATCTCCTACAGTTTGGCAGCCGATGCCCTGCTCTCGATTAAAGTTCCTAAAGAGTGTTCAAGAAATTTCCAATGCTATCACAGACTGGATAGAAGCTTGTTTACTTTGGAAAAACAAGAGGCATAAAGGGTTACTGGGACCTATCCATTTGGTTTTCTAGTTTGTAATGGTAAGGTATACTTTCTTTTAATGGTTTTTCCAGTAGTCATGTATGGATGTGAGAACTGGACCAAAGAAGGCTGAGTGCCCAAGAATTCATGCTTTTGAACTGTGGTTTGGAGAAGACTCTTGAGAGTCCGTTGGACAGTAAGGAGACCAAACCAGTCCATCCTAAAGGAAATCTGTCCTGAATAATCATTGGAAGGGCTGATGCTGAAGCTGAAACTCCAATACTTTGGCCACCTGATGTGAAGAGCTAACTCATTTGAAAAGACCCTGATGCTGGGAAAGACTGACGGTGGGAGGAGAAGGGGACGACAGAAGATGAGATGGTTGGATGGCATCACTGACTCGATGGACATGAATTTGAGTAAACTCTGGGAGTTGGTGATGGACAGGGAGGCCTGGTGTGATGCAGTCCATGGGTCACAAAACGTTGGACACGACTGAGCAACTGAACAACACCAAACTTTCTGACACCTTGAGGCCCTCTCCAGTCCTTAGGCAGAGACATTCACTACTGACTTTGGAACAGACACCCTGGGGTGGCTGGTGGAGGCGGAGGTGGGGGTGGGAAGAGAAGGGTGTTTGAACGGAAGAGGAGGGGGAACATGGTTGTGTTCTGTCTGGGTTTCTGCTCTCAGAGAAGGGGTTTTAGTGTCTGTGAGTAAGCGTGAAGAAATCCACACTTTCAAGCTGTATGGAGACCTCAGTTTGGAACCAAGATTATGACCCCTCCCACCCCCAGCTGTGAAGGCTCTCCTGGGCCCCCATCCCCCACGGCCCCACCCCAGGCAGCTCCCTGCTCTGGGTGCTCCAGCTGGTTCTTGGTGACTCTGGACAGAGAAGACCAGAAAAGGCTCATGATGTAAGGGGGAAGGGTTTCTTCACAGGTACACACGGGTACACATAATCATGAGGACCCAAATATAGGAGAGAAATAAAAGCTCTTTCACAGAGTAGAATGCCAGCTAATACAGAAGAAGCAATGGAGTCAGAAAACCATCAATGGATGTTAAAACTAGTGGCTGAAAATGTGAGGAGGAAAATGGCATTTGTATTGTCTTGGGGTGCTTCCTCCCAAATAACATACTAATTCTGAAGAGGAGAGTAGTATCCTTGCACGGGGAACCTGGCCGACAGCACTTGAGCTGAGTGATGGAAACCAGCATCGCCACCGGAGCAGCAAACTGGCCTCACGTGTCCCGAGAAGGACACGAGGTTGCTACTGCGGTCTCCCTTCCAAACAGGCACCACCTGAATCCAACATCGAGGAAACGTCCGAGATCCAATTCTGCAGAAGAATCGGTCTGTACCTTTCCCAAACATCAAGAAACACGAAGAAAGCCTGAGGACCTGTTTCGGAGTACGGAGACAGGACCACTAAATGCAACAGGAGATTGTGGAACAAATCTCGACCGAGAAAAACATTGCTACCAGGAAGACTACCGGACAATTGACAGAATCAGAATACGGAATGTTGATTAGATAACAGTATTATATCAACGCTGAACTTCCTGGGCTTGATAACCACACTGCAGTGCTCTAAGAGACGGCCCTTGTTCTTAGAAAATACACGCCGAAAAAAAAAAAGAAAAATACACGCCGAAGCAGCTAAGAACGAGGGCAAAAGAGACAGCAGGGTGGGGAACAGAGATCTGATGATAGGAAACCAGTCTTTTCTCCACCCTGGAACTCCTCCCCAGGACTCTCAGAGACTGGGGCCTGCTGCTGGGGGCCGGGGGGTGGTCAACGGGAAGTGAAGCCCAGAACATTCCAGTAAAGGGAGAAAGGGTGTGTCCAACAGGGTCACTCCAACACAGAGACACCTAAAACACACACACACCCAACACATACACACACACCCCACATACACACACCACACACACACACAGACACCCACACCTCCCACATACACACACACACCACACACACCCCGTCACACATCAGATACACACACACCCTGCATACACACACCACATAAACACACACCCCCACACACACACCATTCTCACACCCCACACACACATCGCTGACACATCCTGCATACACATCCGAAACACACACACTCAACCCCACACACACATCAGATACACACACACCACACACACACCCCCATATATACACACACCACACACACACACTCTACATACACACACCCTGAATATACACATCCCACATACATACATCCTATACACATACATACACACACCACACACACCCCACATACACACACACACCACACACTCACACCCTCTCACACATCAGATACACACACACCCCGCATACACACACCACATAAACACACACCCCACACACACACACCACTCTCACACCCCCACACACATCAGATACACACACACCACACACACCCCCACATACACACACACCACATACACACTGCATACACACACCCTGAATATACACACCCCACATACACATATCCTATACACATATATACATACACCACACACACACCCCACATACACACCACACACTTACATCCCCCCATGCACATTGCTGACATCCTGCATACACACATACCCCCTCAATACACACACGCACCATGTATACCCTGAATATACACACCCCACATACACACACCTTGCATACACACACACACACACACCACACATATATACATACCACACACTCACACCCCCCCACACATCGCTGACACACCCTGCGTATACAAACACACACCCCAAATACACACATACCATACATACCCTGCGTGCACTCACCCTGCATACACACACCGTGTATACACACACCACACACACTGCATACACACACACTATACACACACACACACACCGCATACACTCCCACCATGCCCCACAGCACAGGGCCCACACACACGCAAACACAGGCCTGAACGAAGGACAGCCTGGGGCTTTGGGGAGTTCCTATACGCTCAGCCACGTTAATGTCTGCAGGAGCCCGGCTGACCCTGCAAACTCCTGAACGTCAGCGCTGTGCCTGATATCGCACTGCTGCTTTCTGGGCTGAGGGCAACAGTTCCCGTAAGTTCCTCTCCTTGTCTGTCCGCTTGTTTGTTCTGAGAGCTGGCTTGAAGGCACAGCTCTGGTGACGGCCGTCCCAGAAGCGTGTGACCACAGGGGCTTCCCAAGCTGCCTCCCTGCCGGGCTCCCTGTCTGCCCGCTCTGGCCTCTCTCCCCGACTGCAGGGGAAGACACCCTGCCCGCTTGGGCAGACTGTGTGGGGGTCTGTTTAGACTAGGTTGTACGGGAATCCTTCTCTAAAGCACGCCCTGCGGAAATACAGACACGTCTCAGAGAAGCAGTCTGAGAAGAGGGTACATGGCAGAGATGACAGGACCTGAAACTTCCTCCAGACACATCTCCATAAGCCTTAACGTAGTCAATAATTTAAGCACCAGCGAATCTAGACTCCAGAGGGATCTTGTTAAAGTGCAGATTCTGGCCCAGTAAGACTAAGTGGAGCCTGAGGTTCTGCATTTCTCACCAGGACCTGCCAACTCCGCCCACCTGCTTCTCAAAGACAGCGGTCCTGGTCGCCCATGATGTCAGCACCCGACACCAGGGCTGTGCGGCACGCTTACGTCTGTTTCTAAAAAAACAGAAAGCTCAGAGAGAAAACTGAAGCTCAGTGTGACCAAATCACTTTGCCAAGGTGACAAGGCGAGCAGATAAAAGGTAAAATTTAAATTCCAGCCTCTCCCACCAGATCACCCTGCTCCAGGGTCCTGTCCCCTATCCTCACCCAGGTCCCCAAGAGAACAGCCGCCCGCATGGGGGCCTGGAGGGGGATTGCTGAGCTGATGGCAGTCTCAGCCACATGGGCAGCAAGTGAGTCCCTGAGCTTTTGGACAGTTAAAATAGTTTCTTCAGTGTTTAAAAGAGGATATCAGCAAGTTGTTGTTCAGTCCTCAGTCATGTCCGACTCTTTGCAACCCCATGGACTGCAGCACACCAGAGTTTCCTGTCCTTCAGTATCTCCCTGAGCTTGCTCAAACTCATATCCATTGAGTCGGTGATGCCATCCAACCATCTCATCCTCTGTTGTCTCCTACTCCTCCTGCCTTCAATCTTTTCCAGCATCAGGGTCTGTTCCAATGAGTTGGCTCTTCCCATCAGGTGGCCAAAGTATTGGAGCTTCAGCTTCAGCACCAGTCCTTCTGATGAATACTCAGGGTTGATTTCATTTAGGATTGCCTGGTTTGATCTCCATGTTGTCCAAGGGACTCTCAAGAGTCTTCTCCAACACCACAATTTGAAAGCATCAATTCTTCAGCACTCAGCTTTTTTTATGACCCAACTCTCACATCCATACATGACTACAGCAAAACCCATAGCTTTGACTAGATGGACCTTTGTTGGAAAGTGACATCTCTGCTTTTTAATGCTCTGTCTAGGTTTGTCAAAGCTTTTCTTCCAAGGAACAAGCATCTTTTAATTTCATGGCAGCAGTCACCATCTGCAGTGATTTTGGAGGCCAGGAAAATAAAAACTGTCACTGTTTCCACATTTTCCCCCATCTGTTTACAATGAAGTGATGGGACCAGACGCCATGATCTTAGTTTTTTGAATGTCGAGTTTTAAGCCAGGTTTTTCACTCTCCTCTTTCACCCTTATAAAAAGGTCTTTAGTTCCTGTTCCCTTTCTGCATTAGAGTGGTATCATCTATATATATGAAGTTGTTGATATTTCTCCTGGCAATCTTGATTCCAGTTTGTGAGTCATCCAGCCCAGCATTTCATATGATGTACTCTGCATAGAAGTTAAATAAGCAGCGTGACAAAAAAGCCTAGACATACTCCTTTCTCAATTTTGAACCAGTCTGTTGTTTGATGTCTGGTTCTAACTGTTGCTTCTTGATCTGCATATAGGTTTCTTAGCAGATGGGTAAGGTGGTCTGGTATTCCCATCTCTTTAAGAATTTTCCACAGTTTATCGTGATCCATATAGTCAAAGGTTTTTACTCAGTCAATGAAGCAGATGTTTTTCTGGAATTCCTTGCTTTTTCTTGATCCAATGCAATTTGATCTCTGGCTCCTCTGCCTTTTCTAAATCTAGTTTGTATATATGGAAGTTCTCAGTTCACATGTTGCTGAAGCCTAACTTGAAAGAATTTGAGCATTACCTTACTAGCATGTGAAATGAGCTCAATTGGATGGTAGTTTGAACAGAGAAAGTTATAAATACACAATTTTAAGAGAATAATATATAGTTTAAAGCTAAACCTATTGAGAATGATCAATTTTCTGATTGTGTTATAGTATTACTGTGCTTTTTTTTTTTTTAAAGTGTTAGCTTCTTTATTTGATAATTAGTGTTGTATATATTCTACCTTCTGTGAGCACATTTAAATACAATAAAATTTTGGAGAACTAGAGATTTTGAGGTGTCACAGACTGTACTTCCAAATATCCCTCTCCATTTCTCCATATCCTAAAAAAATCCCTATTGATTACATTGCATATATTCTTGATCTTTTCTGGGTCATGCATCCCTTGGGTCCCTTGGGGAATCTAATATGGGAAATTCTGTGGTTGCTGTTGCTTTGCTTTGTTCTCAGAAGGTACTCTTCTGGAAGGTGCTTTCCAGAAGGTGCCCAGTTCTACAGACAGTACTAGGAGGTTATGGACCTCTTGAAATCCTCTATGGGCTCCTATGATAAGAACATGTGGTATCCAATCTGTAGGAGGGTGCCTAAGATTCCATAAAATGTGTCCTCCAGAAATGGTAACCATGGGTCCACCCACACTTTCTAGAGGGATGCATAAAGGAACAGTCCTTTCTTGCTTGCTTTTCAAACACCCCGAACTCCTACTACTGCTGAAGTAAGCAAATTCTTAAAAGAAGTTTTTGCAACTCAGCCAACACCTTGGAGTTTCCCTGGTCACTCAGTGGTAAAAACAAACAAACAAAAACCACCTGCCACTGCAGGAGATGTGGGCTCAATCCCTAGACTGGGAAGATCCCCCAAAGGAGGGCATGGCAACCCACTCCAGTATTCTTGCCTGAAGAATCCCACAGATAGAAGAGCCTGGTGGCCTACAGTCCATGGGGGTCACAAGAGTTGGACAAAACCGAGCAACTAAACAACAACACCTTGAATCCTTAAGCGATAAATAGCTCTGACCCTTCCACTTTAACAGTCCATAGGGTTGCAAAGAGTCAGACATGACTCAAGTGACTTAGCAGTCATGCTAACACTTTATCAACCCGATGTGAATTCATGGTCAAAGTCATTAGAAGGGCTGTATCAGCAGGGCTGTGCCAGCGATGACGATGTCAAAAAAATATGTAAACAGAAGAAAAAAGAATACTCGAGGCATTCTTCAAGAATACCAAGAGTACTTGAAGCCTTCCTGATTCTGAGCTCACCTCAGACTAACACAGCAAAGACGGGCTCTGGTTACCACGATCCCAAATCATTTCTAGTTGGGAGTGGAGGAGGGGAATGCGACGACACAGAAAAAATTACCCTTTGGCAATATTCGGCGGTTTATGTTTTTAAATACTTCAGCAATAGGGCTTCCCTAGTGGTGCAGTGGTAAAGAATTCACCTTGCAATGAAGGGGACAGGGGTTCCAACCCTGGTCCTGGAGGAGTCCACGTGCCATGGGACAGCTAAGCCCCTGCACCAGAACTACTGGAGCCCGAGCCCCTGGAGCCCGAGCCCCCTAGAGCCCAAGCCCCTAGAGCCCGAACCCCCTGGAGCCCGAGCCCCTGGAGCCCGAGCCCCCTGGAGCCCGAGCCCCTGCAGCCCGAGCCCCTGGAGCCCGAGCCCCCTGGGGCCCGAGCCCCTAGAGCCCGAACACCCTGGAGCCCGAGCCCCCGGAGCCCGAACACCCTGGAGCCCGAGCCCCCGGAGCCCGAGCCCCCGGAGCCCGAGCCCCCTGGAGCCCGAGCCCCTAGAGCCCGAACACCCTGGAGCCCGAGCCCCCGGAGCCCGAGCCCCCGGAGCCCGAGCCCCCTGGAGCCCGAGCCCCCGGAGCCCGAGCCCCCGGAGCCCGAGCCCCCTGGAGCCCGAGCCCCCGGAGCCCGAGCCCCCTGGAGCCCGAGCCCCCGGAGCCCGAGCCCCCTGGAGCCCGAGCCCCCTGGAGACCGAGCCCCTGGAGCCTGTGCTCTGCAGCGAGAGAAGCCACCGCAGGGAGAAGCCTGCACTCCGCAACTAGAGAGTCGTCTCTGCTAGAGAAAGCCTGCGTGCTGCAACAAAGCCACCACTGTCAAAAAGTAAATAAATTAGTTAATTAAATGAATCTTAAAAAAAAAATGTCATCACTAGCTACCATTCTCAGTGACCCGTGGTCAATAAGGTAACCAAACATAAGGTTCTTTCTTGGTTTGGGGAACCTGGACTGAAGATTAAAATACAGACAGTGGGCTGGTAGCCTTGAACCAACATTGTGGTCGGTTTTTCTTCTGCTGTTCGGTTCCCTTTTTATCTTAGTATAAAATAATATACAAGAGAATACCAACATTTCAGGTTTGAAATCTCCAGGCTTCCAGGAATATTCAGAGATCATTTTGCTCAAATTCCTCCACTGGGGAGAGGGAGGAACAGCAAGGGGAAGCGACTGTCTCAGTGTTAACACTTCCGGTGCTGGGAGCCATGTCTCTTTTGTTGGGAGAATATTAATAGATACACAATCTATGTGGGGCTAAAATAAATACTATGGGAAGGGAATCCCTAGAGCTGCCTCCCTCGGAAGGGCCTGGATCATCCTCCCAGAAGTGTTCTTTGTACACACACGCATAGATATCTGTTCATCCTTTTTTTTTTTTCATAGAAGAAGGACAATGGTAAACCCTCGCTGGCTCACTTTGGCTCTTGGTTTGAATTCTTTCCTGTTGATGTATTCAAATGTCCTTCCTTCTTCTAAACGGGCTACGTCGTATTCTCTGGACTGCTTCCGCTTATACTTTATTAAAGCTCTTTGCTAATGAGGTTCTTTCCAATGTTTGCTGTTCTTTCGCACCACAAGCCAAGTTGTGCCGATCAAATATACTTTAACTGTATGCATCATTTAGTACACTTCTCTCTCTCTTGTTTCCACCACTTGTTTTTCTGGAGACTTCCTACACTAGCAGCTGCTCTCCATCATTCTTATCTGTCACTTTGCTTTAGTTGCCTCCACAGGACTTATCACCACCTGAAACACAACGCATTTGCTTGTTCACTTTTTGTCGCTTGTCGCTATTAGAGTAGTAACTCCATGGGATCGGAATCCTTTATACAATAGTAACTCCATAGGATCGGAAACTTCACCTTTATTCGCTGCTGTGTTCTTAAAACAGAGAACAGTTATTGGCTTTTGGTAGGCGCTCAATAAATAAGGAATCAGTGAATGAATGCTTCACACATTTTTCCTATTGGATTACTGGTCTTCGTCTTACTGATTCATAAAAGCTCTTTATACGGCAATTAAATAAGACTTTGCCATTTGTCCTACTCACATGGTTTCCAGTGTGGTGTCTATCACTTCACTTTGTTGAGGGAATTCTTTCTGCCATTAAAGAATGGTTTAATTATTATATACTTAAGCATAACATATTTGTCTTTTATAACTTTCATGTTTTTTGTCTTGGTTTGAAAGGCTTTATACACTCCAGAGTTATTTTTAAAAACTTGTCTGGTACTTTCGTGGTTTGTTTTCTCGTTGGAATCTTTGATTCATTTGGAATTTATTTTGGCAAAGGTAGTGGCTATGTAATCAGCTTTGTTATTTTTTCCCAAATAGTTAGCCAGTTGATTCAACATGAATTAAAAAACAATTCATCCTTTCTTCATTGCTCCAAATGCCATCTTTATCATATATCAAACTCCCATAAATATTTACATCATATCTCATCTCTAGTCTGCTATGTTAACTTGCCTGTCCATTTCTTGGTTGGTACTAATTTATCTTAATTCGCTTTGCAATATAGTGATTTTCACATCTGGGTAGGGCTGGGCACTCCTTTTTGTCCTCTCTCCGCCCTAGATTTCCTGTCTATCCTCACGTGCTTATTTTTTCATAAGAATATCAGAAGCTACAGAGCCAGTCAACCCTCCCTCCAAAAGATGACCTTATTATTTTATTGCAACCAGATTATTTTACAGATTAATTTAGAAAGAAATGACATCAATACAAGAAGTGGTTCTACTGACTCCTGGATGTTTCCAAGCTCTCCCAAGCTCCTGATACACCCGAATGAAACTCAGTTCTCTTCAATGAAAGGATGATGGCTTCATTTGCAGGCATATGACGTTGGCAGAGATGACCGGAAGGCGGAGCTCAGCTGGAATTATCCCACAGACACCCTCCGTGTGGCTTCTCTAGCGTTTGGCAGCTGCAGGGTCGTCCAACTTCTTAGATGGTGGCTGGACTCAAGAGAAAGTGCTCAGAGAACATAGGGGCAGCTGTGTGGCCTCAGAAGTCCCCTTCCCCCATTTGCTACTGGTGAAGGTGCTCACGTGCCACCAAATTCAAAGACCTCCACCTCTTGCTAGGAGAGGGTCAGCGAATCTGTGGTCATGTTTTAAAACTATCGCAGCATCTATTAGTAGAAAATTGGACAGTTTCCTTCTTAATTACTTCTGACTTTTCTACCATTTTTCTTCCATGTCTCCCATTTCTTACTCTGGAAACACTGACATGGTTCAGAACTGGAAAGTAATTGCTTTTTGAAGTGAAGTTTTCTGTTGAGTTGCATTACTAACCCATGCCCAAGGGGGAAGCCATGTCCCCAGTGTGACTCTGGCTTTCTCTATCAGCGCCTTCTGCTCCCTCCCCCGATACCCACATGACAGCTGCTGGGATCCCCCTACCAGAGGTGTATAGGGGCAGAGAGAGTCAACTCAAACTCATCAGTTTTTAGCAATTTGTTATTTGGCATCAATTTTGTATATGGTTGGAAAGGGAACTAAAATGAAAAGTAAATGTTTTGAGAATTCATTGTGAAATGCAACCACTCATTCCAAAGACCCTCCCCACTCCCAGGGCTGGCTGCTATTTCTATTGACCCACAGCCTTCTTTTAAAGACCTTAAAGATGTGCCCAGGTAATTCACTGGGTACCCTACTAGATCATCCTCTTTTCTTCTATATTCCAGGGACAGCAGCAATATTTACTGAATACCCACTGCAAAGGTACTTTATATATGTTTATCATTGCATTTATTTTAAAAATTTATTGGGGAATAGTTGATTCACAATGTTATGTTAATTTCAGGTGTACAGCACAGTAAATAAGGTTATATGTATAGAGTTTTAGTTGCTCAGTCATGTCTGAGTCTTTGAGGACCCATGGACTGTAGCCCATCAGGCTCCTCTGTCCATGGAATTCTCCAGGCAAGAATACTGGAGTGGGTTGCCATTCCCTTCTCCAGGGGATCTTCCCAACCCAGGAATCCAACCCAGGTCTCCTGCATTGCAGGTAGATTCTTTGCCATCTCAGATTATATATATATATATATATATATATATATATATATATATATATACATACACACACACATCTATACAATCTTTTTCAGATTCTTTTCTCCTAAGGGTTATCACAGAACACTGAGTAGAGTTCCCTGTGCTCTATAGCAACTCCTTATTAGTTATCTATTTTATATACAGTAGTGTGTGCATATTACTGCATTTAACCCTAACTTCAAGGGTGGGAATTGCCCAGTCCATTTTAGAGCTGAGAGCACTGCTGCTCAGAATGATGAACTGAATTGTCTGAGTGTCTCAGAGCTCAAATGTAGTGAGCTATTCCCACATCCTTGCGATAAAAAACGCAGCCTTCTTACCAAGAGCATTGGCATCACCTGGGAACTTGTTAGAAATGCAGAACCTGGGTCCCAACCCAGACCTACTGCATCAAAGCCGCATTGTAACAAGGCCCCCAGGTGAGGTGGACTCGCCTTAAAGTTGGAGGAGCACCGCTCTGTGTCCCCGAGATCTTCTGGCTGGAGGTCCATGGAGAGCTGCTAAAATATACTAATGCCCGAGTTCCCTGCCTGTTTCTCAATGCCGGTTTAATTGGACTAGGGTGTGACCTAAGCATTAGGATTTTTCCAAGCTTCCTGGGTGGTTCTAACATGCAGTTAAGTTAGAACCATGGCTAATACAGCTCACTTGGTACTAAGTATATCCTGTATCTTGCCAGTTTGCTTTTTAGCATTTTTATACATGGTCTATGTCCCCAACACAAATATATTTTATATAACAGCTCTCTTTCCAGGGTAGTTTCTTGCAGAAAATAAGCACTCAGTAAACACTGGCTGCTATCGCCCTGGTGAAAACTGTGCCTTGATTGGTCTGCCGTGGGGCCGGGGCACCACTGTTTTTGGCAAGGTGCCTCACGTGACTCTATTGTGTCGTCAAGGTTGAACACGACTGGGTTGGCTCCTGAAGCTCCAGCTGGCGGTTGCTATGGAGAAACTGGGGTGGAGGAGTGCCAAATGTTCTCATTTCTGAAGAAGAGCCTCAAAATCCAGAGTTTAGAATAAATGTTGTCAACAAATTTAGGTTTTTGAAAAAACTTCATGCAAGTAAAATAAAGCGCATCTGTTTGTCTGTACGTGTGCATCTGGTTAGGGATACAGGAAAGTCAGAAAGTTTAAAGTCATTCCCTAGGGGGGTCCATGACCCCCTCAGAATCTGATGGTTATAAACGCCACCACTCCAGCCTTGGAAAACGCACGCCAGAATCATCGCACTTCACCAGCCTCGCTTAAGAGTCATTATAGCATTCCTGTCAACGGCGTAAGACGCAGCCCAAACCAGAGACTGTCAGACCTCGGAGAATCAGTACCTGTGCCTAATTTTGTGTTCTGCGCAATGTCTGGATGTGCCAACAGAACCAGGGGATGCGTGACAACAGGGAGGGGGCAGGCGGCGCTCTGCAGTTCAGTAGAGAAAGTCGGTATCAACAGGCGCTCTTGTCACGATTTCCGCCCGCTGCCTGAGCACCGCTTAGTGACAAAGCAAAACCAAGGAAAAGAGACCAAGATGAAAACCAGGACAGGAAATAAAGACATGCAAAAGAAAGATCACGGTCAGAGGGAAAGTGTTCTGCCTGGTTTCTGCCTCACCAGTGCCTCCCTCTGTCTGGGTTTGTTTGCCTGGATAATGAACAGCAGGGCTTCTACTGGAGCTGCAGGGAGGTGGGGGGCACAGATGAAGTAGCGGGGGCTTGGACCACACTGCCCATGATGTTCTCAGCGAAATGCTTCCAGGTGTTGAAGGCACCAGCACCTTCTGCGGATTTAACTGGGGCACGAGATGACAGGGGCCCCAACTATAACACTAATAACCCACATCCTGGCGTTTGTCTCATGGTAGCTAAGGATGCAGAGGCGAGCCCAGCATTGACATCAGTAACGATAATGATGCCACCATTGATAATCAGTGTGTGTGTGCAAACCCATGGAATGTGGCCCGCCAGGCTCCTGTGTTTGTGGGATTTCTCCAGGCAAGAATACTGGGGTGGAACAGACTTTTGGACTCTGTGGGAGAAGGTGAGGGCAGGGTGATTTGAGAGCATAGCATTGAAACATGTATATTATCATATGTGAAACAGATCGCCAGTCCAGGTCTGATGCATGAGACAGGGTGCTCAGGGCTGGTGCACTGGGATGACCCTGAGGGATGGGATGGGGAGGGAGGTGGGAGGGGGGGTCAGGATGGGGAACACATGTATACCTGTGGCTGATTCATGTGAAGGTATGGCAAAACCCACCACAATACTGTAAAGTAATTAGCCTCCAATTAAAATAAATTAATTAAAAAATAAATAGAAAAAAAAATACATGGTGTCTCCACTGGGTTGGGGGGGCGGGGGCGGAGACTTTACTCTAAAAAAAAAAGAAATAAATAAGAACACTGGGGTGAGCTGCCATTTCCTTCTCCAGGGAATCTTCCCCACCCAGGGATCCAGCTGACATCTCTTACGGCCCCTGCACTGGCAGGCGGGTTCTTTACCACCAGCACCACTGAGCCCGTGTACCACAACTACTGAGCCCGCGCATCACAACACTCAGGCCTGAGCACCCTAGAGCCTGGACTCCACACCAAGGGAGTCACTGGAACGAGCAGCCTGCGTTCGCACCCAAGAGTAGTCCCTGCTTGCCACGACTAGAGAGAGCCTGGGCACAGCAGCAGAGACACAGCACGGCTAAGGCAAATACAATTTTAAAAAAAGTAAATAAAAGACAAGTCAGATCTTGCTCTCCTCTCCATAGAACACTTTATGGCTCCCATCTGACTCTGTGTCGGGCACGAAGCCCATCCCTCAGCTGGCAAAGTCCCCACCTCCCTCTCCACCTATTCTTTCTCTGACCTCACCTCCTCCCCTTCCCCGTCCAATGCCAACTCCTCTAACGTCAAGGAACTCTGGCTATCCCTCAAACATGTAGTCTCTGTGCTGTGTGCCCTGAGTTGGGATGCTCTTCTCCAGACGTCACAAGCGTCCTTCCTGACGTCACAAGCGTCCTTCCTGCCGTCATCTTACTGAGTTCTTCTCAGACCACTCTTTAAAACTGTATCTCCGTACTCCCCTCATCACATCCTGACATCCAGTTCTCTACTGATTTTTTTTGTCTGTCATCCACTATGCAGTAAGGTTCATAAAAGCAGAGGTTTCCTTCTGTTGTGTTCACTGCTGTATTCCCAGTGCCTAGAAGAATGCTAGGCACATAACTGGTGCTCAATAAATGCTTTTAGAATGAATAAGTGAATGAATTCAATCCCCACAACAGTCCTAAAAGATAGGCAATCTCATAATCCTGCTTTTACAATGTATGAAGTTTAAAGAGGCTGCAGTGACCCAAGATCACAAACGAGAAATTCCTAGAGAGGAGATGTGAACCTTGGACCATTTGACACCAAAGTTCAAAACACTTCCTGACCTACTCTGTTGTTATTTTAACCATTCTGGGCCTTTCTTGGGAAATAATAATTACAATAATTATAATCTAGAAGTGGAGCTGTATTTGATGTAGTTGGAACTAGGGCAATTACTGGAAGCTAGTGAGAAAAGGAAACACTATTTTTGCTCCCTCTGATTAGGGAAATTCTTAATTTTTAGAGCAGTTGCTACCATTTCTTGAGTGATCATGTGTTGAGAAATTGGACCTTCTGAAGTATTACAGTGATGGGAAATAAATCAAGGTTTAGCAAGTCCTATTTCCTTGGGGTAAGTAAGTCAAGGGCCACTTTGAACCTTAAATTGCTCAAGAATTTCATCTACTACGAGCCAGTGGCAGGAATTTGAACCCAAAGACATTGTAGAAAATGACCACATGTAATGCAAACATGGCGGTGGGAGTCTTAAAGGATTCTGTAGAAAGTCCGTTAACTTGGCCTTGAAGACCACTCCAGCACTCCCCAATCTAAGAATAAACTGGATAGAACTCAACTCATGCCTAACACAGGATGCCTGAGGAGGCTGAATGTGCCCAAAGCCTTGGGGGCACTTGGTAAAATATTAAGCCATCTACTTGAGACAGCTTTCAGTGGGTCAAAGTGCTTAGTCCGTAAGGCATTAATTTATAGAGTGTTTGGCCAAACCAAAAAGCGAAGTTCAAAGAAAGGAGGACTGAGACATTTTCTCTGGGGGAAAAAAAAAGGCTTTCAAAGACCTTTCGAAAATGGTCTGAGAAAAGATACACAGCAGAAAACATCTTTTGGCAAATACGTGATGAATTAGATGAGATGTGTCTTAAGTTTCTAATATAATTTAAAGACAAGAAATACATTGGTGGCTTGACATTTTAAGCTCACTATTAATCCACGTGTCTGGCGTACATTGTCGTGTGCATGCATGGTCCTGTGCGTGCATTCTCTATACGTGGTTGTGCTTTTGTGTACTTTACTGTACAGTAGAGTATGAATGACTGAGAGACTTCCCTTTCACTTTTCACTTTCGTGCATTGGAGAAGGAAATGGCAACCCACTCCAGTGTTCTTGCCTGGAGAATCCTGGGGACGGGGGAGCCTGGTGGGCTGCCGTCTATGGGGTCGCCAAGAGTCGGACACTACTGAGCGACTTAGCAGCAGCAGCAGCAACAGTATGCATGCATGCTGCACTGCTCAGTCATGGCCAACTCTCTGCAACACCACGGGCTGCAGCCCGCCTGGCTCCCCTGTCCATGGGATTCTCCAGGCAAGAATACTGGAGCGAGGTGTCACGCCCTCCTCATAGTACTGTATAGAGAACAGTAATACAGTATCTTTCAAGCTGGATCCGCAAGAGGATGACTTCACTGAACTCCTTGCTGCATAACACGAGGAGCTTACTAATGAAGACCTGATGGAACCGGAGGCCCAGAGAAAGGGCAAAGAGAGTCAGGAGGAAGAAATAACTGAAGAACCAAAGAAAAATAAACCAGGGAGACAGAACTTACAGGGATGGTAGCATAGGAACATGCATAAAATGCAAACAGACACATATCAAAGACCAGCTACAGTGAAGGGTTCCCACGAGTATCCTCAATCATCCGATACGTCACTGGAGCGATGACCTGATTAAGCCAAACTAAGCAATAATGTAGGGCTTCAGGACAGAAGGAAATCACCTTTTCTAAATGCCTACTATGTGTTGGGCATTTCATATTTTAATAATAATAATAGCTAATATTCAGTGAAAGCCTTCAAGACTCAACTTCCCACAAATTATTTCCACTGCTTACAATGAGCAATCCTCGGAAGCAGCAGTTAGTGGCATTTTACAGATGCAAAAACTGAGATTTGAAAAGGTCCAATAACTTGTTCCACATTTCCTAGTTATAAGCAAATCAGAATCCAATACAGCCTCAAATCCTTCTGCTTTGCCACTTGTCTGAAACAAGACAAATTATGTGATTTACACTGCTTCCTAGAGAAAGGGCTACTGAGACTGTTCACAAGAAAATCTACAAAGATAAAAAGAAGCAAATAAGAGAGGTCTACCATTGCAGCTTATACCTTTGATGACAAACAAGTGGAAAAAGTAGGCCTTGGGAGAATCTGATGGACATAACTTAAACGCTGAAAAAACTTTTGGTGTTGCTTCAGAGAAATAACAAATAAGCAAATTACATCACTTTGCAGTGAGATAAAAACGTATAGACGTGTGTACATCTATGTCTGTATTTTCCATACCAGAAAGGGCATGTTTTTCTAATTTTACGCATCCTAGAATCTTATTTAGACATGCATAGCATATGCCAGAAGTGAAGGATTCCTCATGTCTAGTATATTAGAGGTGAATGGCTCCATTCAGAAACATATTTCCAAGCTCTGTGTTTAAAAGAAAAATCATTTACCTGCCACCTGATTAGCCGGACCAATTTTGTTCATCTAGGAGCATTATTTCCTGCCTTTTCCACCAACAGTTACTGGAGAAAGGGCAGCATTCCAGCAAAGAGCCATAGCGTCAAAGTCAGGCCCGTGAACCCAAGGCACTCGGGGGGCGCAGGAACAGGCTGGGGTGCAGGGGGTTCTCCCCGGCCACGCTGGAAACAGCCTGCAGAGAGGGAGCCTCGCACACCACAGTCGCCAGCCAACTCTGTGTCGCTGGACTCGACAAAAACACACATTCCCAAGCTCCTCCACAGACTGTCATTGCTGCTGTCCAGTCGCCCAGTCATGTCCGATTCTTCGCGACCCCGTGGCCTGCAGCACACCAGGCCCCCCGTCCCTGCCCACCTCCCGGAGTTTGTTGAAGTTCATGTCCGTTGAATTGGGGGTGCCATCCAGTCATCTCATTCTCTGCCGCCCTCTTCTCCTTCTGCCTTCAATTCTTCCACAGGCTAGAAGTGCTTAAACTACTGTATTTTATTATTATTTTTAATTAATTTGTTTTTAATTGGGGGAGAATTGCTTTGCAACCTTGTGTTGCATGCATCAGCATGCATCAGCCATAGGTCCACACAGGCCCCCGCCCTCTTGGACTCTCCTCACCCCTCACCCCTCCAGGCTGCCCCAGGGCACCAGGCTGAGCTCCCTGGGCCACACAGCAGCTCCCCACTAGCCACCCGTTTCACATACGGGGATGTATTTCAGCGCTACCCTCTCAGTTCGTCCCACCCTTCCTGCCCTCACTGTGTCCATAAGTCTGTCCTCTGTCTGAGTCTCACAGCACCACCCCCCCAAAAACACACACACACAAAAAAAACAGAAGCAGTATTGTAACAAATTCAAAAAAGAATTAAAAATAAAATAAAACAAACCTATCTGCAGGGCAGGAATATTTCATTATCATTTAAAAAAATTCTTTATTAAACATTAAAATATCAAAATAATTTTTATGTGGCTTCTGGAAGTTCATGAGATAAACAGATTCATCTTGAGTATATTTTTCTCCTCACTAATAATCTCGATGTATTGGCAAAGCATTATAAAGAAACTTAAAGTACTTTTATCACATTGGGTAAACCTAGAAAGAAGAGAAGAACACAAGAACTTCTAATGAGGGTATTTTGACCTCAACACATTTATTAGCTAAAAGTGTATATAATGTAGTTGGAAGGGCAGAATTATTTAACTGGCTACTTCCAATATTAATCCACTGGGCTAGGCAGACATCTGCATGTTAAACCTATTATTACCTTTTCCAAACTGAAAATCAAAATGTGACTGACAAGTATAGGAATACTTAAATAAAATGGGAAGAGACATTTGAAATTACAACTGTTCTTGGGCTTAGAGAGTGTCATATAGAGTAAAGCAAATCAGAAAGAGAAAAACAAACATCATATATGAGAAAACCACATTCATCGCAGCACTATTTACAATAGTTAGGACATGGAATTGGAGAAGGAAATGGTAACCCACTCCAGTGTTCTTGCCTGGAAAATCCCAGGGACAGAGGACCCTGGTGGCTGCAGTCCATGGGGTCACACAGAGTTGGACACAGAGGAAGTGACTAAGCAGCGGGACCCGGGAGCCACCTAGATGCCCATCACTAGACGACTGGACAAAGAAGATGTGGAGCATATATACAATGGAATATCACTCAGATATAGAAAGGAATACATGTGAGTCAGTTCTAAGGTGGTGGGTAAGCCTAGAGCTTATTATACAGAGTGAAGTAAGAGAAAGAGAAAACCAAATATCGTATATTAACACATATATACAGAATCTAGAAAGATGGTACTGATGTTCCTATTTTCAGGGCAGCAAAGGAGATGCAGACAGAGAGAGCAGACTTGTGGATACAGTGGGGGAAGGAGGGGGCGGGATGAATTCAGAGAGTAGCACTGAGATGCATACATCACCATATGTAACAGAGACAGCCAGTGGGAACTTGCTGTGTGACACAGGGAGCCCAAATCAGGTGCTCCGTGGCAACCCTGAGGGGTGGGAAGGTGTGGGAAGTGGGAGGGAGGATCAAGAGGGTGGGGATGTGTGTATACCTGTGGCTGATTCATGCTGATGTACAGCAGAAAGTAGTACAATATTGTAATTACCCTCCAATTAAAAATAAAATAAAATTAAAAAAACCCAAATACTGTATATTAACATATACAGTATGTGGAATCTAGGGGGCTTCCCTGCTGGCTCAGACAGTAAGGAGTCCACCTGCCAATGCAGGAAGAATATATAAAAATGGTATACATGATCTTATTTGCAAAGCAGAAATAGAGACACAGACGTAGAGAACAGAGGTATGGACATCAAGGGAGAAGAAGGGGTGGTGGGATGAATTGGGAGATTGGGACTGACATAGACACACTGCTGATACTCTGTGTGAAACAGAGAAGTAAACAGATAAGTAATGAGAACCTGCTGCACAGCACAGAGAACTCTACTTAACTCACTGTGGTGACTGAATCGGAAGGAAATCCAAAAAGGAGGGGACACAGGTGTACATATAGCTGATTCACTTTGCTGTGGTAGAAACCCGTACAACATTGTAAAGCAACTGCGCTCCAATACAAACTAATTAAAAAAAAAAAAAAAAAAAAAAAAAACCATTCTTGGAGAACCAGATCATGTAATTCTACCTACAGAGTTTCACTGTAATCCAAAGGTGTCCGTCAATGTAGAGATCAGCCCTGAAAAGACACCTCTGTCTAGTTCTAGATGGTGGAAGCAGAGATACACCCAATGAGTCAATGGACACTCCACACACAACCATGGCTGAATCATAGCTGACTCAATCCACAATGATCAAGCATCTTCCTCACGTTCTAACTGTGGCCATTTGCGCAGCTCCTGGGGACTCAGAAGTGCCCATCTAGGGCAGACCTGAGTGAGTTGCACGAGCCAGAGCTTCCCCTCCACATCCCCTCCGCCCACCTCTCCCGCAGGCCACCACCACCCTGAGCCTGGGGAAGGTCACGGCCAGCTGGGGGCCCTGGAGTGAGAGGCTGAGGCTGCCCGTGTGGCTGGCCATCATCACCGCCTCTGGCCCACCAACCTGTCAGCTTGTGCACGCCGATCGCTTTAAGGACCTGGAGTTACGGGATCTGCACTGGCATTCCTCAGCTCTTGGGTTTCATATCCAGTTTTCCTGTGACTATTCCATAGCTGCCCTTCTTAAACAACACTTGCCAGCATTTATGGGACCGATGGTGCAGCCAGATTTCCTTCAACGACTGTGTAGTGAGCCTCGGTTGTCCACTAGGAAGTGAGCTGGTGGGTGAGGAGTAAAGCTGACTCTGATGGTAGAGTCCTCACCTTTAGAGACTCAGCTGATTGGGAGGAGCTTGCACTGTTCCAGAACCACTGGGAAGGGCATGGGCGGAGCTCAGTGAGGACCCCGAGGAGGGAGGGAACGTGTACACAGGGCAGAGGTCAGGGCGGTGGTGACATGGAGAAAGTGACAGTGTTAGTCGCCCAGCCGTGTCTGACTCTTTGCGACCCCATGGACTGTAGCCCACCAGGCTCCTCTGTCCATGGGATTCTCCAGGCCAGAATGCTGGAGTGGGTTACCATGCCCTCCTCCAGGGGATCTTCCCGACCCAGGCATTGAACTCGGGTCTCCTGCTTTGCAGGTAGATACTTTACCATCTGAGCCAGACCTGGTCAACTCAGAAAAGGGATGGGAAAACACTTCCATATATTAAAAAAGAAAATCTGCTGCGGTTTAGGCTGGAAACTACAAAGGAGGGTGAAGACCCTGTGGTCTTTATCAACCACACTGGGATTAACAGGGGCATGAAATAAGCATCCTCTGGGCTCCCCAGCAGTCAGGCTTGCTAGGGCAGGGTGTGTGGGCCATAGGAGGCCAGCCTTTGTGCTGGGCTCAGACTGGCTGGGTTCAAGTCCTGCTCTGATGTGTAGGCCGAGAGACTGTGGCCCAAGTGCTCGAGTCTCCTGTTTTCTCACCTGTGACAGGGGCACCAGGGCATGTAGCACGTTTGAAGGTTTCCCCCTTGGGTGGTATTCGGAAAGACTCCTCCCAGCAGACAGAGCACAGACAGTAAAGTGTCTACACTCGGGCAGGACTTGCAGAAAATCTGGAAGGGGTGAGATGATGAATAAACTGCAAATGCCTTGGGGCCAAATGTTGAACTAGCATCGGGAAACAGAAACGGCAACTTGGACTCAACACCAGGGAGAGCTTAAACATGAGACCGATGCGAAGCCAAAATCCTCAAAGGGACTTGAATAGCCCCTAGTTGGTGTAAGAACAGGTCGAGAGCTAGACCTGGTTTGTGGGTCACAGTTTACTGAACCCCGATATAAGATGATAATCATTATGTTTAACCATTACAACTGCTTTATGATTTAGAAAAGCTTTCCTGCATGTTATCTGATTTGATCTGTATAACAAATCCTATAAACTAAGTCAAAGGCGGAAAAACCTTTGTTCTGTTGGACACAATGTACCAACCAATAAAACACACAATACCAAAAAAATTAATGCTAGGTATAAACCAGAGATTAGCTACACTCTACACTGCTATAGCTTCATAAAAGGAGGAAACAGAGAGGTTGAGGGGAAGTTGACCATGCTCTTTTCGGTGCCACTATGAGCATCAGTTGAACTACCCACAAAAATGAGATCACCTGTTTCGACCAAGTCGTGTCCTCTTTCCTGTCTTCAAACATGGATGTCCTTTCCTGCTGAAGCCAGTAAAAGCTGTGGTTCAACACGCGGCTGGTGGCCACCTTCACTACACTGCTTTCCTGGCAATGGCCACGAAGAACACAAAATTCACGTGCACCTGAACTCAACGTCCAAGGATTTCCCCTCCCCACTTTGTTTGTGCAAGGAAGACTTCCCTCATTTGGCGGGATTTACACAGCATATTGGTTTCCCACATGGCTCAGTGGTTAAAAAATTCTGCCTGCCAATGCAGGAAACATGGATTCGATTCTTGGGTTGGGAAGATCCTCTGGAGGAGGGAATGGGTACCCACTCCAGCATTCTTGCCTAGAGAATCCCATGGTCAGAGGAGCCTGGTGGGCTGCAGTCCATGGAGTCGCAAAAGAGTCAGACACAACTGAGTGACTAAGCGCACACACACAGCATATTAGACCTGAACTGCAACTCAGAAATTGCCTCGTTTAAATGTTGTGTTTGTAAGTGGAGCCGAGAGAGGTTCAGAGGGACAGACTGGACCGTAAACAGCGATCATGTATTAGTTGTTGAGTATATAAGGCACTGTAAATATCATGTAGATATCACCGTCAGTGAATCAGACTCCTAAGCGCACTGGCAAACACGGATAAACACCAGTGCGGGAAGTAAAGAAGCAAGGATGGGGGAGGCAGCCTCATATTTGCCACATGTGGCACCAGTGGAGGGGCTTTCCTGGGGCTCAGACAGTAAAGAATCCGCCTGCAAAGCAGGGCCCCTTCCACACAGCATCTGATTTAATTATCTGTCTCCAGGCTGTATTGGGATTTTGCAAAAGAGGGTGAGGAGATCCAGCAATGCATTCCAGCCCTGCTAGCTGGTGAGTGGCCAAGCTGAGGTTTGAATTCAGGTCTCTACTGACTTCAAGGTACCTTGTGTGCACAGCCTGCTTCCAATGCAGGACCTCTGCATTTGGGAAGAAGGGCGGAAAGGAAGGATAAAGAGAAAATACTAGTAAAATCAACTTCATTGTAAGACATCAGATGATAAATGTCCATTCATCTGAACTTAACCACGGGGACACTATTTCACCCCAGGCTGGGGCATTTTTAACACTCTCCTCCTCTAAACAACAATTTTTCCAACAATAATCATAACATGTATATTTCACATCACTAAAAATCATACTAACCAAACAACAATATTGTAACTCGCAGTGTACGCTCTGTTTCACTGTTTTATGTTTAAAACACAAACGAAAATTCCACGTGGTCACATAGTATAATAGAACTGAAGTAACTCAGGTTCTGCTTCTTTGACTGTTGTCCTCAGGCTATCTTTGTTTATTCTGGAATTATTTAAATGCTAACTACATACTGCCCCAAGGGTTGGAGAGAGAAATGGTGCTCAAGACACTGAACATCCTTCCAACTGCTAAGGACTGACTCTCAAAACCGAGGTGTACAGCTGAGTCCTGTATGTTGGTACCAACTGGGTACCCAGGAGTTCTCCAAATTAACTTTCAAGTGAATTCATGTTTACCAAAATATAAATTATAACATGTGCTACGTTGAAACTGAAATACATGCTAATAAAACTCAACAGTAATGGCAGCAATTGTTTGGACTTAGATCAACATGATATATCTTTTAGGGGGAGTGTTTTAATACTAGAGGGTTTCCCTGGTAGCTCAGTGGTAAAGAATCCACCTGCCAACACAAGAGATGCAAGTTCAATCCCTGGGTTGAGAGGATTCCCTGGAGATGGAAATGGCAACCCACTCCAGAATTCTTGCCTGGAGAAGCCCATGGACAGAGGAGTCTGGTGGGTTACAGTCTATGGGGTCACACAAGCATCGGACACGACTTGGTGACTAAACAACAACAGCAGCTATTTTAATTACTGAGATTCTTTAGAACAGGGCATGAGGATGATCAGAGCCAACTGACATTTCATTGGTTCGATTACTTTTAGACTCTGTAAACAGCACACCCCTCACTGCCTGCTGTGCGAGGACAGGCCATGTCCACCCCTTGCCCTCGCGATGCCTCTGTGCTGAGGTCTGCATCTTGGACAAAGGTGGACGGATGACTATTCTTTCTGGCAGGCTCCATTATTTCACACACCCTGGACTCCACTGGCTTGACTGGGTCGGAATGCGTCAGGAGGATGACTAAGGCGGTCATGTGTGGTGTGTGGACGTCCATAGGCCTGAAAAAACGAGGAGGAGACCCTGCGATGAGCAACACACGCTCAGCATAGCCAGTCAGCCGCGGAGGGACCAACAGGGGAAAACGCTCCCTTGTGGCAGACGAGTCTTGAGGCAGCCACCGGTCCGGGGAAAACCCCGTAAAACAAAGTGAATAATGACAGAGACTCTCACCAGGCATAAGCCTTATGGTCACAGCTTCTCAATGCCAGCTTTACCTCTGACTCTGACAGACCCCATGGGTTCCCCTCATGGGGAGGTGGCTTTAATTTTAGCTTTGGCCCCCCCGGCTCCAGGTTCACTCCAGGATCAAGATCCTAACTGAAATCAACGCTTGAATTTAGGCCATGTGGCAATTAGGCTCATTCTTTGTTTTCTAAGTTTTTTTTAATTGGAGGATAATTGCTTTCCAGTGTTGTGTTGGTTTCTGCCATAAAACGTGAATCAGCAATAAGTGTGTGTACATATATATTTCCCCTCCCTCTTGAGTCTCACCTCTCTAGGTAGTCAAAGAGCACTGAGCTGAGCTCCCTGTGCTATTCAGCAACTTCCCACTAGCTACCGATCTTCCACTGGTGATGTACGTGTGATAGTGCTACTCTCTCCTCTCATCCCACATCTCCTTCCCTGGCTGTGTCCACAGATTTATTCTCTACATTTGTGTCTCTATTCCTGCCCTGAAAATAGGTTCATGAGTACCGTTTTTCTAGATTCCATATATATATACACACATGTGCACACAATATTTGTTTTTCTATTTCTGACTTACTTCACTCTGTATAATAGACTCTAGGTTCATCCACCTCAGTTCAACTGACTCAAATTCTTTCCTTTTTATGACCGAGTAATATTCCATTGTATACATGTACCACAACTTCTTCATCCATTCATCTGTTGATGGACATCAAGGTTGCTTCCATGTCCTGGCTATTGTAAACACTGCTGCAATGAACACTACATTGAGGTAATGTGTCATTTAATAAAGTCAAGGGATACAAAATTAATACACAGAAATCCCTTGCATTCCTATACACTAACAATAAAAAAATCAGAAGGAGAAATTAAGGAAAATCCTACTCACCACTGCAGCAAAAAGAATAAAATATCTAGGAATAAACCTGCCTAAGAAGACAAAAGGAGATCAGTCCTGGGTGTTCATTGGAAGGACTGATGCTAAAGCTGAAACTTGAATACTTTGGCCACCTCATGCGAAGAGTTGATTCATTGGAAAAGACTCTGATGGTGGGAGGGATTGGGGGCAGGAGGATAAGGGGACGACAGAGGATGAGATGGCTGGATGGCATCACAGACTCAATGGACATGAGTTTGAGTGAACTCTGGGAGTTGGTGATCGACAGGGAGGTCTGGTGTGCTGCGATTCATGGGGTGGCAAAGAGTTGGACACGAATGAGCGACTGAACTGAACTGAACTGAAGAAGACAAAAGACCTGTATGCATAAAACTGTAAGACATTGATGAAAGAACGCAAAGAAGTCTTTGGAGAGATATATTGTGTTCTTGGATTGGAAGAAGCAATATTGTGAAAATGACTAAATGACTATACTACCCAAAGCAATCTACAGATTTAATGCAATTCCTATCAAATTACCAATGGCATTCTCTGCAGAACTGGAACAAAAAATTTTACAATTTGTATGGAAACACATAAGATCCTGAGTCGCCAAAGCAATCTTGAAAAAGAAAAATGGACCTGGAGAAATCAACCTTCCTGACTTCAAACGATATTACAAAGCTACAGTCATCAAGATAGTATGGTACTGACACAAAAACATCAATATAGATCAACAGAACAAGAGACAAGGCCCACAGATAAACCCAGGCACCCATGGAGACCTTATCTTTTACAAAGAAGGCAAGAATATACAATGGAGAAAACACACCCTCTTCAATAACTGGTGCTGGGAAAACTGGACAGCTATGTGTAGAAGAATCAAATTAGAACACTTCCTAACGCCATACACAATAATAAACTCAAAGTCAATTAAAGGCCTGAATGTATGGCCAGAAGCTATAAACTCTTGGAGGAAAACACAGCCAGAACAGTCTAACATACATCACAGCAAGATCCTCTTTGACCCACCTACTAGAGTAATGGAAATAAAAACAAAATAAACAAATGGGACCTAATTAAACTTAAAAGCTTTTACACAGCAAAGGAAACTATAAACAAGATGAAAAGACAACCCTTAGAATGTGAGAAAATAATTGCAAATGAAGCAACTGACAAAAGAAATTATCTCCAAAATATACAAGCAACTCATGCAGCTCAATATAAAAAAAAAACCTAATAACCCCATCAAAAAATGGGTGGAACACCTAAACAGACATTTCTTCAAAGAATACATATAGTTGGCCAATAAACACCTGAAAAGATGCTCAACATTGCTCATTATTAGACAAATGCAGGTCAAAACTACAATAAGTGATCTCCTCACACCGGTCAGAATGGCCATCATCAAAAAATCTAAAACAATAAATGCTGGAGAGGGTGTGGAGAAAAGGGAACCCTCTTGCACTGTTGGTAGGAATGTAAACTGCTGCAGCCACTATGGACAACAGTATGGAGATTCCTTTAAAAACTAGGAATAAAATTACCATATGGCCCAGCAGTATTGTGTATATACAGTATTGTGCAAATCCGGTATTGTGCATATACCCTGAGAAAATCATAATTCAGCTCATTGTTTAAGGCCTTTACATTAATTGAGCTCTGCTTTCGTGTAATTTTCAAAACAGCCTCAGGGAAGAAAGGCTATTCTTGGCCCCATTTGCTGGCTGATTAAACAGAGGCTTAGAAAGGATAAGAAACTTAAACAAGGTAGGGGGAACAGCAGGTATACAGCTGGAACAACCAAGACAGTTCTAATGCTTAAGCCTGTTCTCTTAACCTTTACAGTATGTTTATGAGCCATAAAGAGGTTAAAAATACTAAGGCAAACACAATTTCAAAGGGATAAATTTAGCTTGTGATTAAAGTACAAAATAAAAGATACATGTCTGCCTCTGCACCATTCATGAAAATATTTTGACCCAATAACCATAGAGGCCTAGGGCAACATCATCCACAGTTCTGGTCCACAAAAATAAAAGAGAAAGATTATAACTAAATGTCGGCTTCCCTGGTGGCTCAAAGAATCCACCTGCCAATGCAGCAGACATGGGTTCAATCCCTGGTCCGAGAAGATCCCCTGGAGAAGGAAATGGCAGTGCACTCCAGTATTCTTGCCTGGAGAATTCCATGGACAGAGCAGGGCTACAGTCTGGGGGTAGCAAAGAGTCAGAGAGAACTTAGTGACTAAAGGGAACAACAACAACAAAATACAGCTATGGAACATGAGATAGGGTTCAAGACATGATTCCCATCCTATCTTCAATCAAGAGGTGAACAAGATCACATTCTTTGAAGTATATTTGGTAGACAGTTTATGCCATTATCTTATTAATAATAATCATTTTTCTCTAACTTGCTTTACTGTGGGGTTTTCTTTTAGGTGTAATTGGAAAGCCCCTAGAGAAATTTCCAGCAGGGCTAGAATTATCCATGGACACTTTTTCATGCAGATCCTTGATTGCCTGGATCATGGTGACCCTCAATGTCAGAGACTAAGTTCCTGCACCTTCCTTAAGGAGAAAGCCATTCCCAGCCCCTCAGCTGTGCTGTGTTGTGGCAATTCCAGCATTCCAGCAGCATCCTCGGGGCTGGAATCAGGGCATCTTGGAGGCTGGTGCCCAACAGAACTCTTTCAGCACCCGGTGGTTCCAGCCCTGGGAAGTGAGGCAGCTGTTAGTCCTTTAGGAGTCCACAGTTCCATTTTCAAAGACTGGCTTTTCACACCAGTCAGAATGGCTGCGATCCAAAAGTCTACAAGTAATAAATGCTGGAGAGGGTGTGGAGAAAAGGGAACCCTCTTACACAGTTGGTGGGAATGCAAACTAGTACAGCCACTATGGAGAACAGTGTGGAGATTCCTTAAAAAACTGGAAATAGAGCTGCCTTATGATCCAGCAATCCCACTGCTGGGCATACACACTGAGAAAACCAGAAGGGAAAGAGACACGAGTACCCCAATGTTCATCGCAGCACTGTTTATAATAGCCAGGACATGGAAGCAACCTAGATGTCCATCAGCAGATGAATGGATAAGAAAGCTGTGGTACATATACACAATGGAGTATTATTCAGCCATTAAAAAGAATACATTTGAATCAGTTCTAATGAGGTGGATGAAACTGGAGCCTATTATACAGAGTGAAGTAAGCCAGAAAGAAAAACACCAATACAGTATACTAACGCATATATATGGAATTTAGAAAGATGGTAACAATAACCCTGTGTACGAGACAGCAAAAGAGACACTGATGTATAGAACAGTCTTATGGACTCTGTGGGAGAGGGAGAGGGTGGGAAGATTTGGGAGAATGGCATTGAAACATGTAAAATATCATGTATGAAATGAGTTGCCAGTCCAGGTTCGATGCACGATACTGGATGCTTGGGGCTGGTGCACTGGGACGACCCAGAGAGATGGAATGGGGAGGGAGGAGGGAGGAGGGTTCAGGATGGGGAACACATGTATACCTGTGGCGGATTCATTTTGATATTTGGCAAATCTAATACAGTTATGTTAAGTTTAAAAATAAAATAAAATTAAAAAAACAAAACAAAACAAAAACAAAAACAAAAAAAAGCACTACCACCTATGGCTGATATTTATGATTCCTTAAAAGCAAGATCTAATTTTACATGTAGAAGATCTGCTCTGATGACACTCATTCTGTTTAATGAAGGAAAACAGGCTCAGTTCGTACTCATCGTGTTCTCGCTCGGTCTTGCCAGTAAACGCTGGAAATGACAACTCTCCCACTTCTCCTGGAGCCATTTTCATTTCCAAGCTTCCTTCACGTGCACTTGGGCCTCCACAGCAAACCCGTGAGACAGACAGAGCAGGTATTGTCTCCCGAGGTGAACAGATGAAAACATGGGGGCGGAAAGTGTTGTTGAGGAGCAGCCCTGGGTCTGTGATTCGAATCCCTCCACCCTCTGTGCTGGGGAAACAGCTCTCAGGGAGAACAAAGCCCTAGTTTATAGCAGTGGCTGATTTGCAAGTGTAAATAGGTCCCCCACAGCCATTCCAAGCTCCCAATATGATGCTGCTGCATCCGTGGAGCTGAGAAGACACGTGGAAAGTTGGCAGCCAAGCTCCAGCACGTAGATCCCTCTGCTCCTAACCCAGGCTTCTTTACCTGCCAGCTCGGTGTTAATTTATTGACACGCACCACACAAGGACCTACTGTACAGCCCAGGGAACACTGCTCAATACTCTGTAATAACCTAAATGGGAAAAGAATCTGAAAAAGAATGGCTGTATGTATGTGTATAACTGAATCACTTTGCTGTACATCTGGAACCAACACAACATTGTTCATCAACCATGCTCCAATAGAAAATGGAAATTACAGAAAAAATAAAAGAACTTAAAACCCCTCTCTAGCCCAAGGTACTGGAGAGGAAGCCTCAAGACTATAAACTCATAGGATGCAGACTTCGCTGATGGGAAACTTATGTGCAGACATTTCTCCTACAGACACTGCTGTGCTTACTGCCGGCGTGGTGATGACCCTACCTGGCTACAACCGAATGGACCTGAGAAGCTGTCGCTGAAGCAATCCAGAGACGTGTGTATTGGGATGTGTTAGACAGCAATAGCCCCTTTTGGTCCCATTCCATAGAGTTGGAGGGGCTTCCCTGGTGGCTCAAAGAATCCGCTTGCAATTCAGGAGACCTGGGTTCGATCCCTGGGTAGGGACGATCTGCTGGAGAAGGAAATGGCAACCCACTCCAGTATTCTCGCTTGGGAAATCCCATGGACAGAGGAACCTGGCGGGTTACAGTCCATGGTGTTGCATAGAGTCAGACACGACTAAGCACCCACGCATAGAGGTGGAATCTTTCAGCCAAAGATCTCCAGGTATCGTCCATGACTGTCTGGCCGTCCTCGTTTTACAAACGGTGGGGGGCAAAGTCCTGGAAATCAGACCACATGCCCCAAGTCCATCAGTACTGGGGGCTTCACTCCTGCACCACGGCACCTCCTCATCACTGTGAAAAACAAAGGCTTCTAAAACTGTGGCAGGACGTTCAGGACTCCCGTCAAATGCAATATAAGTGGGAGTGTTTGTGGCCAACAGACAACCTCCAGGTCTGTTTGGGCTGTGGTTTTCAGACTGTGCTTCATGGAGCCTCAAGGGGGCTAAGGCTTTTCTCAGGGCCAGGGAAGTGTTTAAGGCATAAGAGGGAAAGACCTTGGATCCTCCCATCCAGAGGTGAATTAAAGCACTCATCTGTTTTATATATTGGGAGTCAGATGAAGATTACTTTTGAAGAAGGAGTTCAGTGACTTTAGGAAAAAAAAAAGAGTTGGAAAACCCCAGCGAAGACCAAAGTCTAGACTGTTAATCTTCAAACAAAGCTCCTTGGTGTGAGACACTGGCTCTCCTAAAGCAAATGGAGCCTTCTGGCCGCTCTTTCCCAAGACGCGGGGAGGTAATCTACGTGCAGACACACTGCGGAGAAGTCAGCGTGGGTCCTTTCACCTCCTTCTGATCTGTTCTGGAAGCAAGCGGATGCCGTGCATGCACCAGAGATGCTTCTATCACGCGACCTCCCGAGCAGTCCGGGCACTCCGGGTCCTCCGCTAACGCCCTGGAGGCCAGCACGACTCCCGGCTGTGAACACCTGGCAAAGGTAGCTGCCTCACCCACACGTGCCAGGTGACACGTGCACAGGCCACACAGACCTGTGACAAGCCCCTGCGGAAGGCAGGCAAGGCAGCCGGCATCACAATAAAGGGATACCAGGTTGTCAGACCTACACACCCGAAGCCACCTTCTGAGGCACTGCTGATGGAAAACCAAAGGAGCAAAGAGAATCATTTTGGCTAATAATAAATCATTAGCCAAAGTCAGTCAACCATTTTAATTAGAAAAAATACACATGGGATGTGCCTGATCAAATGGTGATCAATGCTGTGCAAATAGACTTAATTTGTACAACATCCTATTAACTTCGGGTCTGCTGAGAACAAATTTTAAACACTAAATATTTCCTAAGATAATATTATAAACTTATAGGTATAGACAGACCTAATACCAAAGCGCATGCCTTTTAAGACAAATATTCACCCTGAAGCTACAATGGAGAAGTATGTAGAAAGATTATATATATATATATATATATATATATATATAATTATTTGTTCCTATTATGCCTTATAATATTTGAGCATGTGTATGAGAAGCCCCATAAATGAATGTGTAAAGTGTTTCAGTGTCTGTTTATGTGTGTATATATTTATAATGTTCCTTTTAAGATTAACAAAACAGTGTATAACTTCTTGCTGGAATAAAATGTCTTTAAGACTGATACTATGATTTAAAAAGAAATTTGTTGCTGTTGTTCAGTCACTCAGTTGTGTCCGACTCTTTGGAACCCTGTGGACTCCAGCCCCCCAGGCCCCTGGGAAATGTACTGGAACGGATTGCCATTTCCTTCTCCAGATCTTCCTGACCCAGGGATTGAACTCATGTCTCCAAGTCTCCTGCACTGCAGGTGGATTCTTGACTGCTGAGCTATTTTGCCGAAGTCCAAAAACATATTAAGTAGTTATAAAATTTTCAAATCTTACAAAATGATTGTGAATTAAAGCATTGTGGAATCCAGGTCAGCCTATGTATATTAGGATGAGGATTCTTAAATATTTTATCTTTCTCAATATTCATTTTTCTCAATATTTCTCAATATTTTATTTTATTTCAGTGGGAATCTAAAATGAATCCAAAGAGATATGAAAAGTAAAGCCAGGATAAATGAAGTTTTCATTTCTCAAGGCCTGCTTATTTCACTTTTCTCTAGGAGTATGTGCACTAAGACACAGGGTTTAAATCACATTGTTTGAAAAGAACAGAACACACTCACCAAAGATGGGTGTGCGTGTGTTACTAAAAATCTCGAACACAGGCAGTGATTGGAAATATTCCTCTCTATTACCCTCAAAGCTCAAATTTGACCATACTTTCCAGGCATGTAAAAAGTTAATCTTTAGCAAAGCCAGTGTGCTTAAAATAGTTAGTCTATTGTTCTCAACAAGTTATAAACCTGGATTATGAAACTGTTAAACACTTGAGATTCAAAAGTCAAATACACAAATTCTTTTGCACACATTTTTCCCCTCTGCTTTACTTTTCTTTTACAAAGGCTCAGATTCTATGACTCAGGGATTAATAAAGAAGCAAAGCAAAGCAAAGCAAACTTCTCTAAAGCAAAGCCAAGCGCTAACAGACATATTTTAAAGAGGCATATACTGTCTTCCTTTTAAATCATCATTTTTTTGGTTGCTCTGAAATGCTTTATGTTCAAACATTCTATTAATATTACATTTCACCCAACAGAAAAAAAGAAAAAAGCTATTTCAAGACTATGCTTACATGTCACCTAATTCTAAATTTGTCTAGTCTTCTATACTACAATTGACAGAAAACAACAAGAATCTGGAAAACATTCTCAACATTATCATTACAGCTCTGAAAGGTGGTAATTTTACCCCATTTTACAACCAACTCAAGCCCAAGGATGCTGAGGTCCACTGGGATTTGAACCAAGATGTTGTGATTCTAAGTCCACTTCTCTTTCTCTTATTTCAAAGTTGTTTCAAAGGATGACCACATACCCATTTAAAAGAAAATAAAGAGATAACTAAATATGAGAATTTACAGAAGTATAGATAAATTAGAAAGCAATTATTCTTTTTTCATTAAAGGACTGACTGCAGATTAAATTACCAGCTTCCATAACCCATTGTCCTCAGCGTTTCGGGGAAACCTTCTGTGAATATAAAGTAGCCTTGCACACAGAGCTAGCTTGGTGATGGATCAAATCTATGCGTTCTTCAGTTACAGCATCACACCTGGCTCTAAAGGATGAATGGATGTAAGCAGCGATAAACCTGGACCAAGTCTGGAGGCCACGCTTGCAGGCACTGGACCACAGACAGTGCAAGACCGATGGAGCTGGGACATGAGCTCTCTTGGCTTTCTGCCTGGGGGCGCTTCTCAGGCTGCAGCTCAGGGAAGTGGAGTCCAAGCAGAGAGAAGATGAGGGGAGGCAACCGAGATCTGGGTGCCGGATAAGGCAGGAATCGTGAAGCATGGTATTGAAGAAGCTGCATAACAAAAGAACTCCAGAAACACATGCAGAGCTTCCCTTGAGCTTTTAGCTGCACACTGAGAAAATCATACCCAAGGCTTAGCCAAAATAGCTCTTCTGGGGAGAGAAATTCTGAGGGATGCAGACTACCAGGAGGTTGGTTTCCAACCAGCCAGAGGAAAGAGACCTTGTTCAACTCTCCTGAGACTCAGCTGAGACCCCCAAAGGCTAATACCTTAGAAGGATGACTCTAGAGTGATGAGCACTCGAGACTGGCCCCGAAAGAGCCTAAAGCTAAGACGAGCTCCAGCTCACTTGCCAGAAGACTAAATGCCTGCCAGGGAGAAATTCACCCCTCTCTGGAAGACAACAGCCATCGCTTTCACACTGTCATATCCATGATGCTCACCATCAAATAAAAGCTTACTGCACAAGCGCTCTGCTCGACACCTGAAGCAGACAGCTGTTTCTGCCTGCAGGACATGGCTTTGGCCTACTTCTAGGAACTTGGATGTATCACAAGAGGACTTTTCTCCTATTAAGGAACATATTCCATTTGGTTTAGCCAGGGCCCTCCACGCTCACCATGGCCAGGTGACCAGGAAACACAGACCTTTTGGACACAGAGCACATGACCCAAGTCGGGCCAATGAGAGTCCCCTGGGGTACTTATCCCCTAAGACTGTGGGCATTCAACTAGTGTGATGTGAAAGCAGGGGTCTGATGGCACCCCCTTCCCCCCGCTACACAAAGTGAGCTTGGTCAAAACATGAGGAAGCAGAGATGCAGCCATGATGACCATTATAACTACTGCTGTGGGCAAAAATCCCCTAGAAGAAATGGGGCAGTCCTTATAGTCAACAAAGGAGTCTGAAATGAAGTACTTGGGTGCAATATCCAAAACAACAGAATAATCTTGATTGATTCCAAGCAAACCATTCAGTATCACAGTAGACGTGGCCCCAACCACTAATGCTGAAGAAGTTGAAGTTGAATGGTTCTATGAAGACCTACAAGACAGTCTAGAAATAACACCAAAAAAAAAAAAAAAAAAAAAAAAGATGTCCTTTTCATCACAGGGGACTGGAATGCAAAAGCAGGAAGTCAAGAGATACCTGGAGTAACAGGCAAGTTTGGCCTTGGAGTACAAGATGAAGCAGGGCAAAGGCTAATAGAGTTTTGCCAAGGGAGCACACTGGTCATAGCAAACACCCTCTTCCAACAACACAAGAGACGACTCTACACATGGACATCACCAGATGGCCAATGCTGAAATCACATTGACTATATTCTTTGCAGTTGAAGGAGACGCTCTGAACAGTCAGCAAAAACAAGACCGGGAGCTGACTGTGGCTCAGATCACGAACTCCTTATTGTCAAATTCAGACTTAAATTGAAGAAAGTAGGGACAACCACTAGGCCATTTAGGTATGACCTAAATCAAATCCCTTACGATTATTCAGTGGAAGTGACAAATAGATTCAAGGGATCAGATCTGATAGACAGAGTGCCTGAGGAACTACTGACAGAGGTTCGTAACAGTGTATAGGAGGTGGTGATCAAAACCATTCCCATGAAAAAGAAATACAAAAAGGCAAAATGGTTGTCTGGGGAGGCCTTACAAATAGCTGAGAAAAGAAGAGAAGCTAAAGGCAAAGGAGAAAAAGACAGATATACCCATCTGAATGCAGAGTTCCAAAGAATAGCAAGGAGAGATAAGAAAGCCTTCCTCAGTGATCAAGGCAAAGAAATAGAGGAAAATAAAAGAATGGGAAAGACTAGAGATCTCATCAATAAAATTAAAGATACCAAGGGAACATTTCATGCAAAGATGGGCTCAATAAAGGATAGAAATGATATGGATCTAACAGAAGCTGAAGATATTAAGAAGAAGTGGCAAGAATACACAGAACTGTACAAAAAAGATCTTCACGACCCAGATAATCACAAAGGTGTGATCACTCACCTAGAGCCAGACATCCTTGAATGTGAAGTCAAGCGGGCCTTAGGAAGCATTACTGTGAACAAAGCTAGTGGATGTGCTGGAATTCCAGTTGAGCTATTTCAAATCCTGAAAGATGATGCTGTGAAAGTGCTGCACTCAATATGCCAGCAAATTTGGAAAACTCAGCAGTGGCCACAGGACTGGAAAAGGTCAGTTTTCATTCCAATCCCTAAGAAAGGCAATGCCAACGAATGTTCAAACTACCACGCAAAGGTGAGAACTCATCTCACATGCTAGCAAAGTAATGTTCAAAATTCTCCAAGCCAGGCTTCAGCAGTACGTGAACTGATAACTCTCAGGTGTTCAAGTTGGATTGAGAAAAGGCAAAGGAACCAGAAATCAAATTGCCAACATCCATTGGCTCATAGAAAAAGCAAGATAATTCCAGAAAAATGTCTACTTCTGCTTCATTGACTAAGCTAAAGCCTTTGACTGTGTGGCACAACAGAGTGTGGAAAATTCTGAAAGAGATGGGACTACCAGACCACCCGACCTGCCTTCTGCGAAACTTGTATGCAGGTCAAGAAGCAATAGTTAGAACCAGACATGAAACAAGACACTGGTTCCAAATAGGAAAAGGAGTACGTCAAGGCTATATATTGTCACCCTGCTTATTTAACTTCTATGCAGAGTACATCATGAGAAACACTGGGCTGGATGAAGAATAAGCTGGAATCAAGATTGCCAGGAGAAATATCAATAACCTCAGATACGCAGATGACACCACCCTTACAGCAGAAAGTGAAGAGGAATTAAAGAGCCTCTTGATGAAAGTGAAAGAGGAGAGTGAAAAAGTTGGCTTACAGCTCAACATCCAAAAAACTAAGACCATGGCATCCAGTCCTACTTCATGGCAAATAGATGGGGAAACAGTGGCAGACTTTATTTTCTTGGGCTTCAAAATCACTGTAGATGGTGACTGCAGCCATGAAATTAAAGGATACTTGTTCCTTGGAAGAAAAGCTATGACAAACCTAGATGGTGTGTTAAAAAAAAAACAAACAACAGAGATATCACCTTGCCAACAAAGTTCTGTCTAGTCAAAGCTATGGTTTTTCCAGTGGTCATGTATGGATCTGAGAGTTGGACCATAAAGAAGACTGAGCACTGAAGAATTGATGTTTTTGAACTGTGGTGTTGGAGAAGACTCTTGAGAGTCCCTTGGACTGCAAGGAGATCCAACCAGTCCATCCTAAAGGAAATCAGTCCTGAATATTCATTGGAAGGACAGATGCTGAAGCTGAAGCTCTGGTACTTTGGCCGGAGCCAAATGTGAAGAGCCGACTCATTGGAACAGACCCTGATGCTGGGAAAGACTGAAGGAATGAGGAGAAGGAGGTGACAGAGGATGAGATGGTTGGATGGCATCATCGACTCAGTGGACATGAGTTTGAGCAAGCTCCAGGAAATGGTGAAGAACAGGGGGGCCTGACGTGCTGCAGTCAATGGGGTCATAAGGAGTCGGATGCGACTGAGCGACTGAGCGACTGAACAACAACAAAAGCCATTATCTTCCACAGAAGACACATGTGGAATTCCTAACCTAGGATTTAGCTGCATCAAAAGCTCCATCAAAGGGTGGAATTCAAAAGTGGTCTCCTCCTAGATTATGAAGCAGTAACCATTCTGACAAGGCTGGACAGGCTGCGGGTAGCATGGATGCTAGACCATGCAGACTGAGGCTCGGAGTGTGGCTCACTGCTGAGAGTGTCAACACCTGACAGCTGAAAACGGATAGTCCTGGCTCCTTGTTAAAGAGCTGGATTATCTTGAGCAAATCTCTTACCTCCCACTATTCCCCCTCAGCCCGTAAACTGAGAAGGGAGGCCTTCTAGGGCTCTTTCTAGCTACAACATTTCATGAGTCTATGAAATAAGGGACTTTCCAAAGTCAGCTAGATTACAGGCTAATGGTGATTTATAAAAGTGTCTTGTTCAAGCCCACAAAGAAAGGCTGTAAGCTGAGAGATACGGGAATCCAGTAGGCAAGTGAAGAAAAAGCTCACATACTCTCCCAATGCCCCTATTTGCTGATTATTAGACAGAGTTTCCTCCTTTTGTTTACAAGGTTGAATTAAACCAATTCTATCACCCAGAAGCACAGGCTCAAGAGGAACTCAGTGTGAACGAGGCACAGACTGAATTGGGCAAGGGGATTGTTGCTTTCCTTTAGTCCTGCTATCTCTTGAAGATTTTGAATCAATCCCCTAAAATCTCTCCACTTTTTAATAAGTAAAATTACCCCTGATGATTTAGGATTGATGGTATGGGCAAAAAGAAAAAAGATTGTGCAAATATTTGGATAAATGTAGTAAAATTATCTAAATAGTAATAGCAAATAATAGTAAAATGGCAAAAATATAATAGTAAAACTATGGCCATCTATGCATTTGTTAGAATCTGAAAGTCTCACAGTGAATAAGCACTTTCTTTAGACTCAAAGGTAGCTTCCGATTTATTTTTAACGAAAACAAATGTTTAATGGGAGATGCCTACTGTATTTGAAAAGAGACAATGCTGCTCACCTTTTAGCCTTGTCACCAGGGAAAGGTTGGTTCTTAAGAAGTGAGGAGATGGAAAGATAAATGAAGATAAAGCTAAGCAGTCTATAAAATACTGGGAGTCTAGTTTCTGCCCCAAAGGCCTGTCGCCTCTTCAATGCTGGTTGGCAATGGTCCTAGGACACCAAGTCTTTCTTTTTTCCAAGGGAAACAGTTGAAAAGGGCTTCAGAGAGACACGAGGGCAGTGATGTGTGTGGGAAATACGTGAACTGAGAATGCTGAACCCAAGAACTCATTAACGTGTCTGAATTTTAAGCACAACACTGCCGGGGACACGTATGGGTGCATGTGTATCCATGTACATATAGCCCACATACACATTTATACAGATGCTTATGTGCTCATTTATACCTTCATATATGCGCACATTTCCACAGCTGCACCCTGTATGTTACAACTATCAGTAATATTTTGTAATTTGCTTTTCTTGCAACTTATCAGGCAAAGGTGGCCCATTAGGTCACGGAAAGTCACAAACGGAGAAATAAGAACGGTCAACTTCTATTTGTCAGGTGCTGAGCTCTCAGTTGGAAGGTCCAAGGGGACAAAAATCTTGAGAATGTTTTCTGACATGAAAACAGACCCAGTCCAAAGCTGAGAGAAACACCTTACCCCGGATCTTTGATGTGTACAGGGTTTGGAGCTATAACAGAAGGTATCTGGGTGTTTGCTTACTTGATCTGTGTAGGAAGGGAAAGTACGAGCAGGTGATCCCTATTCGGCACTAGGATTCTGGGACATACTCCGTAATTCACACGGCCTGCACTCGGCCCCACAGGGCTGAGCACGGTCTGTGAACCTCTTATAAATGTGATGAATAACTACTCTGCATCAGCACCCAACACAGGAGTGATAAATCAGCCTGCATCCTCACTGACTCCTACAACTCAACAGTCCGCAGCAAACTGATGCTTGTTCTCCTTATCCACCGCATTTCTAATTTCCTGTCTACCTGTTTCTTAAAATCGCGGTCACTACTATGACCCCAGTTTCTCTGGCAGGGTACCTGGACCCACCTCTCACACTCTCCTTTCTGTTCCTCCGTCCTACCCGAATGCATCACATTCTACACGTTCTTTTTTTTAATGTCCCGCCACCGGCTCCTTCATGTACCTGCTGGTCTCCTGAACCTTGGTCAAGGTCCTGATGATACTTTCACTTGGTGCTGACACCATCATTTCATCACGAGCAGGGTCAGGAGGGAAGGGGGCTGCTGTGGGTGACCACTCTCGGACAGCAGGTTTACACTGGTGTAAGCACTAGACACACGTCCACGCTCGTGCGAACGCCCGCATCCACGGGGTCTCACTGTTTCCGGCAGTGCACGGCCACAGAATCACCCCTAAATAGAGCGTGAGCTTCCTGCTAAGGTTTTCAGAGTCAAACCCAGACTTTATCCTACATTTATACTGATTTCTCTGTTCCTGGGTCAGGTCTACAGCTTTTGACCCCTCCCTAACTCTCAGGGTTTGTCTCCACTTCCTCTTCCCAGTTTGCTGTGATTTCAATGGAACTCAGTGGTCTCTAAACACGCTGGGGGCTCCCAGCCACTCTGTCTTCATTTGCACCCTCCCTACTCCTGTCCGTCACAGAATTCCCCCTTTGGGCCTGTTTCACTTTAAATACCAGCCCTAAATGCTTACCTGTATGAATACACATTCTATCACTTTGGTGCTCAGAATATATCATCTAGTTTTTACTTTTGTCTCTGTGTGTCCTATCTAAGCAGATAATAGTAATAATTACATCTTTTAAAAACTTTACGGCTCACAAAACATCTTTTTTTGCTAATTTTCCAGCTTTATAGAGATATAACTGACATGTAAATTTAAGTGTACAAATGATTACATATATATATTTATAAATATATACACACTATGTGTGTGTTAGTTGCTCGGTAGTGTCCAGCTCTTTGAGATCCCATGGACTGTAGCCCACAAGGCTCCTCTGTCCATGGGATTTCCCAAGCAAGAATATTGGAGTGGGTGGCCATTCCCTTCTCTAGGGGATCTTTCCAATCCAGGGATCGAACCCAGGTCTCCTGCATTGCAGGCAGATTCTTTACTGCCTGAGCCACCAGGGAAGATCCATATATATACATGTAGGAGAAGGGAATGGCATCCCACTCCAGTACTCCTGCCTGGAAAATCCCATGGGTGGAGGAGCCTGGTAGGCTGCAGTCCATGGGGTCACTAGGAGTCGGACACGACTAAGCGACTTTACTTTCACTTTTCACTTTCATGCATTGGAGAAGGAAATGGCAACCCACTCCGGTGTTCTTGCCTGGAGAATCCCAGGGACGGGGGAGCCTGGTGGGCTGCCGTCTATGGGGTCGCACAGAGTCGGACACGACTGAAGCGACTTAGCAGCAGCAGCAGTATGTATATAGTGAAATGATTACAGGTCAGTTAACACATCCATCCTGCCGCTGGTTACATTTTTTGTGGTGAGAACATTAAGGATCCACTCTTAGCGATTTTCAAGTATGCAAGAGTATTAACGACAGTCACAACACTATACAGTAGATCCCACAGCTGACTTCTCATAACTGGAAAGTTGTAAGCTTTGACCACCTTCACTTATTTCCTTTAACCCCTGCCCCTGGCAACCATCTGTCTAATCTTAGTTTCTATGAGTTTTTTTGTTTTTTCAGATTCCATATATAAGTGAGGTCATACAGTATTTATCTTTCTCTGACTTATTTCACTTAGCATAAGCCCCTCAAGTTTCATCTATGTTGTCACAAATGGAAGGATTTTCTCCTTTTTTATGGTTGAATAACATGTCAGTGTGTGTGTGTGTGTGTGTGTGTGTGTGTATTTTATTGAAATCACAGGAAACTGGGAAACAGTAGGAGGAGACAAATAGAGAGTTAGGGAGGGGTCAAATGATACACCACATTTCTTTATCCATTCATCCATCAGTAGACACTGAGGCTATTTCCATGTTCGGCTAATTGTAAATCATGCTACAATGAACACGAGGGTGCAGACACCTCTTTAAGATAGTGATTTTATTTCCTTTAGCTATATACCCAGAAATGAAGTTACTGGATCGTATGGTAGTTCTATTTTTAGATTTTGAGGAAGCTCCAGACTGTTTTCTACAGCGGCTGCAACAATTTACATTCCCACCAACAGTGCCTGAGAGTTCCCTTTTCCTCCACATCTTCATCAGCACTTATGCCTTCTTGATAATAACGCTTGTAACAGATGTGAAATGATATCTCACTGTGGCTTTGATTTGCGTTTCCCTGATGATTAGCGTAACTGAGCACCTTCTCATGTACCTGTTGGCCATGTGTATACTTTCTTTGGAAAAATGTCTACAGACATACCTTGGAGATGTTGGGGGTCCGGTTCCAGACAACCACAATAAAGCAGGTATCACGATAAAGTGAGTCACACAAATGTTTTGGTTTCCCAATTATGTTTACACTATACTGTAGTCTATTAAGTATGCAATAGTTATTATGTCTGAAAAGCAATGTACACACCTTAATTAAAAAGTAATGCTAGAACCTCCCTGGTGGTCCAGTGGCTAAGACTGTGCACCCAACACTGGAGGCTTGGGTTTGATCCCTGGTCAGGGAACTAAATCTCACATGCTGCCACTAAAGACCCCATGTGCCACAGCTAAACCCAGTGCAGCCAAATGAAAAACATGTAATGCTGTTGGGAAATGGTGCCAATAGACCTACTCCATGCAGGTTTGCTACAAACACTCAGTCTGAAAAATAAAAAGCAATATTTGTGAACCACAATACAGCAAAGCATGATAGAAGTATGCACGTATTCTGGTCCTTTGACCATTTTAAAATCAAATTTCTTTCAATTTTTTTTCTTTTGAGTCGTATGCATTTCTTGTATATTTTGGATATGAACCCTGTAGCTGATATATAATTTGCAAATATTCTCTCCCATCTCGTAGACTGCCTTTTCATTTTGCTGATCACTTATTTTGCCCCGCAGAAGCTCTTTATTAATAGCTTGATATAGTCCCTCTTCTTTATTTTTGCTTCTGTTGTTTGTGCTTTTGGTGCCATACCCCCAAAATCATCATCAAGCCCTAATGTTGAGAAGTCTTTTCCCAATGTTTTCTTCTAGGATTTGGATGGTTTCAGGCCTTACATTTACGTCTTTAAGCCATTTTTAGTTAATTTTGTACATGGTGTAAGATAGGGTACAGTTTCATTCTTTAGCATAAAGATATCTAGTTTTCCCAGAACGATTTAATGAAGTCAAGTGCTAGTTGACCTTACATGTGTGGGTTTATTTCTAAACTTTCAATTCCGTTCCAGTGACCCTCATGGCTTTTGTTTTGCTAGTACCACAGTGCTCTGATTACTGTAGCTTTATAGAATAGTTTGAAATCAGGAGGTGTGATGCCTCCAGCTTTGTTCTTCTGTCTCAAGACTGCTTGCCCTATTTAGACTCTTGTGATTTCATGCCAATTTTAGAACTGTTTCTTCTCTTTCTACGAAACATGTTACAGAGATTTGGACAGGAATTACATTGAATCTATAGATGGCAGTATGGATATGTTAACAATACTAATTCTTCTGATCTTTGAACACAGACTATGATTCCATTTATTTATCTCCCATTTATTTCAGATTTATCAATATCTTTATCATTTTCAGTGTACAGATCTTTCATCGCCTTGGTTAAATTTATTCTTAAGTGTTTATTCTTTTTGATGCTGTTTTAATGGGATTGTTTTCGTTCCTTCTCAGATAGTCTGCTGTTAGTGTAAAGAAAAGTAATTGATCTGGCATGCTGTCACCGTATCCCTTCTCCAGCGGATCTTCCCGACCCAGCAATCAAACCGGGTCTCCTGCATTGCAGGCGGATTCTTTACCAACTGAGCTATCAGGGAAGTCCCATTAATTAGTTCTAACTGCTTTTAAATGAAGTCTTTAGGGTTCTTTCGGAGAAGGCAATGGCACCCCACTCCAGTACCCTTGCCTGGAGGATCCCACGGGCGGAGGAGCCTGGTGGGCTGCAGTCCATGGGGTCGCGAAGAGTCGGACACAACTGAGCGACTTCACTTTCACTTTTCACTTTCATGCACTGGAGAAGGAAATGGCAACCCACTCCAGTGTTCTTGCCTGGAGAATCCCAGGGACGGGGGAGCCTGGTGGGCTGCCGTCTATGGGGTCGCAGAGTCGGACATGACTGAAGTGACTTAGCAGTAGGGTTCTCTATATGTAAGACCATATTTTACTTCTTCCTTTCTTATTTGGAAGCCTTTTATTTCTTTTTCTTGCCTGATGACTCTGTCTAGGACTTCCAGTACTATGCAGAATAGGAGTAGGGAGAGTGGACACCCTAGCCTTGTTCCTGGTCTTACAGGAAAAGCTCTCTGTCCCTCATATGATGCCAGCCGTGGGCCTCTCCATCCCTCGTCGTCGAGTATGTCGCCAGCTGCGGGCCCGTCATATATCGCCTTTACTGTGTGGTGTTGCAATCCTTCTATGCCTCATTTGTTGAGCTATTGTATCAGGAAAGCATGTTGAATTTTGTCAAATGCTTTTTCTGCATCTGTTGAGATGACTGTATAATATTTACCTTTCATTCTATTAATCTGGTGTATCACATGCACAGGTTTGGCTGTGTTGAACCACTCTTGCCTTCCAGGATGAATCCCACGTATTATGGTCTATGACCCATTTCATGTGCTGTTGAATTCACTTTCCTAATATTTTGTTGAGAATGTTTCAACTATATTAGTCAGGGATTCCGGTCTGAAGTTTTCTTCTCTTGCAGTGTTCTTATCTGGTTTTGGTATCTGGGTAATGTCTGCCTTGTAAAGTGAGTTTGGGCGTCTTCCTTCCCTTCAGTGTTTTGGACGAGATGACAAAGGATTGGCATTAATTCTTTAAATGCTTCACCAGTGAAACCATCTGGTCTTGTGCTTTTCTTGGTTGGGAAGTTTTTGATTACTGAACTTAGTCTCCTTACTCATAATCTCTCTGTTCAGATGTTCTATTTCTTTATAATTTAGTCTTGGTGGGTTATATCTTTCTAGGAATGTATCCATTTTTCTAGGTGTCCCATTTTTTGATTTATAATTGTTCATAGTAGTCTCTTATGATCCTTTGTGTTTCTGTAGAAGCTATGGTAAACTCTCTGCTTTCATTTATAATTTTTATTTATTTGAGACCTCTCTCTTTTTTTCTTGGTTAGTCTAGCTAAAGTTTTGCCAGCTTTTAAAAAATCTTTTCAAAGAACCATCTCTTAGATTTGTTAACATTTTCTATTGCTTTCCTACTCTCTATATTATTTAATTTTACTCTAATCTTTATTATTTCTTTCCTTTTTCTAACTTTGGGCATCATGTGTTTCCTTTTCAGTTCCTTGTGATGTAATGTTAGCAATGCAATGCACAAAGTGCACTCTAATGGATTATCTAATTTGACCCCCCAAAAAGCAGAAAGGAGAGCAATTACTTGTTCCCATTTTGCAAATAAATATGTTGACCCTCAAAGGTTAAAAGAGGTGGTCATGGTCACACAGCCAAAATTCCCTTCTTCCACATTTAATAAAATGAATAAACATTTCAAACATCAAAAACATCATTCAAAGAAAGAAATACAAACCAGCAGAACAACATTTTAAAGAAGGTGCTTAGGGAAAGGATGATACAATATGTACAGACCCAAGAGGAATTACTAACTTCAAAGCAATTCTAGGAGGGAAAAGCAGTTCTAAGAGAGTTGCACAAATTTGGAAGAAATATGAATAAAGTCCCAGCATTCAGAGAGCAGCACTCCAAAGAGTCATTAGGCAATGTAGGAACAATATTTTTGCAGAAAAAGCTTTAAGAGTAGAAGTCTTGGCCCATGATACTGACTCAAAGTGGGAATGACTCTTTGGAAGAAGGAGCTGAATGTGGGCAGGTAAGTGCATGGGGCTGTCTCTGTCAAATCAGAAGCTCTGAAAACTCTTTTCAGATTACAGCAAAGTGTGCACCAACGGGTTCCCACTGACTGAAACAAATCATGTCCCTTCTTTAAAAATAATAGCAGCATTCAATGCTAACTAAAGCTGCAAAACAAAAAGCAGAGCCCAAATTCATCAACTATTACTGTTCATGTCTCCCAGTTAAATCCTTGACTCTGCCTTCAAGCAAAAGTAAAATCATAGTGATACCCAGTCTTCAAACATCTCTAAGAGAATATAAACAGATCTCAGAGAAGGTGGGATGAGAAGTATGGTTCATGGACACAATATTTAGTTAGCATGCCCCACAAGAATATAAGAAACATAAAAACCAATGGCATAGCAACTATGCAAAAAAAAAAAAGAAGAAGAAGAAGAAGAAGAAATACAGAAGGGAAGGAAACAGGGAGAGAGAGAAGGATATCAAACAAAGATTGACAAAAAATACATTCCAGAAAAAGTCTTGAGAAACAGAAAAATTCCACAACAAAAGCTTTGCATAGAAGACTTAAAAAATGATGAGTTTGACCAAGAATGGAGCAAAGATGAGATGCAAGGATAGTGGAATATGGAGAAAAGAGAGACAATTGAGCTCAGAAAATAAAATAAAGACCAGATGACCAGTTATGGAGAACTATGAAATAGGGGGAAATAGCTGATAAATTTTTTAAAATGTCTTTTTGGTATCTATGGCAACTATGGTTATGATTATATAATCTAATATATTTTAATCTTTTTGCTAGACAAAGAATTTATGTCCTTAATAAAAATCATTTTTTTAAAAGAGAAAAAAATCATTAGACAAATGCATGAATACTATGAGCTTCTCTGATAGCTCAGCTAGTAAAAGAATCTGCCTGCAATGCAGGAGACCCCGGTTCAATTCCTGGGTCTGGAAGATCCCTTGGAGAAGGGAAAGGCTACCCACTCCGGTATTCTGGCCTGGAGAATTCCCTGGACTGTTTAGTCCATGGGGTTGCAAAGAGTCGGATATGACTGAGCAACTTTCACTTTCATGAATATTATGAACAAGCTGGTCACACTAAAAATAAGTACTAATGGCCAATAACATTCTCACATAAATAGACACATGCACATACACTTGAATTTATTTTAAAGGAAGACAAGTCACACAAAGATTTAGTACTGATCAGACTGGCAAACATTTGAAACTTTGTTAAAGCTGTTGATAGTATGGGGAAGCAAGCAGTCTTACAAATTATTGGTAATGGTATAAAATGTTGTAAACTTACTTTAAAGCAATTAAAAATATCAATTAAATATTAAGTGTACCATGTTTTAACCCAGGAATTACCTTGGTGAGAATTTGCCGTTGCTATTGTTTAGTCATTAAGTCATGCTTGACTCTTTTGCAACCCCGTGGACTGTAGCCAGGCTTCTCTGTCCTTGGGATTTCTCAGACAAGAATACTGGAGTGGGTGTCATTTCCTTCTCCAGGGGATCTTCCAAACCCAGGGGTCAAACCTGCATCTCTTATGCCTTTGGCAGGTGAGTTCTTTACTACTGAGCCATGAGGGAGGGCCTGGTGGAAATTTAGCATGCTATGTTTGTCTAATCTGCAAACACAAATACACAGCATAGGAGGTGGCGGTGGGGGTTTAGTCGCTCAGTCGTGTCTGACTCTTTGCGACCCCATGGACTGAAGCCCACCAGGCTCCTCTGTCCATGGGGATTCTCCAGGCAAGAATACAGGAGCGGGCTGCCGTTTCCTTCTCCAGGTTCAATTCCTGGGTCTCCTGCATTGCAGGCAGATTCTTTATCGACTGAGCTACGAGGGAAACATGCAGTATGAGTGTGTCATTTCAAATTGTATAGTGTTTGAAATACCTCTCCCCCAAATTAAAACAAAAACAATCTGTTTATCAATGAGTTACTTGTGAAAATAATTATGACACACTTGTATCATGAAATGTAGTAAAACTGTTAAAAGGATGTTATTGAAACTGGGGCGGACAAGCTATCCTCAAAACATATTATTAAGAGAAAAAATGCAAAGTCAGAACAATGAAGGTAGGGTAATTTCACATATATAAGCCAACAAAGAGTATCTGTTTCTTCCTTCCTTACCACTGACATCCAATGCATCACTAAAACATGTGGAATTTATTTTCCAAAATACAATGAAATGTCTCCGTTTTTCTTCAACCACATGCTAGTCCAAGCTGCCTTTGCTCCTTCCCTTATACTCTGCAGGCGCCTCCTACCTGGTCCAACTAGGTGCTTCTCCTCACTTTTGCTCAGTCTGCACTCCAGCCACACTGGGCACTTGGAACAAACTACAGTCCCTCGGCACACACACAGACTTGCACACACCTTTGTCCCTCTCTGGAACATTCTCCCCTAATCCAACTTAGCTTTCCATTCTTCCTTCAGATTCCAGTACAACTATCCCTTAGGGACAGAGAAACTCACATGTTCTTGGTTGCATTTAATTTATACACTTTAATGTGCATTATACATTACCTATGTATGACTAGTATTTATTTTCCCCTGCTAGACTATAATCTCTAGGAAAGTTGATCATATACCTATTTTGCTCATCACTGAATCCTCAATAAGGTAGGTGACTTAGAAATGAAATAAGTATGTATTTCAGTCTATATAGCCATCTATCCATCCACCCATCCACCCATCCACCCATTGATCCATCGATCCATCCATCCGTTAATCCATCCATCCAACCTGCCATCTGTCTATCTGTCCAGCCAGCCAGCCATACACCCTTCCATCCATCCATTCTGTAGTTGTATTAACAATATCTGGAAGACACTATTATTATCTACGGATTGAGGCTGAGGGAATAGAAAAGAGTGAAAAGTAAAAAGATTTATTTTTTTTCTTTTAAACATTTGCACTAGCCTACATTTCTACTAGGTACATGGAATAAAACTATTGTTGATGACATGAGATCAAGTTTATCTTGAACATTTCTCCTTCAGTCAGTTCAGTTCAGTGGCTCAGTCATGTCCGACTCTTTACAACCCCATGGACTGCAGCATGCCAGGCTCCCCTGTCCATCACCAACTCCTGGAACTTGCTCGAACTCATGTCCATTGAGTTGGTGATGCTAGTTTCTTAATATCTTGTCACTAGGACTACAACAGAAACTTTGACAAACACTCATCAACACAATTCTCTTTTCTTGCCAACTCAATTCAGGTCTATTGTTAAGTGTAGAGTAAATAGTTCTTCTCAAAAGCATTCTTATGTGTGTTTGTATACTCATGCAAACACACAATTTTTCCCATTAAAGGTGCTAGATAATTTGCCTGGGAAATTCGGTCACATTGTCATTGTTTTTTCACAGAAAGGAACAATGTGGAGGAAACAAGATTCTCTTGATTCTGAAAGGGATCTCTTGAACTCAATTCACCTTAGAGCATCTTCCCTTGAAGGAATTACAGCTCCTAAACAACAGTTTGATAAGGTAAACACTCAACAACGAGGGAAGAATTTTCAAAATACATAACCAAAGAGATCTTTCTTGGTCTCTATTTCTGAGATACCACTAGTCTCTCTCTGATGTTGATTTAGTTTGGAAAGTTCTCTTGGGAGCAACAGCAGTCTGGGCCCCACGAAGTCTTGCCACCTTAATATGTGATCACTAACCATCTTTCCATTCATCAGATTTTGTTGAATAAACGAGCCTCTGACTTTTAATTTTGGTTTCTAGACAGGAGCAAGTTGGACTTACAACACAATCACAGAACAACCCTATGGAAGGAGCCCTAACAGAGCAGAAAGAAAACAAGACCATTCTGCGTTGTTTTCAGCTTTCCTGAATCATTCAAAAAGGGGGATGATTTTGTTTGATCACTGATCAAACTCTGCATTCTTATGTGTTGGAAACTGTAACAACTCCGAGAACTTCTGGAGTTAGACATAAGAATGATTGGGAGAAGATGAAATATTACAAGGTATTATTCATATATATATTCAGAAAGCATCACTACAAACAAAGCTAGTGGAGGTGATGGAATTCCAGTTGAGCTCTTTCAAATCCTGAAAGATGATGCTGTGAAAGTGCTACACTCAATATGCCAGCAAATTTGGAAAACTCAGCAGTGGCCACAGGACTGGAAAAGGTCAGTTTTCATTCCAATCCCAAAGAAAGGCAATGCCAAAGAATGCTCAAACTACTGCACAATTGCACTCATCACACACACTAGTAAAGTAATGCTCAAAATTCTCCAATCCAGGCTTCAGCAATATGTGAACCCTGAACTTCCTGATGTTCAAGTTGGTTTTAGAAAAGGCAGAGGAACCAGAGATCAAATTGCCAACATCCACTGGATCATGGAAAAAGCAAGAGAGTTCCAGAAAAACATCTATTTCTGCTTTATTGACTATGCCAAAGCCTTTGACTGTGTGGATCACAATAAACTGTGGAAAATTCTGAAAGAGAGGGAAATACCAGACCGCCTGACCTGCCTCTTGAGAAATCTGTATGCAGGTCAGGAAGCAACAGTTAGAACTGGACATGGAACAACAGACTGGTTCCAAATAGGAAAAGGAGTACATCAAGGCTGTATATTGTCACCCTGCTTATTTAACTTATATGCAGAGTACATCATGAGAAACGTTGGACCGGAAGAAACACAAGCTGGAATCAAGATTGCCAGGAGAAATATCAATAACCTCAGATATGCAGATGACACCACCCTTATGGCAGAAAGTGAAGAGGAACTCAAAAGCCTCTTGATGAAAGTGAAAGTGAGGAGTCAAAAAGTTGGCTTAAAGCTCAACATTCAGAAAACGAAGATCATGGCATCTGGTCCTACCACTTCATGGGAAATAGATGGGGAAACAGTGGAAACAGCATCAGACTTTATTTTTGGGGGCTCCAAAATCACTGCAGATGGTGACTGCAGCCATGAAATTAAAAGACGCTTACTCCTTGGAAGGAAAGTTATGACCAACCTAGATAGCATATTCAAAAGCAGAGACATTACTTTGCCAACAAAGGTTCATCTAGTCAAGGCTATGGTTTTTCCTGTGGTCATGTATGGATGTGAGAGTTGGACTGTGAAGGAGGCTGAGCGCCAAAGAATTGATGCCTTTGAACTGTGGTGTTGGAGAAGACTCTTGAGAGTCACTTGGGCTGCAAGGAGATCCAACCAGTCCATTCTGAAAGAGATCAGCCCTGGGATTTCTTTGGAAGGAATGATGCTGAAGCTGAAACTCCAGTACTTTGGCCACCTCATGCGAAGAGTTGACTCATTGGAAAAGACTCTGATGCTGGGAGGGATTGGGGGCAGGAGGAGAAGGGGATGACAGAGGATGAGATGGCTGGATGGCATCACCAACTTGATGGACGTGAGTCTGAGTGAATTCTGGGAGTTGGTGATGGACAGGGAGGCCTGGCATGCTGTGATTCATGGGGTCGCAAAGAGTCGGACACGACTGAGCGACTGAACTGAACTGAACTGATTATTCATATAAATGGCCTTCCCATGTAGTGCAGTGGTAAAGAATCCACCTGTAAATGCAAGAGACCCAAGAGACCCGGGTTCGAGTCCTGTGTTGGGAAGATCCCCTGGAGGTGGAAACGGTAACCCATTCCAGTATTCTTGCTTGGGGAATCCCATGGACAGAGGAGCCTGGTGCGCTACAGTGCATGGGGTCACAGAGTTGGACATGACTGAGCAATTGAGCACTGTAGCATTGATTCATATAATATAAATTGATTAACATAATTATAAAGAAATCTCAATCAGATAACACCCACTCGAGAATGTAAGTTGGTGCAGCCACTGTGGAAAACAGTATGGAGGCTTTTCAGAAAACTAAAAATAGAACTACCATATGATTCAGCGATCCTATTTCTGGGTATATATCCAGACAAAACTGTAATTCAGGAAGATGATGCGCCCCAACAGTCACAGCAGCACTGATCACAGTAGCCAAGACATGGACACAACCTAAACGTCCATTGACAGACGGAAGGTAAGAAGATGTGGCGCACACACACAGTACTCAACCAATGAAAAGAATGAAAGAATGCCATTTGCAGCAACAGGGATGGGCCTAGAGATGAGCATACTAAGTGGAGGAAGTCGGACACAGAAGGACGGACACCATACGATATCACTTACATGTGGAATCTCAAATATGACACAAATGAACCTATCTACGAGACAGAAACAGAATCACAGGCTCAGAGAATAGACCTGTGGCAATTGAGGGGGAGGGAATGGGGGAGGGGTCGGGTGGTGGTTTGGGGTCAGCACATGTTGGCTTTCATATACAGACTGGATAAAGAACAAGGTCCTGCTCTACAGCACAGAGAACAATATTCAATACTCTACGATAAACCATAAAGGAAAAGAATGCAAAATAATAGAAATATACATGTATAGCTGAATCACTTTGCTGTCCAGCAGAAGGTAACACAAGGCTGTAAATCAACTATACTTCAATTTAAAAAAAAGAAAAGGGAGAAAACAATAGCCACTAGAACCCTTGAGGGTGGAAGATGGTGAGAGGAAGGGGAAATTTAGAAGAGGTTTGACTCTGTGAAAATGGTGAAAACCGATGACCTTGCTTAGAGGGCAGAACTCCCTCCAGTTATTCACCCTTAGTTTGACTTCCACCGTTGGTATCACTCACCCTTGGCACAATGAGAGTGTGCCACTGTGGATTGCAGAAGCCCAAGGGTTAGTCACTTGACTATAAAGAGTTCCTCTTATACAGTGACCCCTGGAAAGAAGCTAAGAGAATTTCCTAGTACTTTGCTGCTGCTGCTGCTGCTAAGTTGCTTCAGTTGTGTCCGACTCTGTGCAACCCCATAGATGGCAGCCCACCAGGCTCCCCCGTCCCTGGGATTCTCCAGGCAAGAACACTGGATTGGGTTGCCATTTCCTTCTCCAGTGCATGAAAGTGAAAAGTGAAAGGGAAGTCGCTCAGTGGTGTCTGACTCCTAGTGACCCCATGGACTGCAGCCTACCAGGCTCCTCCATCCATGGGATTTTCCAGGCAAGAGTACTGGAGTGGGGTGCCATTGCCTTCTCCTAGTACTTTAGCACATGCCAAAAAATACATTTCAGAATTCATCGATATGTAAGCATTGCACTTAAAACGCGTGTATCCCTGGTCAATGTCATAGGGGTCAGAACAGAGGTCATCTTTAGTGAGTGCGTGGGCAGAGGTGGGGGGAGCCTCCAGGTGCTGGGGTGTTCTATCACATGACCTGGCTGGTATATACATGGTAAAAAGTCATCAGCCACTCATTTTACGATTTGTGTACTACATGAATGTAACACCTTGATCAAGATGGAAGGCAAGTAAAGGCGCAACTGTCCTCTGAAAGGCTAGGGGAGAGTAACCTTTCGCAAGAAAAAGACACACCCTGATTGTCATTTCTAAGGTCTAATAAGAATTTTATGGTCTAATAAGAATTTTATCATAAACGATTTCTTACAGATGTCCTAAAGATGGGGCTCACCTGCTGGAGAGTGAGAACTTAATTCGAAATGTTGAATTTTTATTTATAATCAGAAAAAGATGACCGACCACCAGCATGCTATTTGGGAGAATCAAATAAGTTGAAAATTTCTGCAACAGAAATTTCTTTTTTAGTCCTGGTTTTGACATTCCCACTTGTATCTAGGGGAGCACCCATATTATTAAAGAATTCCCAGAAAACAATCTAATGCACTACAGTTTGTACATGCACACATTTACACACACACACACACACACACTCATTCGTGTGCACTGGACGGGCTGGAGGTGTTGCCACACTCTAAATATTGGGAGTTGCTTACCACTTTTACATCCAGCATAATCTGCCTTTAAATCCTTAGAGGTTTGACCTATGCATTGTAAAAATGAATCCTGCAATTATAACTATATTAGAATAAAAGTTATAACCCACACTTTAAGCAAGTTGGAACTAAATAGCAGACTATGATGGTTTAACAGAAAGATGAATGGACCAGGTAACCAACAAACAGCAGAGAAAACTGGCTCTCCAAGTTCATCCAGGCGTGGAAGTCAGGCTGCGCTCCCATGTGGAAATGACCTACCAGGGTTTGGAAAGATTCTGAGATAACTCGTATGTCAACCCTGCCCTTCTCCTGAAAACACTGTACCCAGCCTTACACGTTAATTCTCATCCTACAATTGTAAGGTCACATACTTCTTGTACAGCCTGTGGCCACGGCAGCAGTCCATTTGATGTACCATATGACTTTTTAAAAAATCATCTTCTTGTCCCCTCTCTTTAAATGTCTACTTTCAGACTTCATAGCTTGGATGCCTTTTTATTTTCAATAACCTCAAACCCACGCCATCCAAACTCCAGGGTCCATCAACCCCTCCAGGTGGGGGTTCCTGAGATTTCTAGACAAAGCCTCTCCCGAGTCCCAGACCTCCGTTTTCACGTCCTGAAGGTGCACGCATGCTCTCTCCACATCCAGCTTTATGTCATCCCACGGTTTCAGTAACATAAACGCAAAACCTGAGCTGATGCAATGACCAAATCCTCTCTTCCCTCCGCCAGGAAGGCTCTCTTCCGTTTCCTTCTACTGGCGCTGCTCCCGTCCCGTCGCCGGCCCTCGGGGTCCCTCGCCTCCTCCTCGGGGTCTACCCACTTCCGGGGTCTACCCACTTCCGGGGTCTACCCACTTCCGGGGTCTACCCACTTCCGGGGTCTCCGTGTATCCGTCCGCCTCCCCAGAGTCACTGGTAAAGCGCAGCTCTGACGCACCCTTGCTCACAAACGTCTTCGGTTCCCCATTTCACACAGAATAAAGCCCTAACTCAGTACCTAAAGCCATCTACAAAAAGACTGTAATCTAATTTTGCAGATTTACCCTCCAAACCATGCTCCAACTTCTGTGCCTTACATTCAGTCAAACTTCTGTGTGCTCAGTTGCTTAGTCATGTCTGACTCTGCAACCCCAGGGACTGCAGGCTGCTAGGCTCCAAATCCCTCTTGCCGGGACCTCCCAGGCAAGAATATTGGGGTTGTTGTTCTTTCCTTCTCCTGGGAATCTTCCTGACCCAGGGATCGAACCCGAGTATCCTGCATTGGCAGGCGGATTCTTGATCACTGAGTCACCTGGGAAACCCAGAACCTCCTGCATCTCCTCCCAAACCCCAACTATTATCCTGTCCTTAAAAAACAGTTCCTTCCGTTTGAATGCTCCCCTCTGCCATGTTTATTTCCAGGTCAGTTTCAAAGAGGAGAGCAAATGGTTTTGTGATAAGATACCAGACTTTGGCTTCATACAGGCTGGATTCAAATTCCAGGGCCACTCGTTTCTCATCATCAGCTCTTAGGCAAACTGCTTAATGTCTCTGGTAGCCTCACTTTCCTCTTCTGTATGTAGAGAGGATGATGGTACTGGATCTATATCGAAGGACTGTGGAGGGGACAAGTTGAGTTTTAAAATGAGAAAGCACTTAACACAACTCTCATACTCAACACGCATCTGTAGAAGCTATCATTCCCATTGATCCCCACTGATCTTATCATCATCATCATTATTATTGACTTCAAGAAGATGTTCCTGTGTCATCAACTGAAATGAAAACCCCCCTCTCCTTTGTCCTTCCACAGGACACTGGCCATGCCTCTAATTACATTTATCAAAGTATGACATATCTGAGAGTTGCTAACGACTGCCTGCCTTATTTCACAGGAAGAAATTCTATAAACGTTTATGAAGTACTAAATGGCATCTAACTTATCAGTAGTGTCTACTTAGGGCTGCATTTACTCCTCAGTTATTCCATCATTTCTGTGTGTAAGAAGATGTTTCCTGGACACACAGAAAGAAGTTGGGCTTTCTTTTTCAGAAGACATGGCCATTAGTGTGCTTCCAAGTCTTAGAGGTGAGTCCAGGTAATCGGAATGGTTTAAGAAGCACTAAGGAAGACGTGCCGATCACAGGACTCATTTGCCTGACTGAAGTTCCCAAGAGCCAAGCCCCAGAGGAGCCAGCAATGCTGAAGAGGTTCTGGCTTTGCTGCCCAAGTGTAGGTAATGGGCTTAAGTAATTGCTGTCCTTGGGCAGCCAGTCAAAATGCAGAATTGAAACTATACAACGGCAAGCGCGCCTACGGAGGAAAAATTATCAACTATTGTTAGAGAAAATAATACGTGACTACTGACATTTCTTTTCTTTTCTTTCTCTTTTTTTTTATTGTTAGAGCAGGGCTTTAAGAAAGCAGGGTACTTAAGGTTGTCAGAATTTCACTTTATCCCCCTCTTGGAGGCTGTTAAAAATTCACTCAAGCTGAAACTTGCCTTTCAGGTTCTCAGCCAGATTTGTGCTTGTCTCTACTCTGTGGTTCTCCAGTGGAATGCAAGTTGTAACTCAGGGGTCAGGGCTTTTTCAAGGAGCTTTCTACAGACGGCTTCCTACCTAGATTCCCTTTTCCTGACTCGCTCCACTCTCTGCCAAAGGTGGGTTTTAACAACCAAAACAACCCCAAAGATACACTCAACAGAGAGAAGATTAAAGGCTTTTGGCGGTGTTTATACAAATAGCCACAGCAATAAGCGATACTCAACAAGTAGAAATCCATTCAGCACTTACTAAAGGGGATCACCATTTTGGAGTGTCCATAAGAGATGCAGTTGAATCGGCAGGTACTTTTGCAGCTCTCACTGAATGAGAAGTAATGACAGTTTCTAAATGTCTTTGTAGCTATGCCATGGAGGTGACAACCTGGTAGGAGGGATGAGCTAGAGCTATCCCTAGGCTGCATTTCTCTGCTAAACCCACTGATTTTCTTTAGGCTGTGAACTCTTAGCACTCAACGCTCCTCAAGGACCACCCACCAAACCATTTCCCACTGAAGACACAATGCTAGGGGGAGGGGTGAGAACTGATCATTTCTTGGTCAGTTACTATGGACCGGGCAGAATGCCAGTCACTTTAATAATCATAAGATGATGCATGAGACACTCTCCCTAGTCTCCAGTGGAAACCTATTTTAGGTGTAAATGTTGTTGTTGTTCAGTTACTAAGTCATGTCCGACTTTTATGACCCTGTGGGCTGTAGCCCACCAGGCTCCTCTGTCCATGGAATTCTCCAGGCAAGAATACTGGACTGGGTTGCCATTTCCTCCTTCAGGGGATCTTCCCAACCCAGAGATTGTACTCGTGTCTCCTGCATCTCCCGAACTGGCAGGTGGATTCTTTACCACTGAGCCACCTGGGAAGCCCACTCATGCATAAATGGGTTTAAAATATTCCCAGGCTTGCTTTGCTTATCTTAAAGCAGCTGTCCAGTGAAACTTATCATGTTGATCAGCAGAAGAGCTATCACGCATACAAGAGCGTGCTGACTCTGGTAAACACATCGCCAGCTCCCAGATCCACGTGTCGGGTCATGCACACGCCGTACTCCCCATTACCAAAGTTCCAGAACCTGGAAAAGTGCTACCATTAGCCTTTTATTATTATAAGTGTTTCTGCAGTCCTGTCCACTTGCAAACTGCTTAACAATCAACTCTACCCTTGATGTCTCCCAAGAAATCAGAGAGCTTGACATTTGTCATGTGAAGTTGCTCAGTCATGTCTGACTCTGCAACCCCATGGACTGTAGCCCACCAGGCTCCTCCATCCACGGAATCTTCCAGGAAAGACTACTGGAGTGGGTTACCATTTCCTTCTTCAGGGGATTTTCCCCACCCAGGGATTGAACCCAGGTCTCCTGCATTGCAGGCAGATGCTTTACTGTCTGAGCCACCAGGGAAGCCCGACGTTTGTTAGCTCTGTTTAATGGCCCTGAATTCCCAGGCCTAGAGTTGAAAGAAATCGTGGGGTACACAGCCAGCCAGGGCTTAAGACCCACACAGCTGCTCTGTTTCCATTCAGCCTCTCAGCAGCCCAGCTGCTTCCCGAGCCTCTCCCTGAATATATATATATATAATGTATACACGCATTATTTTTAAACACTTGGAGTTAAGACAATCCCAGGAAGAATATTGGCTCCAATTCTCCATTTTTAGTGTTAACCTCTCAGAGCCTGGGCTCCGGGCCAGCCGGGACGACTCTGGCAGGTCTGAGAGCCCCGCAGACCACGTGCCTCAGTGGGCGGGGAGCAGCGCTGAGCCCGTCCAGGGCCGGTCCTTAGCCTGTGTCCGCAGCAGGACGAGGACCGGGTGCCCCGCACGAAGCTCAGGTGTGTGCCAGCTGGGCGGGGCCTGCAGAGACGCGGGGCAGAGCCCAAGTGGGCAGAGCTGCTGGGCCTCGGAAGCTCCGCTGGAGGCTGATGGAGGACCTCTCCAGGCTGTGTGTCCGCTACAACACACATTCCAGCCATGGGAAGGTGAAGACCTGGAGACTCTGGCTTTCCCGTGGGGAGGGTTTAACCACTGTCTTAGAAAATGGGTGGCAAAGTATAGTCAGAGTCATAAGGAATAACTGTAGTTCAGCTTTGACAAACTTGGGGAGAGATATCCCTCTCTCCCTGGAGTCAGGCTGTTTTTGGTCTACCGTTCTTGAATGAGGTCATCAGCTCATAATTGTGGCATAATTGTTTACGATCCAAAGTCATCATCTCATAATGGACAGTGATTTCTTACTATGTTTTTTTTTTTTGAAAACTGAAAATTTTGACTGTATTTATTGGGACTCCCCTGAATGTTGTATTATCCTAAATTAACTCTGAAAGATGCAATTCCTACCCAAGTCCAGAGGACTATGATAAACTCAGTGTTTGATATAGTCAACTTTTTTCATTTTTTGGTCTTTTTTAATTCGAGTATAATTGCTTTACAATGCTGTATTAGTTTCTGCTATATAACAGCCTGAATCAGCTACGTGCTTAGTTGCTCAGTCATGTCTAACTCTTTTGACTGTAGCCTGCCTGGCTCTTCTGTCCATGGGATTCTCCAGGCAAGAACACTGGAGTGAGTTGTCATGCCTTCCTCTGGGGAATCCTCCCATCCCAGGGATTGAACCCAGGTCTCCCTCATTGCAGGCAGATTCTTTACCACCTGAGCCACCAGGGAAGCCCAAGAATACTGGAGTGGGTAACCAATCCCTTCTCCAGGAGAACTTCCTGACCCAGGAATCGAACCGGAGTCTCCTGCATTGCAGGCAGATTCTTCACCAGCTGAGCTACCAAGTGAGCCCCAAATCAGCTGAAGGTATTCATATCTCCCCTCCCTCTTGAACCTCCCTCCCACCTTTCAATCCCAGCCCTCTAGGTCATCACAGATCACTGAGCTGAGCAACCTGTGTTATACAGCAGCTTCCCACTAGCCATCTGTTTACACGTGGTAGAGTATATATGGCAATACCACTCTCTCAATTCTTCCCCCCCCACCCCCACCCTCGCTCACATCCACAAGTCCATCCTGGACTTCTGTGGCTCCATTCCTGCCCTGCAAATAGGTTCATCTGTACCATTTTTCTAGATGCATTGATATATGATACTTGTTTTCCTCTTTCTGACTTACTTCCCTCTGACAGACTCTAGGTTCATCCACATCAACACAAATGACCCAGTTTTGTTCCTTTTTATGGCTGAGTATTATCACATTGTGTGTGTGTGTGTATACATCTTCTGCCACTTCATGACTTTGTAGTAAATGTGCAATGATTGCTCAAAAATATCTTTCATTTTTAAACTGTGTTGTTGTTCAGTCACTAAGTCATGTCCGACTCTTTGCCACCCCATGGACTGCAGCACGCCAGGCTTCCCTGTCCTTCAACATCTCCTGGAGTTTGCTCAAATTCATGTCCATTAAGTCAGTGATGCCAGCCAACCATCTCATTCTCTGTCATCCCCTTCTCCTCCTTCCTTCAGTCTTTCCCAGCATCAAGGTCTTTTCCAATGAGTCCGTTCTTCACATCAGGTGGCCAAAGTACTGGAGTCTCAGCTTCAACATCAGTCCTTCCAATGAACACCCAGGACTGATCTCCTTTAGGATGGAAAGGTTGGATCTCCTTGTAGTCCAAGGGACTCTCACGAATCTTCTCAACACCATAGCTCAAAAGCATCAGTTCTTTGGCACTAATATTTCCACCAATATCAAGAAAGACAATTGTCTCAACTTAGAAATTATTTATGAATGAGGTATCCCTTTGCATTCCAATTCCAAACCTAATTTGTTTCTAGTATTCTGTTTACTTCTCTTTAAACAGTTAGGATCAGCTGGCCTATCTCCCACCATCATTTCATCAGCAGCATCATTTTTATCACCCGTTTCCTATAAGCCAGGCATCATCCTGAAATAGGAGTCCTAATAGCCAGGCTTGGAGGGAATGATGCTGAAGCTGAAACTCCAGTACTTTGGCCACCTCATGCGAAGAGTTGACTCATTGGAAAAGACTCTGATGCTGGGAGGGATTGGGGGCAGGAGGAGAAGGGGACGACAGAGGATGAGATGGCTGGATGGCATCACCGACTCGATGGACGTGAGTCTGAGTGAACTCCAGGAGTTGGTGATGGACAGGGAGGCCTGGCGTGCTGCGATTCATGGGGTTGCAAAGAAAGAGCTGGACACGATTGAGCGACTGAACTGAACTGAATAGCCAGGCATCACCCTGAAAATTGTACATGTGCTGATGAGAATTACTGAGATCCCTATTTTAACAGATGTGGAGACTGGGACACAGAGACTAATTCACACACGAGCAGTCATGCTGGAACTGAGACATAAGGAATGTAGTCACAAAGCCAGACTCCTTAGCACTAGGCTCTCAGTGGAAACCTCCTGCTATCCTGCTTGAGTATGTTGCCATTTCCAAAGCATTTTTTTCGGTGAATCTTTTTATTTGATTCTTACAACCACACATTAGATTTTATTTAACCCGGAAACCCCCCTTTTATTTCTTCCAAGTCTTAGAAAAATATGTAGTATTTTTTATTTTTCTGAATTATTAAGGATTTGGCTAATTTTTTTTCCAGATGAAAATTCTGAATTGAATCTAAAGTAACATGATGGACTTTCTCTACCTAAAAATGTTAAAGTTATATTCAATTGTAAATCATCCTCAAATAACTCTCTATGGCCTTTTTTTCCTATTATAAAGCAAAGTTCTACATTTTTCAGGGGGATGCTCTGAACTCCAGTAGAAATAGGGAGTGTATTTAAATGTTGTAAGTTATAACTGACTGCACTGCAGAATCAAATAGTTTAGGCTTGACATATTTATAGTTATATGAGTAGCATTTGTACTCATATGTCTACATTTATATATACCAGGCCAAATTCCAGAAAGGACTTTCAGAGGTTTGGAGCATGTACTACTGGGAATTTATGTATACCCCTGCCCTCTCTTCATGGGAAAAATAAGTAGTTTATTCTACTTTTCCATAATCTCTACTTATATGCACAAAGTTTTAAGAAAAGACATATGTGATAATGTGGCCTAATGAAAACAAATGCTAAATTTGTTACTGGATTACTGTTTCTTTGGATGCGTACTCATTCCGAGTTCTTACATTGTTCCCAATTTCTGACACATCGTCCTTAGGGAAACATGAGTGTTTTGCAGAGAACAACTGGGCTGAATTACACAGAAATACAAATACTAGAGACACCACGACTTGAATGTCTACACTGTTCCTGGAACGAAATGCCTCGTGTCTGCTATCCTACAGATGACCTTTAGGACGTTACAGGGTGGCAATGGAACAAAAGACCAGGACCTCCAGATCATGCAGAAAAACAAGGAAGCACTTGGGAGGATTAAACACCCAAGGTCACCTGAAGAACCAGATCCCATGCCTGTTTAGAACAACCTCCCCTGTGCCAGACCTGACATCCTTGTCATGAGAAATGTTCCCTCCCACTGACAAACAAGTATTCCTGCTGAACAATGAACCCACCGCCCTCCACCAAAAACAAAAACCAACAGGGAAACTTGGGCTTGGTTTCAGCTTTGTGGCCAACAAATACCTGCATAAACAAGCTCTGGGTCACCAGTTGAAAGCTAGTACTCATCAAGGTCATACATCTCAGTGCTTAAGCTGACCAAATACCTTAGGTCAGGCAGTTGCATTTCACCTTTGCATATTCAGACCAAAGAAAAAATATATTTGTTATTTTAAATCACTGGGTAGTTCTCTGAAATGCCAACAGATCACCAAAGTTATGGATAGTAATAATGTTTTTCTTAAGGTTCAGGAAGACCCCGTGAAGCAAAGTCCTGTAGGCTTTAAGATCACTGAAGGAAAAGAAGGATAAAGGAGAGAGATCTGACATGTCGACACATAAACCCAACTTCCATTTTGGCTGACAGTCCTTTTAATTCTTTGGATTGAAGGCCCAAAATATGAGTTTTGAAACGGGAGGCCCATTTTATCTTTGGTATTGAAAGGGAGAAAGGAATAAAGTATATAACTCACAATGTGGGCCAGAGATTTTACACGTTATTTCAGTTTATCCAATAATGACCATGAATCAAGATTTTTATATTCCTATAATTTAAAGAGGAGGATGAGGCTCAAAGAATTTAAATACTTCACTGCAAATTACCCTGACTGTATAATATGGACCCAGCTCTATGGGAATCTTTGCTGCCTTCTTGGGATAAAATGGGATTTGCCTGGGAGGATTCCTGGGAAGTGATGGAAGTTTAACACAGTCCCCGAAAGCACGCATGAACATGCCCGCCTAAAGCTGAGGACGAAGTAAGACCCTTGCCAGGTACGTTCCCTTCCTAAACAAGCATGCAGAGGCTGTTTGGGAAAGATGAACCTCTGTGCCTGAGCATCAGTACCCGTCGAGCTGAAGAGAAGGAAGGAACATGACTCGCTCCTAAACGTGGGCTCGCCGTCGGTGGCCCGACTGCGGGACGTTTTCCTTCCTGTTGGTGGGACCGTTCTCCATCCTGCCTGCCACCCTCCGAGCAGCACAGAACTCTGGGATGGGCGATACTCCCCTCTGCGTTGGGCACTATTTGACTCGAGGGGCTTCCAGAGGGGTGATTTGCCTACTTTTTCTTTTTTTCCGGTGGTACAGCTTGCAGGGTCTTAGTTCCCCAACCAGGGATTGAACTGGGGCCACAGCCCTGAAAGCTCTGAGTCCTAACCACTGGACCACCAGGGACCTGTCTACTCTTTGCTTAAGCGTTTCTAGATAACACATTTTCATAACCCTCCAGGAAACCATGGCTGCCTCACAGCTGTCAGGAAGGGGACTTCTCTCATTCACACAGGAAGGAGCACAAGGCAATGAAACCTCCTCAGATGGCAGCACAGCCTTTCCTGACCGGAAGGGGTGTGCCTGGCGCTTCCTGCTGGACAGGGCACGCCTGCGCCTGGCGTGTATTTGTGCGGCTCAGCGTGCAAAATGACTCAGCTCCTTCAGACACCTTTCGTGATGGGTGGCTATCACTCTTCCCCTGACTCCTAAGTGCCCCCCAGCAGGGAAATCTCAGACCAGAGACTGTGTAATGGTGTTCTCTGGGGGTCCCAGGTGTATGTTTGGGCTTCCAGCCAGAATATGGGTTCACTGGGGTAGAGCAGAAAGAAGCTGCAATTTGCTGGTGATTCTTTTCTGGAATTAGCTGCCCCATATGCCAAGCCCCGTGAAGTTCATCACACAGCTGATTTTCAGCAAGATGGTCACCGGCCACCAGTGAGGAGGCTATGTCAAAACTCATTTAGCATATCCACATCCAAAGAATGAAGTTGGATTTTTTCCTCACACCGTGTACAAAAACTGTAACTCAAAGTGGATTACAGACCTAAATCGAAAAGCTAAAACTGTAAAATCTTAGAAGAAAGTAGAGGAGAAAATTTTCATTATCTGGGGGTATACAAAGCCTTTTGGATAAAACACCAAAAGCCCAAGCAACAGATCAAAAATAAATTAACTTCATCAAAATGATTTATCACGGATTGCTTCAGTGCATTGAATCAGATCAGATCAGATCAGTTGCTCAGTCATGTCCGACTCTTTGCGACCCCATGAATCGCAGCATGCCAGGCCTCCCTGTCCATCACCAACTCCCAGAGTTCACTCAGACTCACGTCCATCGAGTCAGTGATGCCATCCAGCCATCTCATCCTCTGTCATCCCCTTCTCCTCCTGCCCCCAATCCCTCCTAGCATCAGAGTCTTTTCCAATGAGTCAACTCTTTGCATGAGGTGGCCAAAGTACTGGAGTTTCAGCTTTAGCATCATTCCTTCCAAAGAAATCCCAGGGCTGATCTCTTTCAGAATGGACTGGTTGGATCTCCTTGCAGTCCAAGGGACTCTCAAGAGTCTTCTCCAACACCACAGTTCAAAGGCATCAATTCTTTGGCGCTCAGCCTTCTTCACAGTCCAACTCTCACATCCATACATGACCACAGGAAAAACCATAGCCTTGACTAGATGAACCTTTGTTGGCAAAGTAATGTCTCTGCTTTTGAATATGCTATCTAGGTTGGTCATAACTTTCCTTCCAAGGAGTAAGCGTCTTTTAATTTCATGGCTGCAGTCACCATCTGTAGTGATTTTGGAGCCCAGAAAAATAAAGTCTGACACTGTTTCCACTGTTTCCCCATCTATTTCCCATGAAGTGGTGGGACCGGATGCCATCATCTTTGTTTTCTGAATGTTGAGCTTTAAGCCAACTTTTTCACTCTCCACTTTCACCTTCATCAAGAGGCTTTTGAGTTCCTCTTCACTTTCTGCGATAAGGGTGGTGTCATCTGCATATCTGAGGTTATTGATATTTCTCCCGGCAGTCTTGATTCCAGCTTGTGTTTCTTCCAGTCCAGTGTTTCTCATGATGTACTCTGCATATAAGTTAAATAAACAGGGTGACAATATACAGCCTTGATGAACTCATTTTCCTATTTGGAACCAGTCTGTTGTTCCATGTCCAGTTCTAACTGTTGCTTCCTGACCTGCATACAGATTTCTCAAGAGGCAGGTCAGGTGGTCTGGTATTCCCATCTCTTTCAGAATTTTCCACAGTTTATTGTGATCCACACAGTCAAAGGCTTTGGCATAGTCAATAAAGCAGAAATAGATGTTTTTCTGGAACTCTCTTGCTTTTTCTATGATCCAGCGGATGTTGGCAATTTGATCTCTGGTTCCTCTGCCTTTTCTAAAACCAGCTTGAACATCAGGAATTTCAGGGTTCACATATTGCTGAAGCCTGGCTTGGAGAATTTTGAGCATTACTTTACTAGTGTGTGAGATGAGTGCAGTTGTACGGTAGTTTGAGCATTCTTTGGCATTGCCTTTCTTTGCATTGAATACATTGACTCAGTTGAATACAGGGACCCAAAAATGCAAGCTGGGACTATTGCTTTGCTGGTTATCAATACCAAATAGAAAAATGTTGAGTGGCCAATTGTGTTCCCTTTAGAAACTGACCAATTCTTTCTACCCTGTTTTTTAAGCACAGTTGTGCATCAAAATACTGGTTTATGTGATTTAAAGAATAAAAATGACACATTTTCCAATATCTCAGTCAAAAGTCAGACAGCAGTTAGAACTCACCATACAGACTGTCACTTAAATTTAGTTTTATGAAGGGAAAAGACTAAATACTTTAAAACATTCAGATATTGTTAATATAATTAAAAGTCTGCTACTATCAAGTTTTAAGTAAGTAGAAGAAAACTTTTATGAACTGAGGGGAAAAAGACAGCCCCTTGGAAGTTTATGAACACTGCATTTGTAAAAGAAAAAAGGAGTGTTTGAAGATTGGTTTGGTGTTTTCAAAGCTTTGAATGAACACACTCTGGAGTGGCCCATCAAAGAAGGGTATTATCAGGGCTGTGATATGTCCATTGCCTGTGTGGTTGCTCGGAGGCCTCCAAGCTTCTGAAAGTAGGCTCCTAGCGTAAACCATCCCGTGCTCACTGAGTACCTAGAAGCACTCCCTTTGTCCGCTTTGCTCTTTCATCTCTGGCATGCAGTGATGAGTAAACAAATAATTTGCATTTTTTTTGCAATAACAGAGTCATTTTCATTAGTGCTAACACGTGCAATCGAGGTGGCCCTGCATGCGTGCACACGTCACCACACACAGTGGCCCCTTTTCACCTAGAATTGACCTCTTCCGCTGCGAGGTGGCTGGCCTAGCCTCAAAGCGGAGAGAAGCTCACTTGATCAGATAAAGTCACTGCTGGTGGAAAAGAAGCCTCCTCCCTAGTCTGTCCAGGGTCTTCTACATTGTCCTACAACTGACTGCCTGGCTCTAGCAGGATTGAACCAGGGCAAGGAGGAACGGAAGAAGGAAAATTTAGACGATCACTCAGATCATAGCACTGCTATACATAAAATAGACAAACAACAAGGACCTACTGCATATCACAGGGAACTATAGTATCTTCTGATAACCTATAATGAAAAGGAATCTGGGAAACGACATATGTCTGCAGCACCTCGCACCGAAACACTGTAAACTGACTATACTTCAATAATCTTTTTTTATTTTTTTTAAAATTAAAAAGAAAAACACCCTTCAACAAACCTCAGATCACTGAAAATAACCAAACAATCACATCTATATTTTTGCCAATACTTTACTCTCCCAGTCTACCCAAAAGATATTATTATTATCTTTACTCAGTCGTGTCCAGCTCTTTGCAATCCCAAGGACTGTAGCCTGCCAGACTCCTCTGTCCATGAGATTTTCCAGGCAAGAATACTGGATTAGGTTGTCATGCCTTCCTCCAGGGGATCTTCCCGACCCAGGGATCTTGACCAGTGTCTCTTGTGGCTCCTGCAATGCAGGCAGATTCTTTACCATCTGAGCCACTAGGGAAGCCCCACCCAAAAGAAATAATGGTGGCGAAAGTGGCAAATTTGATGTTAATGACTCTTTTTTCTTTTTCAACTGGTAGACACCTGGCAAGAAATGTATTTCCAAAAGGCAGAGCCAGAGACGTGATTTGTCTGATTCATAGAAAAATGAAAATGCAGGGTACTTGTTCATAAATGAGTAAGACTTTTAAGATGGTGACAGAAAGGCTCTGGACCAGGCATGGAGTCCCGCAGAGCGCAGGATCACTGCCTGGCTGCTGCCCACGAAGCCAGTCTTGCCAAAAGATAAGCAAGAAAGGAGGCGGGGGTCTGCCTAACCCATCGCTGGATCTGTGGTCTGAGAGCTGGTTTGACTTCTCTTGGCTGAACTCACAGCTTAACAGTGACCTGTGTCACTTCTGCATTTATAGAAACCAATGCCCAGAGAAAATCCATGACTTGCCTAAGATCCTGAGTTGAAAGAGCCAGAACGCAATCCCAGGTACCCTGACTCCCACACTGGCATTCTCTCCCCGACGTCACACTCTCGTCTCCAGTTTCAAGGTAAATCATCAGGAAATAGTAACTACAAAAAAGGAGGGGTAGGGAAGGACGTTACCTCATCAGAACTTCCTTTTCAGCTCTCCTGTGCAAAGAACAAAGTGAAAATAGATGTCAAATTCCTTTTCTGAGTCAACGCTTCCAAGTCCTAGTGTAAAGACATCATATGACTTCCAAACGCTGAAACAATTAGCTCTGCTGAGAACTGACTCGAGCCCTTGGAGTTAGCGATTGGAGACCAAGCTGGTTGTTGGTGGATGGTTATGAGGCAACGCGTTAGGAAACTAATCAGTGTTCCTGCACAAATATTTAAAATAATTCTGAGATAATCTGAACTTTAACACAGAGCTTGCCAGACACATTTGTAATCTGAACCCAAGGTTCTAATAAGTTACTGCCTTTTGGCTGTCCTTCAATGTCAGGGACATTTTTAGAAAGATTAGCACTTGAGTAGAAATGAAGATTGACATTTTCAATGTAAACATGAGACCTGGACTTTTTTACACAAAGAGAATGCACGTATCTTCCTCACTCAGGTGTATGTATAAATTTAGTATATCAAAATATCTCATGCAAGGACACGGTCATTGGAAGATACTGCATGAATCAAATATTTGATGCAACTTTACAAGCCTATTTTAAAAAAAAGAGTTCAAGGTAGGCTGCAGTGAAAGAAAACCCTTCAGAGTGGCAAAGAACAGCTGCCACGCCCCTTTCGACATGGCACAAGTTTTAGGATCAGATAGATCTTCAGTTCAAGTCTGAGCTTCATCTGTATTTTAATTGTTTGAGCCTTGGCTAACTTATCTGCAAAATGGGGTTGATACATTCAGCCAAACAGCTGAATCAGATGCTTTCTAGACATCTCAGAGATTCTGACATCTATGATTCATACACCTTTAATTATATCTTATTGAGTTGCCTCTCAGAATTTTCACTGAGGGGTTAAAATTAGTTTTGCATGTCTGCTTTCCATAACTTTATGGTCTGTAGGTAGCAACAAGGAAAAACAAAATATTTTCTGGCTTGGATAAATTTTGGCATAATTATAGGTCTGGGGTTTGGGAAATGAGGGCCAGAGGAAAATGGTGCAGAGGCCTGCGTAACCCAAAGTGTCCGAGGCTACCGCACTTACATCTCATTAACTGCCAATTACCGTATTCATAATTTAACACAAAAAGGAAAAACACAAATGGATTTAAAAAAAAATCCCTTTTATCTAGACTTTAGTTTATACTTGGCTTACAAAGGCAGGATTAATGCAATAGGTTGAGAAAGGGGGTAGTTAGATTGAGCAATAAAAACACTTTTTTTGATAGCATATGAGGCTATAAAAATGGCTTGACTGAATCTATTAGCCAAAGATAAATAATACCCTGCAGGAGGAAAAGAAACAGCTTTTTCTGGACCATAAGGCCTGGTATGTTTTTCAAGACCTTGCTTTCACTGGAAATATAACATATCCATTTAAAGAGACTTTTTTTTTTAAAGATTTCTCTTTTGGTGTGGACCATTTTTAAAGTCCTTATTGAATTTGTTACAATATTGTTTCTGTTTTAAGTTTTGGTTTTCTGGCAGGTGGGCTCTTAGCTCCCCAATCAGGGATCGAACCCATGTCTCCTCCTGCATTGCAAGGCAGATTCTTAGCCATTGGACCACCAGACATATTTTTTAAATGAGTGATTTCATAACATTTCTTGCATTGGAAATCTCGTCCCTATTCTGCTAAGACCATGTTCAAGACTTTTGTCAAGACACGGGAAGACAAATGGTTCTCATTTATTTTTGTTATTACTAATGTTACTATTTTCATGATTGCTACTTTTCTACTTGTTACCACCACTAGGAATGCTGTTACTACTACTGCATCCATGCCTGCATTTCCGAATGGCCATCTGATAGGAACTCGAATGACTAAGGTTTGATCGTTCAGCCCCTGGAGTCCCTGATGGCCTGACCTCAGTGCATTCCAGGGCCAGCAGCTTCAGTATCACTTGGCAGCTTCTTACAAGTGCATATTCCTGGGCCCTGCACAGACCTATGGCATCTGAAGCACGGGGGTTGGGGGCCAGGAATTTGTATCTTCTAATGCTCAAAGTTGTGAAGCTTAGCTCAGCAGAGAAAGCGACCCAGGTGCCAGAGAACAGGCAGGAGGGATGGGAGAGAACAGAGGCCGAGCACCTGGGGCCAGCACCTGCAGGCGTGACCTTGTCTGTGTCGGGCAGGCTGCCAACAGCCTGGAGAAAGCAAAGAATGCCAAGGGCAGGCTTTCAGGATGTGGTTGCCCAGCCTCCAGCCTTTGGCTCCAGGCCTGTGTGAGAAGAGGGAGGCCCCACCAGAACTGTCCCCAGACACTGCTGTTCTCTTCCTGCAGGAATTTGAAAATGACAAGACTCCTGATTTTTCATGAATGTGGGCTCATCCGATCAAATTAGCTACAGTTTCTAAATGAGTATTTCTTAAGGTGTGAGGTCTATGTATTTCAGGGTCTCCTTGATCCCTGCTCCCACAGAATCAAAACCTCTGAGGGTTGCAACAAGCTCTCAAATGACAACTCTTCAGTGTCAAGTTTGGGACACGTTCTACTTTTTTGGCCTGACCTGACACTTAGCTTGGGATAAAGTTTTAAGATTTATTTGCTAACCTATGGTCTGCTCTTCCTTCCTTGCTTTCTGTTTCTTCAAAAATACCAATAAAAATACACGCAAAAAAAGAAAATAAAAATTAACTGTACTCCTATTGCCCGTTTTGATAAAGAAAATGATATAAAATAATATTAAACAAAATTAGGACATAAATAACATCATAGTTCATACAAAGGTATTACAATATATGTAACTAATCACCTATGTTAAAAAAAAAACTTTTTATTTTACAGTATAGCCAATTCACATTGCTGTGAGAGTTTCAGGTGGACAGCAAAGGGATTCAGCCATACATATACATGTGTCCATTCTCCCCCAACCTCCCCTCCCATCCAGGCTGCCACATGACATTCTGAGCAGAGTTCTCTGCGCTACAGCAGGTCTTTGCTGGTTATCCATTCCACATATAGCAGCGAGTACATATTGATCCTCTAGACGCTGTTGTCCAGATTTCCCCCTCTACAAATAACAATACAACAAGCAACTTTGTAAAAGAAAAAAAAAATCCTTGCATTGATCCCTAATGGCCAATTATTAGAATTGAAATTTCTGGTTCAAAACTTATGTTTTCTCCTGAGGTATCTGACATACATCGCCAAACTGCTCCCAGAATGAGAAGACCAGTGAACAGCCTCCTTAGAAGACCTCGCTGGTGGTCCAGGGGTTAAGACTCCACACGCCCAATGCAAGGGGCCCATGTTTGATTCCTGGTTAGGGAACTAGATCACAAATGCCACAACTAAGACCCTACATAGCCAAATCAGTAATTTTTTTAATGCAAAACCAAGAACCACATTAGGTTGTAAATTGGTATCGCTGTACTAGAGAAAATTTAGGAATATAGAAATGGAAAACTGACTGTGTGCATGCTTCTGAATCTAGGAATTCCATGTCATGGTCTACAACCTAAAGTGACTCTTGCTTAAGGGAATATTCCTAATAGCAAAAAGCTGAAAATAGTCTAAGGCTACATCAGTACAGGAATAAAGAGAGAAAAATACATGAGGTAAAACATATGAACTAGGTTACATCAACAGAGATCTCTCTCAAAAACAAAACGGCATAATATTGAATGAAAAAAATCTTGGTAAAAGCATACATACGGAATGAAATTACTTTTGTAAAATAAGAAAGAACTATAAAGAGATACTGTTGTGTTCACACACACAGGGGAATTACGAAACCTCCTGCAGAAAGGGTACACTAACTTCAACATGGGGGGGGAGAAGAGAGGTAGGGATTTTATTAGGATCTATAATATTTTATTTTCTTAATAAACAGGTTTGAAGAAAACAAAGTCAATATCAACATATGCCCAATCTGGGGCACAGTTCTCAAAGTGAGTCTGAGGACCTCTGGGGGCCCCAAGTTTACTGCAGGATGTCCTTGAGGTCAAAATAATTTTCATATTAATACCGAGACCTGATCTGTCTTTTCCCGGGTGCTGGCATCTCCACTGACGGTTCACTATCAGCGTAAAACCTGTGGAGTCAGCACAGACCGAGCTGTCGGAGCCAACGAGGCGAGTGGGGGGCTGCGTTCCTCACCCCGGGCACTTGCAGAAACGCCAGGCAAAATGAGATAAGCCAGGTTTACTCAAACAGCTCCTTGCTGAAGCAGTAACATTTCTTTTCATTAAATCCCACCTTATGAATGCTTTTTCAGTAATGAGCTGAGTAACAGAAAAGCAAATATGCCCACAGCACTCTTGCTCGATGCTTGATTGTTGCCTTCAGGGAAAAGTACTTGTGTGATCATCTGAATTGTGAACCGAACTACCTGCTTTTCTCCACAGAACATCATTTTTCTTGAAAGAATGCGTGAGAGCCCAATTACGGTTATTCAGACTCGGCTGAACCGCCTGTCACTTCCAAGAAAACAACCGGTAATAGTCATTGCCCATGACAAAATTAGAGCTTGCAAATGAAAATTAGAATTTTAGAAAACTTATATCTACCACGTGGGCGTGGCAGATGCCTAACTGTTAAAGACTTTTCTGAGGTCAGTGGAGATGTGATACAAGGAGTGCTCAGCCGCTTAGCCGTGTCCGACTCTTTGCGGCCCCATGGACTGTAGCCTGCCAGGCTCCTCTGTCCATGGAATTTTCCAGGCAAGAACATTGGAATGGGTTGCTGCTTCCCACTCCAGGGGATCTCCCTGACCCAGGGATTGAACCCATGTCTCTTGTGTTTCGTGCATTGGCAGGTGGGTTCTTAAATATTGTATAATGTAACATGTGCACATCAGGAAAGCCTACACTACTCCATCAGGAAAGCATTTTCCAAACGCTCAGTTCAGCTCAGTTCAGTTGCTCAGTCGTGTCCAACTCTTTGCAACCCCACGGACTGCAGCACGCCAGGCTTCAGTCAGCGCATGATATTAAAAAAATCATGCATGAGTGGAAGATCCACTCAAAGTGCAGGGTAAATGAGTGGATTTTAATGTCACAGAGTCTGAAAAGTTCAGTGACAGGGTTTCAGGTTACTCACTGCAGCTACCATTTGTTGAATGTTGGTGTAATATCCAGTAGAATTTTCAGTTACCAGCCTATTAAAATGTTTCCCTTTTCTAACTACATAACTGCTTGAGGACTGATTTTCTTCATATACTTCAACAATAAAAAACACCACAACAGAATGAATTCAAAAGCAGATATGAGGATCTAGCTGACTTCTTTCCAGCCAGTGATTAAAAAGATCTGCCAAAGTGTAAAATAGCATCACTCTTCTCAATATTGCTTTTTTTTTTGACTTTGAAAATTGTACTGTCAAGAAATGTATTTTTTTATGTTACCACATAAAGATTTTATTATTGCTATATTAAATGAATTAAATATTTAAAATTTTGTTTTAATTTCTAAATGTGGTAAACATTATAAACATTAACAAACAAAAGTTCTTTGTGGTTCTCAATAATTTTTATAAATGAGATCAAATAATTTGAGAACTGCTGATCTAGGGAGTGAGTGAATATACAGATACTCGTCTACTCTTCTATTACTTTCTATACTTTTCTCTGTATATGTAACGAAAGATAAGAGCAAAAAAAAACCAAACAAACCTACTAGCAGCACACGAGGATAGCAAAAACCTGCTTCCCAGGCGGCGCTGCTGCTGCTGCTGCTGCTGCTGCTAAGTTGCTTCAGTCGTGTCCGACTCTGTGCGACCCCATAGACGGCAGCCCACCAGGCTCCCCCGTCCCTGGGATTCTCCAGGCAAGAACACTACAGTGGGTTGCCATTTCTTTCTCCAATGCATGAAAGTGAAAAGTGAAAGTGAAGTTGCTCAGTCGTGTCCCACCCTCAGCGACCCCATGGACTGCAGCCTACCAGGCTCCTCTGTCCATGGGATTTTCCAGGCAAGGGTACTGGAGTGGGGTGCCATTGCCTTCTCCACAGGTGGCGCTAGTGGTAAAGAACTTGCCTGCTAATGCAGGAGACATAAGAGATGCAGGTTTGATCCCTCCTGGGTTGGGCAGATCCCCTGGGGAAGGGCATGGCCACCCACTCCAGTATTCTTGCCTGGAGAGTTCCATGGACAGAGGGGCCTGATGGGCTACAGTCCATAGAGTCACAGAGTCGGACACGACTGACGTGATTTAGCATGCATATTGTTGCCAAACTTAAGAATTACTGCTTAAGAGAAACAAACCAAGCCAGTGTATCTGAGAGTAAGAAAATATGCCATAATTTTAATTTGCCTTTCTTTCATTATGTCAGTTTGAACAATTCTGTATTATTTTACTGTTGATTTTGTGTGTTGTCCTCTTTCTATTTGTGCACCACGTGTTGGCCGAACATCTTGCACATACCATACTTGCTTCTAGATGTATCTAGAAGCTTCTAGGTGTATCTCGAATACAGCAGGAAACAAGTTGCAAAAGGCCTGCTGCACGAGTTGGCACAGTACTACCCTGTGGGCCAACTGCACCCCACTTCCCATTATCGTAGATAAAGTTCTTGGGGACACAGTCATCCCTATCTGTGTACACTCTGTCTGTGGCTACTTCTGTGCCTCAAGGAGAGACTGAGTAGCTGCAAAAGAGGCCGTGGTGCCTGCAGAGCCAAGAAATGACTGTCTGTCTCTTACGGCAAAGGTTTGCTGGCCCTTGATCCTGTGGCTTCCATAGGAATGCTTGTCTTTTTCCTTCTCTTTCCTATTTGTAAGATACCTTTGTATATTAAAGAAATCTTGTCTTGCGGATGTTTTCCCATCACATTTATAACCTTTTAACATTGTTTGTGGTTTCTATTCCATTGCAAAAATTTTTATATTGGATACAAAAGCTTGATCAGATTTTCTCTTTTAATATAATTGTTCTTAAACTTTGGAGACACTGATTTTTAAATGACTTATTTGTTACTTTTGTTTTTATTTTATTCAACATAAATTTAAAAATCATTTTATCATATAGCTGAAAAAGCCTTCAGTGATTCTGACTGCAGTTGCATTATAATGTTGTGTTACTTTGGGGAGAATTTAAGTTTTAAAATATTGATTCTTTTTGCCAAGGGGGTATAGAATGTTTCCCGGTTAAATCTCATCTTCTTCCAAATTATTTTATAATTTTTCAATATGTCCTAATAAATTCCTTTTTATATTTATTTCTAGTAATTTTCTGTTTTAGGGTTGCTACAGTGATTTCTTCCTTACTTTTACATTGATTAAGGCAAATAAGTACTCTGTATTTTTGTGTATATTTTCTAAATAGTTCCCATACTGAATTTTTTATAGTTCCGATACTTTGTTTGTTTCAGTTGATTCTCCTAAAATTATAATATAGACAAATAGGGACTTATTTAACTTCCCCTTTCTGATCCCTTTACCTAATTTTATTGAAAAAATAATAAATTTAAAACTTTCTTGTTTCTCATTTTAATGAAAATATGTACAGAATTTTGCAAGTAAATACAAAGATTAAATGAAATAGTTAATCTTTGTTTCAAATAATCTTTATAATTTTACATAATTAGCCTTCTCTGTTTCATTAAGAGTTTTCATCAATAACATATATTAAATCAAGCACTTTGGAGAGCATCTATAGAGGTAATAACATTTTTTTTCTCATTTAGTCTATTGATACCATGAATTTCATAACAAATTTCTCTATTAGTAAAATTTCTCGTGTTCCTAAGAACCAGCTCCTCTGGGTATAGCTTGTTGTTGTGTTCAAGGTTTACCTGACTGAATCCACTGGCATTTTACTTGGGATTTTTCAACCTACTATGTTGATTAATAAGGTTTTGGTGTTACCTTTACTAGGATTTTCCTGTATTGTAAAAGAAACAAAATGGGAATGATCATACCTTCTATCCCTAGAATAGTTTACAGCTGCTAAGATGATAAATTTATACAAATTTTAAGTGATAAAAGAAGTTACATAAAATGAAGATCATGAGAATGAGATACGGTGTCAACTTGCCCCACTAAATAATATAGAGAGGTATCACAATTGCATAGTGACAGCAACAAGAACATTAACAGTTAGAGTCAGATTTAGATTTAAGTCTCTTGGTAAATGGGAACAATGGTGGAGGGTCCCCACCCCTCCAAATAACAGCTTGCAGATAAAGGAATAAGGTTCTCCCGCAAGCACTGAATTAATTAACAGTTCCTTGGGTTTATGGGAATAGCCACTGGACTGAGACCAACCACGGAGCTTAATCCATGATATTAGCACATCCAAAGAAAGAAAAGGTCAACTCCTGGAGCATGGCCACTTTAGATAAACTGAGCTCAGAGAAAACAAACTTTGGCAGCGGGTGGGTGTTGGGCTCTCCTCGTAGGAAGGAGACAGAATCCAAGAGCTCTAGGCAGTCAGCTATGAAAAATGTAAAACAGCGTGTTAGTCATTTCCTCAGGCTTCTCCATGTCCTGGAGAAATGCCTTGGAAGATTATGGCCCTTTGCTGATTCCATGAACACCAGTAACCTTCTGCTTATGAATTTAGTCATCTCTACTGATCATAGAAAAGTTTGAAGGAGGTATCTAGATGGGCAGATTGTAAACTTTTTCTGCTAGGAAACATCACCTCTATTTTCACACAAGAAAATATCTTGTATTCCATGGGTATCTCCAAGGGACACATATGTAGCACTAGACCTACTCTCTGAAGGTATACTTCTTTCCGATTTGAAATGCTATTCAGTTAGTGTGGCATTTTGAGAAGGATAATTTCAAATCTATTCTAATTTATAAAAGAAAAAATAATTTGTTAACTTTAGTACTTTGAGTACTAGACACAAACGGCATAAAACATACCTCACTGCTTATGGTAACCGATCCACATGGAGCTGGGCCCTCTCACTGGATAGCAGAGAACTGTTGGGCTGAATAATTTCAATGGCATGTCCGTCCCATGAATTTACAGAGCATTTCATCTACCTGTAACTTATTAACATGATATAGAATTTTTTCAAGGAGTTATCATTTGGCCCCTGTTTACTTTTCCCTGGGATTACATTTTGCCCATTAGCCAAACGTCTCAAAGGAGAAAGGTCTGAAAGAATTTTAATTCTCATTTTTTGTGACATGTGCTAGTGATGAATAACTATTCTAACTTTGGCTTTTATAAGGGAATTCATGGATAAAAATGTCTTGAAAAACTTTTCAGTAGACGCAGAAACATCAACATCCATTGATGATAAAAACTTTTTATAAAGTGGATGTAGAGGGAACATCTCTCAATATAATAAAGATCATATATGACAAACCTATAGCCAACATCACACTCAACAGTGAAAAGCTGAAATCTTTTCCTTTAAATTCAGTAACAGACAAGGATACCCGCTCCTGCCACTTTTATTCAACATGATATTGGAAGTCGTAGCCACAGCAATCAGACAAGAAAAAGAAAAAGGAATCCAAGTTGGAAAGGAAGAAGCAAAATTGTCACTGTTTGCAAATGACATGATACTATATATAGAAAATACTAAATACACCACCAAAAAACTATTAGAACTAATAAATGAATTCAATATAGTTGTAGGATACAAAATGAATACAGAAATCTGATGCATTTCTATATATTAAAAATATTAAGAAAGCAATCCCATGTACAATTGCATCAAAAAGAATAAACAACCTAGGAATAACTCTAACCAAGGAGATAAAAGACCTATACTCGGAAAACCTTAAGATATTGGTGAAAGAAATTAAAGATGAGACAAACAGATGGGGAGATTTTCCATTCTCACAGATGGAAGAATTGATATTATTAAAATGACCATACTACACAAGGCAATCTGAAGATTCAATGCAATCCCTATCAAAATACCAATGGTATTTTGCACAGAACTAGAACAAATAGTTCTATAATTCACCTACTGAATGGGAGAAGATGTTTATAAACATCTGATAAGGGGTTATTATCCAAAATATACAAAAATTCATACAACTCAACATCAAAAAAACAAGCAACCTGATTAAAAATGGGCAGTGGACTTGAATAGACATTTTTTCCGAAGAATACATATAGATAGCCAACAAGCACATGAAAAGAAGCAAGAATCATCAGGGAATCATCAGGGAAATGCAAATAAAAACCCCAGTGAGACATCGCCTCACATCCGGCAGATTTCGTATCATCAAAAGGACCACAAATAACAAGTGTTGGTGAGGATGTGGGGAACAAGAAACCCTCATGCACGGTTGGTGGAAATGTTAGTGTAGCTGCTGTGGAAAATGATACAGAAGTTCCTCAAAAAACTAAAAATAGAGCTACTATATGATCCAGAAATTCCACTTCTGGGTATGTGGCCAAAGAAAACAAGAACACTAATTTGGGAAAAATATATGCATCACTACGTTCATTGCAGCACTATTCATAATAGTCAAGATACAGAATCAACCTAAGGGCCCACTGAGGGACAAATGGGTAAAAAAGATGTAGCATACACAGACAGTGGGGTATTACTCAGTCATAAAAATGAAATTCTCTCATTTGAGACAACATGGGTGGGCCTAGAGGGTATTATGCTAAGTGAAATAAGTCAGAGAGACAAATACCCTGATTTCACTTACATAGAGAATCTGTATAACAAGTGAACAAAAACCAAACAAATGAAAAAACATAATAAAATTGAAACAGAATCACGGATACCAAGAACAAACATGTGGTTGCCATAGAGGACAGTGCTGTGGGGATGAATGAAATAGGTAAAGGGAATTCAGAGAAACAAACTTCCAGTTACAAAATTAATCAGTCCTGGGGATGAAATGTACAGTGTGGAGGAACAGTCAATAATAATGTGATATCTTTGTATAGCAAAGAAGGCAGTCAAAATGTAAAAACTTCCAGCTGTAAGATTAATGATATAATTAACACTGCCATGCATTATACATGAACATTGTTAAAACAGTAAATCCTAGGAGTTCTCAGCACAAGGGAAAATGTGCCTTTTTCTTTTTCCTTAACTCTGTGTCTATACAAGATGATTAATCTTAATGCAGTAACTATTTCATGATGTAGGCAGGTCAATTATTCTGTGTACCTCTTAAACTTTTACAGTGCTGCATGTTAATTATATCTCATAAGTTGCAAAAAAAAACTTGACCCATACACAAGTTATTTGTATCAGTAAGGTCCATCTTTCAGTTATGCCTTTTTAGATGGTTAACACTGTCATCTTTTTTTAAAAAAACACATAAAGAAATTGAGGGGGAAAGGAACATAATAGATATTATTTTGTCATACTGAACTCTATGAATTTGCAGATACTATTTTTTTATGGTGTGTGATAGATATATTTTGTCCTATAGGACAGAAATATCAAGTATCAGCAATTTTATGTCACATATCTCAACCATTAAAGGTTAGCCTACATTCTCTTACAGAACAGAACTGTATCTGTCAATTTGCCAATGACAAGAAAGTCACACTGAAACACACTGATCTATTATTTCCTCCACTATTCAAACCTCATGCATCCGTAAGGAGAATGACATTTGTTTTATGACTCGCTGTCACTTGGCTTCTCCCCCAGCATCAGATGGAATGAAACAATATTGTGCCACTCTGCTGTTGTGATCACACCGAATTTCGACATATGTTTAGTATCTGGCTCTGAGTGCCTGCGTGTCCCCAGGTTCCTACTTGGATCCAAACTTGAGTGTGTGTATAAGGACGTGTGCGAGCCTGTCTGCAATTGCATTTGGACATTTGTTTCCTGCTAACAGAAACCCAAGCATATGTTTGAGACCAAGTTTTCATTTCCATCTGACACATTTTCTGTGATTAGATTCATTAAGAAATACAGAAACAGCATTAAAAATGAGAAGGGATGTGTATTTATAAACATCAACTGTGGTTGTGGCAAAGACCTTTCTATCAGCTAAACTGTGTCTTCTGGAGCCATAATCCAACCCACCAGACACATTTTCATTTCATAGTTCAAATCATTACAGAAGGAAAAAAGCTTATTCATAAAGAAAATAAAGCTGATGAAACAACACAGCTTATTTGAACATTAAACCATCCTCTATAAAAATGTCAACCTAACTGTATTACTTCCATCAATGCTGCAAAAATAGAACCAGCAAATGAAACTTTGTTGGCAGCAGCTGAAAAAAATTTTCTTTGTATTTCTGTTCTTGTGGTTTATGAGGCTACTAAAACCCTCGATATAATTATGGTTTGACACTTTATATCATTCTTTAATTTATAGTCTTCTAAAGGAAGTGGTGTAAATTGCTTTCTTTAAAACATCATTGAACATGTTCTAAGTACCATATTGCCACAGAGAGTGAAATACAATTATTCAAAATATGAACCCCTCTCCAGCGACAAACTTAAGACTCATTTAAGGGAAACAGAGGAATGAATGCCCCACTTCAAGTTAAATTAGCACAGACAAAATATCTGTAGGAATTCAGGTTTAGGTGACACAAAAGATATCTGGGTATCATGTTTATTTGTTTTAAATCAAGTATGATAACAGAAAGAAAATTATATTATTATTCTTGGAAATTAAAAATAATATACATTTTTTGTGTGATAATGACTTCTGGGCAGCAGAGTACTATAGCAGTTAAGAGTGTGGACTCTGGATTCATACAGATCAAATTCAAGTTCTGGTTTTGCCATATGTTGGTGTTAGCTGTCTGCTCTTGGGCCACGGACTAATATTTACTATTAAGTTCCTTAGCTGTACAATGAGAAAAATAGCATCTAGTGTATGCCATAAGACCATGGTAAAAAAAAATTAAATGAAACAATTCATTAAAGCACTTTGCACAGTGCAGGATGCCCAGAAATGTTCAATAAATATTAAAATTCTTAGAAAGAGGAGAACATCGTGCATTTCAAAACAACAGATTTTGAATACAAGTCTAATGGTAACAGAGAATGTGGTATCCATGCCACCGCAATCATAGAAATCAATTTTTAAAAGGCATAAGCTCCTATGATTCACAGATTTTGAAGAAAAACGTACGGGTACCAAAGGGGAACAGGGATAAATCAGGAGTTTGGGATTAACATGTACTATATACAAAAAAGATAAACAAGGACCTACTGTATAGCCCAAGGAACTAGAATCTCCATCTTCTAATAATGTATAGTGGAAAAGAATCTGAAAAACAATATATACATGTGTATACATATATATATATGAATATATATATAACTTAATCATTTTGTTGTACACCTGAAACTAATACAGCATTATAAATCAACTATACTTCAATTAAAAAAAAACCTTAAAACTTAAAAAGCATGGAACAAGCAATCCATGGAACATCTGTTGATATTCTTGCACTCAAGGCTCGATCTGTTTGGCTTGTCCATCACTATTCATTTGAGAGTCAGTATGTTTAGCAGACCTTTGTTGAGGTGAGGTTAATATCAACACCTAAAAGCTATTTTTCCCATTGGCTATCAAAGTTGATTGCATTTTGATGAATGCATTTTGAATGGAAGAGCTTGAAATTAAGTATCTGCTCATCACCAGAATATCTACCTACATTGTTGAAAATTTCTATGGCTCTCTCGAAAAGCCAGAAGAAAAATTCAGGAAGCAGTGAGAAGGACCATTGTATAAATAATATTAAGCTCCAGATGCTCCCTATAGGAAAAATGTGGCCCGGGATTGGAAAGTATGATCAGAATCAAAGACCAGAAGAAAATGAAAAGAAGCAAATGAACATTTATGCTGGAACCAAACTGACCAGGTGTCATTTACATCCATTACTTTACAGGCTGTTTAGTAGGAACAATGCAAATATTTCAAAAGCAGAATGAAGTCCAATCTTTTGGAATGAAGGGCAGATGCTGAGGGCCATGTTGCCATGGAGATTAATTTTTATATAAAATTAATATTAGGTATATTGGTGCTAGGAATCCTTGTTCATATCCCTTTGCCAATGCAAAAGTCATATTAAATGCAAGTAAAATTCTATCTGGGCTTCCATGGTGGTTCAATGGTAAAGAATCCGCCGGCCAATGCAGGAGACATGGGTTTGATCCCTGGGCTGGGAAGATCCCCTGGAGAAGGAAATGGTAACCCATTCCAATATTCTTGTCTGGAAAATCCCATGGATAGAGGAGCCTGGTGGGCTACAGTCCACGGGGTTGCAAAACAGTTGGACACGACTCAGTAATTAAACGATAGCAACAAAATTTAATCTCCATTTCAATACTTATAAAAGTCTTCCCATTCCAATGAAAAATGGCCAGTTAGCCATTTTTATTAATAGTTACACAGCAGCAGGGAAATTTATGTGTGTGATCATCTATCCCTCTAAGTGAATGATGAGAAGATAATTTCATGAGTGGATAAAATGTACTTCAAATATATGGCCAAAACTGCAAATCTGAAAACAAAAATAAGAGTTGTTCACCTTCCAAAACTGCAGCTGTCCTATTTGTTAATTTCGCCCAAATTTAGAATAAAAAAGGACTTTGCCGATGATCCACACTGACTGTCAGAGCGGCTCTGGTCTACAGCGTGCTCTTCATTTTGTGTTTCTGCTGTGCATTGGTGGAGGAATACAACACGGATGGCCCATCAATGAGTAGTGACCTTGGCTGGTCCAGGCCACATGGCCCTGGGAGTGCTGAGTCAGCAGCCCCGTCTGTTCTCCTCCTCCTTTTGGCTGTTGGCTGAGTGGTGGCAGGCTTAGCAATTCAGTCTGCTTCTGTGAAGCTGGGTTTTTCTTCTGTGAAGCTAATTGAAACTGCAACATTGGCCTCATTACCATCTTGTAAAACCCCTCTGAACTAACCAGCTCAGACAGCCATGGTTATAGGCTAAAATCAAAGGCAAGATGAGTCAAAGAATTATGGATGGAGCGTTCAGGTCATTTTCCAAATGTCAAAATATAGGATTCAAATGCAGGGCATCATTCATTTACATATACCAATATGCTTATCAAATTGACAATGTTTCGAATTTACCAACAGTACAGGCTCCATCGACAGGGAGGGATGAGCCGAAAGAGATCTGTGAGATGTTTTATTTTGAGCAATCATAATGCCATTCTTCTTTCTAGGGTCACGTTTAAGTCACATGGACAAGCAGAATGCCCTCGGGGTGATTTTTTTTAAGCCTAATGACGGTGAGCCATTTTGCGGTTCATTAGACTGCTCTAGGTTCCACCTGACTGTATTACGAAGATTACCAAAGAATGATCATACATGGATAAAAGGTTAATACATTTATTATGCCGCATGCCACCTAAATATTTTGAGCTAAATGAATAATTCTCAACTCAGGCACTTCTGTCCCAGAGGAAATATTTGTCAACATCTGGGAATATTTTTGTTCTCCACATGTGGAGCAGAGGAAGGTTCCACGGTGTATAGGACACAACAGAGACACTTTTACCCAAAATCTCAATGGTGCTGAGGCTGAGAAATCCTGATTTAAATAGACACATCACAAAGCAGGGATCTGGGATCTGACTCCTTGAGTAGCAGCTGGTCCATTTCTGTGGCTGAGGAGGAGAAAACCAGCCTGCTGAAAGAGTATTGGTCAAGTCGTTTCAAAGTATCAAGGATACTTCTAAATACATTGTATCTTCTGCCAATGAGCTCAAGGATAGCGTAGAAGCAGGGCAGAGAAGGATGAAAACTGTATACACAGAGAGTACTCCATCAAATGACTCAAAAATAGATGTGCTTATTTATAGAAGGAAATGCTGACATAAACTTTTGGCAAGACAATCAGTGTGTTAGCCTGTTTGCTTTCATAACATGCACCGACTGCATTGGATATAAGCAACAGGCTTCCCTGATTAGAGATAAATGATGGCATCACGTCCCGATCTGCCCAGATAATAAAATATATCTTAAAGCTTTAATACAAATCTCTTATATTGGCCAAAAATGGATGAGTGGAGTATAATAAATTGTCCTCCAAACAGACTCCAGTTTACAGGTGAATCTTAAAAAGTGATAAAGACAGATAGACAATAAAGAGATTGATTATTCAAAAAATTGGATTGTGAGATAATTATTTAGGAATTAGGAAAAAGTTATTATCTCAACTTCTCTTTGTATATCAAAATAAAAGTACAGATGGATTAAAAACAACTAGGAGAAAATTAGATGAATAGTTATCTGCTCTCCGAATGAGAGACAATTTTCTCAAATTTTACTGTGGCAGTAGGAAAACTACAAAGGAAAAGCCTCAATAGAATGTCCCTAAAGAGCCTCTTGATGAAAGTGAAAGAGGAGAGTTAAAAAGTTGGCTTAAAATGCAACATTCAGAAAACTAAGATCATGGCATCTGGTCCCATCAATTCATGGCAAATAGATGGGGAAACAATGGAAACAATGAGAGGCTGTATTTCTGGGGGCTCCAAAATCAGTGCAGATAGTATCTGCAGCCATGAAATTAAAAGATGTTTGCTCCTTGGAAGAAAAGCTATGACCAACCTAGACAGCATATTAAAAAGCAAAGACATTACTTTACCAACAAGGTCCATCTAGTCAAGGCTTTGGTTTTTCCAGTAGTCATGTGTGGATGTGAGAGTTGGACTATAAAGAAAGCTGAGCACCAAAGAATTGATGCTTTTGAACTGTGGTGTTGGAGAAGACTCTTGAGAGTCCCTTGGACAGCAAGGACATCCAACCAGTCCATCATAAAGGGAATCAGTCCTGAATATTCATTGGAAGGACTGATGTTGAAGCTGAAACTCCAATATTTTGGCCACCTGATGTGAAGAACTGACTCATTTGAAAAGACCCTGATGTTGGGAAATATCAAAGGCAGGAGGAGAAGGGGATGACAGAGGATGAGATGGTTGGATGGCATCACTGACGTGATGGACATGAGTTTGAGTAAGCTCTCGGAGTTGATGATAGACAAGGAAGCCTGGCGTGCTGCAGTCCATGGGGTCTCAAAGAGTCAGACACGACTCAATGACTAAACCGAACTATGTGAGATAATTTTACACTTTTGCTTATTAAACCCCAAAACCCAAACCTTGTCAACATTCAAAAGCAAGCCACAGACTCAGGAAGACATTTGTAACACATTTTAAAGTGTCACTATTTTTAACTATATAGATTTCATATAAGATCATTTCAAAAAAGCATCAACCAAATGACAGTTGAGCAGAGGACACACAATTTTAGAAACTTAAAACAAAACATTCAGGAAAACATCTCATTTCACTAGAAATATACATTAAAATAATATACCATTTTCTCCTTATCAATTTGCCTTTTTTTTTTTTTCACTTTCAACAGGAAGGAGTGGTTAAAGAGGTTTTCTTATGCTACAGGTGGAATATCTGTTGGTACTACCCTTCTGGAAGATACACAAAGAAGTTCACATTCATAGCTTTTGACCTACTGAACTCACTTAGGAGGATTAAGAGGGGGGGAAATCTCAAAATATAGAAAAAACAGCTTTACACACAAAGATGTTCACTGCAGTGCTATTTAATAAAGAATTTCTGGGAATTCCCTGGCAGTCCAATGGTTAGGACTCTCCACTTCCATTGCAGGAGGCGTGGGTTTTGTTCTTGGCTGGGGAACTAAGATTCTGTGTGCCCCATAGTGGGGCAAAAAAAAAAAAAGTTAAGAAGGAAAGAAAGAATTTCTTCTGAATCTCCTTAATGTTCAATAGTTGAACCGTAGTTCATTGTGATGCATCTGCTGATGTAGCAAGTATTTTGTGACAATCTGAAAAGATATCACTAAGCGTTTTAATAAAATCAGATCCCACTTTTGTTATGAGGTTGAAAATTTGCTTATGGTAGGTATAGTGGGCTGAATGTCAGTCCTCCAAGAGATACGGCCATGTCCTAGTCCCCAGAACCTGTACATATATTCATATATGCAGAAGATGTGCTTAAATGAAGGATCCTGAGACGGGGAGAGTATCCTGGATTGTGTAGGTGGGCCCTAAATCTAGACACATGTCTCCCCATAAGAAGAGGCAGCAGGAGTTTAGACACAGATGCTGAGAAGAAGGTAAGGGGATGTGAAGATGGAAACTAACTGGAATGATGCAGCCTCAAGCCAAGGAATGCGGGCAACCTCCAGCAGCAGAAGCAAACAACTGAATCCTCCCTAAAGCCTCTGAAGGGAGCACAGTTCTGCGGACGCCTTGGTTTTGGATTTCTGACCTCCAGAACTTAGAATAAATGTCTGCTATTTTAATCCATCAACTTTATAGTAATTTGTTACAGCAGCCACAGGAAACTTACATGGTAAGTTTACATTCAACCTTTCCGGAAACCACCAAATAGTTTTTTAATGTGTCTGTACCATTTTCCATTTCTGCCAGCAGAGTATGGAGACTCAGCTCCCCCACATGGCACCATCACTGGGAATGGTCAGTCTCCTTCATTCAAGCCATTCTGATCAGAGTACAGTGGTCACTCACTATGGTTTTAACTTGCATTTCTTGAAGAGCTGACTCATTTGAAAAGTCCCTGTTGCTGGGAAAGATTGAAGGCAGGAGGAGATGGGGACGACAGAGGATGAGATGATTGGACGGCATCACCGACTCAACAGACATGAGTTTGGGTGAACTCTGGGAGCTGGTGATGGACAGGGAGGCCCGGCATGCTGCAGTCCATGAGGTCGCAAAGAGTCGGATATGACTGAGCGGCTGAACTGAACGGAATGGAATGACCAATAATGTTAAGTATCTTTTCATGTGGTTGTTTACCATCTGTATATCTTCTCTGGAGAAGTCGATGTTTACAACCTTTGCCTACTTTTGCTTTGGTTTACTTTTTGCTTATTATTGGGTTTTGAGCGATCTTCCTGTATTCTGAAGACACCTACCCTAAGACCCATCTGTTCCACTCTTAGGTATTTACCCAAGAAAAACGAAGGCATATATCCACACAAAGATTTGTATACTAATGTCCATAGATGTTTTGTTTGTAAAGGTCAAAACCCAGAAACAACACAAATGTTTATCAGCTGTTGAATGGATAAACAAATTGTGGCACCCATACAATGGAATGCCACTGTGACAGAAACCAATGAACTACTGGCACATACAACAACATGGACTGTGCACGTGCTAAGTTGCTTCAGTCGTGTCTGACTCTGTGCCCCCATGGGCTGTAGCCCGCCAGGCTCCTCTGCCCATGGGATTCTCCAGGCAAGAATACCGGAGTGGGCTGCCATGGCCTCCTCCAAGGGACCTTCCTGACCCAGGGGTTGAACCCACATCTCTTATGTCGCCTGTGTGGATTAGACTTGAATAACTTTTCTGAGTGAAAGAAGCCAGATCAAAAACATTATACATACTGTAGGAGTCTACAATTCTAGAAACGTCAAACTAATCTACAGTGACAGGAGGCAGATCTATGGCTGCCTAGGGACGGGGAAGTGGGGAAAAGGGATAATTAAAGGAGAAGAGAAAACTTGGGGGTGACATTTAATTCATCGTCTTGACTACAGAGAAGACTTCCAGGTATATATGAGTGTCAAACTGTAGACTTTATATGTTGTCAAACTGTAGACTTTACATGTTATCAAACTGTAGACTTTAAATACATTCAGTTCATGGTATGTCAGTTACACCTTGGTAAAGCTGTTAAAGAAGTTGTTTAATCCTTCTAAGCCTCAGTTTCTTCATCTATAAAAGGAGGCAGTAATAGATCCCACCTCATGAGGTTACTGGGATTAAATGGTGGTAATCTGGGATTAAATGGTGGTAATCTGGCAAAGCACTCTGTTCAGAGTCTTGTATACAATGAGCACTCAAAAAGGCTAACAATATTTTTATAAAAATGGTACAAAAACTTTCATCCTGGTGCAACATATTATATAATATCTATTAAAATACATTATTAATATGTTAAGATTACACTATATGTTAATATATTAGAATATGCTTAGAAAAAAGACTGGAAATAAGTATTCTCAAAGTACAAAATGCTATTTGACTGTGATTGTGGAATTTGGGGTGATTTTATTCTTGCACATTTCCTCTATTTTCTAGGTTCTCTACAATATGTTATGTATTGTTTTCATCCAGTGAAAAGGTTTATTTTTTAAAAATACTGTTACTAATCCCCTAACAAAGCAAAGCTCCATGGAACAAATCAGATGGCATGGAGCATATCCGTTTCCTGCTTGTTCGTACCCCCGGAACCCCTCTTATCCTCCTTCTGATCACGTCCGTCCCCACTCTGTGGCATGCTCAGATACACAGGTTGCGTGCGGGCTCTCTTAAACCCGTTGACGACTCCCTGTAAGCCTTTAGATAGAGGCCCTGTTCCCAGACCAGCTCCTGCCCACCTCTCTGGTCTCGCCTGCCCTATTCCTGCTCTCTCGATCTCTGCTCCTGCCCCACTGGCTTTTCAGGACCTCCAGGTTCTGTGGTCTGTCCCATCTCCCTTGCTTCACACCATTAAATCTTCCCTCTCTTCCTCTTGGTTATTGATCTCAGCTCAATGGGAAAGTCTTTCCTTGACATCTCTTTGTTATACTCTCACATGATCCTTTTGGCTAAAATTCAGTGAACTGTTGTTTCAGGGGTCTTCCTAGCTGGTGAGCAATCTGAGCACGGAACCATGTCTGTGCTGTTCAAAGCAGTGCCCCCTAAACGTAGCAGAGTTGTAGACACTTATTAGCTCAGCTGGTAAAGAATCCACCTGCAATGCAGGAGACCCCAGTTCAATTCCTGGGTCAGGAAGATTTCTTGGAGAAGGGATAGGCTACCCACTCCAGTATTCTTGGGCTTCCCTGATGGCTCAGATGGTAAAGAACCCACCTGCAATGCAGGAGACCCCTGTTCAATCCTTGGGTTGGGAAGATCTCCTGAAGGAGGGCATGGCAACCCACTCCAGTAGTCTTGTCTGGAGAGTCCCGTGAACAGAGGAGCCAGGAGGGCTACAGTCCAGGGGGTTGCAAAGAGTCGGACACAACTAAGCACAGCACAGCTCAGGCACTTATTACTGGTGCATAAAAAAGGGCTGGTTCAGACTCCCTAGCAAAAGAATCATGGTAGAGGAGGAAGAACATTGAATCACGAGGACACCCACCTGCCTTGGGTGAGTCTTTTCTTTCTGGTTTAATAATAAATATTTATAAAACAGGCCTAAACTATCTCCTAGCGCCCCTCCAGATCTAAATGTAACTGGGTAGAATTGAGTTCATGTCCCCCTGAGTATGAATAATTTCTTGAGTGAATTCATGTGACCCTCATGTTCTGACTGCAACCAGCAAAAAAAAAAAAAAAAAAAAAAGAACTTGCTAGTATAGAAAAGGAGAGCAATATCACCAACAATCTGTCATTTACCTCTTAGAAATTACACAATCAAAATAATGGGCTTCAGATATTAGCTCCTCTTGAAGTTTTCTTCTACCTACAAATATTCTAACCCTGGGCTCACATCATTCTGCTACAGACAGTAAACATCAGGAAACTCTAAAAACAGGAGTGACCTTGCTTTTGGTCACTGTTGAATTAAATAGGCACACTTAGCAGAGTGAACTGGGAAAAAAGAAGATGGAAAAGGAATATAGGAATATTTTGGACCATCTCTGGACCAACCCAAGGATGAAAGATATCACTAGTTGCTCTTTTTTTTTTTTTTTTAAATCTCTGCTTCACATCTACATATGACTTCACCTAACTGGGACCCCTGCTTATTTAACTTATATGCAGAGTACATCATGAGAAATGCCAGCCCAGATGAAGCACAAGCTGGAATCAAGATTGCAGGGAGAGATATCAATAACCTCAGATATGCAGATGATACCACCCTTATGGCAGAAAATGAAGAGGAACTAAAGAGCCTCTTGATGAAGCTGAAAGAGGAAAGAGCTGGCTTAAAACTCAACATTCAGAAAACTTAGATCATGGCATCTGGTCCCATCACTTCATGGCAAATAGATGGGGAAACAGTGGAAATAGTGACAGACTTTATTTTTGGGGGCTCCAAAATCACTGCAGATGGTGATTGCAGCCATGAAATTAAAAGATGCTTGATCCTTGGAAGAAAAGCTATGACCAAGCTAGACGGCATGTTAAAAAGCAGACACATTACTTTGCTAACAAAGATCCGTCTAGTCAAAGCTATCATTTTTCCAGTAGTCATGTATGGATGTGAGAGTTGAACTATAAAGAAAGCTGAATGCCAAAGAATTGATGCTTTTGAACTGTGGTGTTGGAGAAGACTCTTCAGAGTCCCTTGGACTGCAAGGAGATCCAACCAGTCCATCCTAAAGGAAATCAGTCCTGAGTGTTCATTGGAAGGACTGATGCTGAAGCTGAAACTCCAATACTTTGGCCACCTGATGAGAAGAACTGACTCGCTGGAAAAGATCCTGATGCTGGGAAAGATTGAAGGTGGGAGGAGAAGGGGATAACAGAGGATGAGATGGTTGGATGGCATCACCAACTCAATGCACATGAGTTTGAGCAAGCTCTGGGAGCTGGTGATGGACAGGGAAGCCTGGCGTGCTGCAGTCCATGGGGTCACAAAGAGTCGGACATGACTGAGCAACGAACAACAACAACAGGGACCCAGAACTGACCTCAAGTGGAAGAAGCACACGAAGCCACACTTGTCCTGGATCCCTAGGGTGTATCTGCCTTTTCAGGGACATCTCTTATGGCTGGAAGCAGTAATGCACTTGAATAGCAAAAAGAAACACTGAATTCCAGCACCCCTGCCCAGCCATCAGGGCTGGGAGAATTCAATGACAATATTGTAAAAATGAAGCAAAATAATACAGCCATGAACATGCATCGTTATAAAATCTATGTTTCCAGGAAGAAAAAGCTGCCTGCAAATTCTTTATCTTGATTTAAAAGACAGTTAAATAATCACTCCCAGCCTAAGTATGTCAAGTTTACTTTGACAAAGTCAATGTGACAGGAAGTCCTAAGTTAACAGTGAGAACGTATTTGGTATCCTTTTTCCTGTATCTTTCCAAGTATGCTAAATAAACAGCACATATCTGTGTCTTAGAAGCTTGACAGCAGGAAAGTAGGTTAGAGTACTTGTGTGATAATTCAGACCAAGAAAATGTTAAATAAATAAAACCTTTTCCTTGGTTATCTAAGCAAAGCTACATTACCTAATGTAAAAAAAGAAAACAAGTACAGAAACAAGAAACATTGCTGTTTCAGGGTGTGCTTCCATGTATCTGGAAAAATCAGCTTTGAATTCTGTCTTTGAGAATACTCAATCGTGTAGCAGTCATGGAATCTCTGACACTAAAGTATTAGTATCAAGGACAAAAATTGAATAGTCACCCCATTAGTTGTATTCTGGGTACAGATGCATTGTATTTGGAAGGAAATAAGTAAAAGTAAAGATTTCCATGAGTCTTGTGCTATCAATGCCCTTTATACATGGAATTCATGTTAGTAGAAAGAGTGATTTCCAACAAAACTGTTTGCCCATAAGCATATCTAAAATAGAATGACATCTGCTGAAACCTATTAACAAAAGACTCAAATGTGATCAAGAGCAAAGTGTTCTTCACAGCATTCTTGGAGGACAGCTCTGCATGGGTCTTTCAAGTTTCTGCAGGTCTTATAAGAAGAGATACGGCCTGCCTTGTTGCAGACTAGCTTTTTTAGGATATTTACACACTGAACAGACTGGCAGCATGGAGACGATATCCTGGGTGCCTGTGTGCTAAACTGCTTCAGTCACGTCTGACTCCTTGCAACCCCATGTACTGTAGTCCACCAGGCTCCTCTGTCTATGGGATTCTCAAGGCAAGAATACTGGAGTGGGTTGCCATGCCCTCCTCCAGGGGATCTTCCCCACCCAACGATTGAACCCAGGTCTCTCTATCCCTTCTCCAGAGGATCTTCCCAACCCAGGAATTGAACCTGTGTCTCCTGCACTGCTGGTGGATTCTTTACCTGCTGAGCTAAAAAGTTGAGTTCCTTCAACTCAGGATTCTTTCCAGCAATGCACCTCATTACCAGCATTACCTGGACCTCTTGTTACATTAGAGTGAAGTAAGTGAGAGACAGAAAAAAAAAAAGTTGTATATTAACAGATACATGTGGAATCACAGATGACCTTATTCACAAAGCAGAGATAGAGACACAGGCGTAGAGAACAAACGTATGGACACCAAGGGAGGAAGTGGGAGTGGGATGAACTGGGAGGTTAGGATTGACGCGCATACACTGCTGATCCTCTGGGTGAAAGAGGTAGCTGATGCGGACCCGCTGCACAGCCAGGAACTCTGCTCAGTGCTCTGTGATGACCTACATGGAAGAGAAATCCAAAACAGAGGGGATATATGTGTACACACAGCTGATTCACTTCGCTGTATGTCTGGAGTGAACAGAACATTGTAAATCAACTATATGCCGATAAAAATTAATTTTAAAAACAGCAATGTTAGTGAGCTGCCCTTCAAAAGAGACAGCCATGTTAGCTCCGGCCTGTCCCCTGTGGGTGAGCCTGAGTGTCCATCACAGTCCAGTGTCTCCTGCTGCTTTCCTGTAACTCTCCCCAGCACTCGTGCCACTGAGGACATCGGTTCTATCCTTGTCCCGCTTCACAAATGCAGAGAGGGGGACACAGAGGGACTGGGTAACGCACCCATGACCACAGGGCTGGGCGAGTGGCTGGGGCAGACTCACACTCATGCTGTCTGCCGTCGCGCTGGAGGGCCAGTGAGTGTTCTCAAGGCTTGCACTGCTCGTCCCACCCTTCCCTTTGCTTCCCTGTTCTCACCCTTGTCCACTTGTCTGACTGTCTCCCAGGAGCCGGCTGTTCTTAGAGTTGGTGCTGCCCTTCGGCCTGTGTTGTGGCCTTCTGCACCCCGCTCCCTTCTCACGGTCTGCACGTCTGTGTGGACACACACTCACATCCCCCCCAACACACAGCTCTGTCCCCCCACCCCCCCCACCCTCAGACACATCAAAGATACGCAGATGAAAAAAGGGTCCTCTTTTTCATAAAAAGACCCCATCTAGAGTTGTTACTTGGTTAAGCTACAACTATGAAACTTTTCAAAAAGGCATTCCTTGTCTTTAAGTTTTATGTATTTAGATTCCCTCCCTCCACTGAATACTGAAGAATTTACTTAAACTGTGTATTTGTAATTCTCTTCACAGCACATTTTGCAAAGTGGCTTCTTAGCTGACATGATAATATGCTGAAGGAAACTACTCTCAGTTTAGAGACTTCCCAGGCTGCCCAGTGGTTAGGACTCTGTGCTTCCACTGCAGGGGGCCTGGGTTCGATCCCTGGTCAGGGGAACTAAGACCCTGCAAGCCACACGGTAGAACCAAAAAAGAAAATATTGCCAGTTAAAAAAGTCCAATTTTGCATTGCAATGATTCTCTAACTTCAGCACCCACACACACAACATCACAGAGGACCCTTGTGAAAAGGCAGATCCCTGGGTCTTATCCTCCAAAGAATTTGACTTAGAAAGTCTTAGATGGAGCCCAGTAATCTGTCCTTTAAGCATGCTCATTAGGCAAGTCTGATACAAATATTTTGTGACCCACACCCTGAGAAATAAGAGAAACTCCATGTATTTCACTTCCATAGAGCAATGCCCTAAATTTTCGAGAATCTTCTTAGCCAACTTCTGGGACCACACTTCTCTCATAGATACAACAAAGTTAACACTGACCGAAATGCTTGCTTGGTCATCTAACAAATACTGCTTTAAAGTCTACGTTCCACTAGGGATGGTCAGTAGCTAACAAATGGGACCTGAGTCCCATCCTCCACACATCCAGGGCCCACAGCAGACACCGTTTATCAACACAGCACTCTGTCTGCTGAGCGAGACCCATGTCTGTGAAGCCATTCCCCCAGTCAGTTGCAGGGCAGTTCCTAGGACGTGGCCGTCCAGTCTGGACCACAGGGCATTGGAGCAGAAAGCGGAAGAGTCAAATCATGATTGAGAAGCAGGAGTCGAATTTAGAGCTCCTCCTGTCTGCCCACTTAACAAACACACTGCACCACCTCTCCTAACCTGAAGGCAGGCTCAGCGTCATCAGGCAACCCCAGCAAGCTCCTGGAAACAGACAGAGACCACGGCCCATGGACAGGGTGAGACAGCCAGTGTGCGGGGAGCCCCAGTGCACTGGGGGAAGGTCCTTCCTCCTCTCCCTTCTCCCTCCTCCCACTTGCTTAAGCACCTCCCCCCTCCCCCAAATGAAAAGCCCATTAGAGCTTCCTGCCCTGGGCATAAAAAAAAGAATTCCACTTAGGGTTCTGATTACCACGGAAGCTTTTTGATCATAGTTGTAAGAGCCGCCTCCTTCAGTTCATCGTTGAGACTCTGAAAAGTCAAATGACTTACCCAAGCATGCTTGCTGAGAGCCAAGAGTAGAATTCAGGTCCCTGGACTCCTAGTTGACTGCTATTCATAGATTTAAGAATCCTGATGCAATGAGCGTCTAAAAATAACACTGCCTAGTCCCACGTCTAGTCATTCCAGACATCATATCTTGATCATGTTTACCTATCACAGCTTCTATCTTTGAGAATCTTTCATTAGGTCAGGCTCAACCAGAAATAAGTTGGTAAGTTTTACAGATAATCATTCTACATTATTGTACACTTTAATCATAGTTTATTTCTGCAGAGGTGGAAAGTCACCTTATAATAACATACCGGTGAGAAGAAGGTTTTTGTTTGTTTATTTTTAATCTCAACAGCATGGAGAGCTGTGACTTCAGACACACCTGGCCTGGAACCCCAGCTCCTCCCAGAGGTGGAATCTTATGCAAATGATTTCATCTCCCTAAGAATCTGATTCCTTATCTATGACAGGAAGAACTTATTTACCTCTGAGAAATGTTCTGGAGGTGAAAGTGATTAGCAGGCTTACCAGTGACTGGATGCGTGCCCGGCACACAGTCCTTTCCCATAGGTATTAATGTCTCTCTCCTTTTCCTTCTCTTCATCTATGTCACCTTGGAGAAATAAGGTAGGCTAGTCTCTCTAGCCTTTCTCTCTCCCAAGTGTCTCCCAGGTCTGGCTACCTTCATGAGGTTTGGTAGAACATGAAAAGGAGAGTCACATGTTCAAAAATTATTAGGAATTTTGAGAGAGCGCCAGCAGAGGGGTAGGCGGAGCGTGGGGCCCTTCTGAGCGGGGCGTGAGCGCTGGCCCAGGTCCCAGGCCTGCGCCGTTAGTCTGGGTACCAGACTCTCTGTGCGGGGTCTTCTCTCTTCCACTCCCTGGTGTTGGAGAGCTGGTCCTGGGGTCCCCGGTGGGCACGGGGAGGGCACACGGGCTCAGGAGTTTATGGGACTTAAATCTGGCTCCAGTACTTTGCTCTTACGTCACCCATCTCTCTAAGGCTGGTTCCTCTGCTGGGAACGGGTCTCATGATGCGTGGGCCGCGGAGGGCCCAGGTGAGGGATGGATGAGGTGGGAGCTGCGGAGGGTACCCACCCGGCCCAGCCCTGAGGACGCACAGGTCGGCCGCTGTCACCATGTCATTCTTCCCTTTGAGCCTCTCCCAGGCCTTCAGGCTTTGTGGCTCCAGTGGGGTCATAGTCTCAATCCCTCTGGAGGTGCCACTCAGAGCCCAGCCACAGCACCCGGGCAAAGAGTACAAAGGCTGCAGAACGGGCCGAGTCGCATTCTCACTGGTTTTACTGGACCACTCAGAATGAGGTATACCGACAACACAGGGACGCCGACGCTATTCACAAATCAAAGAAAGCAAACCGTCTGACGCTTGTGGCAATGATACGGTGCATCGCTTTCCCACTGTTACTGCATTTGATGCCTCCTTTCCTACCCAGTGTCTACAGACCACGGGTTACCGTCCCCATTTGATAGATCCCAAAACTCTTTTTTTAAATAAAATTTAGTGATTTTCCCGCTAATTATTAGAGAAGTGCAAATCAAAACTACAGGGAGATAACACCTCACACCGGTCAGAATGGGTCTCATCAAAAAATCCACAAACAACAAATGCTGGAGAGGGTGTGGCGAGAAGGGACCCCTCCTGCTCCAGGGGAATGTACATGGTGCAGCCACAGTATGGAGGTTCCTTAAGCTAAAAACAGAGCTACCGAATGACCCTGCAATCTCACTCCGGGGTGTGTATCCCGAGAGAAACATGGCCTGAAGAGATACATGCTCCCAAGGTTCACTGAAGCACTGTTTACAGCGGCCAAGGCATGGAACCATCCACATGCCCACACATGCCCACTGACGGAGGAATGGATAAAGATGCGGTATGCGCATACAATGGAATATTCCTCACCCGCTAAAAAGAAGGAAATAAGGCCATTTGCAGCAACATGGACGGACCTAGAGATAGTCATACAGAGTGCAGTAAGTCAGAGAAGGAGAAATATCATATGGCATCCTTTATATGTGGAATCTAAAAGGAAATGAACTTACAAAACAGAGAGAGACTCACAGATGTAGAAAACGAACTCATGGTTGCCGGGGGCGGGGGGTGGGAGGGGGAAGGCATCGTTAAGGACTTTAGGAAGGTCATGTGCACAGTGCTGTGTTTAAAATGGATCACCAACAAAGACCTATTGTACAGCACAGGGAATGCTGCTCAATGTTATGTGGCAGCCTGGATAGGACAGGGGTTTGGGGGAGAATGGATACACGTGTACGTATGGCTGAGTCTCTTCACTGTTCACCTCAAACTAGCACAACATTGTTAATTGGCCACAAAACAAAATGTTTTTGGTGTTAAAAAAAATAAAAATAAGATTTAAAAAAATGTAGTGATTTTCCTGAAGACGTGTGCTTCTCTGATTCTCTCCTTATCTGATTCCTAGTCGGGTGCTCCTTCTGCCCCATCAATAAAAATACAGTCAAAGCAGCATTGATGAGTTTCTCTCTTCTCCTCCTGAGTACAATGTCTCACTGCTTCAACTGACCATGATTATAACAACGATTTCATGTGGTTTTCATAAAAAAGGGAAATGCAACCTGGTAGTAATCACTCATTTAACATTTAAGTATCTTTGGGGAGCTTGGCAAATTTTGTAAAGCTTGAAATTCTATCTGCAATTGTTCACAAAGCCTGTACACTATGTTAGTATTATTTCCATAAAAAGTGGACATTTAGGAAACTTGGTGGCATGGATGGACAATTGCCCAGAGTCAAAGATCCATGCGTGAGGAATTAGGACCATCTGAATTAAGGATACGGAATTGATCTGAGCAGGAGTTATGCAAGAGTTGCCACTTTTCCAATTTTGTTTTGGGCTAGAGCAGTGGGCTTAAGGAAGCTACGCCAGCCCTACAGGGCCGACCTTCGAACTTTACAGGAGAAACAAACTTCTGCTTACTTCACTGTTACTGGGGTTTCTGAGGCAACAGAAACCAACCCCGAAATGGCCACTCTCCTGCATCTCCTTCCCAGATGCAAACTTAGATTTCCTGCTGTTTTATGACAAAATAGGAGCTGCAAGATGGATAGGCATGAATTCACCATTCTTTTAGCTGCTGCAGAGGAATTTCTGCATCTCTGGCTGCCCTTGAACTTCTGGGACATGCCCATGCTGGTGGGTCCTACTTGGAAGAGTTAAGACCTCACATCTCAACCCCTTCCAGAATGCACCAGGGAAGGGGTGGTACAGGGGACAGTCTGCAGAGATGGCCACTAATGCTCTCCTCCCTGAGAGCACGAGCCATTCCCCCGCTGAAGGCAGGATGCCATTCTCTTCCGTTTGGCACTTGGGGCAGCCTTGTAACTTGTTTTGCCCAGTAGAATGTGGAAGAAGAGACGTGCTGGGTCCCAGGACTTCTCGTTATTGTTCAGTCCTAAGTCCTGTCTGACTCTTTGCCACCCCATGGACTGCAGCACACCGGGCTTCCCTGTCCTCTACCATCTCCCGGAGTTTACTCAAACTCAAGTCCACTGAGTCAGTGATGCTACCTAACCATCTCCTCCTCTGCCACCCCCTTCTCCTTGGACTTCTTAGCCCCAGACTTAAGAGGACTGGAAGCTTCTGCTTCTTCCTTCTTGGAAGCCTGCTCCCATGGGAGGATTCTGAGTCCCGTCCACCACCCACTGTGAGAACACCCATCCCAGATTGTGTGGCAAGGCCTCAGGAGAAACACCAGTTCAGCCAGAGTTGAGTAAAAGCTTCTTGGAGCTTCCAGCCCAGCCCAGCCACAAGCTAAACAGGCTGAGTGAGTGACCCCCAACTGATGCCAGATGGAGCAAAAGAACTGCCCGGCCAACCCTACTCGAAGTCTGCCTCACAAAACTGTGAGAAATGGCAAGCCACTGTTCTCTGAAGCCGCTGAGCTGCAGGGTGGTTTGTTATAAAGCAGTAAGCGACTTAGCTGGGGAGGGTCTCCTGCCGTAGACGTGAGAACTCTCAGGAAGTAAAGAAAGGGAGGGTGGATGAGAAAAACCTGCTCTGCTACCAGTTTGCCCGATTCCATTGTGAGTTTTGAAAAGGGTGGCTCAACAACCGTTATTTCTATGCAGATGTAAATTCTGAGTCTCCAAGAATTTAGCCCACAAGACACATTTGGAACCCAACATACTGGGGGTGGAGCCTATTCAGACACTTCAGCCACCCGTTGCTGACCTCCAAGTATCAATGTCATCCACGTGTCGGACTCTCGCTTTGAGTGTAAGGGAGACATTCAATAGCGCCTTAGCCCAGCCTTTACAAAGGGGTACGTCACAGCGCTATATAACGGAGCAGCCCCTGAAACTAACACAACATTGTAGATTAACTATACTCTGATATAAGATAATTTTTAAACAGAATGAACACCCAGCTATATATGGCCTACTGCAAGAAAACTTTTATTTACTTCACCACAAATGGTTCTCGGAGGAAAATTCTCTACCCGAATCCAGCAGAAGACAACATTTTTAAATAGAGACATTTTGTAAAATGCTTTCCAGGGATACGTTAAGCCTGTCAGTGGAGACTCATTCTACTAAAACTCCATGCTTGGTGACTGAGGATCTTCAAAGTATGTATAGTTCAGTTAATTGAAGACAGAGGGCTTTAGCACTTTAATTTCTGAAATGCAGGCTTAGCACGGTGGCTTGGAAGCGTGGTGGCAGTACTGGGTCTCAGCTCCAGCCGACTGCTAGAGGCACCTGGAGTCCTGCCAGTCCAAGACCCAGAGGCTTGACCTAATTGTTCTGGGCTTTTTTTTTTTTTCTTTTAATGCTCCCTAAGGGAGTCTGATGTCCAGTTATGACTGAGAACATGGTTGAAATAGTTCAGGCTTTGGGGTACTTCTTAGAAATGCACATTTTTGGCCCCTGTCCACACCTCCTGGATCAGAAAGTAGACCTCAGGAGAACTGCTGTGCTATGATACAAATTAAAAGGGCCAACTGATTCTCTGTCCCTTTGCTGTGCCTCAAACATCATTAAATGTTCATAAATCTAGAAGCCCTTCTTACACTCATTAAAGTAACATTTTTTTACAGGATTATAAAAATCTGGTAGCAAAATTTTTAACAAATCAAAAGTACTATTTCATTTCTAATTTCTAATTCATTTTTTGTTTTAACACAAAGGAAAAGCATAAAGAATAAAAATACACTACTACTTTGAAATAACATTATTATTTTGATATCAATTTGCTTTTCACATAAAGGACTGTATTATACACATTGTTTTATAACCTTCTTAACCTGCTTTGTCACTTAACACGTCCTTTATATCCTACTGTATTACTAAATATTTTTAGACATTATTTAAAGCTGCCTTTTCTCCATCATGCTGTTCTGCCCAGTCACTCAGCTGTGTCTGACTCTTTGCGACCCCATGGACTGTAGCCCTCCAGGCTCCTCTATGCATGGGATTCTCCAGGCAAGAATACTGGACTGGGTTGCCATTTCCTTCTCCAGGGGATCTTTCTGACCCAGGGATCAAACCCAAGTCTCCTGCATAGGCAGGTAGATTCTTTATCACTGTGACACCTGGAAAGCCCCTTTTCCATCATATGCTATGCTATGCTAAGTCACTTCAGTCATGTCCGACTCTGTGCGACCCCACAGACGGCAGCCCAACAGGCTCCCCCGTCCCTGGGATTCTCCAGGCAAGAACACTGGAGTGGGTTGCCATTTCCTTCTCCAATGCATGAAAGTGAAAAGTGAAAGTGAGTCGCTCAGTTGTGTCCGACTCATAGTGACCCCATGGACTGCAGCCTACCAGGCTCCTCAGTCCATGGGATTTTCCAGGCAAGAGTACTGGGGTGGGGTGCCATTGCCTTCTCTGTTTCCATCATAGGAATATCCCAAATACATTTTATTGAATCTTCAGTGGTTGTTTCAGATTTTTGCTTTTACAGATAATGTTTTCTTTGATTACTAAAAAAGTTTTTGTTCACATTCATGATGGCATTCTTGGCATCAATCCCTAGATGTGATATTCATAGGTCAAAGTGTGTGTACCCTTTAAAGGTATTGATACACACTGACAAACTGTCCTTTCAAAAAAATAAGCACCCTTTATAGTGGAAGAAAGCACTAGTTCCCTTGCACCATGCGTGGTCACGCATGCTCAGTTGTGCCGACTGTGTGTGCCATGGACTAGCCCACCAGGCTCCTCTGTTCATGGGATTGTCCAGGCAAGAATACTGGAGTAGGTTTCCATGTTCTCCTCCAGGGGATCTTCCTGACCCAAGGATAGAACCTGCATCTCCTGCATTGGCAGGCAGATTCTTTACCACTGAGCCACCTGGGAAGCCCTCGCACCATGGTGTGTGATGCTATATATCAAAGCTTTATTTAATCTGTGTCACTTTAGTAACAGGATGAGCTCCTATTGTTCTTTAATGAAGTTAATTCTTTTCATCATTATAAAAATTTATAGCCCACTTGTATTTATTTTTATTCTTTATCCATTCTTTAAAAAATATGACTATTCCATTTTCTTCCTGTTGAACTGAAAAAGTCTTTTGCATACTAAGGATTTCTTGCATCAATACTCAGAGGCAAGAAAAATATAGTAAACACTCAACTGAGTGGCATCAGAATGAGTTCATTTCAGTTCCATGTTCATCAGAAGCAAACTATAATCATTTGGTCAGGTTACATTACTGTAAATCTGTATAGAATCAGTATATTTCCTTTTCCTAGGCCTGTACTCCACTGAACAAATACAGTCCTTCTCTGATGATTATCCTGTGGGGCCTCAGGGTGATTGTTCTGAATTCTCCATTGTATGAAGAGAATGGGATTCAGAAAGTCTGAGGCCTGGCTCCATAGCTACAATTTATATAAAAATTGTAGACGAAGGACATGCTTTAGTCTTCTCACCTTTAAAACAGAAATAACAAGAATGACCTTTATCTCCCACGGTGACCGTGAGAGACAGTTTGCAGGATAAGCACACAGATTTCAGAGCCTGGTTATCTGGATTGGAATCCCCATGCTGCCATTTAAAAGCTATGGAACTTGGGCAAGTTCTTTACCTTTTATTGGAATACAGTTGATTTACAATGTTGTGTTAGTTTGCAGGGTACAGCAAAGTGAATCAGTTATGTGCTTAGTTGCTCAGTCGTGCCCAACTCTTTGTGACCCCACAGACTGACTGTAGCTCTTCTGTCCATGGAATTTTCCAGGCAAAAATACTGGAGTGGGTTGCCATTTCCTGTTCCAGGAGATCTTCCCGACCCAGGAATTGAACCCATGTCTCCTGCGTCTTCTGCACTGGCAGGAAGATTCTTCTCTACTGCTCCACCTGGGAATCAGTTACACACATACATACATCCACTCTTTTTCAGACTGTTCTCCCATATAGGCCATTATAGAGTACGGTATAGAGTTCCCTGTGCTGTACAGTAGGGCCTTAGGAGTTCTCTATTCCATGTATAATAGTGTATAAATGTCAGTTCCATCTCCTAATTTAGCCCTTCCTCCCTTTCCCACCGGGTAACCGTAAGTTTATTTTCTATATTTGTGACTCCACTTCTGTTTTGTAGATAAATTTGTTTGTACCCCCCTTTTTTAACATCCCACATATAAGCAATATCGGATGATATTTGTCTATGTCTAACTTGCTTCACTCAGTATGACAATCTCTAGATCTTAATCTCTTTGGTCTTCAGTTTATCTGTCAAATGAAGATAATAATAGAATTTACCTATTGGAGTGGTAACAAGGATTAAATAAATGAAAGTCTATATAGCACTGTAGAATGGGGCCTGGCAAGTAGTAAGCACCACGTATTAACACAACAATCATTCCAGTTCAATGACAGAACCTGCCTGTTACATGCTCTCTTAACCAGAGCCCCGACACATGTCAGGGGTAGGCTTATAACTGCTGCAAAGGCCACCACAGTCTTGGCAGGCAGAACAAGCTGAGCCGAGTCTCTACCAAACCCAGGATGTACCCTGGACATGAGTTTCTGCATAAGGCTCTAGCATGAACTTGCTTTCCTGTGATTCACCTCTTTCTTCTCAACGTGGAATGCAGGAAAACCCATCTGTTTTTATTAGCTGGATTATGACTGTCAAAGCTAACCATGTGGGTTGGTCACTTTGCTTCCAGCCCAGAACTCACAGACAGACAGCCACAAGAGCGTGGACCCAAGGCGCTCTCAGACAGGTAGGCACCAAGTTTCCTACCTCAAGGCAGAGCAGAGACACGGATTTTTAGACGCATTGTCTGTAGCTGGGTTAATTAAATTCTGGGCTCTCTGATTTATGCTCTCAGCTAATAAGGAGATTTTTGGTAACTCATAATATGAATCATAATACAGAAGATGAGTCAAAGAAACTCTCAGCATTTTGGTCATTTTATCTGATAAAAGTCCCACTTCTGTCCCCATGAGTCGCACCGTGTAAAAGAAGCTACACCCATATGGAATACGCTTGTGAGTCAAAAACAAAGCCAATGCCCAAAATACAAATCAAAAACACTGCCGAGAACAACAGGCCTCAACTAATGAATTAAAATGATTGCTGGTTTCTTTAAAATATTAAGCCCATCAGCGCTTGCCAAAAAACCCCTTGGCTAGCTGAGGGATTCAAGCTGCATTGTTCAGCTCGAGATTGAAATCCTTCCATTCATCATTGACATGTGAGAGACAAGACAAGGCTTTGACAGACAAGGGATGAGGCGCCAGATGGTTCCCATCTGTATCTCCATTGATCGTACAATGAAATCCCACCTTCCCCGATCAGAAGGCCGTGCGATACGCGGAAAATGAATACCCAATGTTTTTAAAGGAGCATAATCGCCCTTCCCAACCAGAGATGTATAAATATTAATGAACGCAATCTGGTTCTAAGCAAATTTAGCATGAACTTTTAGCTACCCTCCCCGAACAACTTCCTCCCTCTTTAACTGAATTATGCTTCAAAGTTCTGTGATTAAAAATAGCAAACCCTGCACTGAAGTTGGATCTGTGACTGAGGAAAACCTCTTCCTTCCAGCTAGTCACCGGTTAACACAGTTCACATCATTGAGTACTTTTTTTTTGTTTTTAACCAAAAAAGGGTCTCTGTTTAAATGAATGTTCAAGCAAGTATGAACAGTGAGATACAGTGAAGTGAAGTGATACAGCTCAGTCGTGTCTGACTCTTTGGGACTCCATGGACCTATACAGTCCATGGAATTCTCCAGGCCAGAATACTGGAGTGAGTTAGCCTTTCCCTTCTCCAGCAGATCTTCCCAACCCAGGGACTGTCTCCTGCATTGCAGGCAGATTCTTTACCAGCTGAGCCACAAGGGAAGCCCAAGAATACTGGATTGGGTAGCCTATTCCTTCTCCAGGAGATCTTCCCAACCCAGGAATGAAACCAGGGTCTCCTACTTTGCAGGCGGATTCTTTACCAACTGTGCTATCAGGGAAGCCCAGTGAGATACAGAATCAATATAAATATGCAGGGGACTGATTAGTAATCTATCATTTCTGCCAAAAGGATTTGAACAAACTTAGAGATTATTACACATGGAACCAGGAGTTGTTAAACAAGCTAAGTTTTGCAAAGCTCTGGAATACATGGAACCCTAGGAAAAGAAAAATGATTTTCTCTCTCTCCCATATGTCTACACATATACACACTTTTCTGCAAACTTAACACAGATGGTTAACTGAGTACTCTAAGTAAACAGTTTGAATTACTGATATCCAAGAGAAAATATTAGTTGTTTTGGGATGTTTTGAACTTGCATCATTAGTATTAAAATATCTCTAGCCCAGAAGACTTTGTCAGTCTTCTTCCTTCTTGACTCACTCCCAGAGGCTTTTATCAAAAATATCAGATAGAGAACTAGATTTGAAAATTTCATTAATCCTTTCTATTGCTTCCTTTCCTTTCCATTCAAACAAGGAAGATTTGCATACTCCCTCTAGCTTGTATGTCTCTAATCTGTTGAAGCAAAGCATTTTCCAAGAAGCAGATTCCATGTTTTCACCACTAATGTTTCCCTGTGGATCAAAGTGGCCAGAATCTTAAAGTGAAAAATGTCAGGTCAGTCCAAAAGTAATAAAAGAAATTAAATCCACATTATCAATTTTAGTCCATCAGGTGACTTGAAGGAAATAATCTTTCTTTCCTCTCCTCCCATTTGAATTGCTCTCATTTTGCCAATAAACAAAATTCTGTTGAGGACTACTATGTGCTTGGCAATGGCTACTGAAAATCAACACAATGGACAGTATTGCTATTCTTAGACACAGCTGTTATTTCAGAGACATCCCACAGATATTGCAAAGAATGTTCTTTGCCATATGGTAGCCGCATCACATATAGAGTGGATGGGTGTCTTGATCTCAAGTAATCAAACCCATCTCTTAGTCCCCAGTCCCCCTTTGGGAACAAGCTCTCAGCAGAAATAATTACCAGATTCACCAACAATATTGGTGTTTGTTTGAGGTTCAGCTTCACTAAGTCTGGACAAGCCTTTTTCCCCTACTTTTCCGAGCATAATTTGCTTGTTGGCAGCACGGTCACATGTCTGAATGACATCAATAAAGCTGAAGTCAAGGATGAACTGAAGCTTACTGAGAAAACGCTGAGTAAGTAAAAATGCATTTTGATTTTGTTCAGGGCAAGAAGAACAGGAAGGGCTAGACCCCTGGCTTGAGCCAGATGGTGCAATGTTAGCATATGACAAGGAGGAAGGAAAACAGTCCCCCTCCCTGTGGCTTTTGTAATTTTCATCAGGAAGAATGGTCTTCAAACTGTAAAGAAGAGATCTGAAATGGTTAATGTTAATGAAAGTGTTAGTCGCTCAGTCATGTCTGATTTTTTGTGACCCTGTGGACAGTAGCCTGCCAGGCTCCTCTGTCCATGGGATTTCCCAGGCAAGAATACTGGTGTGGGTAGCCATTCCCTTCTCCAGGGGATCTTCCCGACCCAAGAATCAAACCTGGGTCTCCTGCATTGCAGGCAGATTCTTTACTGTCTGAGCTGCCAAGGAAGCCCATTAATGTTAGCAGTAGACTGGAAAAATGAGAAGATTGAAAGTGAGTACCTAATTGTGTTGAAGTTTCCAGGCTCAGATACATCAGGTCCTCAGAAGTAATGGAGAGAAACAAACCAACAGCACACAAAGTTTTCCTTGTTGTTGTAGATCAGGAAAGTAAATTTTGTCTTGATTATTGAAAAAGGGATCTGAGGGCAGCAAGGGGAGAAATGGGGCTGTGGGAGATAATGGCATCCCATTATCTCCCACAATTGTAGGCAAACCTACAGTTCCAGAAGTTATATGTAAGTTCATGGTTTATGAATACTATTGAAAGAAAGTAAATGAGGTAATCAATAAAGAGTAGCAATGGGTTTGAGAGGAGACATAAGCAAATAAATGATACAGGACATATGACATATGACATAAACAAATATATGATACATGATACATGCTATTTGATAATATGATACAACAAATACATCAAATTATATTTTATGTGCATTTATATCAAGGTATACCGATATCAACAACCTCAGATATGCAGATGATATACCACTCTAATGGCAGAAAGTGAAGAGGAACTAAAGAGCCTCTTGATGAGCATGAAAAGGGGAGAGTGAAAAAGCTGGCTTGAAACTCAACATTCCAAAAACTAAGATCATGGCATCCGGTCTCATCACTTCATGGCAAACAGATGGAGAAAAAGTGGAAGCAGTGATAGATTTAATTTTCTTGGGCTCCAAAATCACTGTGGATGGTGACTGCAGTCATGCAATTCAAAGATGCTTCCTCCTTGGAGGAAGGCTATAGTAAGCCTAGAGACATCATTTTGCCCACAAAAGTTCATACAGTCAATGCTATTGTTTTTCCAGTAGTCGTGTATGGATGTGAGAGTTGAATCATAAAGAAGGCTGAGCGCTGAAGAATTGATGCTTTTGAATTGTGGTGCTGGAGAAGACTCTCAAGAGTCCTTTGGACTGCAAGCAGATGAAACCAATCAGTCCTAAAGGAAATCAACCCTGAATATTCATTGGAAGGACTGATGCTGAAGCTGACGCTCCAACACTTTGGCCATCTGATGCGAAGAGCAGATTCACTGGAAAAGACCCTGATGCTGGGCAAGGTTGAAGGTGGGAGGAGAAGGCAGTGACAGAGGATAAGAAGGTTAGGCAGCATCACCAACTCAATGGACATGAACCTGAGTAAACTTCCAGGAGATAGTGGAGGGAGCCTGGCATGCTGCAGTCCATGGGGTTGCAATGAGTTGGACACAACTTAGCAATTTAATAATCACAAACATACCAATGGCATCATAGACCTATTTTAGCAAGATGCTTGACAAAGTCTTATAAGGTATCCTGGGGTGAGATAGTAGAATATGACCTGAATGGCAAAGAATGAATACATGAGTTGAACAACTGTTAGTTAATTCATTAATGTCAACTGAACTATTGAGCTTTTTCCTGTGAAAAAACTGTATTGATTTGGATGAAGACAGAGCGGATTACCATCATTGAATTGTTATGAATAGTGGAGATAACATAATCATGTATATAAGATGATCTGATGAAAAGTCAGATAAAATTTAGAGAGCACAATATAGAGTTCTGCATTTAATATAAAGTGTAAATAGGAAGTTGCACGGTGCTGAGTTAGGGCAGCCTTGGATGACAGCTGTATAGAAGAAACAAATTAAGTCAACAGAGTGATCTGGTGGCAAATATGAGAAAGAAAGTCAAGTGCAATCTTAGAGAAGGAGAGACAGAACATATTCTTGCTCCCCTTCCTCCCGTTTTCCATGGTCACCCTGGTTGCAATGGGGACTTGATAATCTACTGGTCTGTGCTATGACGGGAAATCACCATGGGCAAGAGATAGACCTGTTCATTTTGTTATCAATCCACCATGGCATCTGTCCGGACACTCCTAAGAAACCGGCTGACCTTCGACATAGTGAATTATGGAATGAAAGATCCAAGGTCCTTAGAGGAAGGCAGAAGAATGGACAACCAAAGGGGGCAAGGAGAGAAAAATGAGGTGCTGACACAGAAGCAGACTGTCCAATGAAATAGAAAAGACCAAAAGAAGTCTCATGGAATCAAAATTTTAATTCATGAAATCCTTAGCACTGAAGACTAAGGGGGGAAATCACACTAGTATAATTGTTTTTCATATGAAAAAAAAAATGAAATTGAATCCCTATCTCATGCCATCGAAGAGAAAAATCCATTCCAGGATGCATTGTAGACTTAAAATATGAAGGTAAAATGAAAAAAAAAATATTTAGAAACAATGAAGAATATGAATGGAAAGATTTATTAAGCAAAATTTAAAAATCACTTGGCATAAAAGAAGAGATTAATATATCTGACCACAGTATATACACACACACACACACTTATGAACTAAAAGCCAAATGGAGGGATGAAATGAGCATTTCACAAAAGGAAGCATCAGTGGTAAATAAGTATGAAAAGACATTCAACCTCCTTAGAAAGGCAATGCCTTCTGAGGCCACGATCAGATACACTTTAGGTGGTAAAATGCAAGAGTTCACCATACCAAGTACTGTCAAGCACATGGGGCAACAAAACTCTAACACAGCACTAGGGGGAGTGTCAACAGGTTCAATCTCTTTGAAAAATAATTTCGAATTAGTAAAAAATGCATTTGCTCTCTGACCCAGCAATTCTGCTCCTAGGGATACCCTCACTCATGTGCACCTAGAGACGTGTGCAAGAAAATTCACATAGCAGCGTTGTTTGTATCAGCAAATCACTGGAAATGAACTCCTCAAACAGGAAATAACCCCAGGGTCCATCCACAGAAGGACAAATACGGTGATATGTTCACCCAACAGAATACTATACAGCAGGGGTAAGTGAGCAAATCCCAGCCTTAAGAAGTAGGTAGATGAAACTTAGGAATACAATTGTGAACAATAAAGCAAGTTACAGGAAATTAGATACAGCATGCTACTATTTTTACAAAGCCTACAGACAAGCACAAATTTAAGATATTTATTATTTAGGGAGATAAACACACATAATAAAACTTTAAAAAGTTCCTAATGATAAATATTAAACTTATAAAGTATATCTCAGTGGAAGGAAGCAAGATTTAGGAAGAGCAAGGAACATTCTATATATATTCAACAGCAACCATACTGTGATGTTCGACTCCTTAAACTGGGCATCAGTTCCATGGAAGTCTTACTTCATGATTAATTGTCATAGCCTACATACATGTTATAACATGTAAATAATTATAAGGAAAATAGTAGAGCGACACATACACACACCAAGGAAAGTGGGCCTTCTTAACTGCATCAAAGCTGACCGTGCATCACTTCCAGGGGGTCAAGGTGTAAAAGAAGGTTTTGCTGCTTTCTTTGGATTTCAAGTGGGTTATCAGTCAAATGACAGTTTAAAAAGATTTCTTTCTGTCTTTCTGGAAATGAGCTGGTCTGTCCAACTTTCCACTAATTCTGTCAGCAGGGCAATGCTCCAGCGGCACACTTCGTAGTCAAGAGAAGGGAGCATCTCAGTGGTACTCGGTGCTATCTCACTGCAGCTGTGTATCATCTTCAGTCCTTGGAGCTATATTTTGTGAGAAGTATTAGACAAACTAGGGAGTTTCTCGGGAAAGCTAATGTAGACATGAGGCTGTCAGATATCCGTTTCAGATGAATGGCTAACTAAATTTGAACTTGAGTCACTGAACTGAGAGGAAACAGGAATTAAGAGAAATGAGGCAGATGACTTCAAAAATGAAGAAGAAACGCTGTCAGGTATAAACATTTTCAGCTTTATTCTGCATGCAGAATGGCCACCTACTACCAATGGATAGAAATGTATTGAAGCCTACTTAAGCTTTGAAAATTAAAATATCAGCTCACAGCTTCGAGCAAGATGACTAAGTGGAGGGTGGCTCTTAGAGTCCAAGAATTACCTAGAGCTGTTATGGAATGTTATCCCTGAAAAGGAGAAAAAAAAAAAGCTTAGAACCTTTTCCCTTATAATGGATTATATTTTATAATCCAGACTGCAGGCTTAGTAGTATGCTTTTGGTCTAAATTTTTAATAGTAGTAGATCATATTTACTGTGAGCTCAGTTATATCATTTATTTTTCACTCCTTGTAATCCAGTTCCAGGGACAATGGTAAAGGATAAGTGACTTTGGTCCTTAGTAACCATCTCACTCTATGGAAGTTACTTAACCTCTTTGAGTTTCAGTTTCCTCAGTTGTAGAATAGTACAATTCTACACAATTGCCCCACAAATTCATCCACATTCTAGTCCCAGGGACCTGTGAATACAGTACCATATTTTTGTAAATGGGATTAAGAATTTCACGATGAGGAGATCATCCAGGAATATTCAACTGGACCAATACAATCACAAAGGCCCAGTATAATCACCAAGTTCTTTAGAAGAGGGATGCAGGGGGAATGAGAGACAAGGAGAAGACTGGGTGATGATGGGGGCAGAGATTGGAAGGATATCCTTTGAAGATGGTGGTAGGGCCCATAAGCCAAGGAAAAGGAGCGGCCACTAGAAGCTATAAACAGTCAAAGAAATGGATTCTCCTCTACAGCCTTCAGAAGGAACCAGGTGTGCAGACCCCTTGACTTCAGTACCACGGGACACATTTCAGAATTCTGATCTCCGCACTCTGAGATGATCCAGGGGAGCTGTTTAAAGTCACTAAACACATCATTGTGATACCTTGTCACAGCGGCAATAAGATGCAAACTCACTGTGTCACAGGATTATGGTGAGGATCCAGTGAGATGACTCAGTAAAAGTTCTTGGCATCCATTACTGTTATCATCCATCTAATTTGCCCCCAGGGAAGGCTCAGTCTCACAGTCCGCTGTATTAGTGTACCCTCAGTTATCCACCTTCATAAGCCATGGTTACATCTTCCTGTGTACTGAGGAAGCTGAGAAGAGATTCTGGACGAGAGTCAGGCATTCAACAGCCATTAATGGTGAGGGTCCAGATGGGTGCTGGACTTCTCCAGGCCTTATTCCTCAGCCATCAGTAGAGGCTAGATCCTTTCAAGCTTGAAATGAAGGATTATATGCTCACTTAGGTCGCCTAATACATTCTTCCTGAGTCCACCCCCCCCACCCCCCACCTTCTGGTCAAACCTGTAGCCAGTGGCTGAATTATCTAGTGCTAACTGCCCCAGCTTATCTTTGCTCAGGACACTGATTAACCAAGCAGGCCTAATTCTGCGATTAATAAAAAAGACAAAAAGAGGTCAAGCAGTTCCTAGCTTAAATTTATGCTTAAAAAAAGGTATTCAATGGTTCACAAAGACTGTTCCTAGCAAAAAAAAAAAAAAAATCCTAGCTCCAAGAGTCCGGGGCCCTTCTGTCTTTAATTCAAGGCTCTTACTTTGGAGAACAGAGTTGGCCATCCATTCTCATCAAGCACTCTGCCCAGGCTCTTATCCTCCAAAGTGGCAGGACGTTTGACACACTTTCCTTGTTGCTAAAGGTGTAGATAGCTGTACATGGGGATCAAAAATGACCAAAATAGAACCACCACCGAAGTGCCCTGGAACACAAGCTCTTTCATATCTCTGCTTTTTCCAACTCACCATGGAGAGAAAGTCTGTGAAAAATGCTTTGCCATTTATAAATTATTCTGTCATGCAAAGCACTTTTTTTTTTATTAACGCAGTGTGGGGTTAGATGTCATGATAGAGACACAGCCAATATTTAGCTGGGCACACAGAGGCACAGTGACTTCAACTTGAGAAAATCCAGAAAACTTGATAAAACAGTTGCAAAATAAGAATAGATCTTAGCTAGAAAAAACGAGGACATTTTGGGGAGAAAAAAAAATGGTATGTGCAAAAGCAGAAAAGCCTCCTCTAAACATAGTAAGAAGTTGGTGTGTCTGGCATGCAGTGTGGAGGGACAGACAGCAGCAGGAGAGGGGGCCGAGGTCCACGCCGGGCTCGCGAGTGTTCTTGCCGAGAGTTCTGCCACAAAACGAACAGCTATCATCCAGGAGGTGGCATGTTCAGATTGGGGTTTTTTTTGGAAAATAAAAAAAGCGGTAGACGATTCCAGGATGCTGGAGGAGTCCAGTCCTGGATGAGGGCTCTGCAGTGGGGAGGCACCTACGGTGCTGGGTGGGTGGAACCTGCCATGAAAAGACGTGGATGTTGGGGAGAAGTCAGAGACGGCCTGAGGTTTCTGGCTTGGCTCAGCACGTACGGGGCGACATTACCAGCCAGTCACTGGAAACGAGAGAGCAGAGGGAGAGAGCACAGTCTAGGGCCACAGACACTACACGGAGGACACTGCACAGATGGGAGGTGAGGACTCAGAAAAGCCGACAACAGAGCCGCCGGGGCCAAGTGAGGCAAAGGAGACCGGAAACGCGTGGGCAGGGGCACACAGATAAGGAAGGGAACTGAGCGGGCAGGGTGCCGGGCGGGTCAGCGGTGCAGGACGAGCGTGGCGACCAGGCATCAAGGGCAACCTGGAGGCAGGACAGCGGCGCACCGAGAGAGCCCGGCCTCTGCGCGTGCGCGGGGCGGGACCTTCTCTCCGGGACTCGGGTTTCTCCCCAATGTCCTATTTCCCCGCGTTGCGCAGGGGCTGTGTGCAAACTCCGAGCTCGCTATGTTTGCCTTCGGAGCCGCGGGGACTGAGGTTTCCCAGATTCTCAGGACGCCAGGAGCACAGCCAAGCTCCAGCCACAACCGCTGAAATACTGAACATCAAACTCCCGCCTGAAGTACTGAGCCAGCAAGATGGGAAACAGCATCCGGGCCCAGGAGTGACCGTGACGCCCGCAGCCGTGAGCGCTTCACCTCTCCAAGCTGTTCAGAAGAGCAGACGGCCAGGCCTCTGCCAACTGTTGTCTTGCATAAACGTAGAAGTACATTTTATTCAAGTATCGTTGATTTACTTGTGTTAGTTGCAAAGTGACTCAGTTACCCATATATAAAGTTACCCATTCTGTTTCAGATTCTTTTCTCTTATGGGTTATTATATTAACTATAGGCCTCTGTGCTATACAGTAGGTCCTTATTGTTTATCTGTTTTATACATAGTAGTATGTATATGTTAATCCCGAGCTCCTAATTTCTCTCTCCCCGCCTTCTCCCTTTGGTAACTATAGGTTTGTTTTCTGTCTGTGAGTCTATATCCGTTTTGTGAATCAGTGCATTTAATTACAGCCTAAATGACTAGAGAAATCAAAGAACTACAGTAATACTTATGGACACAATAATCATTAAATATGCCTTTTAAGAGCAAGGGCTGGGGAGAGACAAAAAACCACACTGATGTACTGAGCCTGGGTGATGCAGAGAGGAAGGGCGGGTGCTGTGGGAGAGGAGGCTGGAGGGCCGCAGGCACCATGAAAGTGTTTCACCCAGGCCTTCAGGTCAGGAAGGTGGCCTGTCTGAACACATGGCATCAGTGACAAGACACAGGCTTGACCCACTGCTGGACTAGGAAAGGCAGAGTCAGAACTCAAGGGTCAGGTTTCTTAAAATAAATCTTCCATCTCTGTATTTTGAGTTTATATTTACTCTGCTTGAGTAAATTAGAAGATCAATGACAGCAATTAGTATTTTTTAGTTTCACCCTGAGTTTGGCTGTCAGAATACTGGTTATCAGAAAAGCATTCTATGTCTCAGGCATCTGGTACCACCATGGGGCACTGATTCACTGAGGTTGCTGTTCCAAGCTTGGAGCATCCACTGTTCCCCGAATGGGTGGCCTGGACGATCACGTGCTTCTCGCTGTGTCTGTCCAGCTTCTTTCAGCTGCTCCAGGAACTCTGCTGCTGCTGTTGCTGCTAAGTCGGTTCAGTCGTGTCCAACTCTGTGCGACCCCATAGACGGCAGCCCACCAGGCTCCCCCATCCCTGGGATTCTCCAGGCAAGAACACTGTAGTGGGTTGCCATTTCCTTCTCTGATGCATAAAAGTGAAAAGTGAAAGTGAAGTCGCTCAGTTGTGTCCGACCCTCAGCGATCCCATGGAGTGCAGTCTTCCAAGCTCCTCTGTCCATGGGATTTTCCAGGCAAGAGTACTGGAGTGGGGTGCCATTGCTAATCAATACTAAAAACAGAGATCCATATACAAAATGTCAAGTTCTCACATCTGACTGGTCTAATAAAATCCATTGGAAAGGGAACATCCTTAAATCTCATAACAAAGGGTTAATTCTAAAGAGATGACTCCATCCCTACAGTGATCCTGTGTATGTGGACCAGGCCCTTTTTCTTCATGAAGCATCAAATAGGGTAAATGATCTTTTTTATTTCTCTGAATTTATGCAAGGTCCTGCTGTCTTCATGCCCAAAGCCAGAAGGGAATTGCAGGAAAGAAGACAAACATGCTTTTGGGCCCAAAGAACAAATGTTCAACAGGAAATGGGCTCATCTTCCTCTGAACTTCTACAGAGCTCTGGCCCTCCCTGAGGGAGCAAACCATCCCCACCTTAAACAGTTCTTATTTATGTTCATACCTCAGAGCTTCGAAGATCTTATGAAAAGCCCGAAAGAACTGTTTGGCCAAACCAATATTTGGCAAGCTGTACATGAGCAGGACTGCATTTTAATGTAATATCTGAATAATAGCTTGTGTTTGTCATGGACTTTACACTCTACTAAGATGCCTTTGCTTTCTTTAGTTTAAGCCTGAATTTTGCTATGAGGAGCCATGAAATTAGAAGACAACTACTTCTTGGTAGGGAAGCTATAATAAACCTAGACAGTGTGTTAAAAAGCGAAGACATCACTTTGCTGACAAAGGTCTGCATAGTTCCAGAAAAACATCTACTTTTGTCTTATTCACTATGCCAAAGACTTTGACTCTGTGGATCACAACAAACTGTGGAAAATTCTTCAAGAGATGGGACTACCGACCACCTGACCTGCCTTCTGGGAAATCTGTATGCAGGTCAAGAAGCAACAGTTAGAACTGAACATAGAACAACAGACTGATTCCAAATAGGAAAAGTAGTACATCAAGGCTGTATATTGTCACCCTGCTTATTTAACTTATATGCAGAGTACATCATGCAAAATGCCAGGCTGGATGAAGCACAAGCTGGAATCAATAACCTCAGATACACAGATGACACCACCCTTATGGCAGAAAGTGAAGAAGAACTAAAGAGCCTCTTGATGAAAATGAAAGAGGAGACTAAAAAAGTTGGCTTAAAACTCAACATCAGAAAACAAAGATCATGGTATCTGGTCCCATCACTTCATGGGAAATAGAAGGGGAAACAGTGGAAAGAGTGACAGACTATTTTTTTGGCTCCAAAATCACTGCAGATGGTGACTGCAGCCATGAAATTAAAAGATGCTCACTGGAAGAAAAGTTATGACCAACCTAGATAGCATATTCAAAAGCAGAGACATTACTTTACCAACAAAGGTCCATCTAGTGAAAGCTATGGTTTTCCCAGTGGTCATGTATGGATGTGAGAGTTGGACTGTGAAGAAAGCTGAGCACTGAAGAATTGATGCTTTTGAACTGTGGTGTTGGAGAAGACTCTTGAGAGTCCCTTGGACTGCAAAGAAATCCAACCAGTCCATCCTGAAGGAAATCAGTCCTGAATATTCATTGGAAGGACTGATGCTGAAACTCCAATACTTTGGCCACTTGATGCCAAGAACTGACTCATTGGAAAAGACCCTGATGCTGGGAAAGATTGAAGGCCAGAGGAGAAAGGGACGACAGAGGATGCCAGGCAGGGCCCAAGGGCTGTCCCCAGGGATGGGGCCACCACCTCCCAGGCGACTTCAGATGAGACAGGTGCCATCAGCCAAGGGCAGTGCTACAGGGGAGGATGGCAGGGCGAGGAGCTGGCAGCCACTGGAGGATGGGCATGCCAGCCCAGTGATGGGGCCTGGGGGCCCACTGATCATACCTGTTACAGGCAGCTTCTCACGCCTAGAAGACTGGCTTGATGAACAGGTTGTTGCCGTTTCGTGGGGGATTTGGGCAGCCTCAGGGAGCCAATCCTCTGCCCAGAAACAGGCTGAGTTAACCTCTGACTTTAGAAAACCATCAACGTAAGTTTCTGTATTCTACCTTTCATGATACTTTCTAGCTGCTAACTGTGTGTGGGTGATTTTGGTTCATCGTTGTCACATGGTGACAAGGCACGCACAAGACTCCACGCATCTGGTTTCCTCTGCCCCAACCTCTGAGCGTGCCTCTCAGGGATGGAGGGGTCAATAATTCCCAAAGGCAGCCCGGTATATTTTGGTATGAAGTTTCAAAGCATGTCAATGATTACATCTTCAATGTAAGCAAAGAATCTATTCCTTTGTAACTTACATTTGCCAAAGTCATGGACAGGGAGTCTAATCCTTAGGTAAATGTCCATGCTCAGATTGTCCCACTATATCATGTGTGATTTCAGATCTCTTTACTCTTCTGGTTCCGGCCCACTGGAGAAATTCCTGTTTGTCTTTGACCACATTAAACGGGTGCCCAGAACTACCCAACCTTCCAGGAGTGCCATTGACCCCCATGAGCAAAGGAGAACTAATCTTCTTGTTCTGCACACAGCCGTTCAATTAACAGAGTTTCAAAAATTAACTTCATGATTCGAATAAGCTCCATGACATGCCCCAGTATATCACTGATTTATGCCAACTTGTAAACAACTCATGTAAATATTTTTGCATATTCTGTCTGTCTCACCCCATGGCTACTTTCTAGATTGATGTCTTTTAACTTAACTACAGACTTTTACACCTATTTAGCTTAAAGTCCATCTTGGATGAGTTGGCCCACCATCATTTCGACCTGAAATGATCTCTTTGGATCCTAATTGTGTTACTCAAAGTACGTGCTATGCTTTAAGGCCTTACGTCCACCACAACTTTGATAAATATGCAGTCTGTATCTTCACTAAACTTGTTGATATAAAACAACACTTTGGGCTTCCCAGGCATTCCAGTGGTTAAGAATCTGCCTGCCAATACAGGAGACACGGGTTCGATCCCTGGTCCGGGAAGATTCCACATGATGCGGGGCAACCAAGCCCAGGCAGCACTGCTCCTGAAGCCTGCGTGCCCTAGAGCCCATGCTCCACAACACGAGGAGTCACCGCAGCTGGAGAGGAGCCCACACAGCACCAAAGACCCAGCACAGCCAAAACCAGATAAGTCCGTCTCCAAAAAATGACTCTTTAAAGGAACACTTTGATAGGCCCAAGAGTGGATTCTCAAAGCCCACTGTTAATGACTCCCTCCCAGGAGCACTGTAGTTCTCCCACAGCTTCATTCATGCCTGTTCCCAGACCCAGTCTAAATCTGACCATCAACTGACTCTTTCAGATATATATTCTGATATGCTGAGTTTCAAAGGATAATTAATTTCCAATAAAATATTTGTACTTCCATTCATTTCATAGAAAAATAGGATATCAAGCTGGTACTCATTTTATGATTGAAAATAATCCAAGGAGATGATTTTAGAATTTAAACATCGTTTTCTCCCATGGAGAAGAGGATGCTAAGTCTGGGAGGGGCTGTGGGGAGCCCTGGCTGGGGGCACGTGGAACGCGCCTGATCCAAGGAAAGCAGGTGACAAAACTAACCGACTGCATTATTTCTCTTATGCCCCATAGCTTCCCTGGTGGCTCAGCTGGAAAAGAATCTGCTTACTTGAGTTCGACCCCTGGGCTGGGAAGATGGCCCCTGGAGAAACGAATGGCTACCCACTCCAGTATTCTGGCATGGAGAATTCCATGCACCGTATAGTCCACAGGGTCGCAAAGAGTCGGACACAACTGAGCGACTTTCACTTTCACTTCTTTCCTTAGCCAATGACCACAAATGTAGTAGCTTCAAACAACCAAATCTGTTATCCCGTAGTTTCCGTGGGTCAGTCCCACGGGCCAGGTTAGCCCAGCCCCTGCTCAGACCTCATCAGGTCAAAACCAAGGTGTTGGCTGAGGTTTCAGGTCCCCTTCCAAGCTCACTGGCTGGCTGTGGAATGCAGTTCCTCGTGTTGCAAAACTGAGATCTGCACTTTCCTGCAGGCTCCTGCAGCCCCTGCCCCCACCGTGGCCCCTGTATGGCACTCGGCTTCAAGGCCAGCGGCACAATCTCTCTCTGCCTTCCGCTGGGGTGCGGTCCCGTGTAAAGTGGCCCAGAGAGTGACAATCCCATCATATTCCCAGGTCCAGTCCTCAGCGAAGAAAGGGGGATCCCAGCAGGGCGTGGGAATCCTGGGGCCCCCTAAGACCTCCCCCCAACAGTGATTAACTCAGGGAGCCGCAGGGACCGTCAGGAGCAGGACACAGGCTGGAGAGGCCCCCGGTGCCCTGCTGCAGTTTCAGCTTTCTCCTGAAAGCGGTGCGGGCATGTTGACGGACACCTGTGCCTTCGAGAAGGTGCCGGAAAATGTCGCAGGTGGTGGGGGTTAGGACGGTATTCTAGGAAGCACAGCAGTGCCAGAGACACCGTGCAATGAGCTGAGGCAATGCACGGAGAGCACAGTATCATCTACATACACGCGTGAATCGCCTGCTTGTAACTGATCCCCTCGCTTGCCTACCCGACAATGTGAGAAAGCTACACGGTGCTTTGCTGTGCTGCTGTTAGGATGAGGTGTGCCCTTCACACCCCAGACAGGAAAGAACACAAGTAACTTACATCACTAGAGAGCCCTCTCCAAACAGAAACATTCTAACGCAAATCCCTAAAATTAAAAAAAAAAATTTTTTTTAAGACTTGAGCCTATTTCTTTAACTTGCTGGCTCCCTCAAGAAAACACCTTTAAGGGGCTTCCCTGTTGGTCCAGTGGTTAAGAATCCACCTTGCAGCGCAAGGGACACCAGTTTGATACCTGGTCCCGGAAGATCCCACATGCTGTGGGGCACCCAAGACCCTGCACCACAACTCCTGAAGCCTGAGCGCCCTAGAGCCTGAGCTCGGCAGCAAGGGAAGCCACCGCAGTGAGAAGCCCGAACCCCGTGACTGGAGAGCAGCCCCCCACTCGCCGCAACTAGAGAAAGCCCTGGTGCTGCACTGGAGATCCAGCACAGCCAAAAATAAATATTGTTTAAAAAACACATTTAAAAACAGAAATAGAGTCACAGATATAGAAAACAAACTTCTGGGGAGGGGGTTAAATTAGGAGATTCAGATTGACATTCATACACTGCTGCTGCTGCTGCTGCTAAGTCACTTCAGTCGTGTCTGACTCTGGGACCCCATAGACGGCAGCCCACCAGGCTCCCCCATCCCTGGGATTCTCCAGGCAAGAACACTGGAGTGGGTTGCCATTTCTTTCTCCAATGCATGAAAGTGAAAAGTGAAAGTGAAGTCATTCAGTTGTGTCTGACTCTTCACGACCCCATGGACTGCAGCCCACCAGGCTCCTCCACCCATGGGATTTTCCAGGCAAGAGCACTGGAGTGGGGTGCCATTGCCTTCTCCGATACATACACTACTATATATAAAAGAGATAACGAATAAGGCCCTACTGTACAGCACAGGGACTCTGCTCAGTACTCCATAATGACCTATATGGGAAAAGAATCTAAAAAAGAGTGGATACATGTATATGCATAACTGATGGACTTTGCTGTACACCTGGAACTAACATGACGTTGTAAATCAACTATACTCCAATAAAAACTTCTTTAAAAACACGTTTATCTCTGACTTTTGGACAGCAGTCAGCAGACATGTGAGGACCCACACAGATGGGATAAGCATGTGAGGAATTGCTGTTTTTCCACCACTATGGATTTTGAACAGATGAACTATAACGTCATGGTCTGCTGTAACCTTTATTCACCGTGTCTGGTTCTTCTGAAGGCTAAAATCTTTCCAAATATTACACGTGAAAACCCTGTATGTTCCTGTCTTTGAGTTCCATTGGCAACTCTGTCTATACGCTGTAACCTTGAGGACAATCACAGTGTTTATTCTAAAATATAATAATGACAAGAGCTAACTAAAAGCTACTGACTACATGCCAGAGACTGTTCTCAGAGCTTCATCTCCTCATACTCAGGTGAGGAAACCATGGCACGGAAAGTTGAAGTAGCTTGGAGATTACATAGGTGGTTAGCAGGGGAGCTTGGCCCTGAACCTAGACAGAATGTTCTGCCACAGTTCCCAGCCTTGGGGTGAAAACAGATGCCAGCTCCTCTATGAAGGGGGGGCCTTGGAGGTACTTGATAAATGATCGCTGACCACTTGATAAGTGATGACTTTTGAGGTGGCAGAGTCAAAAGTGTATAATAATTAAAGTAATCACTGTGAGATTATGTTACAGATATGAGGGGTACAAAAAATAATAAATCCAAGAGGTAGTTCTTTAAAACAAGCCAAATAAACCTCAGAATTATACAAAAAAAACAAGAAAAGCAAGAAAAAGAGAAGCACAGATACTAAAATTTTAGAAATTATGAGTGAGTACTGTGTTCAATATTATGCTTATTATTTAAAAATACTAACAAAAGATAATTTTTAGATGTAATTTGAATTACTAAAATGGCACAAGCTTAAACAGACACACGGAACAGACAAAATGATTAGAGAAAATAAACTACATTTAAAAATAATGTAAAAGTTGTAAATGCATTATCTGGTTCAAAAAATAATCCAGGTATAGAAAATTCCACAGGGAACTTCTTTTGCATTCTCAAAGAAAATATAATTCCCATAGGTCCAAAGCACAAAAAAAGATTAACAAGTTCTGATCATTATAAGAACTTAACATGTTGATGTCAAAACTAGAAAGACAATATAACATTCATCCAAAGACCAAGTTATTATAAAAATTGATGCAATAATCTGGAACAAACATTGAATACAGCAGTGAGTTAAGAAAATATTTCATCACACCAAGTAGGCTTTACTCCAAGAATAAAAAAAATAAGTAAATACTAAGAAGTTTTATATTATAGTACACCATTTTAACAGATCAAAGGCAAAAATTACACAATAATTTTCAAAAAGAATATGATACTCTGTATCAAGTCTGATGAATTGTAAACAATTCTCATTGGATACTCACAATATCTTTACAAAATACTCTATCCTCATTTAACAGTGTAAGAAGCTGAAGTTGGAAGACAACAGATAACTCATGGAGTGATAAACAATTTAAGAGGAAGCGGTGCAATGTGATCCCAGGTCTGTCTGGTCATAAATTCTATGATCTGATCTCCTTGTGATGCTCTCCTCACAGAGGAGGAAAAAGTGAAAGTGAAAGTCGCTAAGTCGTGTCTGACTCTTGGCGACCCCGTGGACTGTAGCCTGCCAGGCTCCTCTGTCCATGGAATTCTCCAGACCACAATACTAGAGTGGGTAGCTGGCTGTTCCCTTCTCCAGGGGATCTTCCCAACCCAGGGACTGAATCTACCAAAATAATGAAGACATTTTATAGCATTTCAAAACTCCTTTTTGACTAAAAATACTCTCAGCATATTAGGAGTGCAATGAAGTTCCTTTAACATGGTTGGAAAATTCTATCCTAGCTATTAAAAAGCAAGATAAGAGTATCATTAAATATTTTTAACACTGCTGTGGAAATTCGGGCTAATGCTATAAGACATAGTTCTAGAATAAGAAATAGCCTCTTTAGAAAGGTATTAGAATCATTCTTCGGTATATTATAACTTTGGTATATTATAACTTTTGCTAAGAAAACTCAGGAGAACTAAGTGAAAAAATGATTATCATTAATAAACAGAATCAAAACCAATATATAAAACCAATAACTTTAAGTGAATTCTAGTAGTTCTCTGGTGATGTCTTTAGGATTTTCTATCTATAATATCATGTCATCTGCAAACAGTGACAGTCTTACTCCTTCCTTTCCAATTTGGATTCATCTCTTTTTCTTATGCACAGTAAAGGAACCATAAATAAAACTAAAAGACAACCTGCAGAATGGGAGAAAATATATGCAAATTTCCAAGATAAACAAACAGCTATATAACTGAGTCACTTTGCTGTACATTTGCAATACTGTAACTCAACTATACTTCAGTTATTAATAAAAAATCAACAGCTTGTATATAACTGTAACTACCAGTTAGAAAACACGAGAAAAATACCAAATACAATTAAATAAACAGCATATAATACCTAGGAATAACCTTTATAAATATGCAGAACTTGTGTGAAGAAATAATTTTTCTGTTGTATCTAATTAGACTTAAAAAACAGGCAGATTATGAAATGATCAAAAATTGTAAAGATGCAAACTCTTCCAAAATATTTCATAGTTTGTACATAATTCCATGCCGATACATCAGATTTTTTTATTTGAAAATTAATTCCAACATTCAGCTGGAAGAATGCTCAGATGATAACTAGCTAAGGTACATTTAAAAAATGGAATAGTGAAGGAGTTAGGGATTATTATATCAGAAATGGAAAATGCTATACAAAATATAATATGGTTCTGCTTCCATAACCAATAGATATTAAAGAAATAGAATGAAGACCCCAGATACCAAAATGTATATACTAATTTAATTAACATAGATCTAATCACATCTCAATATACAATAAAGGGATTACCCAATAAATGATACTGAAGTAACTATTTGAATAGTTAAAAAAGTATATATCTCCTTCATACAACATGTCAAACTGAACTACAGATGGATTACATACTAAATTTAAAAATAAAATTATAAAAGATTATGAAAAATATAGGTGGTTATTTATTAGATATTGAGCCAAACAATTTCTAAACACAGAAGTAGTAGAGTATATCAGAAAGTAGTAATAGATTTGACTGTAGCAATAAACATGAAAAAAATCACATCTGATAGCACAACACTCAGATTAAAACGCAAACACCAAACTAGGAAAATAACGTCCAGAGATGTGGCATAGAAAGGCTCTTTAATAGAAAGTTCATAGTGAAAGTGAAGTTGCTCAGTCATGTCCAACTCTTTGCGACCCCGTGGACTGTCGCCCACCAGGCTCCTCCGTCCATGGGATTCTCCAGGCAAGAATACTGGAGTGGGTTGCCATGAAAGTTCATAAGCAAAATATTAACACCTCGGTGGATAAATGGGCAAAGAACATGGATCAACAAGTTACAAAAGAGTTGTTATACACATCCAATTAACATTCAAAAATTTTAGATGATTAATGCTTATTGTTGCTGAATGGGAGGACCTGAAGACAGTCTCATACACTGCCAGCTGGAATGTAAATGAACAAATACCTTCGGCCACGTCTAAGAAGAAGTATAAACATGTTCATGCCCTTTGATTACATCTACTATCATGCAGAAGCAATTAAGAAAATGGCAAAAGATGAATGCGAAGCATGAGCATTCAACTACGCTTATACACTCCTAAGTACAATATTATATAGTTATTAATTAATCATGTTTTGAAGACTATTTAATGCCACAGGAAGATGCTCCTGGTCAAGTTAACATAAATAAGATACAAAACTGTATCTAGACCACAGTCCTGATTTTATAAAGTAACAATACATAGAGAAAAAACTTGGAAGAAAATGTACTAAAATGTTACGGGGCTTATCTCTGAGCATTCGACTAGGTAACTTTTATTTTCTATGATAAATATCAGGATAAAATTTATTTCTGAAAGAATAAAAACAAACCAATGATTGACAAGAAAAATAAGAAGCCAGGCGTATTGGAAACAGCCTTCTAAGGAAGTGAAGACGACTGTCTTTTGTGTCCTTCTATCGCAAGGAAATGCTGGAGCAAGTGTGTCATAAGCCACCTCCTCTTCTCAAAGGCATCCCAGAAACCATCCTCCGTCAGATCTGGCTAATTCCTCCTCGGGCCGCCTCCCACTGGACTCTGCCAACCTCCATCGTCTTCCCACTCAAAGTCTGGCCACAACAAAACAGTCGCAACACAGGAAGCAGGTCTGGAGGGAGGTCAGCATGCTGAGTGATTACTGAGGGAATGATGTGTGTTTCTGCAGAAATGCAGTCTGCCTCTGCTAAATCATCATTTCATAACACTCTCTACATCGGGAGGACTTTTCACACACAAAAAAACCCACACTCTTAAAAATTCTTGCAAAATCTACTTGCAATGATGATGCCAGAAGTCCATTTCTCCTTCAGCAGCATAATTCACGGAGCTTTACTAAAATCATTGAATTAGTCTCTTAATGAAGGATATTCACCAAATATTTACTGGGTGCCAACTATTGAAAGTGAAAGTGGTTCAGTCGTGTCCGACTCTTTGTGACCCCATGGACTATACAGTCCATGAAGTTCTCCAGGTCAGAATACTGGACTGGGTATAGCCTTTCCCTTCCCCAGGGGATCTTCCCAACCCAGGGATCGAACCCAGGCCTCCTGTATCACAGGCGGATTCTTTACCAGCTGAGCCACTAGGGAAGCCTGGGTACCATCTAGGGTTCTGGGAAATATAATGTGGGTGTGGGTCTGGGGAATAATGGTTCACAGAGATGTCCACACCTTCAGCTTGGAACATGTGAATATATTATATTACACGGCGAAAGGGATTTTAAAGATGTGATTAAGGTAAGGATCTTGAGACAGGGAAGCCCGATATAACCACAGAGGTTGCTCTAAGGGAAAGAGGCAGGAGGATCAGAAGATGTGATGAAAGATGTAGAAGTCAGGTGACTCGGGACCACAAGCCAAGGAATACAGGCAATCGCTAAGAGCTGGAAAGGCAAGGAAACGGATTCTCCCACACAGTAGCCAGAAGGAACAAAACCTGGCTGACCTATTTTGAACTTTTATTTCCAGAACTATAAGATAATAAATTTGTTTTAAGCTACTGAATTGCTGGTAATTTGTTATAACAGCAACAGCCAGTGAACAAGTGATATTCAATGAAAGCTAGAGACTCCACATTGAACATGTATCACCTTATTTTTCTTATTTTTGCCAGAATTTCCCAAACTGTGTTACAGTGAATGCAAGTTCTACAAGCCACTGCACAATTTTAAAGTGTTCTCTAGGCAGATGAATACACTGTGCCACCCTTTTGGAAAGTCACAATGTACTTTAGTATCTTAAAGACTGAATACTCTTCACTATGAATAATCCAAAATTCTCTAAACTTATTTGACCATAGAAACTTTTCAACATCTGTTTATATTAACATTATTAATGGCAGCAAATTGTTTTGCATCCCTGAGCCTTAGGCTATAGGGATGAATCCAGTGATTAAACTACTTCCTGTAACTGAAACAAGTTTAACAAACTGGTAGACTCTATCAATCTCTATGACACTTAAAACATGCTGTATTTTTAGATGTCTTCATAGGTGGGATTTTTACTCACCCATCAGGAAGTTAAGTTCCCAGAGGGTAAGTGTATGTCTTTTACAAACCCATCTTCTGTAGCATCTTTCCACAGGGAGCTCACATTCCAGTTGATGGGACATGCATGTATTCACATGAAAAACAGACATTTTGGGAAGGCAAATAGATTTTTGATATCTAGCTTGATGTAACCCAGAGTATACAGCTACATTCTCCTCCTTCACTGCATGGCCCCCTTCTCCTTCTGATCTTAAAGTCTGAAGTCCGGAAGTGATACTGGACAGGCTGGGACCTGGTACCCTTGGCTGCAGTGCCTGTACTTGGACATACCTCTCCTTGAGCTACAAAATACAAGGAAGCTCTAAGGACTAAAAATAACCGCATGCGTGCACAGTTAGGGCAAATTCTAGACCAAAAGATAAAAACAAAAAACCCAACTGCCACTTCTTAAGAGCCAAAGCAAAAAAACAAAAACAAAAAACAAAAACACGGCATTAGGAGCAAAAGCAGGGTACTGCACATGCCCCTGGAGAAGGCGGTGGCACCCACTCCAGTCCTCTCGCCTGGAAAATCCCATGGAGGGAAGAGCCTGGTGGGCTGCAGTCCATGGGGTCGCTGAGGGTCGGACACGACGGAGGGACTTCACTTTCACTTTTCACCTTCATGCACTGGAGAAGGAAATGGCAACCCACTCCAGTGTTCTTGACTGGAGAATCCCAGGGACGGGAGAGCCTGGTGGACTGCCGTCTATGGGGTCGCACAGAGTCGGACACGACTGACTTAGCAGCAGCAACAGCACAGGCCTCCTGCACACACCACCACAAAGAGGCGGGCAAACCACCTAAGCCACGCCTCCAGCCCAAACCCTGGACCCGCCCCTACCCTCACTCAGTTTAAGGAACCAGCTCACCCGCTTCAGGAGCAAGCAAGGAAATCGAATCCTTGTTTTTGTTCCCTCCTGCTGCAGCAGGGGTCCCTGTGATGCCTTGCCTGAATTTCTTGTCTGGCCGCTGATCAGTTTCTATTGACTGGGAAAGGCCAAGAACCTTCAATATCAATATTCAAGTATCAATATTTCATTGATTTATCAATTATCGTAGTAGTACAGTTGGCTGTTTGGGATCATCACCACATCAAGTAATAATATTGTTAGGGTATTAATTACTCCTCTATTTTCCAAAAGGGACTAAGCAATAGTTCAATATACACTACATTCTCTCTGGTGGTCGCTAAGTCGTGTCCAACTCTTGCAACCCCATGGGCTGTAGCCCACCAGGCTCCTCTGTCCATGGGATTCTCCGGGCAAGAATACTGTTGTGGGTTGCCAGTCCAGCTGCCAATGACTGACCCTCTTGTTCTCCCTTCAAAGTATTTTTTGCAGCTTTCCAGTCTCCCATCATTATAGGGAACACACTTATGCAAATACAGACTCTGTATTTTTTTTAATAAGAAATCAAGTAATTTTAAAACAAAATTAGACGAAAACTTTTCAGCAATGTATATTTTAATTACAAAATTAGCAAGTATAGTACCCCATTTCCAACTAATTTTCAACTCAAATCAATGACATTTCAAAGAACTATTTATTTTTAAACTCAAGTAGGAAAAGCTCTGAAACATTTAATAAATGTTATAATAAACTAGCATGAGAAAAATCTACATCAGGGCTTTTTATGTATTGTTGAGTATTCTATGCAATCTACCAGCCTGTAACAACTAGGTTTAGCCGTAAGAAAAAAGTTAATTACTGAACTTAATTTCAACAACACAGGTCTAAGTGAAGCTGCAATAAACCTAGGGAGAGAGCTTTCTCATGCCATGCCCTTCTTCGCAGTAATAAGGTATGATCCCAGAGGGAGTATGCTTTGTTTTATCTTGTCCTGTTAATATATTAATTCCAAGTTCACTTTTCAGCTGTTATGACACAAGGATATCTTTACTTCTTCTGATTTATTTCTACTTATCCTGTGTATAATCAGTGATGCGAGGACCCTCCTCTCAGGGTGAACCACGGTGGTCACCCCAATGTGAATTTAAAGTCCTAGACACCACACATCTAAGGACCGAGTGCTCTGTGACAATCTAGAAGGGTGGAATGGGGAGGGAGATGGGAGGGAGGGGACATGGGTGTACCCACGGCTGATTCTCACTGATGTATGACAGAAAGCCACAAAATACTGTAAAGCAATTATCCTTCATTAAAAAAATAAATTAAGAAAAATAAAAGGAGTGGGTGGGGGCTAGATGATGAGTCACCAACGAAAGTCAAGAATCTGATCACTTCTGTGCTTAGAATCTGTCAGGAGTCAGTGCTCTGCAAACAGGAGATGTGGAAAGAAGGATTCACATTCAGTGGTCACCTACTGGTATCACAAGATTTTGAACGATAAAAACACAAGTAGTTGCTTCTTGGTGCCCAACAAGATAGCTACAGGTTTTAAGGAATGAGTATATTTGCCATCAAAATTACTTCATTCAAAGACAAATACCACAGAATATTACTTATACGTGAAGTTTATTGATATCATACAAATGGACTTATTTACAGAATAGAAACAGACTCACAGACAGAGAACACAGATTAATGGTTATCAAAGGGGAATGGACAGGGTATCAGTTAGGGGTTTGGGATTAATATCACCACACTACCGTATACAAAATAGATCACCAATAAAGGTCCTACTGTACAGCACAGGAAACTATTCAATATCTGATAATAACCTATAATGGAGAAGAGCGTGAAATACACACACACACACACACACACACGTGTGTATATATACATATATGTGTATAACTGAATTGTGTTGCTGTACACCAGAAACTAACACACCACTGTAAATTAACTGTGTGTGTGTGTGTTACTCGCTCAGTCATGTCTGACTCTTTGTGACCCCACGAACTACAGTCCGCCAGGCTCCTTTATCCATCGGATTCTCCAGGCAAGGATACTGGAGTAGGTTGCCATTCCCTTCTCCAGGGGATCTTCCTGACCCAGGGATCGAACCCAGGTCTCCTGCGCTGCAAGCAGATTCTTTACCGTTTGAGCCACCAGGGAAGCCCAAATTAACTATATTTCAATTAAAATTTTTAAAAAATTAAAAAAAAATATGACAATGCACTTAACGAGTCCTGAATACATACCATTTTATGATTCCCTGACTCTTCTTCAATAGGAAGTAACTAATATCCAGATTTGGGCATTTAAAAATTCCATATTTTAGTATTTAATTTTATATTTAAACTTTATAAAAATTGAATTTTTGCCATAACCTTCTCACTTAAGTTCTCATCGAAATTATTTTAAAGATTAATTTTATATTGTATCATTCTCCATATCAATTCGACGGCATTTAAAAGAACAAATGAAAACAGGACTACTTCATTTAGTAAGCAACTCCTGAGGGCCTTCTAGGCCCCAGTCACAGAGGCCCAGGGAAAGCGCGCCGGCCCGCTTGCTGGGTGCGCTTCACCACCGAGCACAGCATCAGCTTGAGGCGTCTGAAGCCAGTAAATCACTCAGAACACACAAACAGGACCACGGATGCACCAGTCAAGTTTCCTTCAGTGAAAAGAAACAGAACCTCGATGTTCAAATGCTAATGAGAAGACGAGCTTTAACCGGAGGGTCCTCGGCGACCGAAATCCCTGAGGAAGGGCGGCAGGAGCCGGGAGCTCCGTGCTGCCCCGATGCCCGCAGGGTCTCCCATTACCCGCTCTGCTCGGCCGCGTCTCCGTCTCTCTCCCTCCGCAGCGGCAAAGTTTCCCATCAACGCGGCCAGTCACAGCGAGGCCCCACCAGCCCCAGCAGAGTCCCACCCGGTCGTCACTCCCCACGCAAGCAGAAGGAGCCGGTGTCCAAACACGCACCGTAACTGCGCTTGTCCCACAGTGCTTGACCCTCTCTCATGCTGAACTCCTGAGTTCAATCGAACAAGTGCTCATACCTTTTGTGAAGCTGCCTTGATTTCTGTTGGACAGCTTTTCTTTCTTAGTGATATAAAGGCATTTAATAACATACAGCGATTGAAACCATGTAAACCTACTTTGGCCACCTGATGCGAAGAGCTGACTCATTTGAAAAGACCCTGATGCTGGGGAACGTTGAAAGCGGGAGGAGAAGGGGACGACAGAGGATGAGATGGTTGGAAGGCATCACCAACTCGATGGACAAGAGTTTGAGTAAGTTCGGGGAGTTGGTGATGGACAGAGAGGCCTGGCGTGCTGCAGTCCATGGGGTCACAGAGAGTCAGACACGACTGAGAGACTGAACTGAACTGAAATAGAAATATGTGCAAGCAAACAAGACTAGAGGGAAGACTCTAAAATTCTAATTTATATTTAAGAGATGGAATTTTTCTAGGCTTTCTATGGTGCCTTTTCAAGTGTTTTGTAATATGATTATTTTAATAATGAAAACATTTTATTTGTATGTTTTAAAATGATTTTATATTTTTGTAAATGCCTAAAATGTGTCTAATTCTGAAATGTGACTAATGTAATCTACATTTTGGTGATTAAAAATAGCAATTTTTTAAACAAAATCTTTTCTCCCTGAAAGATATGAAATGTATCTTGTCCTATTTATAATAAAATAGAAAATTACTATTAATTGTGAATGTCTTAGGACCTTGAGGATTTAAGGAAAATCAAGTTAATAGTTTCATAATCTAACTTCAGTGATCAAAGGGCTATAACCTAATAACGACAAAAAACAAGACCTGCGCATGTGAAATAGTCAGCATAAACGCATATAGCATTTAACTGTATGCTTAAAAATGGTTAAGATGGGGGAAAAAAGTTTCCCTTAGCAAAACTGTTATTGATTAACTCTGAGCAAGGCAATAAAAACTTCCAAAGAGATTAGACAATGAAATTTACAATGTTAAGAATATTAATGATCACCTTGGATAACCATGTGAGCAATTTTCCAGAGACAACTGTTACCAATTAGAAAAACTAAAATACACAGATAAGCAGGTCTTTCTCTGGCTTGTTCCATCAAAAAGCAGCCTTTAGAGATGGATCTTTATTGAAACAGACTTGGTTACCTCCCATTTTGCCAGGGCCACCAGCTGGAGGTTCATTTCTTAGGCTGAGACACACTCTACAAAGTACCTGCCATGAGATTACCACACAAAACAAAGTCTGAGAGTCTCAGTCTCTGAATATTTTCAACAGATTCAGGTTGTTTGACAACATATGTATTTGGATGGTCAAGAGTTTGCAAGTCCTACAGGGCAGTGGACCCCAACACCAGGGACCAGCTTCACGGAAGACAAATTTTCCATGGACTGGGAAGGAGGGGATGGTTTCGGATGATTCGGATAATACGTTTATTGTGCACTTTATTTCTGTTATTATTATGTCAGCTCCACCGCAAATCATCAGGCATTAGATCTCAGAGGTTGGGGATCCCTGCTTGAGGGAACAGATTGGTGGTTGCCAAGAGGTGGGGGAGGGGGGATGAAAGACTGAGAGTCTGGGATGAGCAGAGGCAAACTGTTATACACAGGATGGAGAGACCACAAGGTTCTAAGGTTGTTAGCAGGAAACCATGTTCAATATTCTCTGATAGACGGTAGTGGAAAAGAACATGAAAAGGAGTGCATTTAGCGTATAGCTGAATCACTGCCGCACAGCCAAAATTAACACATTATAGATTATATAAAAATTAACATTTTTATATATTAACATTATGCTGCTGCTGCTAAGTCGCTTCAGTCGTGTCAGACTCTGTGCGACCCCATAGACGGCAGCCCAGCAGGCTCCCCCGTCCCTGGGATTCTCCAAGCAAGAACACTGGAGTGGGTTGCCATTTCCTTCTCCAATGCATGAAAGTGAAAAGTGAAAGTGAAGTCGCTCAGTCGTGTCTGACTCTTAGCGACCCCATGGACTGTAGCCCACCAGGCTCCTCCATCCATGGGATTTTCCAGGCAAGAGTACTGGAGTGGGGTGCCGTTTCCTTCTCCAATGCATGCATGCATGCTAAGTTGCTTCAGTTGTGTCTGACTCTGTGCGACCCCATGGACAGCAGCCCACCAGGCTCGTCTGTCCATGGAATTCTCCAGGCCAGAATACTGGCGATATTAACATTATAGATTATATAAAAATTAATTATATAGAGATTATATAAAAATCAACACTATACTTCAATTTTTTAAAAATTTCTTAAACACACACACACACACAACTGTGAGCAATTCCTGGGTACAGAATCTAGATTCAGATACAGGAAGGTCTTTTCAGAGAAGACAAGACCTGGGCTGGCTCTGGAGGAGGGGAGACTACAGGCTGGCGGGTGACAGAGAAGGGCCACGTGCCACCAGTTAAAAATAAATGACAGAGGAGCCCACACAAAGGCCAGGGAGGGACGAGTGTGGAGAACGGCAAACCAACCAGCCAAATTAAGGTCAAGGACACGCGTAAGGCACGAGGAAGTAAGGGCCGAAAGGCTTGAGTCTGAAGGCCTGGGTCCAATTCTGAATTTAATACCAGCAGTGGGCAGGTACCCAGTCAGTTAGTGAGGACAGAGCGGTGGCTGCAAAGATGGTCAACGAAAAGTAAAGGAAGGATAAAGAGAAACCTCAAGTTCTTTAGAAATGAGGGTTTCCTATTCCCGGACGCAAGTTGCTTACGGACGTGTGTCAGCAGCAGCGTGGTGAACGCTGTCTATACCAGGTATGATGAATTCTCCTGACTCTAAAACTGCTCCCAAAGGTTTTAATGGGTTCACATTTGCAGGACCCATTTCTGAAACCAGAGAGGGCCACTCGCATGTTAAAATTCCGCATGCCATACCACTGCCGTTAGCCATTCCCAGACAGGTGACGGCTGATGCACAGAAATGCGCTTGTCACAGGAAATTCCCAGGAGCAAGTAACTAACCCACGCTGGGGGCAGCCGGGAGGAAGCACGGCAGCCCTGCATTTTAGCCCAGCAGGAGAGCAGTCAGATCATTCTCCCTGATTATTAATAGGCCAATGTTTAGTCCAACGGCTCCAATTTGTAGTGGAATGTTTGATGTTTTCTCCTGAAAACTGAATGTCATGTTAAAGCTTTTCTGCATACTATTGTCCACAAATTCTATGACTATTCACATTTGGTTTAGAGAGGTTAAGTGAAGATTTTTCAAAATAGGGTAGCCAGTTTATAGCTTATTATCCTTATCTTTTAGCTAAATAGTATACATATGAGAATACCTAAACCCAAAGGAGGCAATTTACTGGCGTGACTTTGTGTCCAAATGCTAGTTTTAGTAACTACTGTAATAATGGGGCCGGAGAATGGATGCTTTTGAGCTGTGGTTTGGAGAAGACTCTTGAGAGAGTCCCTTGGACTGCAAGGAGATCCAACCAGTCCATTCTAAAGGAAATCTGTCCTGACTATTCATTGGAAGGACTGATATTGAAGCTGAAGCTCCAATACTTTGGCTACCTGATGTGAAGAACTGACTCATTGGAAAAGACCCTGACGCTGGGAAAGGTTGAAGGCGGGAGGAGAAGGGGATGACAGAGGATGAAGTGGTTGGATGGCATCACCGATTCGATAGACATGAGTTTGAGCAAGCTCCAGGAGTTGGTGATGGACAGGGAGGCCTGGCGTGCTGCAGTCCATGGGGTCACAGAGAGTCTGACAGAACTGAGCGCCTGAACTGAACTGAACTGTAATCGTGGGGCAAGAGAGAAGACGTTTAGATGAAAAATAGTAGGTTAAAAAAAGATATTCACTTGGCTTTCAGGTTCTCGGTGGAACTAATAGCTTTGACTTAAAACTAATACTCACAGAGATAGAAGTAAGATAATCTAAGCACTCCAGTGGACATGATAAGACTAAATGAGCAAAGAAAGGAAGGGAGAGAAGAGGAAGGGAGGGAAGAATAAAGGGATGAAATTAGACCCCCCTGAACAAGTATCACAACTCAATTACCTAATATCTATACTTAGACAACTGAAAATCTTGTTTGGGACCATGTACTGTTTATTTATAGTCTGAAAAGTCTTTGCATTAATTGTTGACAAATAAAGACAAGATGCTCAAGAAACAGAGGGACACGGAACTGCACAGTGAGAGAGATCTATCTACACAGAAGCCATATTTACAAGTTAACAGCCCTCACCAAAGCTTAAAGTCCCCACATGTCCTCTGCTTTTGAACTTTCAGCTGTAGGTTCAAGCCTGGAAGATACTTTATTCCCCCCACACGGCATTTCTTCTCCCCCTGTGCATTTGTGTACCTAGCGGACAGCTGTTCCAAAGCATTCTTACACTCTTAAAAGTGTACCCCCAACACATACAGAAGTTTTTCAGTCTCAATCCATGGCAACCCTTGCACTTATTTTCCCTAAAGATGAGTTTCAGAGTTATGTAATAATGAACTTCATCCTTTTGTACAAATTAAACCAGGAGTCATAAAGCAGTAGGTAAATGAAAAACTGGGTTAAGCAAACCAAAAAAAAGAAAATCACACAACTGACCGAATCTATAGCAGGCTCAGCTCTTTTTGAGAGCAAGAGATTAAGGGGCATGCAGTCAACTGGTATGAAGGTCACCAAACAAAATGTTGCAATCTTAAAGTGCCATTGACATGCAGACTGTCCAGTAGCAGCTTGGAACAATCTTCCCCTTTGCTAATTACTGTCTTAGCCCAAATCATTCATACATGACAAGGGTATGCTACATTTACAGTAAAACATTTAAAAAATTAGGAACATTCTTTTCTTTACTTTGAAATAAAAATCCTGAATATAACTTTTTAAAATTATATTCTCATTCCCAGTTTTTTGTTAAAGTGACCCGAAGGCTCAAAACATCCACCACTGGTCTCTGCACGGTAGATATGGGCTTGGACAAATCTGTCTTTTCCTCACTCACTGCCTGCCTGCTGACCATGTTGAAATCACCAAATTGTCTCAGTTGGAAATCTTCTGATTTTCACAGGAAAAAGCTGAAAGCCACAAGCCACCAACGACCACAGGTACCTCGCGCTTTCTAAGTCTGTGTCAGAAGGAAGCATGCGACGCAGGGGACCTCCGCGCGTCTCCCACCTGCGGCTGACCTGCGGACTTCCTGTGGGTAGAGACAGCTCCTTGCAAAGCAAACAGCTCCCCGCTCTGCATGGAAAGGCTCATCTACCTCCTCGGTCCACACTGCAAGCATCAGACTCCCTGAGAGTCACTGAGAGAGTGAATCAGACTCACCTGATAAGCACAGAGCTGACCTTTAAACCCCAGCCTCTAATAGAGCACTCTGTGTTTGCTCAAACATTCTGGGTCAGCAGGGTCTGCGTGTACCGAGGTGGGGCGAACCCAGGAGCCAGGCTGCAGCTCCCACATGGCCCTGACCGAACAGGGCTGGGGGCTGGGCTAGCAGAGGCCCCACACCTGCTATCCCGACTTAGAACATGCTATCTTGCAGAGAGAGAGAGAGAGAGAGAGAGAGATCTTGGGAGTACACAAGTCAGGTGACTGACTCTTAGCCACCAACTTTCGAAGAAAGGAGAAAAAGAGTCCTATGGGCCCAGGAACCAAAGCTTTGTTTTCTTTGCTTTTACCTACTCAAAGTATTATTCCATATTGAGTGGTGGTGGTGGTGGTGGTGGTTGAGTCGCTAAATCGTGTCAACTCTTGTGACCCCATGGACTGTAGCCCCCCAGGCTCCTCTGTCTATGGGGATTCTCTAGGCAAGAACACAGGAGCGGGCTGCCAGTTTCCTTCTACAGGGGATCTTTCTGACCCAGGAATCAAACCCAGGTTTCCTGCATTGCAAGCAGATTCTTTACCAACTGAGCTACGAGGGAAGCTCAGTGGAGTGCTGGAGCTTCAGGCAAAAGGAGAAATCAGGACTACTTCCCCTGGGCTTTATTAAAAATAGATCTTCGTCATCATGGATCTGGGGCATGTGTTTTCATTTTTCAAAATATTGCATTGAAATAATATTTATCCTAATTACTTCATTTTTTTTCTTTTTTTTTTTTTGGTGCCCTCATCGAGGGCGTCATTCACCTCACCCTGTTCCTGGCCAAGCTCTGCCACCACGCTGCTCCCATTTACATCTTAACCTGGAAATGGAAGCAGATTCACGCAAGAAGGTTGTGACGCTTGCAGCTGAGATAAGAGAGGAAGAGCCCAAAGCGTCTCCTGTGTACCAGGTACTATGCGAGGCCTCTTAGGTACATTCTTTGGGTCCTTACCTAAGAGGAAAGTATACTAATCTCCAGCTGAGGAAGTGGAGGCTTTGAGAAGCAGTCTTCCTTTCCACTTTCTTCCCTCTCGGGGACTGGCCCTACCAGGTACCTGATACTGAAGACAGGATCCTGGGAGATGTCTGTCATTCCTCCTCTGTGATTCGCTGAATTCGTCGCCAACACTTGTAACTGTTCATGGTCATCTACATAGTAAGTGGAGGAGTAAACATCAAAAGATGGCCTGTTTGATGACAATCTCCACACCCCTTTCCCCCTATCTGCCACTTCTTCAAGGAAAGTAGTCAGGGTCACTACTCTGTTTCAGTATCTTGGTCCTGGGTGGGCCCGTCCAGGAGAAGGTCAAATTATTTCCAAGTGCTGACTGTTCTACAAATTTACGCATGGCAAGGAGCATGATCTAAAATATAAGCTCTATCTCTGGCCCAGGACACTGCTCTGAGCACCAGATTCCAAATGCCCGATGTTTCCACTTGAGGATTCCAGGCACGTCTGAAACTAAAACATTCAAAACAGGCTTCTTGTCCTGCCTTCCCCTCCAACTCTGCTTCTCTTGGGTTTCCTCCATCTCAGGACCTGGCACCATCCACACCAGGTGGGTACTCAGACCAGAAACCTGGCAACTGCCTTTGACACCACCCGTTGCCAACTTCCCCATTTAAACTGTGACCAACACCTGTCCATTTAAATACCAAAACAATATCCACAACAGCATTTACTAACAACTCTGCATGTACTCTTATGCCTGGAGAGAATAAATAACTCACTCAGTCTTCATAATGACTCTATGAAATGATTCCTATTATAGAGAAGCTTGTTTGCTCATGGTCACACAGCGAGTAAGAAGGGGAACTGGTATTCTAACCAGTTTGACTGGCTTTAGAACTCACACTCTTAACCATGACATCCTGTCTCCAACATAATCTCAAATGCATTCACCTTTTTGGTTTCCCACAGCCCCGTCCACGCCACCGTCATCACTCACTCAGACACCTGCAAATCCCTCTTAAAGGGTCACCGAGATTCCACTTCTACCTCATCTCTACACATCAGTCTTCATGAAGCAGCCAACATGGTCTTTTTCAAGTTTATGTCAGGTCATGTCATTTCCTCTGCTAGAACCCTCAACACCATTTCACTACTTTCTGAATGAAATTCAAATTCCTCAGTGTGGGCTATGACCTCCTCTATGGACTGGCTCTTCCCAGACCTTGCCACTTCCTACCTTTCTATCTGACTGAGCAGCCTTCTTGCACTCCCATGCCCTGGGACGTTCTTTCCTGCAGGGCCTTCTTCCTTCTCTGGCTGGTCTGTCTAACCCTCCATGTATCCTAGCCTACTTCCTTGACCCCTCAGCCTAAGACATCTCCACATTATTCTCTCTCAGCACCCTCTCCTTTTCCTTCACAGCAATCCTAAAATGTATTAACTCTAATTTTACTTGTATTTTTTACCTGTTGATTGCCTGTGAGCTCCAAGAGGTACAATCAAGGTGTTTCATCCACCACTTTACTCCCTGTCCCTTTTTCCAGAGCTATGAATATAAACAGTGTAATTACTCATTCAGAGAATAAATTAATTCTGGGGCAGCTCTTTTAAAGATCTTTAAATATTTTAAAGGTTTCTACACATTAAGGGAAGAAGCCTCTTTAATAAACATCATTGAGTCTCAAAAAGAAAAAATATATGTATGTATGATATCTTTTTTATTTCCTATATGTGAACAAAAATTCTTAAATCAAATATTCAATTTTGGAAAAGGCATAGAAGCAAACAAAAAAGGAAATTTCTAAAGAATTATTTTGTTAAAAGTCTTACAGGATACCTAGGCTTTTAAAAAGTTCTTGTGTTGTCTTCATGACTGTCAATCCCAATAAGATGAGGATCAAACTCCTGACTGTTCTTATTTAATCCCAATACAGAGTGGTGTTCCATAAATATATATTAATGAGAAGTGATGAGCAATTTCAATCACGTATCTTTTGACAACTTATTTCTCTTCATACTTTAGAGGCTGACTTCCCATTGCTGCCAAATCTCTTATCAGCAAACAGCAAACCATTCATTGCATGTGATTTTTCTACTGTTCTGCTGTGTCACAGATGTTCTAGGAATATATACAGATACTTCTTTTCTCTATATAATAAGTAATCATTTGGTTTGCGTTTAAGGCCTGTTCTTTCAGATTTCAATACTTCTAAAAAGAAAATGAATGAATCCAAAAAATTGATTATGAACTATGAGAAAAATTTTGCTAATCATATATCTGATAAGAGATGTGCCTCTAGAATATAAAAAGAATTCAATAATATGAAGACAACACAATTTAAAAATAAGCAAAGAATTTGATGATATTTCTCCAAGATAGATATAAAAATAGCCAATAAACATATGAAAAGATGCTCAACATCCTCAGCCATAATGGAAATGCAAACCTAAAACCACAACAAATATCACTTCATATCCATTAGGATAGTAACAATCCAGGAAAAAGAGGAAAATATTAATTATTGGAGAGGACGTGGAGAAGTTAGAACCCTTATACACTGCTGAGGGGAATGTAAAATGTTGTAGCACTTTGGAAAACTTACCATATGACAAATCAATTTTACTCCTAGCTATACACCTAAGAGTAATGCAAACGTATAAAAACATACAAAAACTTGCACACAAATGTTCATAGCAGCATTTATGCATAATAGCTAAAGATGGAGCAACCCAAACATTCATCAACTGATGAATGCAAAATAAACTATGATATATCCAAGTAATGGGCTTCCCTGGTGGCTCAGCTGTAAAGAATCTGCCTGCAGGAGTCACGGGTTTGATCCCTGGGTTTGGAAGATCCCCTGGAGGAGGGCATGGCAATCCACTCCAGTATTCTTGCCTGGAGAATCCCATGGACAGAGGAGCCTGGCGGGCTACAGTCCAGAGGGTTGCAAAGACTCAGACATGATTGAAACAACTGAGCACAGCACAACACATCTACATAATAGAATATTATTCAGCAGTAAAAAGAAATGAAGTACTGATACATGCTACAGCATGAATAAACCATGAAAACACTGAGCAAAAAAAAAGCCAGCCACAAAAGACCACATATTGTGTGATCCCACAGATATGAAATGTTCACAGGTAAATTCATAGAGACAGAAAGATGATTGGTGGTTGCCTAAGGCTGGAGGCAGAATGAGGCACCAGGGGTAATCAGTACCAGGTTTCTTTTGGAGGAGATACAAATGACCTAAAACGAGACAGTGATGGTTACAGAACTCTGAAGAACTTTAATTCACGTGAAATGAGTGAACTGCATTGGCATGTAAATTACATCTCAATAGAGTTGTTATAAAACTGATGGAATACAGTTTTTATAACACTTTAAAGCTGGACCAGTGTTTGGCATTTACAACAGTAGGTGTGACTTAACTAAAGAGTATAATTTACTTTCAAGCACAGAAGATGAGTTTTAGATGAAATGTTCTCACGAAGAAATTATGGTCTCCCTCGCGTCTCATCGTTCCTAGTTTCCTACCTTTGTCCTTGTTTAGAGACAGACTTGAAACACAGGGCCAGGTTAATAGAATGTTAGAGTGGGAAGCTGAAACTCCAATACTTTGGCTACCTGATGTGAAGAACTGACTCATTGGAAAAGACCCTGATGCTGGGAAAGATTGAAGGTAGGAAGAGAAGGGGATGACAAAGGATGAGATGGTTGGATGGCATCACCGACTCTAAGGACATGAGTTTGAGTAAACTCCAGGAGTTGGTGATGGACAGGGAGGCCTGGCGTGCTGCAGTCCATGGGGTCTCAGAGTCAGATAAGACTTAGCGACTGAACTGAACTGAGAGTGGGACGAGATGAAGAAATGATCATTTTAGGGGAAGGAAGTTAAGCTCCAGAGAGAATAAATACCTTCTCCAAGATCAGAAAGGTAAGAAGAAGGAGAACCAGAGGTTGCCAGGCCAAAGGTTTGTTTTTATTCTGCGGCAGCACCATACAGAATGGAGAGCCGTGAGTGGCATTTTCCAAGGTGGCCCCAGCCCAGAGCTCTACACAGCTGAGTCTCCTGCATGGAAAGGAGATCCCATTCAAAGTCTGAGAAGGACAGGCATGAGGCTTATGCCTTCAGTAAGCACTGCTGAGCTCCCAGCCACGCCCTAGGCACTGTGGGAATAAAGACACACACATTTTTTTTTTTTTTTAAGACAGAAGAAAACTGGGAAATTTAGATCTGGGGTCTCTAAATATGAAGAGTTAGGCTGTCATGACATTGATCTCCTGGGCTGGGCACCTCCATTGATGGTGGTTTAGTTGCTAAGTCTTGGCTGACTCTTGTGACCCTACGGACTGTAGCTCACCAGGGTCCTCTGTCCATGGGATTCTCCACGCCAGAATACTGGAGTGGGTTGTCATTCCCTTCTCCAGGGGATCTTCCTGACCCAGGGGTCAAACCTGGGTCTCCTGCACTGAAGGCAGATTCTTTACCCATTGAGCCACCAGGGAAGCCCAGCCACCTCCATTACCCAGGTCCTAAGTAGAGACAGAAGCAAATGGGGTGTTGAAATTGACTCTGATTCCTCTCTTCGACCTACTTAGCAAACCCGTCTGTTCCCACCTTCCCTTCTTCCCCAGACCCTTGCCTTTGAGACCCTGAGCGATCTCACCCAACGGAGGCCTTCAGAGATACCCTGTGATCTTCTGTACCTGAGAAACGTGCATTCAGAGCTGATTTTGTTTCCCCCGTGTTCCTGAGAGTTGACAACGCAGCATAACTGCAGTTAAATCATTACCTGTGATTCAATTTAAACACTGGTATGAACACAATGCTTTAAAAAAATAATCAAACCAGTCTGTTTAGAAAAGAATTTTTGACCCCCCAAAGTTAATTTTTTACTTCTATATTCCTCTGCTACCTTCCCTTTGCAATATTCCTCTATTTCAGAAAGTCTGAACTGCCTGAGAGAAGACTGGCTCCCTTCCAAGGGGATATTTTATTAACAGGTGGTGAAGAGAAGTGTATCTAAGAGTCAGTGAAATACAGGATTGATTTTCACTCTTCTATTCCTTCTGGCTGACGAGGAGGAATGGCCGTGCTGGGCTGGGGCTGGTTAAGTGGGCTGGGAACTCAGGGATACTGTTTGACATCAATATTACTGCTCTACTCTTTAAAAAAAATTTTTTTAAGCTTTTTTTTAACTGCTTCACTGAATTTCTCTGTAAACTATTATCTTCTCACATAAGTTGGTAAGAAAGTACATGGCCCTTTAGACTCTCAAAACAAGTCATTTAAAAATAAGTCGAAAGAATTTTTGAATTTTATAGGAATGCGTTCATTCCATCTGTCTTGGCTGTCACCAGATAGAAACTGCCTTCAAAGAAAAAGAGGTTCCGACAGACATATACACACTACTATGTATAAAACAGACAATAAGGACCTACTGCAAGGAGATCCAACCAGTCCATTCTGAAGGAGATCAGCCCTGGGATTTCTTTGGAAGGAATGATGCTAGAACTGAAACTCCAGGACTTTGGCCACCTCATGCGAAGAGTTGACTCACTGGAAAAGACTCTGATGCTGGGAGGGATTGGGGACAGGAGGAGAAGGGGACGACAGAGGATGAGCTGGCTGGATGGCATCACTGACTCGATGGACGTGAGTCTCAGTGAACTCCGGGAGTTGGTGATGGACAGGGAGGCCTGGCGTGCTGCGATTCATGGGGTTGCAAAGAGTCGGACATGACTGAGCGACTGAACTGAACTGAACTGCAGAGCACAGGGAACTCTACTCAACACTCTGTATTGGCCAATATGGGAAAAGAATATAAAGAAGAGTGGAGATATGTATAAACTGATTCACTTTGCTGTACACTGAAACTTTGCTGAAACTAACACAACATTGTGAATCAACTATACTCCAATAAAAATTTAAAAAAGTAAAGAAAACAAGTTTTCTCTGCACCTTGTGGGACTGTGAGATAGAGGTTTGTTTTCTTTTCTTTTTTAAATTGGAGTACAGTTGCTTTACAATGTTGTGTTAATTTCTACTGTACAGTAAAGTGAATCAGCTATATGCACACGTATATCCCCTCTCTTTTGGATTTCCTTCCCATTTAGGTCACCACGGAGCACTGAGTCAGGTGCCCTGTGCTAAACAGCAGGTTCTCATTAATCACCTACTTTATACACAGTGTGTGTGTGTCAACCCCAACCTCTGAAATAGTTTTGTACATGGTAGTAATAAAAGCGTTCACCCGCTTTCCTCCTTCAGTAACCAGCCTGTATACACTCCAGGTTCATTTAGCAAGGCTCTTTCAGATTTTGTATTCATTTAGCCATTAGTTAGCATTTATCCTTGGTTGACAGTGAGGGGGCAAAGGTGGTGATTTGCAAAGCTGGTCCTTCTAAAAGTAGTTTTGGGGAAAGAGGATAAAACTAAAAAAATTGTGGGGTTCCAGTTTTTTTAGTGTCACAAATTGGCAAATTTCACCTATCTGTGGGATTGACTAGGCTTTGATGGACTACACACTCTTTGGATAGAAGTGAGGGGGGCAGGGAAGGAATTCCTGGTGGAAAGGAGCTTTCCGGACTCACATCTCTCTAGGCCAGAGGTCGGGCTTCCTGGTGAGGACATCGCTTTCCTTTTTCTTAATTATTTTTATTTTTAATTTAAATGTATATATATTTAAATTTTACAGTGCTGTGGTTTCGGCCACACAAGAGCTCACAGCAGCCATAACTGTACGTGGGTCCCCTCTTTCCCTAGCCCCCTCCACTGCCCTCACCCCAGCCCTCCGGGTCATCACAGACTGGGCATCCTTTTCGATTCAGGCGGCTTTTCACCAGCTGTTCGTCTTACACCCGACAGCGTATACACGTGGACGCTACTTTCTCCATTCATCCTGCTCTCCCCCTCCGCGTGTACAAGTCCACCCTCTCCACCTGCGGAGGACACCACTATGAAAGAAGAGCAGGAACTATCTGGAAGCTCCAAGAACTCTTCAGAGCAGCGATTCACTCACTGCTTCCCTCTTTCACAGCAAAGCTTGGCGGATTTTAACGTATCCCCAGGGCTTCTGGTCAAATGCAGGTCCTGGGCCAGCAGGGCTGGGTGGGGGGCTGAGACTCTGCGTGTTTAACAAGCTCAGAGGGCTGTCGACGGGGCTGGGCCAGGGCCAACATCTGAAGAGTGGGGTTCTAAAGAGATGGAGCAAGATACAAGAAAAGAAAACTCTGTGAGGCTAAGTGACGGCGGTCGTTTTGGGCCGATAATGTATTTGGGGGTCATTTTTCTGTCCCTAAAAGAGGCAGCAGCTGTGTCTGGTTGATGGCTTTGGAGCTCTGGTCAGCTGGTTTCCCAGGCTCCAGACCCTGTAACTTTGACAGAAGGCTGAAATGATGGTCTTTAGTTTACATTCAATTGCTTTGGGGCATTAAAAAAAAAAAAGAACAACTTCCTTCTCCCCAACTGCAATCTTATTAACTCTCAGTGAGTTAAATATTTTCAACTCTTTCAGGCCACTCGGTAGGGTACCAGTTCATGCATTGGCTGCTAATAATTTAGCTCTTGCTTTCAATTTCCTCCATCAAGCCTATTATAAACGGCAAAATTGACTGAGTCAAGAGTCCTCTCTTTCCCTCACACTGCAGTAAATCTCGTATCAGTAGCCTGAAAGAACATCCAACTGATGGCCGAGCCGTGACTTAAGTCTAGGGAGAATCGGACTCACACTGTTCAACAAGAAAAACCCAACTCCGAACCCACAGTAACACAAAGGTGATGTTTAGATAGAGCCTCAGATATCCATGTGGCATGGCCTTTAATCCTCTTTAGAATATACATATTCTAAAGGGAAAAGAATTCTTGCAAGTAATATTTTTCAATTTTTCTTTTTTCTTTCTATTAACTTCTTTTTCTGCCATGCCACACGGCATGTGGGATCTTCGCATGTGTGTGTGCTAAGTTGCTTCAGTCGTGTCTGACTCTTTGCGACCCCACGGACTATAGCCTGTCAGGCTCCTCTATCCATGGGATTCTCCAGGCAAGAATACTGCAATGGGTTGCCATGCCGTCCTCTAGGGGATCTTCCTGACCCAGGGATTGAACCTGCGCCTCTTACCTCTCTTGCATTGGCAGGCCGGGTCTTTACCACTGTGCCACCTGGGGCTTGACAAGCTATTGAATCGTGCCGTCTGCAGTGGAAGTGCAGAGTCCTAACCACTGGACCACCAGGGAAGTCCCTGTACCCAGTTTTTATACAAGTACTTATAATGCAAATAGTAACTGAGAATGTATTTATTTGTATTCTGAGAAGCTCAATATCACATTTTACTTTCAAAATACATTGAAGTCAATAGGGCAGAAGAGTTAAATTTTAGGCTTTCAAGTCTAAGAAATCATTTCCCATACACCAGAGAGCGTCTACCTAACACCCTACCGGCTGTCCCACAACTTTGCTACCACTTCCCTGGAATTTAAACAGATTTCACTTAGCACATTATCTTAGTGGCATTTTAGAATGTATTACATGGTGCACTCTGTCATTTGAAGAGCAAAATATACAAGAAAGTTAAAATGACAGGCTTATCCATCTGTGACTTACCTATCTAAAATTAAGCTGAAGTTACTATTTCTTGTTTTCTTGCACACTAAGAAAATAAATCTACAGGTTTAAAATCCAAAGCTAACATCGTCAGGAGCATCAGAGAGTTCAGAGATGATCAGAAAAATTGCACTAAAAAACAATTTACTCTCAATTATATGCATTAATGTGGGGAGTAGCGATACAGAAAATGTTCAAACCATTGTGTTGGTTTTATAACGCTCATGATTTTCTTTTGCACCAGATTGTTTTTTTTTCATTTTCTTAACAGGTCATACAGACTAATATTTAAATAATTGGCCCCTGTTCCTTTCAGTTCAGTTCAGTCGCTCAGTCGTGTCCGACTCTTTGCGACCCCATGAATCGCAGCACGCCAGGCCTCCCTGTCCATCACCAACTCCCGGAGTTCACCCAGACTCACATCCATCGAGTCAGTGATGCCATCCAGCCATCTCATCCTCTGTTGTCCCCTTCCCCTCCTGCCCCCAATCCCTCCCAGCATCAGAGTCTTTTCCAATGAGTCAACTCTTTGCATGAGGTGGCCAAAGTACTACTGGAGTTTCAGCTTTAGCATCATTCCTTCCAAAGAAATCCCAGGGCTGATCTCCTTCAGAATGGACTGGGGTTGGATCTCCTTGCAGTCCAAGGGACTCTTAAGAGTCTTTTCCAACACCACAGTTCAAAAGCATCAATTCTTCGGTGCTCAGCCTTCTTCACAGTCCAACTCTCACATCCATACATGACCACAGGAAAAACCATAGCCTTGACTAGACGGACCTTTGTTGGCAAAGTAATGTCTCTGCTTTTGAATATGCTATCTAGGTTGGACATAAATTTCCTTCCAAGGAGTAAGTGTCTTTTAATTTCATGGCTGCAGTCACCATCTGCAGTGATTTTGGAGACCAAAAAAATAAAGTCTGACACTGTTTCCACTGTTTCCCCATCTATTTCCCATGAAGTGATGGGACCAGATGCCATGATCTTCGTTTTCTGAATGTTGAGCTTTAAGTCAACTTTTTCACTCTCCTCTTTCACTTTCATCAAGAGGCTTTTTAGTTCCTCTTCACTTTCTGCCATAAGGGTGGTGTCATCTGCATATCTGAGGTTATTGATATTTCTCCTGGCAGTCTTGATTCCAGCTTGTGCTTCTTCCAGCCCAGTGTTTCTCATGATGTACTCTGCATAGAAGTTAAATAAACAGGGTGACAATATACAGACTTGACATACTCCTTTTCCTATTTGGAACCAGTCTGTTGTTCCATGTCCAGTTCTAACTGTTGCTTCCTGACCTGCATACAAATTTCTCAAGAGGCAGATCAGGTGGTCTGGTATTCCCATCTCTTTCAAAATTTTCCAGTTTGTTGTGATCCACACAGTCAAAGGCTTTGGCATAGTCAATAAAGCAGAAATAGATGTTTTTCTGGAACTCTCTTGTTCCTTTAACCGATCCTAATCTAACTAAGCAGGGAGAACATGAAGGTTTTACTTCATATTTCTCTAAATAATTGTGAAGAACTTGCCTGCCAATGCAGGAGACAGGGGTTCGATTCCTGGGTCAGGAAGATCCCCTGGAGGAGGGCACAGCCACCCACTAGAGTATTTTTGTCTGGAGAATCCCACCGACAGAGGAGCTTAGCGGGTTACAGTCCAAGGGGTTACAAAGAGTCAGACATGACTTAGCAACTAAACAATAGCAACAACAACAATCTTTTCAAATAGACCATTTTTCTAGGCAACAGTACAGATTTTCAAATGGCTCTACAATCTTAAAAAGGTTAAAAACCACTGCTAAGAAAGGAATTTAAATCATCACAAAAAAACTAACTCCCAGAAATGCTTTGGAGAAGTTGACCCCCATCTTGGGTTTTGGAGTGAGGCAGTCCTGGGTTTTGGAGTGAGGCAGTCTGCCATTCATATACTGTACCACCTCAGGCAAGTTACTAAACCTTTCTGGGCTAAAGTTTCTTTCTCTATAAAGTGGGATAAGACTAGTGCCTACTTTGCTGGGTCCTTATGGAGACTGAGTATAATGTTTGTAAAGAACTTGCAACCTAGCTATTATACTGCATATGCTCAAGAAATAGTTCAGTTCAGTTCAGTTCAGTTCAGTCGCTCAGTCGTGTCTGACTCTCTGTGACTCCATGGACTGAAACACACTAGGCCTCCCTGCCCATCGCCAACTCCCGGAGTTTACTCAAACTCATGTCCATTGAGTCAGTGATGCCATCCAACCATCTCATCCTCTGTCGTTCCCTTCTCCTCCTGCTTTAAACCTTTCCCAGCATCAGGGTCTTTTCCAATGAGTCAGTTCTTCGTATCAGGTGGCCAAAGTATTGGAGTTTCAGCTTCAATATCAGTCCTTCCAATGAATAGTCAGGACTGATTTCCTTTAGGATGGACTGGTTGGATCTCCTTAGCTGTTACTATAATTACTATTATTTGCTTTATTAACATTATAAAATAACACTCTGAAGACAGAGGCTTTATCTACCAAGCAATGAGGCATATTATTCTAAACCTTCTTGCAGTTGGCTAATAAAACAGACACATGGCTAGTAAACAATGATTATGCAAAAACAAGACTGGGAGCTGACTGTGGCTCAGATCATGAACTCCTTATTGCCAAATTCAGACTTAAATTGAAGAAAGGGAAAACCACTAGACCATTCAGATATGACCTAAAATTACTCCCTTACGATTACACAGTGGAAGTGAAAAACAGATTCAAGGGATTAGATCTGATAGACAGAGTGCCTGAAGAACTATGGACGGAGGTTCGTGACATTATACAGGAGGCAGTGATCAAGACCATCCCCAAGAAAAAGAAATGCAAAAAAGCAAAATGGCTGTCTGAGGAGGCCTTACAAATAGCTGTGAAAAGAAAAGAATTGAAAAGCAGGAGAAAAGGAAAGATATACCCATTTGAATGCAGGGTTCCAAAAAATAGCAAGGAGAGATAAGAAAGCCTTCCTCAGTGATCAGTGTAAAGAAATAGGGGAAAACAATAGAATGGAAAAGACTAGAGATCTCTTCAAAAAAATTAGAGATACCAAGGGAACATTTCATGCAAAGACGGGCTTGATAAAGGACAGAAATGGTATGGACCTAACAGAAGCAGAAGATATTAAGAAGAGGTGGCAAGAATACTCAGAAGAACTATACAAAAAATATTTTCACGGGCGAGATAATCACGATGGTATGATCACTCACCTAGAGCCAGACATCCTGGAATGCGAAGTCAAGTGGGCCTTAGGAAGCATCACTATGAACAAAGGTAGTGGAGGAGATGGAATTCCAGTTGAGCTATTTCAAACCCTAAAAGATGATGCTGTGAAGGTGCTGCACTCAATATGCCAGCCAATTTGGAAAACTCAGCAGTGGCCACAGGACTGGAAAAGGTCAATTTTCATTCCAATCCCAAAGAAAGGCAATGCCAAAGAATGCTCAAACTACCACACAACTGCACTCATCTCACGCTAGTAAAGTGAAAGTGAAGTTGCTCAGTCGTGTCTGACTCTTTTTGACCCCATGGACTGTAGCCTACCAGGCTCATCTGTCTGTGGGATTCAAGTAATGCTCAAAATTCTCCAAGCCAGGCTTCAGCAATACGTGAACTGTGAACTTCCAGATGTTCAAACTAGATTTAGAAAAGGCAGAGGAACCAGAGATCAAATTGCCAACATCTGCTGGATCACTGAAAAAGCAAGAGAGTTCAAGAAAATCATCCATTTCTGCTTTATTGATTATGCCAAAGCCTTTGACTGTGTGGATCACAACAAACTGTAGAAAATTCTTCAAGAGGTGGGAATACCAGACCACCTGACCTGCCTCCTGAGAAATCTGTATGCAGGTCAAGAAACAACAGATAAAACTGGACATGGAACAACAGACTGGTTCTAAATCGGGAAAGGAGTACATCAGGGCTGTATATTGTCACCCTGCTTATTTAACTTCTATGCAGAGTACATCATGAGAAATGCTGGGCTAGAAGAAGCACAAGCTGGAATCAAGATTGCTGGGAGAAATATCAATAACCTCAGATGACCCCACCCTTAGGGCAGAAAGTGAAAAAGAACTAAACAGCCTCTTGATGAAAGTGAAAGAAAAGTGTGAAAAAGTTGGCTTAAAGCTCAACATTCAGAAAACTAAGATCATGGCATCTGGTCCCATCACTTCATGGCAGATAGATGGGGAAACAGTGGAAACAGTGGCAGACTTTATTTTGGGGGGCTCCAAAATCACTCCAGATGGTGACTGCAGGCATGAAATTAAAAGACGCTTACTCATTGGAAGAAAAGCTATGACCAACCTAGACAGCATATTAAAAAGCAGAGACATTACTTTGCCAACAAAGGTCCATCTAGTCAAGGCTATGGTTTTTCCAGTAGTCATGTATGGATGTGAGAGTTGGACTACAAAGAAAGCTGAGTGCCAAAGAATTGATGCTTTTGAACTGTGATGTTGGAGAAGACTCTTGAGAGTCCCTTGGACTGCAAGATACAACCAGTCTGTCCTAAAGGAAATCAGACCTGAATATTCATTGAAAGGACTGATGCTGAAGCTGAAACTCCAATACTTTGGCCACCTGATGCGAAGAGCTGACTCATTTGAAAAGACCCTGATGCTGGGAAAAGATTGAAGGCGGGAGGAGAAGGGGACGACAGAGGATGAGATGGTTGGATGGCATTACCGACTCAATGGGCATGAGTTTGAGTGAACTCTGGGATTTGGTGATGGACAGGGTGGCCTGCTGTGCTACAGTCCATTGGGTCGCAAAGAGTTGGACACAACTGAGTGACTGAACTGAACTGAACTGAAGTCATCTTTGACCAAGTCAGAGTTAATAGATTTGTTCTCTAAAGAGATCTGATTTTATTTACTTTAAATAAAAGATATCTAATCTAGTGACATGAAGTAACTTTGGGTTTTAGCAATTCACTAGCCTTCCAAGAATTTCCTAAATTATAGACCAACTATGGTTTTTATGCTCAGGGGTTTCTAGACAGCCTGCAAAATAAGGAAGGATTTACATTCAGCTGGGTTCAAGACAACATCTTTCTGTTGAAGAAAGGGTGCCTTCTCAAATGGCCCTGAATGGGACTTCTTAGATGTTATGGTAATCTATAGGACAGACTGCCATTGCAATTATTAAGGATAGTTTTAAGGAATTCTGTTCGAAGACATGGAATAAATTCATCATATATTAAGACAATAAGACGGTGTAGAAAATTATGGGAATTCTGATCCCATTTTTGTACACATATGATACAGAAAAATTCCTGGAAGAAAAGACTCCACCATTTCAGTGGTGGGTGGGGAGATGACAGATGAGTGTCCATGAAGAGCATTTCTTACTTTTGTGATCAGAATAATAATAAAAGGTCTTAAAAGTGAATGATTACAAGTTAAAACCCTGTCAGCAGTGTGATAGCCAGAAAGGGTCCTAGGTGTCAGGGACTAGGTTTTAAAGGCCAAGGCCCTGACACATTAAAATGATGACCTCAGACAAAATCACCTCCCCATTTAGGGGCCAAATATTGTTCTTTGAAATTGAGACGCTTTGAACAAATAACCTCTATCTTTCCAGTCTGACATTCTAGCATTCTGGATGTGTGACCACGTGTTGCATAAAACTTTTTTGTTTTCAAGCTGAGACAAGCTGGGACCCTTTGCTGCAGCAGTTGCACCTGGACAGACCTTTCCTCCAGCAACAAAATACAAAGAACCTACAAGGAACTAAAAATAAATGAGTGCATGTGCAGTTGGGGCAAAGTACGGACAAAAGACACAAAAAGACCAAGAAAGCCCAACTGCCACATCTGAAGAGTCAGGGGCAAAAGCAGGGTACTGCACATGCCCCCTGCACTCAACACCCCCAAAGGGAAGGGCGGACCACCTAAGACACCCCTCCAGCCCACCCCGGACACACCCTACCCTCACCCTCTATAAAGTACAAGCTCACCGTCCCCTCAGGGAGCGAGTAAGGGAAGCTGTTACTTGTTCCTGTTGCCCCCGTGCAGGAGGAGCCCCAGAAAACCTTGCCTGCATTTCTTGTTTGGCGTCTAGTTGATGTTCGTCGACTGGGAATGGTCAAGGACCCTGGCCCATATTACAGCCAGCCCACAGATGCTACATAGTGCCACACGGTGAGCCTGGGATGAAGCCCTCTTGTTTTTCAACATTTCCAGTATTGTTTTTTTTTTAAATAATAAGAATTATTCCTTTGATAATTAAGAACAATAAAAGGTAAAAAAAAAATATTTGAAATGGGTCAGGGGCTCAGCATAAATACGGGTTTACAAACAAGCTGAACAATTGGTACACGGTATTGTACCTTTACCAAGGGTTAACGTTTTATTTGATCTAAACAAATCAATCCAAAAAAAACAAAAAGTCACACAAGTGACAGCCACAGTCCTGGAATAAGTGACTCAAGTCAAACAGAACAGACGGTTATGAGAAGGAGATGGTCTTCTTGAGAAAAGCCTCAGACGTGAAGTCCTTTGAAACAAACAGAACTATCCCCTGCAGCATTTTGGGAGCAAGGTATCGGTAAGATCACAACCCAGTCCAAACTATTAAATGTCAGGGAAATACCTACATGATTAAAATTGTTTCACAGAAATAAGTAGCAAGGAAATCAGATTACTCGAAGCCTCAGAATCCAAACAGAACAAAACACGTTCTAAACTGCTGCTTTCCATCCCGGGTCTAAAACAAATGTGCAACATCCCACTTTTCAGGAGCCTGCAAAACAGAGAGGGGAGACGATTCTTCTTTCCTCCTGCTCAGATTGTTCCCCTGGAACTAGTGGGCTCCTTGGCTGCCAACGAGAAGTTTCCTCGAGGTGCTTTTTAAAGGGCATTGAAAGGCGGTAGCGGTGACCCAGAAGCCTGGGAAAAATACCCAGTTTCTCAGGCTACCAGCCCTACCCCCTTCTGGGCAAGGCACCTAGCCCAGTGGCGCTAGTCCCCAAAGCTGATCTGCTTCTGTGCAGAAGCAAGAAGCTTTTTCCACCCACGTTGTCGGTAACCCCGCTCCCGCTGGGGAGTCGGGTTACACAACCTGGCTTCCCTCCTGGACAGAGGAGGGACGCTCATCCACAGGATCTGTTGGGGCTCAGCGATTGACAAAGAGATTGCCTTGGCCTGATTAGTAAGAACTTGGGGCCTGTTTTCTGTAGCAAGGGCTCCTTATGAGGGGAGGAAGAAGTAGCTGAAACCTTAACAGAATGTTAAACGGATTAAGATTTCTGCATAACTTTGTTAGTAGAACAAGTGTTTTGAAGGAGGTGGGAAAGAACTCTCTTTACACCATCTCATTTTAAAATTTGATAATCATCTGTACAGACCCTGCCGACGATCTTTTTAAAGGCACAGGTAATTACGTTACTGCTACATGAAGGAAGCTTAAAAATCAAGTATGCTACGGGCTACAGTAGCTCCCCTACAGACGAATGAGTTCTGTTTCCAGGGCATGTAAGTCCCATGAAGTTAGCCTAGGCCCAGCTAACACAATCAGCTATGTAACGCTGTACTGCGATAGGTTTATAATACTTCTCACACAAACAATACATAAAAACAAACACAACAAAAAAACATTTCTAATCTTACAGTAGAGTATCTTGAAAAGTACACTACATCACTACGGCTTTTACACTTGCTTCCGAACGCCCTGGGCTTGGAACAAAGATACCGCACTATCGTACTGTATACAGTACAGTAAAGAGCACACAAACACAACCACGCACATAACAATGTACACCAGACACGTGAACCAGCATGTGACTGGACATGCGAACACAGCTCCCATCTTTGGATGTACACAACTTGAAGGTTCACATGTAGGGAACTTACTGCACTGTATATAAAACAGATCACTAATGCTGCTGCTCTGCTAAGGCACTTCAGTCGTGTCCAACTCCATGTGACCCCCTGAAGGCAGCCCACCAGGCTCCTCCGTCCCTGGGATTCTTCAGGCAAGAACACTGGAGCGGGTTGCCATTTCCTTCTCCAATGCATGCATGCATGCAAAGTCGCTTCAGTCATGTCCGACTCTGTGACCCCATGGACAGCAGCCCACCAGGCTCGTCTGTCCACGGAATTCTCTAGGCAAGAGTGCTGGAGTGGGTTGCCCTTGTCTTCTCCAAGATAACTAATAAGGACCTACATATAGCACAGGGAACTCTACCCAATACTCTGTAACAACCTATGTGGGGGGGAAGAATCTGAAAAAGAGTGGATATATGTATATGTATGGGCTTCCCAGGTGGCGCTAGTGGTAAAGAATCTGCCTGGCAACGCAGGAAACCCAAGAGATGCAGATTTGATTCCTGGGTCAGGAAGATCCCCTGGAACAGAACATGGCACCCCAATTCAGTAATTTTACCTGGGAAATTCCATGGACAGAGCAGCCTGGCGAGCCACAGTCCGTAGGGTCACAAAGAGTTGAACACACAGCACACACACACACACACACACACACACACACAATGAACAAACATGGATGCAGAACTACTCGTGTAGGTCACTTTCAGGTAGCCGCCGCCACCACATAGGAGGCTAGTGGAGTGATCTGCTTAATGGTATCTTTCATGAAAGAATTGCTGACACTTTTAAAGTGTCCAAGAACATCCTTGAGAAATGGCTGTATTAACTTGGTAAATATGGTGCTTTTCAACACAAATAAAGATAAATCTATGTCATTAAATTTTGGTCCAAGTGATCAATGGTGATGACAGAGTCTTTTCTTAATATTTTACTTAACATAATATTGTTACTTTAGCTTTAATTCCTATTTATCTGATATATCAACGTCCATCCCATTACAAAGTTTTTGAGACTGTGTTTTAGGTATGATGTTTGTAACAGTATATATACACAGCTGGAGCTCAAATTTTTATGCACTCTGGCCACCTTTGTCTTCAAGCTGGAGAGTTCAGTTCTTTTTCCTTTTTACTATGGTTAAATATATATTTGGACCTATTCCAACTGGACCTATTTCTCAACGTTATTTTCTATTGGCCATGCTTCTTTCTTGGTCCTTTTCCCCCTTCTCTTCTGCTATCTATTAAATTGATTAAATTTTCTTTATTCCTACCTCTGGTTTATAAGTTATTCTATTTCTATGGAGTTCATCCCCAAATCTGTATACCAACCAAAATCTAAAGAGAATCACTATCTCTACTCTTCTCTAAAATAATAGATGGGATGTGGAAGATACTACTTCCATTTCCCCTTCACTCCATGCTATTATGGTGCAACAGTTAAGTTCTATATTATTCTTTACAAACACTCATCTAAAACTCTTACTATTACTGTTTTTGCGATTGTTTTACCAACAGTGCTTATTTACATTTCCTATAATGTTTGCCAATTTCTTTGCTCATTGTTGTCCCATTATTCTTGCTTAATTTCCTTCTCCTTCAAGTGTATCTCTTAACGGTTCTTTCCGCAAGGTTAATTAGCCCGGTCTGATTTATTTGGACAGGTTTTTAATTTGCCCCCAGTTTTGAGTTCTCCCTTAGCCAGCCTAGAATTGGGGGTTGATGACTTTGCTCAGCGTTTTGAAAATCACGTTCTGCTGCTATCCAGCCACTGCTATTGCTGGGAGGAGGTTATCTGGCTGTTTGAGGATGGTTACTTTGCAAGTAATGTCATCCCCACTCCCTTTACATTGGACCAGACGCCTTCTCATCAGGATGAGTCTCCATGTGGTTGACTTTCAGTTATCCTGTCCAGGACTCAGAGTTGTCTTTTAGTTTGAACTGCCACATCCTAGCTGTATGCTGGGCAACTTCATCTTCAAGCTACCTTCAAGCTCAGTCATTTTCTTTTTCCACATCCGTGTTCAGTCTTTCACTAGACATTTTTAGAAAGTTTTTTGATTTTTATTTTTGTCAAATGTATACTTTCACATAAAGTATCAAATAGTTTTATAAGACGTTCTATGGAAAACTTCTCTCCCAACTCCTCCTCCCATCTCCACTATCCCTAGGGAAACCACCCTGAGCGCTTTCACGTACTTATGGAAAAGAAGGCTTTAACCTCCATGTTCCTGAAGGCATGAATGTTATCACCCAACATTTCAGTTTCAGGCAGCACCTATTTCTTTACCATCAGAGAGGATGAGAGTCAACTCCCCTATCTCTGTGCCCTTGTGGACTCTTTTGAGTTAGCTTGTTTGTGGGTTCCTTCTGTTCATTTTTCCTGTTTTCTCTTTCTGATACACCTCTTAAGATGTTGGACTTACAAAACTGACCCTTCATTTATCTTCTTTCTTCTATTTACCACCAGTATCCTTTTCTTCTCCTTTCCAGGAGATTTTCTCAATTTTATCTTTTACTTTGAAATTCATAAGGTTGAGCAAGATTCATGGTGAAAAAGAAGAAATTAAAAGTTGCTCAGTCATGTCTGACTCTTTATGACCCCATGGACTATATAATTCATGGAATTCTCCAGGCCAGAATACTGGAGTGGGTAGTTGTTCCCTTCTCCAGGGGATCTTCCCAACCCAGGGATTGAACCTAGGTCTCCTGCATTGCAGGTGGGTTCTTTACCAGCTGAGCCACAAGGGAAGCCCAATAATACTGGATTGGGTAGCCTATCCCTTCTCCAGGGGATCTTCCTGACCCAGGAAACAAACTGAGGTCTCCTGCTTTGCAGGCAGATTCAGCTACCCCTGGTTCAATATCTTTAGATCCTTATTCCTGGGCAGCTCAGATTTTCCAGAAAAATGCTTTTCTCAAACTGCTGCCTGAAGAGTGAAGGCCCAGCTGCTAGGATTCTGGAAACCTAGTGGGGTAGGAGGCCTGAGAGTCATGTATCCAGTATGCACACATTTACCTAATTTACACACACACACACACACACACACACACACACATAGACGCCCATGACTTTCCCAGTCTTACTACTACTAATTCTTCAAAACAGACCCAGCAGTACCTCCTCTGGGAAGGTCTCCATGATCTTCCCAGTAGACACCCAGTCTGAGCTAGCTCACAGAACCCAGAGTTTCCCTCTATCTTTGCAGGTATCCCCCTGCCTCTGTAATTGTCTAGTTAGATATCTGTCCTTCTCCAAAATCAGTTCTATCCAATTACAGATAGAACTATAGTCACAGAACTATAGCACAGAACACTGTGCTCTTGGCACAGTGACTAGTATTTAATAAACTTGATAGATTTATGAGTTATTAAATTAATTCTGGCGGCAGCCCAGTTAAGGGAGCTGCTCTTACATGCAGGAGCCACACAGGAGGCAGGAAAGGACTTCAAGTAAACTCCACTGTCACAAACCTTGGGCATCAACATTAGTGCTGCCCCTTGCTGTGCAATTCCCCAACAGAACATGGCACCCAGATAAGCTTTTTCTCTCGGTTGTCTTGTATTCCTTATCATATTTGTACCTATATCTCAGGGAAAGCATTCAACCTACTTCTTAGGAGTATAATGAAATATCTCTGAAAATAATCACTAGTGCTTTAAAATATGAAGGTTGCAGGTACATGCGAAAAAATCAAACTGCATTGTTACTAAGCAAAACTGAGGTACAAAGAAATCAGGCAAGAAATAGCTCCTAGGTATTAGTACGTGTTGTTGACATTTAGAAGAAAGTATTGAAGAGCAACAATCTATGAGCAGGTTCTGTGCTGGTAAAGATGAGATATGGGTGAAAATAGGAAATACTTTGGGTAACTGACTTTTATAACCACCTTATCTGTGACAGGCAGAATCTTGGAGAATCTACATAAGTCTTTCAGTGAGCAAAGGGGAAATAACCAAACCATCTGACAAAGGCTGATACTTCCAATGAATGAAGTCAATGTTTTCCACAGTCATAGAATTTTTTTAAAGCCAGAGTATCAGTTAGTCCAGCCTCCCCGTCAAGGTGTGAATGCTATTGTTGATGGTCCCACTGGAGGGCCATCTGGGTCCTAAGACTGTCTCCCACCAAAGCTGATGCCCTAGCACTGTTCCTGGACCCAGGAACTGATAAGATAGGTTTTAATACTCCCAAGTCACAGTGTGACCCATACTAACTTTACCCACTGCTCCTAGTTTTGAGTATCACAGAAGTCCACACACCAGACCCAAGCAAGATGCTCTACAAACACTACCCCTTTTGGCTCTTTGGAAAACCCTATGAGAAAAGGAGTGTGTCTGTTTCAAAAATGAAGGAACTCAGTCATGAGGAGTTGGGGATGTCGCTAAGGACTTGCAGTCACTAAGTGGAGAGGAGGGAAGAGAAGAGGCACAGAGTCGTGCATTAGTTAGGAACATGGGCTCCGAAGTGACTGCCTGAATCTGAAGCCCGGCCCTACCACTCCCGAGTTTTGCGACCTTAGGAACGTTGTTCAGCCTCTCTGAACCTACTTTATGAGATTCTTTTTTGTGTGTGTGATGAGGATTAAATAAGCTTTTATGTGAAAAGGGAATTCCCTTGTGGCTCAGCTGGTAAAGAATCCACCTGCAATGCAGGAGACCTGGGTTCCATCCCTGGATTGGGAAGATCCCCTGGAGAAGGGAAAGGCTGCCCACTGCAGTATTCCGTCCAGGAGAATTCCATGGGGCCGCAAAGAGTCAGACACCACTGAGCGACTTTCACTTCATTTGCAACAGTGCCTGGTACTTAGCCCCATAGAAGTATTTGTTAAACGCAGAAAAGGATGACAGAATTCTCAATCAAATCCAGGTTTATCCGGTTCCAACGTATACACTCAACCAAGACTCTTCAGCATGTTAATCTCTCAAGGGTCGGAAGGTAGGACTAACTACACCCCTGGAGTTTTTCTCTTCTCCATATACTCTTCTGCCTCCGTGGCCCCTAATCTTACCTGGTTGCCAGAATTCTTTTCATCCTTCTGGCTTTTGACCTAACTGAAAGAATGAAATGCAAAATTGCTTCCATACTTCAGGAGATGACAGCCATCTTCCCAGATCTGAGCAAGGTTTTTCTTCTAACTCAGTAGTTTCTCTGGAGGAGGCAATGGCACCCCACTCCAGTACTCTTGCCTGGAAAATCCCATGGACGGAGGAGCCTGGTATGCTGCAGTCCATGGGGTCGCTAAGAGTCGGACACGACTGAGCGACTTCACTTTGACTTTTCACTTTCATGCATTGGAGAAGGAAATGGCAACCCACTCCAGTGTTCTTGCCTGGAGAATCCCAGGGATGGGGGAGCCTGGTGGGCTGCCATCTATGGGGTCGCACGGAGTCAGACATGACTGAAGTGACTTAGCAGCAGCAGCAGCAGCAGTCGTTTCTCAGCACCACCTGGGATCTCGCTCAAAACATGGCCTCTCCAGCTCCAGTGTAGACCAGTTGAATCAGAAACCCTAGCGATAGGCCCAGCAGTCTTATGTCAATAAGCCCTCCAGGTGATAAGAACCATTGTTTTCATCGAACTTATGACCATGGTAGAAGTTGAGACATCACACTGCTTGTCAGCTCCTACTAAACTGACGATGGGTGGTCTCCTGGAATTTGGGCCCCCAACCTGTATTTAATGTAGCATCATGCTTTTAACCGTCCTTTGGGTCTTCTTGATCTGGAGCTGCTTCTCCAGCCCCTCAAGATCTCTCTGAATCCACACTCTGGGGTGGGGCTTCCTGGTTCTCCCCTCCAGCTCCGTGACTCTGAACATCTGATGAGCATGCTGTTCATGTCTCCACGGTGTCACCCACAGCATCCACCCAGAGCTGGGGCAGAAGGCTGGGGGTCCTTGGCAGACCCTCCTCCTCCTCTGGCCTGACATTAATCCACGAGAACATCAGTTCATATGGTTGTTCAACTTGTGAAATTTCCTATTATCAACCTGGGTATCTCCACTTTGCCCAACAGGAAACCATGAGAGACTAGCTTTGCTTTAAAACCCTGAATAAAAGCTTTAAAAAAAAATTCCTGATGAACAGAACAGCTTTTTGGTAGGCTTCTTAAGTTTAATTTTTTCTACTCCTTCTTCTCCCCCAACAAGGATTGGCCTGGAAGCAGGCACATCTCAAAGCTTTCATATTAAATGCAAAGCTCTGCTTTTCCTTTCATTTTACACTAAGAATTTCTTTTCCAGATATTTCTACTCTACCATAGTCCTACATGGCAGGCTTTCTTTTTTAACATTTTTATAGAATTGGAAGTTAATAAATTTTTCCTAATGCCGTATCAGCTAGCTTAGTGGGAACATTCATATTTATATTCAGGTCTGTCCAAGGTTCATATCATACCTGCTATGTTACATTAAAACTATTGTGGCTGAAAACGGCAGGGAACTTAAAAAAGATGTTCATTGTGATTTGTGAGACCCTCTTAACCCACCATTTGTTCCAGAGAATACTAAATTCAATTACTGATGGTCAAAATAACACATATCACAGCTGCCTGGAAGGTGACATCTTAAAACACCCACGGGGACCTCGCACTTGGTCCCTTCTACAAGAATGCTCTAAGGTATGAACACATGTGCACGTGTGCGTGCTCACTCAGTCGTGTCTGACTCTGTGACCCCATGGACTGTAGCCCGCCAGGCTCTTCTGTCCATGGGATTCTCCAGGCAAGAATACTGGAGTGGGTTGCCATGCCCTCCTCCAGGGAATCTTCCCAACCCAGGCATCGAATCTGCATCTCCTGGATTGCCGGCGGATTCTTTACTGCTGAGCCATGAGGGAAGCCCTATGAAGACATATCTAGCCACAGGCCATTTAATCCTGAAGAACACCAGCCCCTACAAAAGAAAGGCAGCTGTGCAAAGCCAGCTGCCCCCCACTGCCTTCTCTGTCAGTCTTCACATAGTCAAGGCCTGGACTTGTTGAAGAAAATGATTCATCTCTCTCTCCAAAGAATGCCGACACCACATGTACAAAACATTTCTTTCTTTACATCAATTCCCGAGGACGTTATAATCACTTCATGTAATGTAAGCAATTACGACCTTCCAGGTTTGGTAGACCTGGAAGTTTGGTAGGTGAGTAATAATGGAAGGACAGACTATTCAGGTCTTCTCACAGGGAGATTTCAATGAGTCCAATCAAACTAATTAGCAAAGACTCAGTTTTACTTGGAATAAGAAACACACACTCTGTTGACTTTCCAACTTCAGTTTTGCACTATTGGGCTCAAGTCCCAGACTTTCCATCTTCCTAGCTTGGTAGACCCAGCAGAAGCTTGACCGTGATCACCCACCTGCTTTATCTTCTCCTATACAATCAATTTCCTTCCTGTTCTCCATGTTAAGGGGCTGGCCAAATCCTTCTGAGAGGATGATATTATAATTGAGAAAGTAAGTAGACCATGAAGTTCAAATGACAAATTACATACACACATTTTTGCCATTTTAAAATATAATAGAAAATACTGTCTTCAATTCTGAGAACTTAGCATCTTCTCAAAAGAGTTCCAACAAATTTGATATTTCAGTTTTAAAGTAGTATTAATAATATATTTAAATATTTGAGTGTCAAGACTCAGAAAACCAAAGAGACAATTAAAAAACAAAAGTTCACCTTGTGCTTCGTTTTGTGATATCACAATAAACTTGCCAATATGGAAACACTCTTACATAGTCTCCCTGACTTACAAATGAGTTTTCTCATTTAACATTGACTAGAAAATGAACAAATCTTCAGAATAAATAGTCTCTGTTGAAGGGAGACTAAAGTCCAAGTCCACACAATGGGAAAAAGTCTTGCAGATTCAATCCTCCTTCGCAGAAGGCAATGGCACCCCACTCCAGTACTCTTGCCTGGAAAATCCCATGGACGGAGAAGCCTGGTGGGCTGCAGTCCATGGGGTCGCTAAGAGTCGGATATGACTGAGCGACTACATTTTCACTTTTCACTTTCATGCGTTGGAGAAGGAAATGGCAACCCACTCCAGTGTTCTTGCCTGGAGAATCCCAGGGATGGGGGAGCCTGGTGAGCTGCCGTCTATGGGGTCGCACAGAGTCGGACACGACTGAAGTGACTTAGCAGTAGCAGGTATGGACACAGGATAAAAAACAATACCTGACACTCAGGCCATTAGTCCTAATTAGCCCACAGCAGATATTACTAATCAATCACACACTACTGCCAAGCTCAGACACGTCAGCCACCAAAACCTATTTCAATTGGCACAGAGCTACTTGACCCTGACTCTGGGGCAGATCTACTAGAACGGGCAGGATGAATGGCTGCTCTGATAGTTAAGGTTTCTTATGTGAAAAAGAGAAAGCTACAGTAATTCAAATATATCCAGCAAAGATTCTCTGATACTTCACAGGAAAAATGTCTCTGATTTCTGGATAGAACCAAGGACTGGGCAGACCATGCATGCTCTGCATAGCTGACCATGGAACTGGAGGGAATCAAGCCTCAGACACTTACAGATGGGCATGGCTGATTCAACCGGGTGGATCTGTATCAGACCAGGGCGTGCTGAAACCTTTACCTTTCTTACTGGTTTGAAAACAGTGTATATGGAACCTGTCTAAAAATGCTATGGATAGAAAAATGACTTAATACAATGAACTGTGCTTTTCAACTGAAAAAAAAAAAACACAACATCTATGATAAATCATACAGGAAAGCCATGACACTAATATGTGGTTTTCTACAGCTAATGTTCTAAAAACAAAATGTTCTTTTGGCACGGACCTCAAAATTTGTCACGTTCTCATTAGTCTTGAGGGCAACAGTGCTACTTTATACAATTCTAACCGTCATGCAACAAGGAGAGCCTGAAATATCAGATTTCTTTTCAAACGAGCAAAAAATTGCAAACAATACATTATGACAAATACGAATATCTTCAAGTTCATATTATTCAAATTAATATTTTATTTTTTTACGTAAAAATACAATTTACGGAAAAACATCAAACCACAATGTTGAGGAATTGAAATTTATTCCATTCAGAAATAAAATATAAGAGATTGTTATAAGGTGCTACCATTTATAATATCTGTAATATCGTTTCTCATATTGGTTTCCAATGATATATATTTAATATATATTCAATGTATGCTCAAAATACATATGCTCATATATACTCAAATTATATAATTTGAACATATATATATATATATATATATATATTCTCAAAGAGCTGTGCACTAGCAAAAAGGTTTTGGAACAAAGAAACAGGATAGTTTTTAAAAATGAGCAAAACCACCTACTTTAACCCCGACACCTGGTTAGAGATGGAGCACTAGCTTTCTCACCTTTTACAGCACGTCAAATTATTAAATTTCCACCCAAACACAGCATTTTTAAAGAATATGGACACCATCATTTTTTGTCTTCAATTTTAATAAATAAGGTGTCTGTAGAGTTGACAGACATATTATAGAAGAAAATAAAGAGAACACCCTCAATGGCTCCTTCAAAGCGTATTTAAAATCCTGTTTCATGGAATCCTGCTTTGGTGGCTCCATGGAGTCCTTCTATGCACCACTGGGATACGTAATCCTTGCAGCAAAGTCAGAGGCCCCACAGCTGAGGAAGATGGGAATGGGCCTGGAAGGATGCAGGGGAGGTTCAGGATGGGCCCCGCAGGCCCCTCTGGGGCTCAGGGTCCGGCAGAGATCCTGGAGGGGACACGAAGCCAGGGAGAGGAAGTGGGCCCTGTGAGCACAGCCCACCCTGGCCCGAGCAGCCCCCTTCACAGAGCCGGCCTGGCCCAGGACAGGTCTCCCCAAACGTGCTGAATCCCGACCCTCAAGGTCTTTGCGCCTGGGCCTCACACCGACTGGTGCTCCCAGAGTGACAAGCTTGCCTTCCTCCTCCCGGGGGTTTAACATCTTCAGAAGGATTAATGCTACATAACTCACACAAGAAAGCTCTGGAAGACTTTATTATCTCCCTTTCTTGGACACTCATGGAGCTTTGCGGCTTTTGCAAAGTAGATTTCCCTCCCCCAATCCATTGTATATATATATATATATGGTAGCAATAAACTATCTGAAAATGAAATTAAGAAAACAATTCCACGAACAATAGGATTTTCAATTTGAATTTTTTTTTAGTCTCTCTGATGGAAACTGGCAAATGCCTGAAACAATAAAGTAAAAATTAACTTTTCAAAATCTGTGAAGCTAAATGAGTGTTGAAGAAATGAAATGATTAAACTTCCAGATCATTTTTTTGTAGGTGTGTAGCATTCACACTGGGAGAAGGCAATGGCACCCCACTCCAGTACTCTTGCCTGGAAAATCCCATGGACAGAGGAGCCTGGTGGGCTGCAGTCCATGGGGTCGCTAAGAGTCGGACACGACTGAGGGGCTTCACTTTCACTTGTCACTTTCATGCATCGGAGAAGGAAATGGCAACCCACTCCAGTGTTCTTGCCTGGAGAATCCCAAGGACGGGGGAGCCTGGTGGGCTGCCGTCCATGGGGTCGCTAAGAGTCGGACACGACTGAAGTGACTTAGCAGTAGCAGCATTCACACTTCTGGAGACGCTGACATTTAAATAGCACTGCTACTTTTGAGACACCCTGTACCTCTCATAACCTGGCGAGTTTCTCCGGGGAAAAGACACAGCTGTCTTTTCTTGATTTAAAGTGAGCTTGTCTTTGGTTTCTTTTTCAAGATTTTGAGGTAATATTCTCTGACAGAGCATTGTTTTCTTGAACTTGAGTGTGAAATGTAAAAGCTATTGTCATGGATATGCCACTGAGATCACTTTACTATTCCTATATGCTATTAACGTTTCACTAGTTCAGGAATCTGATTTAGGGAATGTAATCTCACTACCTTTGGGGAAGAGTCAAGTGACCACATTTCATCAGATGCGTATGTTAGATTTTAGTTTTTACAACACTGATCTACATATATAAAGTGATACATTCATTTTAGGAGGATTTCTTTGCTTGTTTCTTAACCATAATCCTAGCCAGAATTCTTATTCACCTATCAGAACATACATATAAAGATGGGGTGTGTGTGTCTGTATTTTTTTTAATGAAATAGATGTTTTGAAAACTGTGGCTTCCTCTAAGACCTTCTCTTCTAGTCTGTTTTACTTACAACATTTGTTGCCTGTGACTCATTATGTGGATTCAGGGCCCACTAACGTATCGATTATCAAGTCTGAAAAACAACAGACTAGGTATAACGAGTTAGTCAATGTCCACCGAGGTTACCCTGTAACTCTTTTCTATGCTTGCACCCCATGTGTTTTCATAGACAAGATGCAGGCAGAACAGTTCCTCTCCTACTGCAGTGAGCCCCCGGGGGCCTGTGCTGAAACGCAGCGTCTGCTTGGGCTGGGCTGGGGTGCGAGATTCTGCCTTTGTGCCTGGGGAGGTATGGATGGACCAGTCTGGGGGTAGCAGGCTAAGAAGAGGGGGTGCAGAGGAGCAGGGCGGTGTGAAACACCTCCCCACCACCGCACAGCCCTGCTGCCTCCAAGCGGGGTGGGGGTGGCCTGCGTTCACTGCAGAGGAGGCCCCCTTACGCTTTCATCTCCTCTTGTGTCCTTCCTCCAGAACCAACCTCCGCCAAAACAAGCAGGGACAAGGCCACTCTTTTGGTGACTGCTGGGAAGCCTTCTGGATGGGATCACCCCAAATTGTGGACAATTAGTTTGTCTGTCTCAGCAAAGCAGGGGCCGCAAAGATGATGCCGGCCAACCAGAGTGTGACTTACTAACCTTTTGTTTCAGGCACCTGTTAAACTGTGTAACCTACTCATCAAGGTGGACACACTCATAACACACTTCTGAATGTGACGGCAGGAAGTCCTGGCATTCAAAGCATGATTTCATAATTCTAAGCCACGGAGTCAGAATCCCCACACTAGGAAACACTGATGGTCACTGTAACTGTTCCTGGTACCATACTGGCTTTCTGCACCTCTGCCTCCAGAATTCGGAGGATACGTGCATTGATAAAATGAAAACAGTCTTAATTTTGGTGAGGCTGTCTTCTGTGGAATCATTTTGTGCACCTATCTGGAGGGACAGGGAGTGGGCTCACCCACTGCACCCAAGCGTGTACCTGGCACATACACATTTGATTAAAAACGTGAGCGTATGAGCGTGATTTTTTAAATGTGACATCTTACTTTATTAACTGATTTCTCATTACAGCATTTGCTTTCTTGAATTGAGCAGGGCGCTTTAATAAGAGGGAGGCAGAAATGAAGAATGGCACCTTCCAAATCACATGTGTTCACGATGCGGAAAGGAAGAAGGGAGGGGAAGGGAGGCAAAAGAGAGAGAGAGACAGACAGAGCAGGGCAGCGATCCCTGACCCCCGGGGGATGGGGTGGCAGGCGGAAGAGGCGGCTGACTGCGGATGCCTCTTCCCACCCCCGTGAGGAGCAGCATCTTCGTGAAGGGTAATGACAATTAATGCGGAGTTTAGGGGAGAGAGGGGATGAGGGTTGGAACTGAGGTCTAAGGCATTGGTTTTCTGGTGGGGGGGCTGGTGGTGGAAATTATGCCTCCCAGGGGACAACTGGCATCCAAGGTCCGGAGACATTTTTCACCTTCATCACTCAGGAGTGGAACACAGGGCTTCCTGCGGGTAGAGGGTAGGGAGGCTGCCCAACATTCTACAAAGCTCAGGGCAGCCCCTACAGCAAAGAACTGGCAGCCCCCAGATGTCTGCAGTGCTCAGGTTGAGACCATGACCCAGGGGTACAAAGGTAAGCCTGACAGGAGCCAGAGGAGAAGCTACTAGGAAAGACAATGCACTCGGCAGGCCCACTGGGCTATTTAGGGCACTGGGCTAGAGAGAGGGAGTCAGCGTGGATGGAGATGAGCTCAAGAAGGGGGTCCGGCATCGGCTGCCCGCCCCTTCCACTGGATCTCCAATCAATCGCCAGTGGGCTCGGTTCCGCTGCTGCCGCTGAAGGCAGCCTACGCCTCTTCCCAAGCACAGGCTGGAGAGAAGGCAGCCACCCTCGGGTGGAAACGCACCATGGGCTGCCCTGCGGGGTGACGTGCCTCTGGCGAGAAAGGCTCCCCTGCGGCGGGTGCGGACCCCGCCCCGGCGCCCGTAGGCTGGGCTTCCAACTGCCAGAAACTGCATTCCTTTGCCTTGAGGCGTGCTCTTGGCTGCCCAAGTGGCAGTCCTGAAATGCCAGGAAATCAACTGCCTCTGCAGGCAGCCCTGCACCAATGCCAGGCAAGTCTGGGTGAATAAGTCCCGGCCCCCTTGCCTCTGGGTTGGGCAACCAGGAGACCCGCTTCACACTGTCTCCCAGGGCTCTGCAGTGTGCCCACAGTGGCGAGGTGTTCGGCAACACCCCCTCACTGGCGGCTATTCCTGTCCTGTCCCCCTTCCCCCCACTCTCATATGGGTGCTTTCTTCACCGTCCCCCTAAAATAATTTGCATTTCAATTCTCAGCTCAGGGTCTGCTTCTGGGGAACCCAAACTCTAATGGCAAGTCTTTGGAAGGGACACTGGGGGTGTCGGTCACTTGATCCTCAGGTTCCTCGGATGTGGGAGATCTCTGGGTTCTCAGTCGCCCTCTCTCAGAGGGTCCGACCTTCCCACCCCCTGGTCCTGAGAACAGAATCCCGGGATCCGCTGAGCCACGGGCTCTAGACGTACTCCTTTCGGACCATCAGAAACGCGGCTCATGCCAAGTACATTCCAGTCTCTCCCACATCGTTAGCTTGAGGCTGGCAGGGAACCCAAGCACAATCCCTACGAGTCTCAAGTGCCCCTGAAGTCAAACCTCTGCAAGAACTTAAATAAGTAACACTTGACTCTGGGAGGGAGGTCTTACTCTAGTGCCGGGAACAGGCAAAGCTGGAAACAAGGGCGGCCGCGGGTCAAAAGAACTTGGACGGATTAGCGGGGGGGACCGAAAACCACAGAACAGCAACATGGATCAGCCGTTTCAAACCCGTGCAAGACAAAGGAGAGACGTGAACTGTAAGTCTTACTCTAGTGCCGGGAACAGGCAAAGCTGGAAACAAGGGCGGCCGCGGGTCAAACGAACTTGGACGGATTAGCGTGGGGGACCGAAAACCACAGAACAGCAACATGGATCAGCCGTTTCAAACCCGTGCAAGACAAAGGAGAGACGTGAACTGTAAGCCCCCTCGGGATGATGTTAAATCACTCATCTTCCCTACAGCGGGCATCCCGAGACGCTAAGGAATCTCAAGAAAATGCTCGGAGCTTGAGGCATGTGACGGCGGCCGTGTATCGAGGGCTCCCCACGCCACCAGCAGCAGCCAGTAGACACGATGCACCCGACGCCTTCCAAGGACTCCGACTCCGCGGGGACCGAGCCCTGCCCTGAGGGGGTCCCACAGTCTCTGAGGACGGGCGTGCAGCTCAGGGTCTGTCCACAGGAAGCCACTCCTAAGGGTGGCTCTTTACGAGTCCTCTGAAGCCAGTCTTCTCTGATTGTGGGTGCCGGCTGGGTTTCATCTCTGCTGAGAACATCCACTTTGGGGCCCTGATTTCTCGCCAGCATAGGTGGGGGGGACAGGGAGATCTTCTATCTCAGTTCTTAGCTGTGTAGAGCTTTTTTTTCTTTCCTTCTTTCTCTTTTCTTTAAAAAAGGGAAAAGAACAGCAGAGCTTTTCTGCCGGGCAATCTATTCCCTTATTTATAATGCAGGACAGCAGCGCCTTGTAAGTGTATATTCTGGTTCATCTGAGGACACACGGTTGTTCATTTTAAAATTAGATTCATCCTAATTATACAAAAACAGCCTGCATGTGGTTGGTCAAAACAGCAGGACAGCATTACTCAGCACCTACCTTCTGAGCCTGCCATCTAGACTCCACTAAACTTCTTTAGCACACAGCCCCTGCCCTCTTAGAACTTCAAATCCAGCAGAGAAATAGCCACCTCATTGACCGATGTGAGGTTTCGGCAATGAACAGTGAGGAAATCCATATAGTAAGAGACTTAACATGTACTATTACCTTTGGACAAAGGGTTGAAGGAAACTGTCATTAAAGGGGTACGTTTCAGCAAGGAAGAAACAGAGATCATTTGGATCACAATCCTAGTGAACCAGGGCAGGCCTGGGGAGCTCCCTGCATGAAGGATATTTGGAAGCTGGGTTGAAACAGAAGCAGGAAAAAATATATACTAGACTGTAAGGGACAGAGGGCTTCCTTGGCGGCTCAGATGGTAAAGAATCCACCTACAGTGCAGCAGACCCAAGTTCCATTCCTGGGTCAGGAAGATCCCCTGGAGAAGGAAATGGCAACCCACTCCAGTATTCTTGCCTGGAAAATCCAACGGACAGAGGAGCCTGACAGGCTACAGTCGGAAAGAGCTGGACATGACTTAGCACACACAAACAAGGGACAGAAGTTTGTTTTTGGAAAGCAGAAAAGCATCAGAGCAAGAAGCAAGAGTAGATGCTACAAAAAAAAAGTCAGTAAGTTAGTCAGCTTCAGCATCACACTCAGTCCAAGTGGGAGAACCAACTTTGTGTTCAAGAGGCTGGAGCCCTGGGCAGGTAACTGAGCATCTATTATTTTTATTTTATGCAGACCCTGAGGGTTCCCTGAGTTCAACGACTGACCACAGAACATATCTCTTGAGGCTGAAAAATTCCAGGACATCTCTAAAAAGTAGAGAAGAAAATGGCAACCCACTCCAGTATTCTTGCCTGGAAAAGCCCATGGATGGAGCAACCTGGTGGGCTTAAGTCCATGAGGTCGCAAAGAATTGGACACGACTGAGTGACAAACACTTTCACTATAAAAAGGAGACTGTTACCAGTAAATGCATCCTAATGATTTAAAACTGAAAAAAGAGTAACTAATAATACAAAGTGATCAAGGAAATTTGATTTCCTGCCTTTGGAACAATCAGGCTCCATACTTCTAGGGTGCAGGTTGACGTAACACAATCAATTTTACAACTTCTGAAATAATAAGATAACGATAAGACTGTTTCCCCATGTACTGCGCCCTCCCAGGCACTCTGGACTGGCTACACAGTTCATAACCACAATCTCATTTAGTGTCCTCAACAAGGCTGTGAAGTATCAATACTATTTTTATTGTACAGATGGGGTGGCTGGAGTTCATAGTGGTTAAGTAACTTGTCAGAGAGACTGCAAGCTAGAAGGTGGCAAAGCTGGGCATCCAACTCAATGCCTGAGTGATGCCACCCCTCTACCCATAACTCCTGATCTCCTCCCAGCGCCCCGGCTCTCAATCAGGCCAGGACCCCAGGCCCCCCATTTCCACCCTCCCTGCAATTCGCACTTTGTCTCTCAGAGAAGGGGGATGTCTCTCCTACCTGCTCTGTGACAGGGCTTTAAAATAGGGCTTTACTGGTGCCCACACTACAGGCTACCCTTTGCCCCAGGGATCCTAGTGACGGGCAGTAACCAGTGGGGCGCGACTGAGAGAAGTAGTTCTTTCTTGTGACGGGATAGCAAGGATTAGCTGGATTCAAAAAGATACATGCACCCCAAAAGCAATACTACTCACAACAGCCAAGACACGGAAATAACCTAAATATTCACCTTCAGAGGAATGGATAAAGAAGATGTCATACATATATATGATGGAAGACTGCTCAGCCATAAAAAAGAATGAACTAATGCCATTTGCAGCAACATGGATGCAACTAGAGATTATCAGACTAGGTGAAGTAAGTCAGAAAGAGAAAGACAAATACCATACAATATCACTTCCATGTGGAATCAAGAATACGGCACAAATGAACCTGTCTATGAAATAGAATCACTGACATAGAGAACAGACTGTGGTTGCCAAGAAGGATGGAGTCGGATGAGGGATGGATTGGGAGTTTGGGATTGGCAGATGCAAGCTACTATATAGATGGATAAATAATAAGGTCCTACTGTAGACCACAGGGAACTACACTCAGTATCCTATGATAAACCATAATGGAAAAGGATATTTTAAATAAATAAATATATATATAACTGAATCACTTTTCTGTACAGTAGGAATTAACAGCCTTGTAAATCAACTATATTTCAAAGAAAAAAAAGTATTAGCTGGATGTACTTGAGAGGCACTTATCAGGATTAACTTCTTCATATTGCAAGTTTTAATTTTCATAACTACTGAAAAATATTTCACAAAAATAGACTGTGCCATCAAAGACAGCCCTGCTTAGGGTAATATAAAGGCAAATGATTCTTTTTTTACCTTTTACATGTCCTTAGCATGATACCTCTGATCACTGGTTGGTCCTATTTCTTAATGAAGTACCGGTCCCTTACTCTTAGAAGATGACATTTTAATAATAATTAAACGATAAGTTTTCAAAAAGGTAAAATATGCAGAGTCAGAAGGAAAGAGCTTCTTTGTTCTTTTCACTGACCTCACTTTTATTATTCATTTCTCTCTTCCACTTCCTTTACCAGATGCATTTCTACAGAACAGGCTGAATATCTGATCAAACACATTAATACATTTATAATTTGGGAAGAAAACAAGCAAATATCCTTTTTGACTTAAAAAAACTGGGCTTCTCCATTGTAGTAAGGAATGATAAATAGAATAAATACTAGGAAACTTGCTATTTTTAGTCAAGATATTATGTAATGAGTCATTTATTTAAACTGTCTAAAGCTCTGTAAAACGATTCCAGGAAAATGGCTTCAACTCCTCTGTCAGCACCAAGAATCAGCTCTGCCCTCTGCTTCCTGATAGCTCCACTTTTCATTTTAGTTTCCTTTAAAAAAATGCACAAATGAGGACCTCCTGTACAGCCCAGGGAGCTCTGCTCGGTGCTCTGTGGTGACCTAAATGCCAAGGAAATCCAAGAAAGAGTGGATGTATGTATGTACCTATCTGTGTCAGTCACTGAGTCGTATTCAACTCCCTGTGACTCCGTGGACTGTAGCCCAGCCCCGCCAGGTTCCTCTGTCCACCGAGTTCTCCAGGCAAGAACACTGGACAGGGTTGCCATTGCCTTTTCCAGGAGATCTTCCTGATCCAGGGATTGAACCCAGGTCTTCTGCTTTGCAGGCAGACTCTTTACCATCTGAGCCACCAGGGAAGGCCTTATGTATATGTAAGGCTGATTTACTTTGCTGTACAGCAGAAACTAACACAATATTGTAAGAAACTCTTCTCCAGTGAAAAATTTTAGAATGTATCAGCATCATTAGTAATGTGCCAGTTACACCAGGCTTGATCAGTAAACTCCCAACACTATATACATATTATGACCCACACAGATTTATCAAGAAGTTCAAGATGACAGTCAAAGACTCAAAGGAAAAGGCAGGTGTAGGCAGATTAAAAGTGACCCCGTAAGAGCGAGCAGGAAGGGAGAAAATAGATCTGGGTCAGCTAGGAGGGCAATCCTGCACTAAAACCCAGACGTCACTATGGAGAGGTTTCCACCATGTAATGCCTGGTGGGCTGCCATCTCTGGGATCGCAAAGAGTCGGACACGACTGAAGTGACTTAGTAGCAGCAGCAGCAACACCTCCAAAAGCACCAAGACAGCGCTCTGAGGAGAGCCTCCCAAGAACTGAAAAAGAGTGGCAGAGGGGGGCAGATGACTCCCGCCCCAGCCCAGGGCCATCCGGGAGGCGGGGCTGCATGTCCCCTGCCACTTCACCAGGTGTGGGCAGGTGATCGCTGTCGCTGGCGGAAGTGGAGCAAAACGATGCTGTGTCCCTTCCAAGCCGAGGCAGGGAAGAGGCCCGCTCTGCACCATCCCTTCCCTTCTAGGGGTCTGACACAGTGAGGACGTGACCTCGGAAGCCTTGAGCTGGAGACGGAGGGACCAAGACGCAGGAAATCCGGAGTCTCCGAAATTCACACAGAGCAGAGCCCCCAGTGAATCGGGAACAGCAATCTTCAACTTCACGTGTGTGAAAGATACAATTTTACTTTCTTTAGCCCCTACCCGTTTTTTGCTTTTTTTTTTTCCAAAGCTTGATGTTTTCCTAACCAACACATATGGAGAGAAAAGGTAAGTGTCTCAATCACTTGAAATAATGCATCGAGTTTCTTTGTGCATAGAATTTGATAGAATCATAGATTTTTAAGGCTAAAGTTGTACAGCCCAATTCTAGCAGCTACTGGCCACCAATGGCAATTGAAAACTTGAAATGTGGCTAGCTGAGGCTGAGATCTGCTACAAGTGTAAAATATATACCAGATACTGCAGGTTTAATACAAAAAAGTAAAAATCTCATTATTATTTCATATTATGTCAGTAATTTTTGAATATATTAGATGAAATAAAATATACTGTTGAAATCAAACACACTGGTTGCTTTTTTACTAATTTATAATGTGGCTACTAGAAGATTTTAAACTGCCTATGTGGTTCACTTTATATTTCTATTGGACTCCTGCTGGGATAGTAGGTGTCAGCAAATTACATGGCACTGTTTTTGTAAATAAAGCTTTATTGGTACAGAGCCATGACTATTTACATACTACCTATGGCTGCTTTTCCACTACAGAGTAGCTGAAAAGTAGGACTCTCAGAGTAGTCCTGAAAAGCTCAACATTTGTATTATAATGGCTTATTATACAAAGTGTTTGTAGAAGATCTGTTTTGGGTTACTAAGAAATAAGACCAACCAATGATAAGAAGTATCATGCTAAGGACATATAGAAGGAAAAGAAATAATTGTTTGTCTTTGTATCACCCGAGGTAGGGCTGTCCTTGACTTACAAGGGTTGTCCTTGTAAAATATTTGCAATATTTTTGAAAATTAAAATTTGCAATATGAAGAACTTAATCCTGATAATACCCAGATAAAGAATAACTTTGAAATTGCCTAATTCACCTACTCTAACTACTTCATGACTAAGGAAATTAAAGCTCAGATAAGTGAAGAGACTTGTCCAAAATATTTTTACTCTAAATTAAGTGGTATTTCCATAAGGTCATTATCATTCATTCACTCACTGATTCATACTCTCCACCCATCTCTAATTTTCATCATTAAAGTATTAAAATCCCTATCAGAAAATCAACACTTAATAGCAGAGGAACCCTTGAGTAATATTGAGCAACAAATAGGCTGTAAGATAGTTTTTAAATTAAGCTTCATTTGAAAATACTTTAAAGAGAACCTATCATGTAATCTGCTTTCAAATTAAACTTGAAATTACCCCAAACGTAGAGCCAGCTTGCTAAAAATATTCCTTATTGGAATTAAATGTTAAAAATTTGCCACATCTTGGAGAATGTGAAATCTGTTCCCCAAGACTTCACAGCAACATATAACTGCCTCTGTTCTAGCAGCTACCCTCATGTCAGTATATTATTCTAGAACCTTTCACTGGGCTCGCCATTTCCAGTCTCCATCCCACTCAAGACCTACTCCAAAAAAGCCCTTTCAAAATAAAACTCTCATACGCTGACCCTTAGTCTCTTCAAGATAAAACCCACTTTCCTTATTTGGCTTCAAAAGCCTTCATCATGTGGCTCCCACCTGCCCCCATGGCCTCATTTACTGTCCTCTGCACATCCAACTAAGCTCCTTGCAATCCCCGAATGTGTCATACTTCTATCCCATTTCATACACTTGCATATGGTTTTCCTACTCCTAGAACTCTCCCCACCCCCCGTACATTGTACTTACTCCATCACAGAACTTGTCTATATTGTAATTGATTGTAACTGTGGAAGCATTAATTCTACCTCTGTCGGAGCAGTTAATATTTAACACCTCACTGCAGGTCCAGTGCTATGTTACTTCATTTAATCTTTACTGTGTTATAGAGGAGATAGGGGCACAAGCAACAAAGTCAGGGGAAGACAAGATAGGAACCCACACATCACCACTCTTAGCCAGGTTTTTAATTCTACACCAGTGGTTTTCAGTGGAGGTGATTTTGCTCCCATGAGACATCTGGCAATATCTGGAGACATTTTTCAATAGCTGCAAGTATCTAGTGGGGTAAGAGGCCAGTGATGCTGCTAAATATCCTATAATACACAGCACAGCTCCTCATAGGAAAGAATTGTTCAGTCCCAAATGTCAATGATTCAGAGGCTCAGAAACACTGCTGCTGCTGCTGCTAAGTCACTTCAGTCGTGTCCGACTCTGTGCGACCCCATAGACGGCAGCGCACCAGGCTCCCCCGTCCCTGGGATTCTCCAGGCAAGAACACTGGAGTGTTCTGCTCTATGCTAAATTAATGCCTGTAGACTGACCCAGGAGACTGAGCATCTTTATATCAAGGATCTTTAAATGTTCACCATGGGGTCTCGGAACCTACCATAGAGCCTGGTACCCAGTAGATGCCCAGTGTGTATAGGATGGATGGATGGATGGATGAATGCAGGAATGGAGGGATTAATGGATGGATGGGTGAGTGGATGGGGGTGGATGTAGAGATAGAGGGCTGGATTGAGGAATGGATAGATTTCGGGAGAAAAGAAACAAGTTGAGTTTTTAAAGGCTTGGTTTCTGTGGCACCTGAAATAAAAATAAATCGGAAAACACATTTTTAATTAACAGTAAATGAATTCATATAGAGTACATTCCAGAGGATGCCTTAGCCTTAGCAATACATCACGTGTATGAATCTGTAGTGTGAGATCACATTAACAAGCTAAGGGCCTAGGAGTATCTTTTCAAGAGTCCCTCACAGGTACTACACTATAGGATAAATTGATATGTTCATCATCCACACAGGCCATAATTTACATTGTTTTTTTTTGAGATTTCCTGTATAAGGTTCCCCTGATATCTTTAAAAATAATAATAATAAAACACAAATAATACAAAGATATACAACCGTATGCTTCCTCCTGTTGTAACTACAATTCAGATATAAATACATTATTCTAGGTTTCCAGACGCTGGGAGTAAAATAAGGAGGAGAAATTACAATGAAGCTGATGCGAAATTCAGAAAAGTAAACAAAAACATATAAGGCAGAAATAAACCATTCTATGCCTGGAGTCAATTAATTTATCTAAATACCAGAAATGAAGTCAAGAAAAGATATTTTATGGTTATAACATTCTTAAAGTAATAGCAATTTAGCCTAATTTTTATATCATCACAGTGGCAGCATTAAATACTATTGAATACAAACTGATAGATTTTTCTACAGAAGAGCATAAAGGTTCACTGTGAGTGATCGCTTGTCATAAAATGTAGTAGAAGGGGCGTCCCTGGTGGCTCAGTGGTAAAGAATCCGCCTGCCAATGCAGAAGACATGGGTTTTATCCCTGATCTCGGAAGAGCCCACGTGCAGAGGAGTAACGAGGCCCAGGAGCCACAACCTCTGAGCCCATGCGCCTGGAGCCCGTGTGCCTGGAGCCCGTGTGCTCTGCACCAGGAGAAGCCACTGCCGTGAGCAGCCTGTGCATGGCAACGAGAGGGTGGCCCCCACTTGCCACTGCCAGAGAAAGTCCCGGCAGCAACAAATACCCAGCACAGCCAAAAATAAATAAGTAATTTTAATTAAAAAATGTAGCAGAAGTTAAAGCCTGCCTGCTAAGCCACCACAGCCGTGTCCAACTCTGCGACCCCATGGACTACAGCTCCCCAGGCCCCTCTGTCCATGGGATTCTCCAGGCAGGGATACTGGAATGGGTTCTCATGCTCTAAAGCAGATGGGACTAATTTTTCGGGAAAGAATCTGTCTGCAGTGCAGATGACCCGGGTTCGATCCCTGGGTTGGGAAGATCCCCTGGAGAAGGAAATGGCAACCCACTCCAGTATCCTTTCGTGGAAAATCTCATGGACAGAGGAGCCTGGTGGGCTGCAGTCCATGGGGTCGCAAAGAGTCGGGCACGACTGAGTGACTAACACCATGAATTATTCCTCACAATCTTTTGCATCCAACTTTGGCCATTTGTGGCCACACACACACACGAGAATATGGTGATCAAATACGTTTTGGCACATGCTGCCCCTGTACACGAGCATAAAAAGCAGGCTCTGGAAACACTTGCATTAAGTTGTTAACCTGAGGACTTCCCATAGAGTAACCAGTATAAACTAAAATCAGGATGTGCCCAGACATTCAGGAGCGTGGAGGAGGACGGAAATTGACGACAGGCTTTGCAGCTGGGGACATCAGCACGGCTGTGGCGTCTCTCGCCGTGGGAACCGCGGCTGCAGCCAGAGACGAGCAGTGCCTTTCTCGCTGTACATGAGAACAGGACACAGACTTGTCAGAGGAGCCTCTGCGGGTATGGACATGCAAGTGGGGAGATACTGATGCAGACGGGAGAGAGAAAGGAAAATGCTGACCCGAGCCCAAGAACGTCACGATCGCTAACCTCAATCATGAACTGCTGAGCAGCTGTTCTGAACAACCAGGGCTGAAATCTGGGGAAACAGCCTTGAGACAAACGAAAGGAAGGAGGAGTATATCAGGACCTTCCCGGGAACCACTGAACAACCTACGTCACAAGCGTCAGAAGACGCAATGGGATCCGAAGATGACGATCACACAGCCTGCCATCCAAACAAGGGCTGTCTTCTCCACTCTCCTCAACACAGACACTCCTGGGCCTCCAGAGGAGTCAGACAGCGTACTTCTCAAATGAAGAAGATATACCTGCAGTCGATCAGCGTATCTGTCCATGCTTTTGCTTTCATCTGCTCATCATTCATGACTTTCTGAATAAAAAACCCTGCATTCTTGATCACAGAAGAGAAGCCATGATACCTGAAAGCTCTTTTTTTTTTTAAACTAGGAAGTTGAGTAATTAGTTCAGTTCAGTCCTTTCCTAATTGTTATATGTGCCCCATCTACAGTCCACTTTTAGCATACACACACACACATGCAGGAACACACATGCATATGTTATTCTACATATTACTATACAGTTATCTACACAATGCAAATAATACAAATATTACTGTATGCACTGTATACACCTATATATATCCATACATGTATATGTATATGTCAGAGCATCTGTCATGAAGGAAAAGCTACAGTATGCTTCCTGGGAGAGAGTCAAGCTCCTGGGTCCTAATTCCTGGGTCTCCTGACTTGTCACTTGAAAAGGATACTTAGGTTCAGAGCAGAGCTCAGTTTCTCACTCAATAAAAATAGTACCACAGAAGAAGAGCTGCCAGGACATAAAGTCTCCAAAGTGCCTTGAAATTAGGACAGTATGGACCAAACAATGGAGAAGGCAATGGCAACCCACTCCAGTACTCTTGCCTGGAAAATCCCATGGGCGGAGGAGCCTGGTAGGCTGCAGTCCATGGGGTCTCGAAGAGCAGGACATGACAGAAGCGACTTAGCAGCAGCAGCAGCAGCAGGACCAAACAACATGAGCATTAAATGTAGTTCACGATTCTAGCTGTCAGTTGGGCAGATTCCTGAGAAGACGTGGAAATACTATTTGTGACTCGGTAATGTGCACATTCCTCCTCGCCCCCACTGGCCTAAATGTCACAACTGACTAACACTTTAGGCCCTTAAGGTGGAGAGTAAGCATCCTTAATCAGAGATGCACCAGCCTAAACGTATTCAATCCCAGACCACATGGATCCCAAGAAAGTCCTGGGTGAATCATGCTGCAATTTACACTTATATACATGGGTGGGAAACCTCACAAAACCATCGCCTCCTCAGATTAATAGAAGTTTATTTTATTTAGGGGGCCACGTGAGGGACCCCGACAGGCATTCCATTCCATCACAGTGGAGACCATTTCAGAATCTCTCTGCATTAACATCACCTAGTGTCTCACAGCTCACTAGGCTACATGCTGAGCTGCAGAGCAACTAGAGGGGCCAGGCACACAGTAGGTACACAAATCTTTGTAGCCTGAAAGAGAAATCAAATCAGGTAATTAAAATGAATTTAAATAAAGCAAGGAGTTCACCTGCCGTCTGTTGTTCAAGCAGCTCAGACACGAGAATAAGCTCTTCTAGCAAAATTCTCAACAACTGAGCGACTTCCCTTTCACTTTTTACTTTCATGCATTGGAGAAGGAAATGGCAACCCACTCCAGTGTCCTTGCCTGGAGAATCCCAAGGACAGGGGAGCCTGGTGGGCTTCCATCTATGGGGTCGCACAGAGTTGGACACGACTGAAGCGACCTAGCAGCAGCAGCAGCAGCAGCAAAATTCTCTGCTGTGATATGGACATACAATGTAAGCCAGACAGCAAACATTCACTTGAACAAAACTAAGTCAGAAGATGACACCAGACACGGTACCAGACAGGACAGAGAAACACGTTCCCTTCTGCCCCTCCCATTCATTCTTCCAAAGGAGCATCTCCCTGAGCACAGATGTCAAAGCCTTGGCTAGATGCGCTATGAGTCAAGGATGAGGAAACCCACAACCCATCATCACAGTTCAGAGGGGAAGACAGAGATGAAACAGACAGAAACAAACAAACTGTCCTGCAGGTCGATAACCACACAGTGTGTGTGCGTGCGCTTAGTCACGTCTGACCCTCTGCAATGCCATGGACTGTAGCCCGCCAGGTTCCTCTGTCCATGGGGTTCTCCAGGCAAGAATACTGGAGGGGGTTGCCATTTCCTACTCCAGGCGATCTCCCCCACCCAGGGATCGACCCTGCGTCTCTTGTGTCTCCTACACTGGCAGGCAGGTTCTCTATCACCGTGCCACCTGGCAATACAGATTAACACACAAAGCATCAGGGCCACCTGCTGAGAGAGGTTTATAGCCATAGGGCCATCTTCCAGTACCTGGACCTGAACCGCCCTCTCAGACTGCTCCAGTTCAAAAGCTTGGCTGAGACACTGGATATTTGAGAAAGTCAGCCTAAAGAACATGTTAACCATTCATTCCTCTAGGTCTGAGCTCTATTTCTGCACTAGGGACAGCATCCAAAATCTCTACCACTGAGCATCAGAGCTCAGGCCCCCACAAATAAAGTCCCACTAGGTGACTTTCCATTACTATACTTTCTGCATCGTTATTTCTCTTACAGGTTGGCAAAAGACTTTACCACATAAAGAGCTTTACTTCATTTTCTGTAGAAATGAAGTTCAAGTTACGTGACAGGATATTTCATGGGAGTATAACTGGTTGGCATGCGTGTAGAGGTAACCCTTTACAAATGTTATCTGATTTATCCTCACAGGTTCTGTACATACTTGCCACCTCAGTGGCCCCCTCCCCGCCTTTTCTTTTCTGTTAACTTGGACACAGAAGTTAAGAGCTAAATTAAAAACTGAAACGCAATAAGCACTTATTTCAGTTTAATTTATGCCTAAGATTTTGATCTCTCTTCCTTCATCATTTTTTACTGGTCTCATCACTTTGTGGGCTTTTTTTTTTTACTCTGTATTTACTGATACACGTTTCTGGAAGTCAATACTCTGTAAACAAAAATAAATGAGCAGAACCATCCACTGTAATTTCCTTTTAGTCTCAACTGTCACAAGAGTTCTCATGAATAGCTAATTTGAAGACGCCCCCTTGGGTATCACACCTCCGTCACTTGGAAACTCAGATAGTGTAATATTTCCCATAATTATCAGGTTCAGAATCTGTTTATGAAACGGGGCAAGGAGACAGGAAAGAGGCTGGCTGACTGAACTTACATGCACGGTAGCGGCCCAGGGTATTTCCTAATCTACCAGCAAGGGGATATTTGTATCGTGTGCTGGGTCTTGAAAGTCCCATTCGCCCCTTCCCCAACAGCTACTTTTGCAGACCAGTGACACCACCACATGCCCTTGGGCCCCTTGGGGCTGCCAAGGCCAAAGGCACTGCCAGAACCTGCGAGGTGAGAAGGCATTGCGATCATCCAGTGATGTCTGCTCCCTGGAATCTCACTCTCAGCACTGACAATGCCTCTGGAACTCATAAAGAGTCTGCTGAAATCCAGGGAGCTGAAGGTCAATGTCTTCAGGGAATGAAGGTAACATGTAAGACAAACCGCTGCTGAGGGTTTCCAGGCACTCAAGGCAAATGCCCCCAGGAAGAGCTCACAGAAATAACTCTGAGTTGTCACTACACAAAACAGGGCCAGCTTTCGTATCAAAGGAGAGAAACTGAGCCATATACACGTGGCGCACACACAGGTACAGACCTTGGCACACCCCATCCATTCTCACTCAGATGCTTACTTAAGTATTTGCGGGAACACGGGGTTTGGGCACAACCATTTATTTACTCAACAAAGGTTTATCCAGCACCTACTTGTGTGCTAAGCACCGGTCAAGATGCTAGATAATTATGAGTAAACAAGGTAGTCAAGACTCTTTTTCTCATGGACTCTATATTCTAGACAGGGGAGACAAGTATTCAACAAGTAGCAACTGAAATGAACAATTCAGATACCAAATAACACCACGGAAGAGGGATAAAGGTAAGCAAAAACAATGCAAGGGTTCTGAGAAGCAATGGGAGCCTGCCTTTGCTCCAATGTCAGGGAAGCGCTCTTAAAAGAAGCAACACATAGTCTTACAGTACAATGACAAAAAGGAGCTCAAGAAACCAATCAGCTTTACTCTGATTTCCTTCAAAAAGATGAGCATACTAAAACGAAATGTGCAATATCACTTATGGCTCCACACACCATGTTTCAGCAAGTGCAAAAATCCCAGGAAAGGAAAAGGATCCATGACTTTCTCCACTGGGAAGGAAAGTTCAAGAAACCTCCTTTTCCCAAAGTTGCTAAAAGGGATCTTTCTTAATTTGCCTCTATAGCAGAATTTGCTACAAAGAGTCTAAAGAGGGGTAAATGGAATGCTAATTTCTCTTTTAATGTCAGTTACTTTATAAAAAGCATTTTTCAATGTCAATAAAATTATGCCTTTGCATTGTAATGCCAATAGGAATTGCTTTATTTAGGAAAAGTCTATGGCTAAATTCAGTATCATTTGTTTTCACTTATTGAAAAATAGAAGCAAATCACATTTACTATCAGATGGCACAACTTCAACACACAATTAAACTTTGAAACTCATTAAGATTCTGATGATATCTATTCAACATGCACAAATAATAAGTGACTGTTCACCAATGCCTTCCCATATCTCATCTTGAATGTTGCTTGATATTGAATTTCTGTCCAAGTCAAATAAAATGCTTAGCCAGCTGGCATGAAAACTCCTGAAAACATCCACTGCTTAGAATAACTTTCATTAAAACACCTTTTTCTTTCGTGTTTCCTAGTCCCTGCCTTGTTTCAGAATCGGAGAGGCGAGCAGCAGTGAATCAGGGAGCTGATCTGTCACTGTGAATATCCAGAATGAATCCGTGAAATATTCTAACATGCAATTTGTATCACTGTGCAATCCAGAGCATGCTACATATTACTGCAATGGAAATATTCATACTAAAAGAAGGCCAAATAAAATTATTGCCCCAAAGGTCTACATTACCCAATATACTGATACTATTAGAAACTGCTGTGCTCTGTTATTAATACACTGTCCAAGGAATGCTGAATTTCTTGAACTTCAAAACAGGTCTTTAACTGACTCTCACAAGCACCTAGGATCAATAACATGCTAAGGGGAAGACTTTGTTTCATGTATTTACTAGGCTTAGTGTTTGAATCTTCACAAATTCTGTGTGTGAGAAGGGCGGATGTCTGCTCAGGTAAACGCTTGTCTCTTCCTTCGCTTCACTTGACGAAACTGTCATGCTTCCAGACCCCACCTTGAACATTTCCCATTTGGGGAAAATTCTACATTGAACCTTCCAGACCCAAAACACTCACCCCACCTTCACTGAAAACAAATCAGAAGACTTAAGATTTAACAGTAATAAGAACCTGATGATGGTCGCTGGAAAATAAAAAGGACCACATCCACCAGGAGTAAAAACTCCCCCAAATGAGACCTTTTCTGAGGGGTGGCGGGGGTGGGGGAGAGCGCGCAGCTGGCACCACTGCGCGGATCGGAACCGACTCGAGACGGCCCAGGGGAAGATGCTGCGTCAAGAGAAGCGAAGCAAGAAGCGCGACCCGGAGGCAAGCGAAATCATCCGTAAATCCCCGAGGAGGTGGGCAGACGCCAAGTCGCCAGGCGCGGGCACCGGCGCACGCCACCCGCGGGGTCCGTGCCGCCTGCAAAGCCCTGAGCTCCGGGGCAGCAGAACAGGGGCGGGGGGACCCGCCGTCCCTTTAAACCGGCTCCGCCGCCACCCCCCGCCCCCGCCCCTCAGCCCCGCTGTCTGCCAACCTTTTCCGAACCCTCGTGTCATAGAACTTCCTTATCATGGAAACTTCCACTGGGTTCGGCGCCGAGGATGCCAAACTCCGGGTCACAAGGAGGCTGGCAACCAGCCGGGGCTTGGGGTCCGAGGGCCACGGCCGCCCCAGCCGCCCCGCTCCGCCGCTGCCCACGCCGCGGCTCCCCGAGGGTGCCCGAGCCGGAGGGCACCTCCTCCCCGCGGCGGGGCGCGGAGCCCCGGGGGCGGGCGCCCGGCGGCTGACACCCCACCCACGCCCGCCCGCCCGCGCGCTCGGCGTCGCCGCTCGCACCCCGAGGGGTTCCCGCGACACCCCCGCCCGCCCGCCCTCCGGACAGCCGGGACTGTCGCCCCCGCACCCCCGCCTCCGCGCCGTCCTCTCGCCGAATTACCGGGGCGCTGGAGCCGGCCGGGTGGGGCGCCCCCGCCGGGGGAGGCAGCCTGCGGGCGCTGCCCGAGCCCGGAGCTGGAGGGCCGCTTCCCCGGCGCACTCGCCTTATTCATGCAAAGTTAATCCCCGCCGCGTCACGGCCGCCCGCCGGAGGACGCGCGCCCGCCTTGGCCGAGCCCCGCAGTCTCCACCCTCCTCCGCCCCCTCCTCCCGGCGGCGGGGTCCCGGGAGCGCGTCCTGCAAAATGTCAACTCCCCGGGCGGAGAGGGGCGGCCGGGCCGGGGCCGCGCCGCCCGCCGGGGCCGCTCCACTTTTATAGGCGCGGGCGGCGAGCGCGGCCCGGCCGCCGAGTCCCCGCCTCTCGGGCCCGCGCGCCCGGCCCGCTTCGGGCCGTTGCCCTCCTCCGGCCCCGGCGCCCGCGCCGCGTCTGCCAGCCGGTGACCTGGTTTCCCCTCCGGCCCGCCCGGCGGCGGCGGCGGCGGCGGCCCGGAGCAGGCCGGCCCGGCTCCTCCCGGGGCGCTGCGAGGAAATGGCCTCCCGGCCGCGCGCCCCGGGCGCCCGCCGGCCCCCGACGCCCCCACCCCGACGCGCCCGCCGCGCCCGGCCCGCGCCCCCCAGCCCCGCGCACCCGGCCCGCGCCGCCCGGCTCACCGCCTCCGCACCTGCCGCCCCAGGTGCGGGCGCCCCGGGCCCCGTCCCGGCCGTGCCCTCCACCCCGGAGTCCTCCCCCCGGCGGCGATGTCGCGGCCGTTTTGGTGGCCGCGCGTCCACCCACCCGGCTGCGTGCGCAGGGAGGTTCGGGCTTGGGCGTCATTCCTCTAGTCGGCAGAGAGGAAGGGACGGGGGACGGGGACACGGGCCGGGAGGGGTGACTTCCAGAAGCCCGGGCTCCGCCGGGCCCCGGCCGCCGCGCTCCTGCCTCCTCCTCCAGACCACTTGTGGCGCGTGTCGGGGCCGACGCGGCGCTCTGGCTCCTCCTGGGGCCTCGCTCCCGCCGGGCGTCTGGCGGTCCCCCCCATCGCCAACCCCAGGACTGGAAGTTTTTGAAAATACCTGGCTTGCGCTTGAGGGAGACACCTCTCTGCACCACCCCGCACATCCTGGGAGCCCGGTGCGGACTCCGCACGGGTTCCAGAAAGACCGCCTGGCTAGTTTGTTTTTGCCCGGGACACGTCCAAATAAAACCCGGAAGACAAAAATAATTTATACTCCTGAAAAGTCCTGCCCGAGTCAGATACGCACTTCTAAAATCCACTCCCCACCCTAGTCCTGAAGGCCGAGGGTCCAGGCTGGGAGAAGAGGAAGCAGGCTTCTGCGGTTCTGGGCTAGAAGCGTGCTTGTGAAAATTCTCAGTACCCAGAAAACGAAAATGTCATCGGTCAGAAGCTCGGGTTGCCAGAAAGCTATTTGGACGACAGGGTATAATGATTTTCTTACAGATAATATTAAAATAATTCCGACTTCATTATTCAATGTACACATGTATTAACATAACCAACTGTTTTGACAGAGCTTTGACCTTTTTTTAGCCTCAACTGTCTGAACGATGATTTATTGGAGAGTTTTCTAGATCTGCAGCCAGTGACGTGCGTTTTAGTCCCAATTCTTGTGAGCGTTCCGGGGAGAGGGATGAGAAGCCTCTTGACAGAACTGTCAAGAATTCAGAAACTGCCCTGCTCCGGGGCGCATCGTTGCAGACCCCAGGATTTCCTGGAGAGATGGAGGGACCTCTCCCTTCAGAGTCCGCGGACCCGCTTTCCCCCTGGGTCCTTGGCAAGAAATCCGGGCTTTTTTTTTTTTTTTTTTTTCCCTTCACGCTGAACAAGGCGGCACCCTAGGACTTGCAGGGTTTGTTCTCCTTTTGCAGGGAAGTTCCTGGGCTTTGCTCCAAAGCAGCCCGGGATGTTTTGGTTGGTTTGGAGGAAAGCGGTGGCGTCTGCACCATTTGAACCAAACAGGCGGCCCTCTGGTGGCTAACGTGGGCGAGAAGCTGGCCACGGAGGGAAAAGCCTGCCCTGAGAGGCCAGCACGGTTGACAGCTGGCCTTCTCGGGGGCGCTGGAGCCCCTAGAACTGCTTTGAATGGATAGGAGGCGGGTGCTAGGTTCTAATCCGCTGGGCCTTTTTTTTTTTTTTTTTAATTGTATTGAAGTATAGTTGATGTAAAATATTGTGTTTAATTTTTGCTGTACAGCAAAGCGATTCGGTTTTACACATAAAAACGCTTTTTTATACTCTTTTCTATTGTGGTTTATCATAAGATATTGAATATAGTTCTCTATGCAGGACCTTATGTTTATCTAGCCTATAGTTTACATCCTCTTCCCGAGTATAACTGGGAGCTCGCTTCCTTCTTAAGTAGGAAACATCATACAGAGAACGGAATAAAAGCTGTTGCTTCCCTTTGTTCCCTGACTTTGTTTTTCTGATCTCATTTGGCCTGGAAACTTCTGAAATAAAGAGTAAATGAAAGCTAAATAAACAATGTGGCATTATTCAAGCAATTAATGAAGCAATGTTATATAACAATAAGTGAGGGTAATTTTATTTATTTATTTATTGTTTTGGCCACACTGGCACATGGGATCTTAGTTTCTGGACCAATCATCCCCTGTGCCCTGCGTTGGGAGCTCAGAGTCTTCACCACTGGGCCTCCAGGGAAGGCCCCAGGCTAGGGCAGTGCTGTGCAGCGTTATTGAGATAGCGTGATTCCATTGGAAATCAGCCCACTGAGTCTTCCAGGCTGCATCACAGTGAGGAAGGGTTACCAACAGGACATGGTGTTTGTTTTTCTAATTTTACACACGGGGGTACATTGGAGGAGAATTTTATAGGTACCTGATTGAAGGCAGAAACTCGTATTCAAATTGTAGACCCGATCTGAGACGGCAGGCCAACGCTGTTCTCGTGACCTAGGCTCACCTCTCACCGTGGCCACCATCATTAGCAGGGTCTACAGATTTCAGGCTGGTGGCTTGGTTCAAGGAAGCAAATCATTCATATATTCATGTATTCATCAACTGCTGGGGTAAGAAGATAAATAAAACACAGCAGCCAGCAGGGCTGGGGTTACACTGAAGGCCACGGGGCCGGCGGTGCCAAACAGCGTCCAAGCCTCTCCACTGAAAATGTTCATACACTGTTCATCTTGGATAACTGTTGCATTCATTTTGATGTTTAAAATAAGGCATTCAAATATTGTCTCTCAACTACTGAGTTTTTTATGTTCTTTTAAATGTTGCCCTCAAAATGAAGCAAGAGCCTCATTTATCTCATCCTGGGCTCCCTCTGCTGTGACCTCAGTGTTAGCAGAGTCTAATCAGAGAAGTAAATTTCAATTCCAACTGTATTAGTATTTAAGATAATTAGTATATGGTAAGGAACTTCAGGGCTTTCCAGGTTGCTCAGTGGTCACGAATCCGCCTGCCAAGCAGAAGACCCTGGTTCTATCTCTGAGTCGGGAAGATCCCCTGGAGAAGGAAACGGAAACCTACTCTAGTATGCTTGCCTGGGAAACCCCATGGACAGAGAAGCCTGGCGGGCTACAGTCCATGGGGGTCGGACACGACTTAGTAACTAACAACAACAAAGGAACTTGATGTCAGGTTTAGAAATACGGGTGTGTGGGAATGGAAAAATTGGGAGATTTCAGTGAACAGAGCTGCACTTAAACCAGTCTGTTAAGGACGGACCAGATTCCACCATGAAGTGCTGGGACCAGAAGTAGCAATGTAGGCCCCAGAACCAGTGGTTTTCTCTCGTTCGTTCAACAGCTGCTTCTCGAGTTCACTGGGCAACCAAATTACCCAACCCTGGAGCCCTTGATTCTGTCTGTTGATTGTCAGTTCCTGGAATGTGCTTTGGCTATGAGGCCCCAGTGATTCTGGTTCATGGCCAGCCAAATAAGAATGTCAAGTCTGTCCCTGCCCTTCAGAGAAAAGACAGACTTAATCGGGAGATACCATGCTCAAAGTTAACGCTAAAAGTCAAGGTGCAATGAGAAATATATAAATGTAAATTACTAGGTAGCTGCTGGTGAGGAAGACTGGGGTGATCAGGTGAGACTTTCTGTAGAAGGTCCTGGGTCGAACTTCGGGGAGAAGCTGGAGTAAAGAAAGGATGTCGCCAGCTGTATTATTAGCAGGACCCAGTGGAAAATGAAGATGCAGAGCCCTTTATTCAAGAAGCAGGAAAAAAAAATGAAGATGCAGAGCCCTTTATTCAAGAAGCAGGAAAAAAAAATGAAGATGCAGAGCCCTTTATTCAAGAAGCAGGAAAAAAAAAAGTGCCACACTAAAGACAAAAATATATAAAGTTCTCTCTTTTGTTCCATGTTCTCTCTTTGGAATGATTATGGTATTTTTTATTTGCTATTTAATATCATTTTAAGTAAAGGAAAACAAGCATTTTAAGTGACTAGCATCAATTTCACTGCTCATTTTTAGTTCGTGCAATGCTAGTTTTAAGGGAAAATATAGGAGCATTTAACTCATTGCAAAATCAACACAATTACTCAATCTGTATTTTGTAGCAAGTATGTGCGGATACTTTGTGGTTTGCATATGCAGATATGTTTTGTTCTCGCCAGAACAGTTGAAACACAGCACAAAACTGACTCAACATTTTTTTTTAAAAATTGAAGTATAGTTGATTTGCAATGTTGTGTTAGTTTCTGGTGTACAGAAAAATGACTCAGTTATAATGCTGCTGCTGCTAATTCGCTTCCGTCGTGTCTGACTCTATGTGACCCCATAGATGGCAGCCCACCAGGCTCCCCCGTCCCTGGGATTCTCCAGGCAAGAACACTGGAGTGGGTTGCCATTTCCTTCTCCAATGCATGAAAGTGAAAAGTGAAAGGGAAGTCACTCAGTCGTGTCCGACTCTTAGCAACCCCATGGACTGCAGCCTACCAGCCTCCTCTGTCCATGGGATTTTCCAGGCAAGAGTACTGGAGTGGGGTGCCATTGCCTTCTCTGCAGTTATAATACACATACACACATATTCTTTCCATTATAATTTATTGCAAGATACTGAGTACAGTTCCTTGCATGATACAGAAGGACCTTGCTTGTTTCATGTATGCTGCTAAGTCACTTCAGTCGTGTCCGACTCTGTGTGACCCCATAGATGGCAGCCCACCAGGCTCCCCCGTCCCTGGGATTCTCCAGGCAAGAACACTGGAGTGGGTTGCCATTTCCTTCTCCAATGCATGAAAGTGAAAAGTGAAAGCGAAGTCGCTCAGCCGTGTCTGACTCTTTGAAACCCCACGGATTGCAGCCCACCAGGCTCCTCCGCCCATGGGATTTTCCAGGCAAGAGTACTGGAGTGGGGTGCCATTGCCTTCTCCTGTTTCATGTATAGTACTTTGCTAATCCCAAACTCCTAACTTATCCTTCCCATCCCATTTCCTTTTGGTAACCATAAATTTGTTTTCTATGTCTGTATGTGTTCTGTTTTGTAAATAAGTTCATTTGTATCATTTTTTAGATTCCACAAATACCTGCTGTTATATGATATCTGTCTTTGTCTGACTGACTTCATTGAGAATGATAATCTCTAGGTCTACCTGTATTGCTGCAAATGACAATGTCTCATTCTTTCCAGCGACTGAGTAATATTCCATTATATATATGTACCACGTCTTCTTTATCCCTTCCTCTGTCAATGGACATTTAGGTTGCTTCCACGTCTTAGCTTCTTTATATATGCCCATTCTATCCATACTTCATCTTTGACTTACTGATGAATTAAGAAGAACTGAAAAGAAAACAAATTCTGGGTTGCCCTTTTCTTCTCTGTCTTCAGTTAGTTAAAAGAGGGAAGGAACACAAGTAAGAAAAGACACGATAGGTTTCCTTGGTTGTTGTCTTTTTTTTTTTTTTTTTTTTGCATTCAGAACATGTTCTGTTTGGAATAGGAAGCTTGGCCTCGTGGGGTGTCCCACTTAGTTGCAGATGTGACTCGCTTGCCTGGTACCTGACTTGAGCTTTGCTCACCTCCCAGACATCATGAGGCCACCAGAATTCTGTGTTCAAGGGGCACAAAGACTGCCGCACGCGAGTGGGGCGGGGAAGGCCACCGTGGACGTGTACCTTGTGTGGGTCTCCGCTGCTCCAGACTTCATTTACAAAACACAAGTTCAGAGAGAAAATTACTAGCAGTTTCAAAATGGTACAGTCAGAGTGTTAAATTAACTGCCAGGCCCCAAGCATGGGGCCCCGTGTGACTGCACAAATTCCATGCCCGTGAAGCTGGCTGGGGGAGAGGACTTGATTGTTTGCTCTGGGAGGAGCCTAGGGCATGCTGGAGAGTAAGCAGAACTTCTGAAATGGCTGGTTATAGCAAGGAGTGTGTGATACAGTTGACATTTATTAAACTCGTATTGTGTTCCCGGTATTGTCCTAAATGCTTCAAACCCTTTTAAAGTTTGCTCTAGAGCTCTGAGGAGTAGTATTCTTATGCACTCCGCTTTTCAGATGTGGGAGCTAAGACACTGGAAGAACACATCATCTGCTTGAGCCCAGACACTACTGGCTGAGGCTGCACCCTTAACCAGCCCATCCTGCTCCATGTATGCAGGAGAGGAACCGGTGGGCAGGCTCCTGGGTGGAGAAAACGTGCACGTGTTCTGGGAGTCAGGAGACGGCTCTCTAGTTCCTCCTGTGAGGGGTTGTTCTCTGGGACAACCAGGAGAGGCCTAAATAGCACATGCCTGTTACCAGCAGTAACCTAGAAAATTCCCTGGCTACCTTGTCTCTCCTTGTTTTCCAACTGGCGGTAGCAGATTCTGAGGCTCCTGGGCAGGAAGCTGTAAGCCACAAGCTGGAAGGAGCCTGGGTCCCTGCATCACCATACAGAAGAATCTGAGAACATTCACCCTGACCTGGGTGGTATCTGAGTCATCCACTTCTGCTGTATGAGGCTGCTGAAAAGTGAAGCTTTATTTGTTGCAGTAATTTAGTGTTATCCCAACACACCCATCAGCCAAGCCAAACTCCACCAGAACATGAACCATCCTTGCTGTAAACAGATACAGTGCAAGGAGTGAAACAGGCCTAGGCACTTCAAAATGCATAAAGCCCTACAACAAAATGTTGTGTTGAAAAAGTTTAGTGATAACTTTTTAATTGAAATATGCTGGTGGTTTCGTCGCTAAGTCGTATACCACTCTTGTGACCCCATTGACTGTAGCCTGCCAGGCTCCTCTGTCCATAGGATTCTCCAGGCAAGAATACTGGAGTGGGTTGCCATTTCCTGCTCCAGGGGATCTTCCTGACCCAGGAATCGAACCTGGGTCTCCTGCATTGCGAGCAGATTCTTTATCAACTGAGTTATATAATTTCAATCATATTCATGTAATTTCAATTCAAATTTCATTTAATTAGGACTTCCCTGGTAGCTCAGATGGTAAAGAATCTGCCTGCAATGTAGGAGACTTGGGTCTGATCCCTGGGTTGGGAAGATCCTGGAGTAGGAAATGGCAACTCACTCCAGTATTCTGGCCTGGAGAATCCCATGGACAGAGGAGCCTGGTGGGCTATAGTCCATGGGGTTGCAAAGAGTCAGACAGGAGTGAATCAACTAACACTTACATAATAGTAAAATAGACAAATCTTCAGTTTTCAGTTGAATGAAGTTTCATATTTTTCTATCCTTGTGTAATCAACATCCAGACAAGATAAAAAATGTTTCCAGCAAGTCAGAAAGTTTCTCTGTGTTTTTTCTCTCTTGACAACCCTTCCCTTCTAGAGGAAATATTATTTTGAATCCTGTCATCAGTTATGAGCTTTGCCAGTTCTTGGACTCCACACAAAGAGGATCACATCATACCTGTTTTCTTTTACTCAAGGTAAAGCTTTTGAGCTCAATCCACACTATGGGTGTGAATGAGAAAGGTTTTCTATTTTTCATAAACATGTGTGATCATTTCACAATTGATGAACATTTGGGTTGTTTCCAGTTTGGAGCTATTACAAATAAAGCATCTGTGTTTGAACAATTCTTTTTGTGGATACATGCACTCATCCCTCTTGGGAATATGCTTAGGAGTGGAATTGCTGGTTGTATATAATTTCTTAATCATTCCGTTAAGGGTCTCTGAGGCTCTAGCACAGTGATGGACAAGTAGACGGGCAATTAGCATTTGCTGACTTCTGTTCATTCTTACAGTTACCACAAACAAAATATTCAAATAGAATCATGTGAAGTCTAAATTGAATGAACAAATAGTATCACAAGTATGAAAACCCTCAACATAATATTCTAAACTAACAGTGCCTTATATACCAATTACAAGCTCTGTTTGCAGCCACCAATCATTTCCTATCTCCCAGAGTTTACTCAAACTCAAGTCCATTGAGTAAACTCTGAGAGTTGGTGATGGACAGGGAGGCCTGGCGTGCTGCAGTCCATGGGGTTGCAAAGAGTCAGACATGGCTGAGAGACTGAACTGAACTGAACTGAACTGAATTATTTCCTATGAACTAATCCACTAAAAACCTAAGTATGCATAAATGAAGATGCTGATTAATTAAAGTGCATTTGGAAAAAAGGTGAGTAGGGAAAGGAAGGTAAGAATACCAAAACACTTCTATGTTAAATCTTGATTTTTCAGCTATCTGAAAGATCAATTTAAGATGAGCTGAGTAATTGCTAATTGGGCTGTAAAAACCTATGTTCATTGTGAGCACACAAAAATATACTGTGGTGTTAAGTTCTTTGTCCGTCACAGAGGAAATCTAGGGGTTTAAGACACATCATCCCCAAACATGTCAGTTAAGTGTACTTTCTTTGAGTTCTGTTTATATCCATCAAAAGTGGAAATGTAATTTTTAAAAATTCAGTGAAAATATTATTTCTATTTAGGAAGGGAATAAAGTGAATCTTATTCATTTCCATGGAAATCAACTCTAATTCATCTGTAAATAATAACTCTTAGTATATTGGGTAAGTATGCTTAGTATTAAGGGTTATTTTCAGATTCTTAAAATCCCTGAGTCATACCTGCTGTGACCGTCATAACTTTGAATTTATTTGCCTTTGTCAGTTTAAAAGAGATGCTCAGTTTGAGGGTAGCACAGGTCTTATCGATACTTTCTATTTCCATGTATCATATCTCTCTTTCACAATAAACTTGTCTTAGCCCAAGTTTGCCACATGAATTACCATTTATACAGATTTAGAGCAAAACCTTCTTCTGTGATCATGCCAGATAATGGGCTTGAGGTATGAGCTTTAGGTCTATGTCTTTTCTGAACCCTTTGGTCAGGTTAGTGAGCTCCTGTGTGTCTCCGCTTCCTCACCTGTAACAGTGGGGAAGGTAAGCATGCCTGCTTGGTAGGGACGGCGTGAGGGATGGTGAAAGTAATGTGCTGTACACAGAGCCTGGCACACAGCGGGTGGTCAGGGAGTATGATCTGTTATTTTGGAAAAAAAAAGTAAATTGATGCTATTGGAAAAACTCAGAAAAATGCCAAATGCTAAAAATCTTTTCTTCATAAGCTAATTAACTCAACAAAAATTAGTAACACTGCTTCCAAGCTGCCCCTGGCTTGGGCTGGCACTATTATGGGCTCTGGAGAGAGAGCAGTCAGCAGGGTAGTTCAGCCCCTCCTCCCCTTGCGGGGCTGAACATCATTGAGCAGGATGTAAATTCTCTGAAGGAGGAGGAACGCTCCTGTCTTGGCAAAGACTAAGCACAAACCAGATACACGGCTGAATTCAGACTTGCAGAGAGAATAGCTTCTGGCGACAGACTTCTTTGCTGATCTACCAGTTCTAGCCTTTAATGATGATATTTTAAGGGAAATGACTCAGTTCTTAGAAAAATCTTTTCGTGAATATTTTTTTCCCATAGCATTTCCTAGCTGCAACTAAACTCTGAAGTTAAAATACCTTTCTCTAACTTATCCAGTTTCTAGGATGATTGGATTTTTTTTTCCCAATAGGTGAAAACACAGTCATTCACAAATCTCCAAATGCTGGGTTTGGCACTGAGCTGATCTACCTGAGCCGTAATTATAATTATTTGTGTTACCTTGACCCACTGATTTGTGTCTTTTCTGGTCATTCCACTCACATAAAGAAATGCAAGGGATTGGAACACGTAATTCCTAAAATCCATCCCAGCACTTAATTTCTAAAAGTGAATGCACTTTCATCCCCATTTAATGACCAGAGAAAGACCTTTATTTTCTGGAAAGCACTTTACTTTTTCTTAACAATATTTTTGTACTCATTAAACTAAGAACCTGGGAAATTTAAGTTTTTAAAGCAGAATCTGATACTGTCCTCCACTTAATGAGGCAAAGAGAAAAGAAGCTTCTTTATCTCGATTGTCGTAATGGCACTTTCCATTAGACGTGTAAGACAAATGGCAGGCGGCTTTATTTGCTTGTTTGGGTAAAAACAGGGTGAATTTGGCATCACAGTTTGGTTTACTTAATGGCAAGAGAATCTAAAAATTTAGATCATCAAATGTTCTTTTCTGGCATTTCTTTCAACGATTCTTACTCATTCTGGTACTCATTCATGACATTAAAAAATGACGATGATGAACCAAATCAGAGAACTAAATAAATGGAGAGATAGCCCATGCTGATGGATAAGAAGATTTAGTGTTGCTAAGATGTCCGTTCTTCCCAAATAGACCTGTCGATTCAATGCCAATTCCAACCAAAATTCCAGCTCTCAATTTGCAGATAATGGCAAACTAATTCTAAAGTTTATATGGAGGGGCAAAATGCCCAGAATAGCCAATAAAATAGGGGAGGAACAGAACAAAGTTGGAGAGCTGACATTACCCAACACCAAGACTATAGCGAACTGCAGTACTCAAGGCAGGGGTACTGGCAAAAGTAGACAAATAGATCGACTGAACAGAACAGAGAGCCCAGAAGGAAATCCTCATAAATGTAGTCAACTGACCTTTGACAAAGTTACAGAGGCAGTAGAATGGAGCAAAGATAGTCTCTTTAACAAATGGTGCAAAGTTGCCATAAAACACAGGGGGCTCAGCCGCTACTCCGTGACCACCTGGTGGGTGGCAGGGAGGTTCCAGAGGGAGGGCATATATGTATACTTAGGGTTAATTCCCGTTGCTGAATGGCAGAAACCAACACAGCATTGTAAGGCAATTTACTCCAATTAAAAATAAATAACATCTATTTTTGAAGAGTAACCAGGATTGGGCCAGTGGTTGAGAGGCCACCTCCCAGTGTGGGGAACATGAGCTGGATCCTGGGTCCGGGAGGATCCCACAAGTCTCAGTGCAGCCAAGCCTGTGCTCCACAACTACCGAGCCTGTGCTCTAAGGCCGGAGCAAGAGAAACAACGGCAGTGAGACGCCCACGCCTTGCAACTAAAGAGTAGCCCCTGCTTGCTGCAACTAGAGGAAGCCCATGCAAGCAATGAAGACCTAGCAAAGCCAAAAATACATAAATAAATATATTTTAAAAATTCCATGTGCAGCAAGGATGATTTCACATGCTGTAACTAAGACCCAACACAGCCAAATAAATAAACGTTTTTTTTAATAACCAAAAAAAAAAAAAAAAAAACTTAAAAGCAAAGGGTGCTAGAACAACTGGACATCCACATGCAAAAAAAAAAAAAAAAAAAAAAAGAGAGACAGAAATATAGATCAATGGAACAAAATAGAAAGCCCAGAGATAAATCCACGCACATATGGACACCTTATCTTTGACAAAGGAGGCAAGAATATACAATGGATTAAAGACAATCTCTTTAACAAGTGGTGCTGGGAAATCTGGTCAACCACTTGTAAAAGAATGAAACTAGAACACTTTCTAACTCCATACACAAAAATAAACTCAAAATGGATTAAAGATCTAAATGTAAGACCAGAAACTATAAAACTCCTAGAGGAGAACATAGGCAAAACACTCTCTGACATACATCACAGCAGGATCCTCTATGACCCACCTCCCAGAATACTGGAAATAAAAGCAAAAATAAACAAATGGGACCTAATTAACCTTAAAAGCTTCTGCACATCAAAGGAAACTATTAGCAAGGTGAAAAGACAGCCTTCAGAATGGGAGAAGATAATAGCAAATGAAGCAACTGACAAACAACTAATCTCGAGAATATACAAGCAACTCCTACAGCTCAACTCCAGAAAAATAAATGACCCAACCAAAAAATGGGCCAAAGAACTAAATAGACATTTCTCCAAAGAAGACATACAGATGGCTAACAAACACATGAAAAGATGCTCAACATCACTCATTATCAGAGAAATGCAAATCAAAACCACTATGAGGTACCATTTCACACCAGTCAGAATGGCTGCGATCCAAAAGTCTACAAGTAATAAATGCTGGAGAGGGTGTGGAGAAAAGGGAACCCTCTTACACTGTTGGTGGGAATGCAAACTAGTACAGCCACTATGGAGAACAGTGTGGAGATTCCTTAAAAAACTGGAAATAGAACTGCCTTATGATCCAGCAATCCCACTGCTGGGCATACACACTGAGGAAACCAGAAGGGAAAGAGACACATGTACCCCAGTGTTCATCACAGCACTGTTTATAATAGCCAGGACATGGAAGCAACCTAGATGTCCATCAGCAGATGGATGGATAAGAAAGCTGTGGTACATATACACAATGGAGTACTACTCAGCCATTAAAAAGAATACATTTGAATCAGTTCTAATGAGGTGGATGAAACTGGAGCCTATTATACAGAGTGAAGTAAGCCAGAAAGAAAAACACCAATACAGTATACTAACACATATATATGGAATTTAGAAAGATGGTAACAATAACCCTGTGTACTAGACAGCAAAAGAGACACTGATGTATAGAACAGTCTTATGGACTCTGTGGGAGAGGGAGAGGGTGGGAAGATTTGGGAGAATGGCATTGAAACATGTAAAATATCATGTATGAAACAAGTTGCCAGTCCAGGTTTGATGCACGATACTGGATGCTTGGGGCTGGTGCACTGGGACAACCCAGAGGGATGGGGAGGGAGGAGGGAGGAGGGTTCAGGATGGGGAACACATGTATACCTGTGGCGGATTCATTTTGATATTTGGCAAAACTAATACAATTATGTAAAGTTTAAAAATAAAATAAAATTAAAAAAAAAAAGGAAAGAACCTAGACAGAATCCTTACACCCTTCAAAAAAATTAACTTGAAATGGGTCACAAATCTAAACATAAAACACAAAATTATAACACTCCAAAAGATAACAGGAGAAAACCTAAATGACCCATAACTTTTTTATAACGTCAAAGGTATAATTCACAAAAGAAAGAATTGATAAGCTGAACTTCGTTGAAATTAAAAACTCTTGCCTTGCCAAAGACAATGTCAAGAGAATGAGATGACTAGCCATAGACTGGAAGAAAATGTTTCCAAAAGACATATCTGATAAAAGACTTATTCAAAATATACAAAGAGCTCTTAAAAGTCAACAATGAGAAAACAAACAACCCAATTAAAAAGGGGGCCAAGGACCTTAACGGACACCTCATTGAAGATTTAAACATATGGCAAATAAACATGTGAAAAGATGCTCCACATCTTATGTCATCAGGAAGAAGCAAATTAAAAGAATAATGGCACACTTGTCAGAATGGCCAAAATCCAGAACACTGACAACATCAAATGCTGACAAGGATGTGGAGCAAAGGGAACTCATTCAGTTCTGGTGGGAATGCAAAATGGTACAGCTACTTTGGAAGACAAAGTAGTGGTTTCCTACAAAACTAAACATATTTGTAAGATATTATCCAGCCATCATGCTCCTTGGTATTTACCCGAAGGAGTTGAAAACTTAAGTCCACACACACACACACACACACACAAAACCACACACAATTGTTTATAGTAGCTTTATTCATAATTGCCAAAATTTGGAAGCAACCAAATGGCCTTCAGTAGGGGAAAAGATAAACAGTGGTCCATCCAGACAATGGAATAGTATTCAGCACTAAAAAGAAATGAGCTACCAAGCCACAGAAAGACTTGGGGAAAACTTAAATGCATATTACCAAGTGAAAGAATCCAGTTAGTAAAGGCTACTTACTGTATGATTCTAACTATATGACATTCTGGAAAAGGCAAAACTATGGAGGCAGTCAAAAGATCTGGGGTTGCCAAGAATTGGCAGTTGGGAAGGGGATGAACAGGCAGAGCACAGGGGACTTTAGGGCAGTGAAATTTCTGTGGGTGATACTATCATGATAGATACATGTCATCATGCTGCTGCTGCTGCTAAGTCGCTTCAGTTGTGTCCGATTCTGTGCAACCCGAGAGACGGCAGCCCACCAGGCTCCCCCGTCCTTGGGATTCTCCAGGCAAGAGCACTGGAGTGGCTTGCCATTTCCTTCTCTAACATGTCATCATACATTTGTCCAAACCCATAGAAGGTACAGCACCAAGAATGAGCCCTAATTTTAACTATGGACTTTGGTTGATCATACATCAGTGCAAGTTCACTGATGGTAGCCAGTGTCCCACTCTGGTGGGGAATGGGGACAATGCGGGAGGGGTGTGTGTGTGTCGGGGCAGGTGGTGTATAGGGAACGTCTGTACTGTCCCCTTAATTCTGTTGTGAACCTAAGACTACTCTAGAAATAAAGGTTTAATTATATTAATAATGATAATGAGGACATTTGAGTTTTTTTTTACAAGCAGGTGGTGGTCATTCCCTTTAGGTTAATTCTCAAATCCGTTTTGAAAAGTGCCAAAGTGTTAGTCACTCAGTTGTGTCTGACTCTTTGAGACCCCACAGACTGTAGCCCGCCAGGCTCCTCTGTCCATGGGATTCTCCAGGCAAGAATACTGGAGTGGGTTGCCTTTCCCTTCTCCAGGGGATCTTCATGACCCAGAGGTCGAACCCAGGTCTCCTGCACGGCAGGAAGACATTCTACCATCTGAGCCACCAGGAGCGTGACTTCTGGACTGACTGCCATGAAACTGTCCTACCAGGAGGGTCTCAGTCCTGCCCTGTGCGTCCCTACTTCCTGGTTCTTCCTTCAGGCTTCAGTGGGGTGTCTGAAGGAAGGTTTTGTGGCTGGTGAGGAAATGCCAGTTGTGAGAATTGATGCTGAGGCACTCACATGATTGCCCTCAGACTCATTAGTTAATTTCCTGTGTCTCAGTTATTTTGACCTACAAGATGGAAAAAAAAAAAAAACCTCGCTGCCGAAGGGACTAACCCAAATCCCACTTTAAACGTGCTCTTTGTTCACTTTGGACCAGAGGGAAGGAAAAGCAGGCTCTACCTGTTGAAGCGGGCGATGGGCAGGGTCATTCTTCTAGGATGTAACTGAGGCCAATGGCTGACACTCAGAGGCGCAGAGCCAAGTGTCTGGCTTGAGAAGTTTTAAACGAGAATAATCACGGGTTCCTTTCATTTTCCCCTTGTAACTGAGCAACATCTTCAAAGGGCCCTAACCTATCCCCGCTTCTTTGCTTTGCTTAGGGCACCATGCCAGGAGTTTTTCTGTATCAAGATGAGCCAAAATTTTTCCCACGTGGCTTCAGAGATTGATACCAAAAGCCAAGAGCAAAGGTCACTGTGTGTGGAGTTGTGAACCGATCTTGCGTTAACTGTGCCACATTCTACGGGTCAGAGCTCCCCCTCAGTTTATGCTACACACACACACAGGAGACAATAAACCAAGGTCAAATAATGTTATGTATCTGCACACAGAACAAGGTGGTCGTGTGTGTTCACCTCATCACAGCTGAAGGGAGGAAGCTTCCTCTGACAATCTCAGTGCTCTTAGCAGTGATGAGAGAAATGTTCACATACAGAAGTACAGGAACGTCATTCTGGCTTATGCGTGAGTTAACTTGAATTTTTTCCCCCCATTTAAAATAGACTTTATTTTTTAGAACAGTTTTAAGTTGACAGAAAAAACTGATCAAAAGAGACAAAGGGGCCCCACACCTCTCTACCCCTACACAAGCACAGCCTCCCCTGCTATCAGCGTTCCCCCAAGAGCAGGACTTACTGTTGTTCAGTTGCTAAGTCATGTCCTTCTCTTTGCAACCCCATGGACTCCTGCATGCCAGGCTTCCCTGTCCTTAGCTATCTCCTGGAATTTGCTCAAGTTCATGTCCGTTGAGTCGGTGATGCTATCTAACCATCACATTCTCGGCTACCCTCTTCTCCTTTTGCCTTCGATCTTTCCCAGAATCAGGGTCTTTTCCAACGAGTTGGTGCTTCACATCAGGTAGCTAAAGTACTAGAGCTTCAGCTTCAGCATCAGTCCTTCCAATGAATATTCAGGGTTGATTTCCTTTAGGATTAGTTTTTCTTTATTTTCCCTTCACATATATATTTTATTGAGGCATAGTTGACTTACAATGTTCCAGGTGCACAGCAAGGTGATTCAGTTACACATACAAACGTATATTATTTTTCAGATTATTTTCCATTATAGGTTATTACAAGATATTGACTATAGTTCCCTGTGCTATTGTTGCTTGTTGAATATCTATTTTTTTAAAAATTAGCAACTGAAGCGACTTAGCAGCAGCAGCAGCAGCATTCTATTCATATTAAAGCAAACAAGTGGAATCAAAATGTCATAAATTTTTTAGCTAGGCAAAAATTCATAAAGTTAACTTGAATTTTATGCTAACTAAAACACCCTGTTTGTGGCCTATCAAATGTACATTGTGAAAAGTGAAAGTGAAGTCGCTCAGTCGTGTCCGACTCTTAGCGACCCCATGGACTGTAGCCCACCAGGCCCTCCGTCCATGGGACGTCCCAAGCACCTAGCATAGGGCCAAACCCAAGGAAAAGGTTTACTACATATTTGGTGACTATATGGTTTCACAATCCTGCTCTGATTTCTTAAAAGAGGAATAAAAGCTATTACTTACTGAGCATCTATTATGTGCCAGACACCTTCTAAGCTCCCACTTATTATACACAACAACCCTCTTAGAGAGATAGTATTATTCCCATTTTACAGATGGGAAAATTGAAACTTGTAAGAAATTAAGCAAACTGCCTAAGATAATTTGCTTAATCTCTAAGCTATAAGAAAGGGTTTTATAATATATGGCAGTATCTAGTGGTAGGAAGGAGAAGGCAATGGCACCCCACTCCAATACTCTTGCCTGGAAAATCCCATGGACAGAGGAGCCTGGTAGGCTGCAGTCCATGGGGTCTCGAAGAGTCGGACACGACTGAGCAACTTCACTTTCACTTTTCACTTTCATGCATTGGAGAAGGAAATGGCAACCCACTCCAGTGTTCTTGCCTGGAGAATCCCAGGGACGGGGGAGCCTGGTGGGCTGCCGTCTGTGGGGTCACACAGAGTCAGACACGACTGAAGCGACTTAGCAGCAGCAGCAGCAGTGGGAGGAAATGTTAAGGAAAGGCTATCAGGCATAGTAGAATACATGTATAACATATAATATGAGAAACCAGGAGTGAGTCAGGGTAAAGCAATGGGTAAGACAGAAGGAAATGGCAAGAGAATCCTCCAGGAAGTATCCTGAAAAAGAAGAGAACCAACACTCAAATCATTGTGCCTTACGTAGAACCCTTTATCCTGAAGCCCCATCAAGGTTTCCCTGGTTTTTTTTGTTTGTTTTATAACATTGCTGGATTTGAACAAAACATAATTTAGAGGAACACTTGCTTTTAACTATCACCCTGTTTTAAAATCTGTGCTCCATAAACAGGATAAAAAAACAGAAGGGTAGCATATACTTTTATAAGTGCAAGACCATATTTAACTGTACATTTATTCAATGTTAGAAAAGGAAAAAACAAATTTCCTGGTGTGTGATTATGCCGTACCCCGATTTTACAGAACCTTAAAGTTGGGAATAACAAATAAAATGATTTATAGGAAGTAAATGAACAAGTGGTTATGGTTAAGTGTCATGGAAATGTTCACGCGCTTGCATTTTTTAATGAGATATTAAAAATATCTCATATTATTTAATCCATTTATAGCCTAAAGCCATTTAGTTGAACCCAAAGGAATAGAAGTCTCCTTCTTATCTCCAAGACTGAGTTCCACCTTTAGGGTTGCTACATCCTCCCCTTCAAAAAGAATCCTGATCCAGCATGTCAAGTTCAAACCCTCTCAACGGTTTTCCGTTGCCATTACATTTAAAACAAGATTTGCAGCCAGGCTTTCTCAGTCTCAGCACTGTTCTGGGTCGGTGAACCTTTCTCATGCCTTGCACTGCGAGGAGCAGAGAGGCAGAGGCGGCCTTAGCCTGAACTCCCTCGATGCCAGCAGAGTATCCATCCGCCTTATCCTCCCTTGCCTGCCCCTCCCCAGGCTGTGCCGATCAAGACTGTCTCTAGACTTTGCCACAGGTGCCCTAGGGAGCAGACTCATTCCCAGCTGAGAGCTATTTTTCTCCCTTATTGTCAGAAAGTTTGACCACTGCTGAAATGATTTTCTAGATTAAGAAACTGCTTACTGGCATGATAGAGAAGAGAGAAAATGTGAAGTTTACTAAGAACATATTATTTAATCCATTTCTATCCTAAAGCCATTTAGTTGACTCAAAAACTTAACGTTTTCCTCAAAATACGGGAAAATAAAAAAAATCAGCAAGCTGACACTTTTAAGTAATATATGTCTCACAAACTGCCCAACAGACAGAAATAAACATAGCAAAAAATGATACGATTTTACAAATGTTGCCACAACGTTTTTGAAAAAACATTCACTAATTATAATCACCTGCAATTCTTTTGTTTGACAGGAAGTTCCTAAAAATGTAGGAAAGAAAATTAATAACCTAGGAAATACAGAGCACCCCCAGAATGGATCTGAATATCTTATCCCCTTGCATAGATGACTCTGAATACAGAAACTGTGCATTCAAATTTGTCATTCTAGACTTTCTCTTGCCTTGCTCACACGCTACCCCATTACTCGGTGGAAACACTGCAACATGAAACAATTCATCTTTTCAGAATACATCAGCAGATAAATAACCTACTCGAGGGACTCTACAAAGAAGTTCCTTTTCTCAGGCTGTGGATTAGAGAAAGTGAGGCATACTCATTGCTAGCGCTGACCGACATCACGAAATCACGAGGGCGAAAAGGACGTGGTTTACCCAGTGCAGGGCAGCTGCCCAATTAGGATAAACAAGGAGGGAGTTATAAAGTGCCCACTTGACCGATGGCTAGTTAGCAAACTGTTTACCCCAGAAATAAAGCCCAAGTTCGGCAGCTACTCCACAGGTCACTAGGAATAAAGACCCGTCGGACCCCAACCTAGCCTTGACTGAAGACACTCCTTGACCAAAGGACATAAGTGCCAGCAGACAAGCCACCAGCGAAAGCTGACGTGTGGTTAAGGGGGTCCTGACTGACAGGCTGCCACCCAGGGGAAGCAGAAGGGGATCAAAGCAGTCAATCAAATGTGAATGGTTCACTTGTTTCCTTTGAACTCTTTTCCTTTCTTTTTTTTTTTTTTAATTTTTATTGGCGTGTAGCTGGAGAATCCCAGGGACGGGGGAGCCTGGTGGGCTGCCGTCTATGGGGTCACACAGAGTCGGACACGACTGAAGCGACTTAGCAGCAGCAGCAGCAGGTGATTTACAAAGCTGTGTTAGTTCCAGGTGTACAGCAAAGTGAGTCAGTTCTGCATACACATGCGTCTCCATTCTTTTTCAGATTCTCTTCTCATACAGCTTTTACAGAATATTGAATAGGGTGCTGTGTGCTTTACAGTAACGCCTTGTTAGTGTTTGTTTTCTGAACTCTTTTCTAGTTAAAACATCTTCCCATCTGTCATTAGGAGTCAACACCTTGCAATAGCAAATGAGAGACTGGGACTGTAGGGTGTGTACACATATACGTACACATTGGCGTTAACACTGAGCTTTAGCCAAATTTAATTTTTTTAATTCTTTATTCTTTTTTAATTTTTCGGCCATGTCGCTCAGCATGCGCATCCTAGCTCCCCAACCAGGTATTGAACCTGTGCTGTCTGCATTGGAAACCTGGAGTCTTAACCACTGAACCTCCAGGGAAGTCCTGTAACTGAATTGAACTGAACAACAAATGTATTCAAGCAGAATATATAGCATTATGCTATTTCAACTTCTGTTCGTTTGCAGCAACCTTTTCAGAGTCACCTTTGAATACAATGAACACAGTCGTCTCTGAAATGTGACTGACCACTGACCAGCCGGCCGAGTCTCCTGGTGACACAGGACGGCTCTGGAGGCCAAGGTCTGGGTAGTTTCTTTCCTCTGGAACAGATCCAGAAGGGAAAACACCCTCTGAGACCCTCAAGCCAAATCCCACAAACGGTCGCTTATGCTCTTCGTTGGTCTTCTTCCTCTCACTGTGCTTACATTTCTTACCAAGTTTTGTTGCTGGGTTCACAGACCTCTGTAGAGTGGAAAGAGCAATCTAAGAACAGGCTGAAGAGAGAAGGCATGTGTGAGGGGTAAAAACTGCAGGCAGCAAGGAGGCTGTTACTGGGGGTTCGTGCTGTCAACAAAGACCACGTAGTCTAAGGCGGCGGCCTACCTACTGGATATGATGCCACAGTCGATACGAGAAGCGATCCCGACTACCAGGGAATCACAGACTTCTGGGTGGGGCGGGGAAGGGGACTCGAAGTCTACCCTGCCCTCCCCTTCCAGACTTTCAAACCCTTCATTGTTCCCGTCAGTTTTCTCCTCAATGTTTTAACCCCATGGGGAATGGTAATACGTTATAATCTGGCTCAGAATTGTTAAATCTAATTGAGAAAGAGTAAGGCAAGGCAAGGGCTTCCCTGGTGACTCAGTAGTAAAGAATCTGCCTGCAATGCAGGAGACGTGGGTTCAATCCCTGGGTTGGGAAGATCCCCTGGAGAAGGAAATGGTAACAACCCACTCCAGTATTCTTGCCCAGAGAATTCCATGAACAGAGGTGCCCAGCTATAGTCCACGTGGTCTCAAAAGAGTCGGACACGACTTAGTGACTAAACAACAACGATGATAACAACAAGGAAAGGTGGAGGACAGAACTGGCTGGTACTCTCCGAGGGACATCTACTCAGGACCATACCCTTCTGCCTCAAATCACATTGATATTGGCTTATATTACTGGCTAGTCCAGTTTCTATACCTGCATCACTTGTTCAATTTTGCAACCTAGCAGTCACAACAAGAAAGGAAATAAGGTTAGCCTGAGATACTTCCTCTTTGGGAACTAATGCTGATTGATAAGCAATGGCACTGTCTCTTTAAGGGATCATCTATGACGGTTCCTTCAGAAATACACTCTAGAAACGTTCAGGTTCACTTTATGTTCATAAGTCAAAGGCCACACTTTTCTCATCCCTTCTGAAATCTAGATGAACTACTTGATGACTTTGGTCAAAAAGAAAATTTAACTTGTATACAACAGCCCTTGCTCACAAAGATAAGATAAAAATGACACTTAAAAAAAAAACTTTCATCAGAAATGGGTAGAAATAAGAATGCATCCCATGTGAGGTCGGCTTCATTTACATGGAAAATTCACTTGCCAGGGATTCTTCATCGGCTTATTACAGGTACAGGAAGTAATTCTGTAGATCAGTGGTTTTCAGATATGTTAGAAATGTTTGTTTTCAGACGTGTTAGAAAGGTGCCCCCAAGACCTTGCTACTAGATCAGAGTTTCTGCAGGGTGCAGCCCCGTAATCTGTGTTATAACAAGCCCTCTGGTTGATTCTGATGCGTGCTGAAGTTTGAGAACCACTGCCTTAGAAAAGAAAACAGAATTAGGATAGTAAAGCTCAGCCTTCTAGGGCACCTGACTTAATGAAAATGGTGACAATGATGAGAGTTTTAATGGATAACTTTTTGTGAACACTTTCTGTGCATTGAAGGGCTTCCTTGGTGGTTCAGATGGTAAAGAATCTGCCTGCAATGCAGGAGACCTGGGTTTATCCCTGGGTTGGGAAGATCCCCTGGAGAAAGGAATGGCTACCAACTCCAGTATTCTGGCCTGGAGAATTCCATGGACAGAGGAGCCCGGCGGCCTATAGGCCATGAGGTCCCAAAGAGTCAGACATGACTGAGCAAGTAATCCTTTCTTTCACTTCTGTGCATTGAAGCCTGGTGCTATCTTTTTTAATTCTCCCAAAACCTCAATGAAGTACTATTATCCCATTGTACAGATCAGAGAATGAAGTCAAGAAAAGTTAACTAATTTGCACCAGGGCAGCCATTAGTTGCAGACCTGGGGTACTAGCCCAAGTCTGGTTGATCACACACACACACACACACACGCACACACCAAGTTCTCACTCTTCACTTGTGTGCCATGATGCCTCTCCCAACTTCAGCTCCCTCAAGCTTCTCTCCCTCTTTACCTCCACTTCCTACGATGTCTATCCTGAAGGCCACATCAGGAAAACCCTTTCTCAGCAGCCACCCCCAGCCAGCCCCTCAGCTTTGTTCTGCCCATCCCTTCTTTCCAAGATCCACTGGAAGTCTAAAGACATAACACCCAGAATAAACTGAGACTGGTTTTCCTCTCAAATGAACCCAGTGCTTTATCCCTTCTTTACGTACAAACAAGCCACTATCACGATTATAAACTACAGTTCTGAAGCTAGAAGAGACTCTGCTGGATACCGCCTACACCTTTGCTACCAAATATGATAACCGTGGGGGCTTCCCAGGTGGCACCAACTAGTGGCAAAGAACCTGCCTGCCCATGCAGGAGACACAAGAAACACGGGTTAGGCTCAGTCCCTGATTCGGAAAGATCAAAGAACCTGCCTGCCCATGCAGGAGACACAAGAAACATGGGTTAGGCTCAATCCCTGATTCGGAAAGATCCCTTGGAGGAGGGCATGGCAACCCACTCCAGTATTCTTGCCTGGAGAAGCCCATAGACAGAGGAGCCTGGTGGGCTACAGTCTATAGGGTCGCAAAAGAGTCGAACAAAACTGAATCGACTTAGCACGCACATGCACGATATGCAGGCCTGTAGCATCGCATTCTGGAAGCTTCTCACAAGTGCAGGATCTTAAACCTCACCCCAACCCCTGCTGAACCAAAATCTACATTTTCACAAGATTCTCAGCTGATTCTATGCACACTGAAATCCGAGGAGCACTATTTTTATTTAGAAATAACCCCTTATTTGACCTGAGGAAACCAAGACCCAAGGAAACTGAATGACCTAGGCAGGGTCACAAATCTAGTTAAATCGGATCTGATCCTGTTAAAAGAAATCTGCTTTTCTCCAGATCCCTGCAGCTTTCGACTATGCCAACCCTATTCCTGCCGCTGCCGCTCTGATTATTGAGATCTTCCTAGGTTCTGAACGTGTGCTCATCACTTTACATGGAGTGTCTCATTTGATCCTTTACCACATCCTGAAAGTTCAGTAGCAGTTTTGCCTCCTTTTTTTTTCCTGATTGGGAACCAGAAACCTAAAGAGGTTTAAATACTTGTCCCAAATCATGCAACTTCCAAGTAGTGAATCAGAGATTAGAATTCACATAGTCCGACTTTGAAATCAGGCTTGTAGCTGTCAGATATATACTGCATGTATATCCTTGTCTTTTCCTCTGAGTCACAAAGCTTCTGCCTTGCCATCATCCATCTATCGCTCTACCATCATTATCTTCTTCATCATCCATTAGTTGTTTGAAGATCAGAAAGTGCATAAGATGGAGGCATTCTGCTTGATGTCTCTTTAATTTCATTCATCTCAGTGATAGTGTTACCAAGCCTGTCACCCCAGAATCATACCCCAGCCCCTCCCTTAAATAGAAACCAATCACTCCTATTTAAGTTTCAGAAGGAAAGCGCAAAGAGAAAAAAACAAGAACTAGCTAGAACCTACCAGACCCAAGGTGGTGGAGGATTTGACTTCCAGTGGACCTTGAGTCTCATGATATATTTATTCATTGAAATTCATTAGCTAAATGACACACCCACCAGCACCAAGACAGTTGACAGTTGTTGCCATGACAACAACTGGAAAAGCCCTTGCTGCTGCTGCTGCTGCTGCTAAGTCGCTTCAGTCGTGTCCGACTCTGTGCGACCCCATAGACGGCAGCCCACAGGCTCCCCCGTCCCTGGGATTCTCCAGGCAAGAACACTGGAGTGGGTTGCCATTTCCTTCTCCAATGGAAAAGCCCTTACAAGGACTGAAAAGGAGAGCTGCATTAGTTCCAGGTCAAAACCACACCCCTGTTCTTGGATAACTCATGACTATTCCTCCCACTCTTTCCAAATCCCTCCCCTTTACCTTAACTCTCCTAGAGATTTGGTGCCTTCACCTGAATTGGGTTGAGAAGTTCATCTGTGAACTAGGTTCCTGCTTCTCCATTCTCTGGCCACTGAATAAAGCTTGTGCTGTTCCTGTCTCAGCATCAGTTTCGTTACTGGCTGTGCAAATCTGATTGGGAAAAGAACCTCTCTGGCCAAGATGAGGGGCTTTTGGGCTGGGCTAGGACCTCAGTGCAGGTTCGACCAGACCAATTTGGTAACAATAAGTTCAATAGCTACTTGGAAAAGCAAGCAAAAGTTCCTTTACCATTGACCATCCTTCCAGGCCCTGCAGCTCAGTCGTCCTACCTCTCAGATCTCTTCCCCATCACCTCTCTCATCACTTTAGGAGCTTTGGCTTCGAGTTCTCTGCACTTAAGAGGTTGTGACACCCCTGACAACTAAAGTGGAGGAATAAGAAGGCAGTGGATCCATCTCCCTCCCCAGAGCACTCAAATGTTGAAGAAAACAAGGACTGAGGACAGTTATTACTGAGCCATACCTTAGATAGTCAAGTCAAAGCTATGGTTTTTCCAGGAGTCATGTATGGATGCACCAGTTGGACTATAAAGAAAGCTGAGCACCAAAGAATTGATGCTTTTGAACTGTGGTGTTGGAGAAGACTCTTGAGAGTCCCTTGGACTGGAAGGAGATCAAACCAGTCCATCCTAAAGGAAATCAGTGCTGAACATACACGGGAAGGACTGATGCTGAAGCTGAAACTCCAATACTTTGGCCACCTGATGTGAAGAACTGACTCATTTGAAAAGACCCTGATGCTGGGAAAGATCGAAGGTGGGAGGAGAAGGGGACGACAGAGGATGAGATGGTTGGATGGCATCACCGACTCAATGGGCATGAGTCTGGGTAAACTCTGGGATTTGGTGATGGACAGGGAAGCCTGGTGTCCTGCAGTCCAAGGGGTTGCGAAGAGTCAGACACGACTGAGAGACTGAACTGAACTGTACTGATACCTTATATAAACTGGGCTTCCCAGGTGGCTCAGTGGTAAAGAATTCGCCTGCCAATGCAAGAGTATAGGAGACAAGGGTTTGATCCCTAGGTTGGGAAGATTCCCTTGGAGGAGGAAATGGCAACCCACTCCAGCATTCTTGCCTGAAACTGTCCCGTGAGCAGAGGAGCCTGGCGGGCTACAGTCCATGGGGTCACAAACTGTCAGAACACCACTGAGGACCTTAGATAAACGAATTGCTTTTGTGTGGTTTTCTTGAAAAGCCAGCATGCAAAAGGTTGTTTCCAGTAGAAATTTCTGTATTTCAATCATCTTCACATCTGAAATGTAACCCAAGAGTAAACTGGAAACAGTCTTTGTGACATTCTAATATAATTATAAAAGTTTCACTTCTCCAGAGCACCTTTAAACAAGTATTTGAATGTTTCAGAATAAAATTTTTCTTGCACTAAGCCAATGCATTCATCTTATTACATGCACACATATATTGGGTAAGCAAAAATAGTATAAGAAAGCATGGATTTAGAAAAATATCTAAATTAGAATGATTTTTAAAAATTTAAATTTGAGTTAATCATTAAGCATTATTAAAATAGCATGTTATCTATGCAAAAGCACATTTTACACAACTTTTCAGAATTTGGTTCCTATGTCCATGAGGTTTCCCAGGCAAGAATACTGGAGTGGGTTGCCATTTCTTTCTCCAGGGGATCTTCCCAACCCAGGGATCAAACTCACGTCTCCTGCATTGGCAGGTGGATTATGTACCGCTGAGCCAACAGGGCTGCCCCGTATAGTGAAATGAACTGCATATATTTGTGCTGGGGTCACTGTGCATCTAGATAGTAAACAGACACTTTAGAAATTGTAGCTGTATGAATCCGAAAGTAGTGCAATCGCACAGTTCTGTAATATCCGCAAAGGAAAATAGTCCAGAATTTTATTTATATCTGGAAATGAAATTAGTCTGTTTATTGGTGTTTTCCATAAAGAATATTGCCTTTATGGAGATTTTCATGCATGAACACACACACACACACACAGTATTTGATTCCAAGTATCTTCTGTTAGGCTCCAAGACCCTCAAGGTAAGAGGCCTGCCTTATTCGTGCTTTAATTTCTCTCGTGACTGTAACATGGGTTTTTTGCCTTAATACATGTTTGCTGAGCTGACTACCACACCTTAGCTACTCATATCAGGAATTTCTGTTGTGAACTTAATAGGGAGTGGAAAGGATTGGTGTTTTTTTTGTGAGACTATAATTTTCAATCTCCTGATTTTTGTGATTTTTTTTTTAAAGCTGGTCATAATGCTATATAGTTCTCTGATTTTATTTCTTTGGTACAAAAAAAGCAAATTGAATGCATTGTGATTGAGCCATGGAGCCTGGCTGCTTGCATATGTAATAGGGGCTCTAAATTACCGCATAAACACAGCTGCAGTTTCTCAGTCTGGAAGCTTTGAGAAGCATGCCGACTGGTGAGTGGGGGTATTTGGAGCTCTAAATTTAAGAGCATTATTATGAGCTGCAATAGACAATCATCCCGCCTTCTATAAATCTCTGAGCAACTGTAAAACTGGAGTAGGTCTTGCTTAAACATTTGGGTTTCTTATCTATGCCCCAATCTGAACAAGCAAGTTCAACCCATATCTTAAAAGCTGACAACTTGTACTTCATAAAATATATCATCTGCTACTGCATTGGTGAAGTTATCAGAAAGGTAACAGTTTTTAAACCAGCTGTATTCAAATTATCTCATTTTAAAAGTTATTTCAAAGGTCAAACAAATTGATATAAACCATGCTTTCTTACAGTGAAAATAACCTTATGCAGGAAAATAGGTGAAAATATTTACATTTCTATTGCTTTATATATATATATACACAAAACACACACACACACTTGTATTAAAAGCCTTTTGCCTGAATTTTAGGTTGAGAAGCAATGAAAAGAGGTAAATTTGAAAATATGTCTTCTGCTAATTTTCAAATCACTCTTATTTGAGGAGAAAAGATACTTCTAAAGAATAGGTACTTTGTTTGCTAAATTTGGTATTTAAATAAATTTAACAGGAAATGTGTCTCATAATTTAAACAGTGCTTTCATAAAATTTATACTTTCAATGCCTTCTTTTTAATATTCCTTAAGCAAATTTTAACAGAATTAACCACTAATTGATGGGAAACAGGTAGAACGCTATTTTATGCCAACAGTTCTTGGAAGTGTTTAATTGCAGCAAATCAAATCAGAAAAGTTTTGCATACAAATTAAATGGGAAATATCGTGCTCTAATACTAACTCAATTAATTCAATAGAAAATTGGAATTAGAGTCAATGTTATCATTTGGCTATTTTCTATGGCCAGCTAGATTTATGACGAGTCTAGGGACCAAGGTCAGGGCTGGATAACTTGCATTAAAAATTATCTACTTTGTGGTGTATCTTGGGCCAATTATAAATACTTTAATAGGTTATCTTCTACTATTACTTTAGGGGATTCAGCCTAAAAACTGGAGTTAACCACTGTTACACGGAACAATAAACATTATTAGGACAGGCAGACCAAAAAAGCAGAGTAGACAACCTGACCTGCTACCCAACTGTCTAAAATCAGATGGATTTGGGGGTGTTTATAATGTTGAATAATTTCTGATTTTCTACTCACCATTAAAAATGTGGCTAATTAAGATTTGTAGTTGAAGAAGTGTTTGTTTTGTCTGTCTCCTTAAAAAAAAGTGATACTTATTTCTAACATTTTTTCAGACCACATGGTTAATTCAAACAACCATAGAAAGCTGACATTTTCCCACTGTTCTAACATTTAAAAATTTATTTCATTGACTTTTGCTTGACTTACAGTGTTGTGTTAATTTCTGCTGTACGGCAAACTGCCTCAGTTATACATATATACATTCTCTTTTCTATATCTTTTTCATTATGGTTCATCTCAGGATATTGAATATAGTTCCCTGTGCTATACAGGAGTAGGACTTTTATGGTATCCATTCTATATGTAACAGCTTGCATCTGCTAATACCGAACTCCCAATCCAACCCTCCCCCACCCCCACCCGTGGCAACCACGTCTGTTCACTATGTCTGTGAGTTTGTTTTTGCTTTGTAAATATGTTCTTATGTGTCATATTTTAGATTCTACATAGAAGCAATATCATATGGTATTTGTCTTTCTCTGACTTCACTTAGTATGATAATTTCTAGGTCATCCATATTTCTGCAAATGGCATTATTTTGTTCTTTTGAATGGCTGAGTAATATTCCATTATACACACACACACACACACACACACACACACACACTACTTCTTCTTTATCCATTCATCTGTTGATGGACCTTTAGGTTCTTTCCATGTCTTGCCTACTGCAAAGAGTGCTGCTGTGAACATAGAGGCACCTGAATGGTTTTCAGTTGTATTTTCATCAGGACTTGTGCCCAGGAGTGGACTGCTGCATAGCTCCATTTTTAGTTTTTTGAAGAACCGTCAAATACTATTTTCCCTAGTGGCTTTACCAACTTACTTTCCCATCAATGGTGTTCCTCCTCTTCTCTTGAAAGCTCTTTGCACAAAAACTGCTTCAACCAGAATCATGGTCACAGACTGTTTCTAGACTTGAGACACTGGATTTCAGAATCAGACAGTTCTGGGGCTATAACTGGATTCTGCTAATGAACTAAGGGACTATAGGTGAGTTAGGTAAATGCTTCAGTTTCCTTATGTGATAAAAGGAGCTACTGCTGCTCAGGTGGCGGGTGTGTTGTGGGAATTAAAGAGCACTCCGAACAGCGCCTGGGGCTTGGGCTGAACTGCCCACAGCAGGCTTTGATCTTTCCCTGACTTGCCCTTTGGCCTTGGGCATGTTAATGTTTTTGCTCTGTCTCCTTCCTTTGTGGGAACTCCGTGTGTGTCTAACAGCCGACTGCCTCATCAATGACTGGAAGTCAGAAATATTTTTCAAGTGGTAAAGTCCTTGGCAAAAACCCGAGTGCAAGCATAAAGCATAATGAACATTAATTGTACAACCGAGGGTGGAACTGCCATAGGAGAGAAGCAGCTGGGAGTTCAGAGGCCAGGAGAGATGGGTGGTCCAGCCAGGGCCTTTCCTGGGACTTTCCTGCCCAAACAGCAGCACTGTGAACATGAGGCCCCTGGAAACTGCAACCTGGGCTCCCCAAGCCTGGAGGAATCACCTGGAAGCAGAAAAAGGAGGGAGTTTGTGTGCCTGATGCCTGTGGCCTGTCTCCACGCAGAGCTGCTTCTTGGCTTTGAGGTCTGGATTCAGCTGTCACCTCCTCACAGAGGCCTCTCTGACAAGTCCATCTTAAGTGCCCTGTCCGATGGCATGGCCCAGTTTTACTGTTTTCTCAGCACTTAACCATTGGCATTAGCTTGTCCAGGTAGTTGTCAATGTGGGCACTGTTTGTCTCTGCTAGAACTCCTTCAGCATAGGGGCTCAGTGTATTCCGCTCACTGCACACAGTAGGTCTGTGGCCAAAATCTTGGCTCCCTGACCACTGATGCCAAATAGGAAGAAGGAGACAAAGTTTGGAGGAAATAGAAAAGAGTAGCTTTATTATTTTTGCCAGGCAAAAGGGAAAGAGCAGGCTAGTGCCTCAAGAACTGTGCTCCCCTCTCTCATAAATATGGAGAGGTTTTATATCCTCATGAAGGTCTTGCATTTTTTTTAAGCAAGTTGAGAGTGAAAAGCTGACTTCAGGTGGCTCAGCAACCTGCGCTGGTATCCCTGAAGTTATCAGCCTGTGACCTTCCTTCTGAAATGCAGAATCTTACAAAGGAGTGTGTGGGGGAGGAGAATGCCAGGTGTGGGGTATAATCTATATAGAGTCAGAGAGTAACTATGTTTTTGAAGGACAAGTCCAGCTATAAGTGTTTGTTAGTAGTAAGAGGTAAAGAAAAACCAAGATTGTTTAACTCTCACAGGCCTGTTTGGCTGGTATGTGCCAAAGGCTGCTGACTCATTTCTATTTGTGCTTTAACAGGTCTTCCATAAATCCTTGGTCTTGGAGCCCTAGGAATTCTCACACGTTGCTGGTGGGAGGTACAACTCCTCGGAAATCCCTTTGGCCACGTTTAATAACGCCCAACACAAGCCTTCTCAAGACTCAGCAATTCCATTCAGAGGTGTGCATCCACCAGAGTGCAAATGTGTCACCAAAAGGCACTTACCAGAATGTTCACAGTATCACTTTCCCTAAGAACCACGAACTGGAAGCTGCCCAAATTTCCATGCAGACAGAATAGATGGACAAATTGTGGTACATCCATACAAAGAAATACTATACAGAAACGAGAGCCCTCAACCAGAGCAAAACTAGGCATAACTCCCACTAACAAGATGATGTGCTGTTGAACGAGCAGAAACCAGACACAGCAGAACCCACAGTCTAGGATCACGTGTATGTAAAGTACAAAGCCTGGCAAAACTCTCAGCCTTAGAAATCAGGAGAGAGGTCGCCGCTGCGGGGGATGGATGGATGGGGGAGGAGCTAGGAGGAGATGAGGGGGCGTCAGAGGTGCTGTCTTGCTCTGTGTCTTGGTCTGGCGGCTATTCACACCGGTATGTGCACTTCGGGAACGTCGGTCCAGCTGCGCGCCTTTCACACAGTCCAGAAGAGAATGGAATCGACACTGAAACGATCGCAGGGGGACTGCCCGGGAGAGTGTGGGAGCAATCAATAATAACTACTTTTTAAAAAGTGCCGGGGGCTTGGAGCCCTGGAGTAGGGCTCGCTCAGGGCGGGTGGGTCCGTCCGCCCGGGGGACCCTGGCTGCTCCCGGCGGCCTGCGCTCAGAGCGGCCCAAGCGCGCGGGGACAGAGATGCTGAGCCTCCAGGGGCTGCAGGGCGCTCGGGGGGCCCCGGGAGCTTCAGGGCATGCCTGCCCGGGGTGCGCGCCCTACGGAGCCGCGGGCTTCTCAGCCTCGAACCCCGGCCCCGCCCCCGGCGTCCGGGGAGCCACGTGCCCCGCGCTCCCCTCCACCTAGTCGGGGCCCAGGGATCGGCTCTCCCAGGGCCGGGGGTCGGCGCCGGGTTTGCCCGGCGTTCGGGCTGGACCCCGCTCAGCCGCGGGAGGGCCGGGCGGCGCCTGGCCCTGCGTGACCCCGCGGCGGAGGACGGGCGGGCGCGGGGCTGCGGGGACGGCCCGGGGCTGGAGGTCCCATAGACCGGCGCTGGCGGGTGAAAGGGTGGGTGGCTCCCCGGAGCCCGGGCCTAGGACGGGAGTGCGCGGGACGTCTGGGGAGAGCGCTCCTCTAGCCCATCAGGGAGGGTGGTTGCGGGACTGGGGGACCCCGCGGGCTGGAGACCAGGGGCTGGGTGGGAGGGAAAGGTGAAGCTATGGAACCCGGAGTCGGGGTGGCGTGGCCGGGGACGGGGAGGAAGGGCCGGCCGGGAGTCTCGCGCGGAGAGTCCCTGCGTTGCCAAGTTGGGCTTTAATGCCCCCAGGCTTCCCGAAGCCGCGGCCGCCGGTGGGCGAGCGGCGTCTGCGCGGACGCAGGAGCCCTGATCCTCTCCACGGGCCTGACTTCGTCCGCGCGCTGCCGGCCCGACCCCGCTGTGTCCACCTGCCCTTTACCTGGTCCTTCGCCGGGCCCGGCGCGGGGCGAGGGGCCCTCACCTGTGCTTCAGGCTGGGGACCGCGGTCCGGGGGCGCGGGCAGGGAGGTGGGGGCGGACGGGAATTGCTGGAGCTCGCGGCCTGAACAACGGCACACCCCGAGTTTCTTTCTAAAAACGGGGAAGCTTCTCTTTCTCTGGGTCAACCTCCCCTCCCCCGACCAGATTTCCCTCTCTCCCGGGGTCAGTACGAGGGGAGAGTGCAGAGGCTGGGTACTCCGCCGAGGTCGCCGGTTCTGGTGTGTCCACTTTAATTTTGAAAGCATCATCAAAGGGCCAAGTAATGTCCCAGTCATCACAAAGGAGGGGACCCTATTTTGAAAGTAAAAGAACGTGAAAGTCGGTCACTAGCTCTTTGCGACCCGACCCCATGGACTATACAGTTCATGCAATTCTCCAGGCCAGAAGACTGGAGTGGGTAGCCTTTCCCTTCTCCAGGAGATCTTCCCAACCCAGGGATCGAACTCAGGTTTCCCGCACTGCAGGCGGGATTCTTTACCAGAGTTTTTCTCAATTGATTATAATTTTCATCTGGGCAGCCAGGGACAACTCCTGAAGATACCAAAGATTAAAAACAGAGAAGCCTGCAGGGGGTGGAGGGCGGCAGGTAGAGAGTCTCACAGCCTTTTCCTAGGGACTGGCTCAGCCAGTTTTTGGGGATGAGTAACCTCCAGTTTGAGTGAACTCCTGGAGTTGGTGATGGACAGGGAGGCCTGGCTGCTGCGATTCATGGGGTCGCAAAGAGTCAGACACGACTGAGACTGAGCGACTGAACTGAACTGAACCTATAAGCATTGTTTGGTCTGGTGGAGGGGGAAAAAAAGAGTATACCAATACATCCCTCCCTTATTTTTACCCATTTCCTTTACTTGGTCCTATTTTTACTTGAAAATAGGCCAATAAAAAATACTCATCTGCCTGTATTATGTACTCAGATTTCCCCCCTAATTACAGGTTTCAAAAAAAAAAAAAAGACAAAATGGCCCCGTCCAGAAACTGCTGTAATGATGGTAGAAAAGAAAGGTGCCGGAGCGACTCTGGGGGGATCTGAGCCCTTTGCCACTCATTCACTTGTCAGGTGATCCCGTTTTCTCTGCTTCTGTTTCTTTAGTAAAATATGGGTGTTACCACAGGTGACCCCAGATCTCAAAGTCTGCTATTCCAAGTTTCTCTTGAGAGAGATTAAAAGAATTGATTCAAATGAATTTCCACCAGGTGTATGGCTTAATATTTAATTCCCTCTCCACTTTAAGCTGAGGAGTAGATGTCTGAACATACATTTCCTCATCCTAAAATCCCTCTTATCCCCTCCTAATGCTCACAGTGCAGTGCTGATGTCTGGCAGGCTTTGTGTTCAGTTTGCACCATTTGCAAACACAGTGAGAATTACCACGGAATGGTGGAATGGTGGAAAGAGCGGCTATAGATTTCTTGGACCTGAGACACTCACACTTCTCTTTCCATTTTCACTCTAATTAGCACACAACTTTTAAAAGTTGGCCTGAGCACAGCAACACTTTCACACATCCGTGCTAAAATCCTTGCTAATCTTTCCCATGGGATGTAATGCAATTGAATTGACATGCTAATAAAATACTGGCAAGGACACAATCACAGTTTGCCCATGATGCATAATTAAAATAGCACGATGCAGTTACTTAAACCTCAGATAATGGCTTCCTCCATGTTGTTGGTTATGCGCTTTCAGGGTTTTATTCCTGGATGTTAATAGCACATTAGAAAGCTACTGGGTTTTTTTTTGCATATTGGGTTGTGATCTTAGCTTGCTGTTGCTGTGTGTGTGTCTGTGTGTGTGCACTCAGTTATGTCTGACTCTTGGTGACCCCATGGACTGTAACTTGCCAGGGCTCCTCTGTCCATGGCATTTATCCAGGCAGGAAAAGTGGAGTGGGTTGCCATTTCCTACTCCAGGGGATCTTCCTGACCCATGGATCAAACCAGTGTCTCCTGCATTGGCAGGCAGGTTCTTTACCACTGAGACTAGAAATATACTAAAGCCTAAGTGGCTTTCAGATTGGTCTTGGGCAGTTGCTTAAAGCATCCAAACTTGCCTTCAAATTTGAATTTTCTGTTGATTGTGGACTGCCTCACTCTGCTATCTTCAAATCACTGGCACAGCTATGCGTGGGCTCAGAGGCCATTTGTATCTACCACATCTGGCATTTGGGAAATCTTAACTTTTCTAAAAGGCTGAGGACAGGAGCACTTGCCTTGGGTAATGAAATTCAGCTTTTGCTATTTTGCTCCAAAGTATTTTACACTGAAAAAACAACCTTGATTTAGCATTGTCATTGATGACATGCTACAGAAATACCATACTGTTTGAGTTCTTACATTTCACTTAAGGCTTGTGATTGCTAAATAGTTGATACTTATTAATCTGTAGTCAGGCTGAACAGTTCCACCGCTGACAATGTTTTGTTTTATGGCCAAGAAGGTCTGACATTTTGATGAAGGGTATAGAAACTACGTGGACATGTGAAGGTGAAAGGCTAAGCTGGCTTTTTATTAATTGAAATTTTATTTGTTTTATAGTGAGAACTCCTGACCCACCGGATGAAGAGTGTTTTAAATGTGAATGTAGCTGTTTTAGTCGTCAAGGTAAGTTGTAGTAACACATAGATCCCCAAATCATGGCACAAAAGAGCAGTGCAGGGGGCTGGCCTTGGCTGCGGTGTAATGGTGCCTGTAATCCTCCACGCAGTTTTTCTGCGACTCTGGCTTCTGCCTCTTGTGGCTTCTTTATGTCCTAGGGGCTTATACGTTTTTGCACTGATGCCAGGAAGGATGGAAGGCAAAAGGAGAAGGGGGCAGCAGATGATGGGATGGTTAAATAGCATCATAGCATCACTGACTCAATGGACGTGATTTTGAGCAAACTCCGGGAGATAGTGAAGGACAGGGAAGCCTGGGGTGATGCAGTCCATGGAGTCACAAAGAGTCAGACACAGCTGAGTGACTGAACAGCTACAACCAGGTGAAAGGGGAAAGCAGAGTGGAGGGGGTGCTAACTTTTGTCCAGTGGCAAAAATGCACAACCTAAGAATTGGGAATTATGTTTTATTTGGCAGATTTTCTGAGAACGCAGCCCAGAAAAGAACCTCTCATATCACTCGGAAGGACCGCTCTGAAGAGGAAAGGGAGGAGCCAGGATATATAGGAGTTTTTGCAATCAAACAATAACAAAAAAATCCCAGGTAGTTAGAACATCAAAAGATTACTATTAATTAAAGAAAACTAGACATATTAAGTAAATGAATTTAGTGCCTTTCTGTGTATGGGAAGATGCAAAGTTTGAGTTCATTGAAATCATTTCTTTGACATGGAACTCAACTATCTAGGGCCAGATCCTGTTTTGTCCATTCTGGACACCTTCAGGGTGCACAGTCTGGGGCCTGCTGCAGTGGCCCCTGCCTTGATGGCCTCAGTAGCCTTTGTTTATTGATATGGCAGGCACATTCTTCATCCACAGTGCCTCCTTTTGCTCAGAACTTTGATACTTGTGAGGCATTTCATGCCCAATTTTGTCCCAATGTGCTAGGAAGACTTATTCCTAGATCATGTGAAGATTCTACCGATAGGCCACTCAATGTGTTAATTTTTGCATCAGGTCCTATAGATAATCCAAAATTCTTGGATCACCTGTTTCACTAGTCTATTATAATCCAGACAATATTTTCCCTTGTTGCTTCTTTCCATATCTAGAGTTGCTCTGTTAACAGTTATTCTGTGTAGAGTTATTTATATGATCAACTGTCTCAAAACACTTGTTGTTGTGTAGTCTCTAAGCTGCGTCTGACTCTTTGTGACCCCATGAACTGCAGCACGCCAGGCTTCCCTGTTCTTCACTGTCTCCCAGAGTTTACTCAAACCCATGTTCACTGAGTCGGTGATGCCATCCAACCATCTCATCCTCTGTCGTCCCCTTCTCCTCTTGTCCTCCATCTTTCCCAGCATCAGTGTCTTTCCCAGTGAGTCAGCTCTTTGCATCAAGTGGCCAAAATATTGGAACTTCAGCTTCAGAACAGTCCTTCCAATGACTATTGAGGACTGATTTCCTTTAGGATCGGCTGTTTTGATCTCCTTGCTCTCCAAGGGACTCTTAAGAGTCTTCTCCAGCACCACAGTTTGAAAACATCAAGTCATCATAAATTTTGTCAAAGATGTGGTTACATTTGGGTATATAAGAAACAATCTTATAAAACAGGGTATAAGTAATACAGCTAGTAACATTAATAAAATCATAGTGCAGAGGAGAGATACACAAAGCATAAATAATTCGAAAGCAACAAGAGAGAGCAAATTAAAACAATACTAATGTATAATTTAGTTGTAATCTGGTCACAGTAAGACTTCAGGTCTGCAGGGGAACCAGCTGCAGAAGCCAAGATATGGAAAGATCAGGTAAAGAGAAAAAGATAAATGTCTTATCTTTATTCACAAAGGTATGCTTGAACTTGTAGGTCAGAGTGTAAGAAGAAAGGTTTTTCTGGAAAACAAAGATTAAAGCCAGGATATTTCAGAAAAAGTCATAAAATTGTAAATTATTTTTATCAGTTCATTCAGTCCCATGAAGTTAATCTCTGTTAATCTGGATGAAGTCATCAGGTTTTCCAGTAGAGTTTTGTAATTTTTTACCCAGGTCAGTGGTATTTTCTAAAAGCTATCAGAAACTTGTATTTGTCAAGAAGTCCTTTTTACAAACCTTCTTAAATATCTTCATTGTATGAAAGCATCAGGGTAAAACAATTTACTAAAAAAAGTTTAAACAAATAAATTATTATTATTTATAAAACAAATAAGAAATTTTTAATTCATGAAAGGTCTGGTTTCCACATTTGCATCTCCATGTAGTTCCTCTCCTGAGCTGAATTTTCCTCCAATATTATCTACACTGCACAGCTCCTGGAGATGTGTGCTTGCCTTTCTGTCTCCTGGACCAAACAGTTACTAAATTAGTAAACTGTCTATAAATGACAGAAGGCTTAAAATGACATGGTTAGAGATCTGATTACAATGCAGTTTACAAAAAACTTGGATATTCTTGTGACATATAACTTTTTAAGATAATAATGCAGTCATAGAATTATAATATATTACAATATAAACTTACTAGTTATTTTGAAAGTTGAAATAAGTTAAATTTATTTGCTCAGATGACTAAGGCTCTACTAGCTGTGGAAAAGAGTTTTAAGATTTGTATTTTTCCTTGATAAACCCCCAAGGAGGTTATGGAAGATTTTGGGTGAAGGAGCCTTTTCAGCAATTTGAGTTTTAAAAGGCCTTTCTCTCTCTCTCTCTCTCTTTTTTTTTCCCTCTTGGTTTCAGGTTTTACCTGATTGAGCTAATTAGGCTCAGTCTCAGATTATTGTGGTTTATATTTACATTTCTGATTTGGAGAGATTAGCAAGACAAAGGTAGTTGCTTTTAATTCTCCATAGAACTCTTTTGTCACTTAAATGATATTAAAAGATTGATTTAGTGTATCATATTTTCCTTAATTTGCTTTTTTATATCAGTGAGACTTCCAACTAAACTGAAACTTAAGAGTTCCGTGTTCTAGAACTTTAGGATTTATCATGCCTTCAAATGCTGGCATTTCAACAAAGGCCCTCTTTCTGAGTGCACAGGTTAGACCCAGAGCAAAATCTCCATTATTACCTTTATTAGCCGCTGAATGTTAGTCCCCAGTTTTACTTTATATTGTAAAGTATATTTCCTGAGACACATATATGCCCTGTCTTATAATACCAGGCAGGGGAAATATTTCCCAGCAAAGCATATCTATCCCCTAATATAATTAAGCCAAAGAGATGTAAGAATCTTATACAAAGTCCATTTATATATGCCAATTTTTATAAATGTTCATCTCAGTTCTGTCAAGTTTTATACCTTTGACTTTGGTTTTCATTAGGACCCAACCAACAAGTCTTGATTTTTCAAAAAGAGTCCTAGAAGCTTTCCTTTCTTTTATCCCCTGAGAAAAGAGAGCTTTCATTATCAACAGCTGTTTTGTTGGTAACTATATGGGGACGAACCAGCTAGAAGGTGGAAAAAGACAAGCTATGTTCACCCCAATAGTTACCAATAAAACAGCTGTTGATAATGAAAGCTCTCAAACATTTACTAATTTAGGAGTTTCTCCAATTTAAAGGATCTATCTGGTTATTGATAAAGTATATCTTAATGGTGACTCAAACCAGTAAGTTCCAAGAGTCTTCCTACCAGAGAGTGTGAAGGATGTAGTTTTCAAAGATCTAGAAAGTTTGCTCCCCAAAATAGTCTAAGAAAGTAAAGGCCTTTGTTGCACAAGCTGATGCAAAGAAGGTTAAGGTGGTAAACAGCCCCTGAGAATTGTTATAATCAGACAGAAGATTGCTCAGAGCCCCAGCTTATTTGATTGGCTGCCAAATGAACACCATGCGTGTGCCTTCCAGATGGAACAGACCAAGCTCTCAAAGCGCACATACATAGACAAAATGCAGAAGATCTAGTAGAACATTTACATCTCAGACACATGAAGAGAAATGGTGCAAGTTCCCAGGAAGAGCTTTGCTTCTTTAAGGTCAGAATTCTGAAAAGATGTTTTATCAAGCGGGCATTCTCCCACTTTACTGCATATGCAATAAAAGAGCCCCATCTTAGTCATTTTCAGGGCAAGGTTTCCTTTAATTCCCAATGAAGTGGGTACTTGCAAAAAAGAGCTCCATCTATATATATATGTATATATTTATATGAATCTGGCCAGGATGTTAGCTATAGGCTAACTTTCTGATGCCCCTCATATCTGTTAGAGATTTATTTCCCATTTTAAAGTTGAATTTGTCTGGGATAAAATTCACTAGTGAAGTTGTGTGGTGGGCCAGTATGCTGCTCATGAACTTAAATCCTCTAGGTTTTTACCTTAAAATTGTTTCAGCTCCTTTCGTGTGTTTTGATTCTGGTTGTATGAGACCACTGTGGGTGCTCAGATCATGGAGTGACCAGTTCTTACTTGTGTACCTGGCAGAGCAAGTTTTTAAGATAAAAATGGGTGAGTTTCTCTACAGGGATGATGGCTGGAAGCGGCGAGGACTTATCTTCACCACTCTTGCTAATTTCTCAGTTGCCTGGAAAAGCCATTGTCGGCTGGAAGGTGATGTCCCTTCTCTGGAGCCAACAACTCACGTGTAATATTTTCACTTTTATCCCAACAAGTTATTTTCAAGGTAGCTAATTTGAGGAAAGACATCAGGTCAGCCTCCTCCCTAACCACTTAGCATCTTTCAGCTGAACAAGCCTCAGTGTCTTTCAACCGGGCTCCTCCAGCATTTTTCCGGTAGGGAGCTAGGGACCTAAAGCTTTGAGCTAAAGGCACACGTTCCTTTTGTTTACATCTTTCCTAGAACTCAGCCATGCGCCTTCCTCCTGTGGGAAGCCTTGGATAAACAGCCTAGCTGTGTGGTGGAGAAGAGGAAATGGAGTTGCAGTGGACAGTAAACCTGGGATACACTACCTTGTCCCTTCAGATATCGTAGTCATAATAGCTAATATGACTTAGTGCTTCTCCTGAGGGAAAGGTTCATATACATTTTTTCACCTAATCCTCACAACAAGCCTGTAAAGTAGGGAGCAGTAATCCCATTTTACAGATGATGAAACTGGTTTAGAGAGATTAGAGAACTTAAAGCTGCACAGTCAGTGGAAAGCCAGGATTCACACTTAAAATGGTGCCTGTCTAGAGGGTCAGGATTCTTCTTCAAGCTAAAGATTTGACATGGACAGGGAGCAAAAAACAACAGCTCACAAATGCCTTCCCCACTTTTGCAAAGACTTGTTCCCTCTCCCTTCCTCACCAAGCCTCCCCCTGGAGACTCTGAGGAGAGAGGCGATTAAATCACCTTAAATCTGTTCTAAGATCTCTGTTTCCAAAGGCTTTCTGTTTCTAACAATACTTGACTCTGTGAGAGACCTTACCCCTGAACTGAACTGAGAGAAACAGAATGCAGCTTCTAACAGACTGACTGGCAAGCTAAGGTATCAATTGTATTTAAATTTCAGTATCAGTAACGCTGGCTGGAACCACCTAAAGCAGAAGGAAGGAAGGGGTGTCAGGACACATTTCCCCTCCTTCCATTGCCTACCCGCTAGAAATGGAAAGTTTTATGTGACAAGAGTTTATTTTGCAAGTTGAAATTTTCCCCTTTTGAAAATTAAGGCAGCCTTAACAGAACCTTATATTAGGATCAATATAGCAGTATATTTATGAAGTGAAAAAGTGGAGTTTTTCACGGTGTCATCAGTTCAGTTCAGTTCAGTCGCTCAGTCGTGTCCGACTCTTTGCGTCCCCATGAATCACAGCACGCCAGGCCTGCCTGTCCATCACCAACTCCCGAAGTTCACTGAGACTCACGTCCATCGAGTTAATGATGCCATCCAGCCATCTCATCCTCCTGCCCCCAATCCCTCCCAGCATCAGAGTCTTTTCCAATGAGTCAACTCTTCGCATGAGGTGGCCAAAGTACTAGTGTACCCATACTGAACATAAATTTATTACTTAGAATAGCCCAGATTTAAGCTTCATTATAGAGCAAGCGTGCTATGATCACATTAACTTTAGATTTTAGGATTCTTGAAATTAAATAGTGGCTTGCAGCATCCATGTAATTTGCTTCTCTTTTATAGCAATGCTTTGTCCTGAAAACAGCAACAAAAAATCATGGTGTGAAAATCAGCTTCAAGTCTGTACACACCTGGATGCAGAAAGTTAGAGAACATCTACTTTTAATTAAGCCAACATTTTGAAATTTAAAGTTTAGAAATCCTTTTCAACAAAGTTGATGTTCTGGATTATTATTTTAATATGTAAGGGTGCATATGTATTCATAAATTATGAAATTCAACTGGTAAAAATGTAGAAAGGGGACTCAATGTGCTCTTTAAGGCGATTTTCTAAATTCCCACATGGAAGTCTGTTTATCCTGAACCGGCAAGGCTGCTGCATTTCAATTCAGGGCTGCTTCTGCATTCAGAAGTACAGACTTGCTGAGCTGGGCCAAATCTGTCTATCCAATTACTGGGTAAGAGCTGACTGGGGCTTTAGGCAGAACTTGTAATCTGTACAACTCCATAGTATCAGTGACAGCTGAGTGAAAGAGATGGCCCAGTAGAGTGTATATGTTGAGTGATACACGGAGAAATAGTTCTTGCTGCAAAGAACCAGCTTGAAATCTAACACCAGATAGCAATGAAGTATCCAGAGGGTTGACAAAGTATCATGTGATGGGTCCCCCATCATTTTCAGGTAGAATGGTTTACAATGGAGACAAAGTCTCGGTGAAGTGTTGCTGGTCACTTTGCTGAGCCCTGGTGTGAATGCTTTTATTATAGTCTGATTTAACTACTCTATTTCTCAGTATCTGAATCAATACCAGAAAGAAGAGTGGTAAATAAATATGAATAAATGTGAATGTGGGTGAGGCATTTTTGAGTCAAATATTAGCTTTGTAGTGACAAAATACAGAGTCAGCCGAAGATCTTTTTTAATTAAAGAAATTGAGATTATTTCCTATTTTGGTTTTTAAAACAGTTGCATTTTCAATGGAAGGAAAATGGTTTACTATATATTGGATTGCAGTGGGAAAGTGAATCCTTTTTTCTCATGCATGAAAGTCCAGGCAAGAATAAAATCAGGGCAAAAATAAAAGAAGATATTTTAATTCATGTTATCAGTATATCGTATAAGAAACCTAAAACCTCTGTGAGCAAGGTTTTGCTGGGCCCAGCACTTTTAGTGGTAATGACATTTCACAGCCGTTATCATGACCATCTGGTAATGAATACCTGGGATATCTACTCCAGCAGAAATAAAAACCTTGGTAAAATGTTTCCATTTATAGGATTTTTTTTTTTTTTCTTGAGAGGTGGCAGTAGATAATAGATAACTTAGTAAATGTATGTCTTCATGGGTCAGGAGCCTTACAGTTTTTAATAAATAATGGCTTAAGTTAATTTTTTAATTTAGTTTCTTTTTTTTTTTAATGGCAAGAAATTCCATGTGAATTTAGCCTCATTCCATAGCATCGACGCAGATGACTTAGTTCTTAATTTGTGTATTCATTGAGAAATGGAGCAGGACGCTATGGTTCTTCCCCTCTGTGTCGTCAGCCTGTCTTTTGTCCATAGAAAAATTTTAGCCAAAGAATAAGTTTAATCGGAGAAGTGAGAAAAAGTAAAAACAAAGAGAAACAGTCAAAGGATACCAAATAATAATAATGTGCTCATCGAGCACAATCAAGGGCCTTCAGTTCCTTTTCAAGGGCTGTAGATAATATTCTGAGCCATGTCCTGTGAGCTGTCTTATAGATGCTGAAACCCCCACCAGGTGGAAGAAGTTAGCTATATGACGACCAGAGTGTAGCCATGACCTGAGCTGCCACAGTTCTGAGAACTGGCCTCAAAGAAATGGGAAAAAACGGACCCTGAAACTAAAGACTGACTGTACTTTAAACAAACAACAGTTGGGACTTTCCTCGTGGTCCAGTGGCGAAGACTCCATGCTTCCAGTATAAGGCGCCTGGGTTCCATCTCTGGTCAGTGAACCAAGATCCTGCATGTTGCACCTAAAATCGAGATAATATTGATCAGGCCACCACATGACCAATATCGAGATGACTGTAAGAGCCGGCTGTGCCGTTTCTGCATGTAGCCTCCATCTATAAAAGCTCTTGTCCCCTGATTGTCAGTGGGGGTGGGCGGAGGAGGGGGGAGTGAGCCTTTGGATAGGAGACCCCCCCGCCCCCCCACCCTCCCTTCCCCCCGCCCTCTGGTTGCTGCTGCTGCTAAGTCACTTTAGTTGTGTCCGACTCTGTGCGACCCCATAGAGGGCAGCCCACCAGGCTCCCCTGTCCCCGGGATTCTCCAGGCAAGAACACTGGAGTGAGTTGCCATTTCCTTCTCCAGTGCATGAAAAGTGAAAGCGAAGTCGCTTAGTTGTGTCCAACTCTTAGCAACCCCATGGACTGCAGCCCACCAGACTCCTCCATCCTTGGGATTTTCCAGGCAAGAGTGCTGGAGTGGGGTTCCATTGCCTTCTCCGTCTCTGGTTGCTAGCCTCTGAAATAAAACAGACTTCCCTTTCCACCAACCTTGCCTCTGTATTGGCTTCAAAACTACAGGCAGATGGACTCCCACTGTCCGTGACAGTCTTTTTGGTGCCCAACGTGAGGCCGCTGCACTCTCCCGATACCTGGCTCCCGAGTCCCCCACCCACCCCCACCAGCAGAGCCTCCGCCGTTACTACCGCTGGCTGGGATGCTGTGAGGGTCCCGACGCTGGTGGCTCGCTCGCCCTGAGTGGAGGGCTGGGCGGCATGTTCTGAGCAGCTGCCTCAACCACTTGTCTCAGGGATCATCCCCGTGTCTCCCCTGCTTGGCACTGGCTGCCAGCTGACGCTTTTCCTTGGTGGAATGGAAACATGCGTCTGGACGAGCTGAGGACAGGAGACCCAGTAAGTCCTCCGGTGTGCACGCCGGCAAACTTCTCTTTGGGGCACAAAGTGCTGTTTGGGCGTTTTTGCTTGCTGGTTCTGATTATGTCTCTGACTTTGAGGACCATTTGTGTTGGGACATGTTTGCTTAGGACCCTGTCACTCACCCTCTTGGGGGATTTATGGCAGGTCTGTCTTCTGTGAGCGTCTGTTCCATTTGTAGGATTGGTAACTTTGTCTTCTTTTGTAAAATGGGAAATTCAGGTTCAATTCATTAGAAAAATTTTAGCTATGCAAGTTGTTGTTGTTCAATCATTAAGTTGTATCTGACTCTTTGTGACCCCATGGACTGCAGCACGCCAGGCCTCCCTGTCCTTCACCATCTCCCGGAGTTCATGCAAACCCATGTCCTTTGAGTCATTGATGCCATCCAGCCACATCATCCTCTGTTGCCCCCTTCTCCGGCCTTCAATCTTTCCCAGCATCAGGATCTTTTCTAATGAGTCAGCTCTTTGCATCAGGTGGCCAAAGTATTAGAGCTTCAGCTTCAGTAACAGTCCTTCCAATGAATATTCAGGACTGATTTCCTTTAGGATTGACTAATTGGATTCCCTTGTGGTCCAACGGATTCTCGGGAGTCTTCTCCAACACCACAGTTAGAGAAGCATCAATTTCAGTGCTCAGCCTTCTTTATAGTCCAACTCTCACATCCATACATGACTACTGGAAAAACTACGACTTTGACTAGACGGACCTTTGTTGCCAAAGTGATGTTTCTGCTTTTCAATATGCTGCCTAGGTTTGTCATAGTCTTTCTTCCAAGAAGCAAGCCTCTTTTAATTTCATGGCTGCAGTTACCATCCGCAGTGATTTTGAAGCCCAAGAAAATAATATGTCACTGTTAGCACTTCTTCCCTTCTATTTGCCATAAAGTGATGGGACCAGATGCCATGAGGTTGTGGCTGTTTCTCTCAGCAACCTTAATTCAGCTTGTGACTCATCCAGCCTGGTATGATGTACTCTGCATATAAGTTAAATGAGCAGGATGACAATATAGAGCCTTGATGTACTTCTTTCCCAATTTTGAACCAATCAATTCTTCCATGTCCCGTTCCAACTGTTGCTTCTTGTCCTGCATACAGGCTTCTCAGGAAATAGGTAAAGTGGTCTGGTAAGACTTTTCCACAGATTGTTTGATCCACACAGTCAAAGGCTTTAGTGTAATCAATGAAGCAGAGTTAATTCCCTTGCTTTTTCTGTGATCCAAAAGGTATTGGCAATTTGATCTCTGGTTCCTCTGCTTTTTCTAAATCTAGTTTGTACATCCGCAGGTTCTCGGTTCATGTACTGATGAAGCCTAGCTTGAAGGATTTTGAGCATAATCTCCTTTCTCATCATAGGGGATTGGAATGTCAAAGTGGGAAGTCAAGAGATACTTGGAGTAACAGGCAGATTTGGCCTTGGAATGCGAAATGAAGCAGAGCAAAGGCTAACAGTTTTGCCAAGAGAACACACTGCTCAGAGCAAACACCCTTTTCCAACAATACAGAATATGGCTCTACATATGAACATCACCAGATGGTCAATACTGAAATCAGATTGATTATATTCTTTGCCACTGAAGATGGAGAAGCTCTATACAGTCAGCAAAAACAAGGCCTGGAGCTGACTGTAGCTCAGATTATCAGCTTCTTATTGCAAAATTCAGACTTAAATTGAAGAAAGTAGGGAAAACCACTAGGCCATTCAGGTATGAGGCTTCCCTGATAACTCAGTTGGTAAAGAATCTGCCTGGAATGCAGCAGACCCCAGTTCAATTCCTGGGTCGGTAAGATCCCCTGGAGAAGGGATAGGCTAGCCACACCAGTATGACCTAAATCAAATCCCTTATCATTTTACAGTGGAGGTGACAAATAGATTCAAAGGATTAGATGTGGTAGGCAGAGTGCCTGAAGAACTATGGACGGAGGTTTGTAACACTGCACAGGACGTGGTGACCAAAACCACCCCCAAGAAAAAGAAATGACAGAAGGCTACATGGTTGTCTGAGGAGGGCTTACAAAAAGTTGAGAAAAGAAGAAAGCAAAAGGCAAAAGAGAGAGGGAAGAATATACCCAACTGGATGCAGAGTTACGCAATTATGATTAGGGAAAAAGATTTTTTTAAAACAATGTATGGCAGCAGTATTCTCCAGAGAAAATTGCTTACGGTGAAACTCTTGAAATTCCAAAACTAGATCTTTTTGCATATGCATTTGGAGAAAGCTAACTTGATAAAACTGCTTTCTGAATTTTGACCCCAAGAGAACAAAAATATGCTTATGAGAAAGCTTGAAGTCAACTCTTATCATGTCCTTGAAACACAAACACAGGCCACTTTGCCTGAGACATCAGCTTTGGGTTAATTAGTAGAAGTTTAAAAGGTGTTTGGGTTTACTAAACATGCATCTTGTACCCATTAAAGAGAATTTGTGCTATGAAAGAAATGTATGTTTTTAGAGGTTATGGAGGGTGTTCTTAAGTTTGCCACTCAGAAAATACTGGTATAACAGTGCAATTGCTTGTTTCTCGGTTTAGTTAAGGACTTTTTAATATATTTTTATTTATTTATTTTTTAATTGGAGGATAATTGCTTTACAATGTTGTGTTGGTTTCTGCTACACAGCAGTGCAAATCAGCCATAATTATATATATCCGCTCCCTCTTGACCTTCCCTCCAAGCTTCGTCCACCCCCCTGAGTCATCAGAGGGCGCCAGGCGGGGCCTCTGTCGGCAGCGCGCCGCTCGCTATTTCACACGTGACGGTGCCGCCGTCTCAGTCGTCCTGCCCCCGCCTCCCTCACCCTGTGTACGCAGTCCATTCTTTGTGTGCGTCTCCCTTCCTTCCCTGCAAATAGGTTCATCAGCACCATTTTCTAGATTCCATACATATGCATTGCTGCTGCTGCTGCTAAGTCACTTCAGTCGTGTCCGACTCTCTGCGACCCCATAGACGGCAGTCCACCAGGCTTCCCCGTCCCTGGGGTTCTCCGGGCAAGAACACTGGAGTGGGTTGCCATTTCCTTCTCCAGTGCCTGAAAGTGAAAAGTGAAAGTGAAGTCGCTCAGTCGTGTCTGACTCTTCGCGACCTTGTGGACTGCAGCCCACCAGGCTCCTCCATCCGTGGGATTTTCCAGGCAGGAGTACCGGAGTGGGGTGCCATTGCCTTCTCTGACATATGCATTAATATATGATATTTGTTTTTCTCTTTCTGACTTACTTCACTCTGTATAACAGGCTCTAGGTTCATCCACCTCATTACAACTGACTCAAATCTGTTCCTTCTTATGGCTGAGTAACATTCCATTGTATGTAGGTGCCACTTCTTCTTTATCCGTTCGTCTGTCGATGGACATCTAGATTGCTCCCATGCCCTGACTGTTGTAAATAGTGCGGCTATAAACACTGAGGTACCTGTGCCTTTTTGAATTGTGGTTTTCTCGGAGTATATCCTCATTAGTGGGGTTGCTGTGCCATGTGGTAGTTTTTTTATATACAGTTAAAAGAAAAAACTGTAAAAAAAAAAAACACCAACAACTGCCCTATGACCAGCAGTCCCACTGATGCAGATATAGTCTGAGAAAAAGATGCTGAGGGACAGGGAGTCCTGGCGCGCTGCAGTCCATGGGGCGGCAAAGAGGTACAGCCTGGGGAGTAAACAGCAGCAGCGTGGTGGTTTAGTCCTACTTTGTCAAGGAATCTCCAGACTGTTCTCCACGCTGGCAGTGCCAATGTGCACTCCTACCAGCAATGCAAGAGGATTCCCTTTCCTCCACATCCGCTCCAGCATGTAGTTTTTTGATGATGGCCATTCTGATTGGTGTGAGGTGGCACCTCACTGTAGTTTTGATTTGAGTTTCTCTAATGAGTGATGCTGAGCATCTTTTCATGTGTTAATTGGCCATCTCTGTATGTTTTTGGAGAAATGTTTGTTTAGGTCTTCTGCCCATTTTTTGATTGGGTTTTTGTTCTCCTAATACTGAGATGTATGAGATGCTTATGTATTTTGGAAGTTAATCCTTTGTCAGTTAGCACTTATTAGGGTCTTTTAAAGGACAATTATTGTGATATGTAATTAAAACTACTAGAATTATAAGGGAAACATTTCAGTATGTAAAGCAAGTGGGATATGTTTTGTTGGCAAGAGAGGTAAAAAAGACTGGAGATATTTATATTGAGGAAAAAAAGGAGAATAATTTTATCCTAGAGCTGGTTGCTTGTGTTTGGGGGAAAATAAGAAACAAATTAATATCCAGAAAGTGATAAAAAGTCTGTGAAAGTAAAGGGAACTTTGAGAAAAAAATTTTGTATATTGTCAGGAGTGATTAAAATTAGATTGGATTTAATTAGGTAAATGAACTTTGTTGTTAATAGTAAGCTGGTACAAGACTGGAGTTTGGTTTTATTTCTCCCTGTCAAGAGAATAAAATTTTCCTGGAAGATTAAGCTGCTTTTGGTAACAGATTGTAAGTTTCTCTCTTGAGCTAACTCTGAGTGTTTCAAACGGCCCCTAGGCATCTTGGAAGAAATATGAAAGTAACTAGGATTATTTGGTGTTTTAATTTACATGGAAAACATCTGAGAACTTTCAGGTCATACTGCTGAATTGGTTAAAAAATTTAAAAAATTTCTAATGGAAATCTATTGTTTTGCTTTGGACTATTTTTGACTCCAGAGTTCAGATGGAGAAAAATGTCTAGTAAAGTTATCACAAAATATAATGACTTATGTATCACTGCTGGCTTTAAGGTTACTGCTAAAAGCGCACGTTCAGTGCTTGTGTGGCGTGTGGTATACGTGATAAAGTGAACTAAAAGCACATGTTCCGTGCTTGCGTGGCGTGTGTGCATACGTGATTAAGTGAACGGCCTGTACAAGCGTGTCCCCATCAGCACACCTCTGGACTTGGTTGCTGTGTCTGATTAGTCTTCCTGCAGTGTGGATAACACGGCCAATGTATGAACAAGTAGTAAGCCTAGCACCAAGGGCCATCAGTGAACTCAGAGTAGGCAACAAGCCACTCTGGCAACACTGGAAAATATATTATCAATGCTTTCTGTGGAAAGATTTGCAATTAAAAGGGCCAAATGATGGAAGAAATGTTCACATATTGAGGCATGGGGAAGTTGTTCTGGCATATATATAATTTAATTTGAATTTTAAGATAACAAAGATAGCCTGTTTGTGGCCTATTAAACAAACATTGTACACCTGCTTTGACCATTACTGGGGAGGGGGGGAATAAATTCAGAGAATAGTATAAGGACACATTTTGATGATTATTCTCACTGCAGTATGTCTACTAGTTTTCAAATATTTGTCCAAGTCATCTATGACAAAGTAATCAGAGAGAGAGAATATTTTCATAATACAAAATATTGATGCTAAGCTTGGAACTTGAGATTATTTCCAACTCTGGGTCCATTGCCCAGTTAGGCAGGACCATGCCCTGCTTCCATAGAAAGTAGCCAGCAGTTGTCACATGAGCACCATTCTCTCAAATAACTGGGGAAAATTGGAACAGCAGTGAAACAGAAGCCAAGTTCTCTGCCAAGTTCATGAATAACCTTTATGCAAAACTTTATTTCCTCCCTTGTTTGGTACCTGTCCCTCTTCAAGATTGAGGAGCATCAAAGAAAAGTGGGGAGTGAAACAGAGCAGGGCCATATGGTCCTTCCCTCCACGTCCTCAGCCTTGTTTTTGTCATGAAAAAAAAAAATTGCCAAACCATGAGCTTAACCAAAGAAATGAGAAAAGGCAGAAGCAAGGGAAAACTCTCCAACAAGACTAAATAATTATGGTTTAGTGATTAAGCAAAGTCAAGGACTTTTAGTCCCTTCTCAAGGGCTATGGAAAGTATCCTGAGCCGTATCCTTTGAGCTGTCTTGTAGATACTGAAACCCCTACCAGATGGAGGAAGTTAACTACATAATGACCAGACTGTATCCATGACATGAGCTGCCTCAATTTCAATAGCTGGCTTCAAAGAAATTGGAGCACATCAGCTTTGGAACTAAAGACTAGCTGAACTTGAAACACTCATGATGATGCTGGTCAGACCATCACATGACCAGTTTCAAGCTGACTGTCAGAGCTGACTGCATGGCTGCTTGCAGGCAGTACCCCACCTCCACTAAGAGCTCTTACCCCCTGATTGTCAGTGGTTGGGGACAGTGGGGGTGGGAGGAGTCAGCCTTTGGAGTAGCATCCCCCCTCTGCCCCAGGTTATCACCTCCGAAATAAAACAAACTCTCCTTTCCACCAACCTTACCTCTTCACTGGCTTCTGAGCAGCAAGCAGCCAGACCTCACTTTCAGTTACAATTCCACCAGTGTTTATTAAGGGCTTTCTGTTTGCCAGGCCATGGAGAAACAGTGATTCCAGAAACATGGGCTGTGTCCTCAAGTGTACAGCCTAAGAGGAGTACTTAATTATTCATATGACAAACTTTTTTTTAAAGTGACTACTGTGTGCCAAATCCCTGTCTTCATGAGCTTTACAAAATACTGGGGGAAAGCTAACAGTGAACATAATATTTGAAGGCATTATTTATATTTAAAGTGTGTTTCTAGTCCGTACGGTATAGCAGGATCTTGGTTTTTTATCTTGAATGACAATCTCTACCTTTAGGAGGGTTTAGTACAATTATACTTTCCATTGTTGCACAAATCCTACAAACCAGGACATCCTCCTACACACTTACAATACCACCATCAGAATCAGGATGTTAACACTGATTTATTACTGCCACCTAACCTTCAAACCTCAATCAAGTTTTTCTAGTTGTTCTAATAGTATCCTCTATATAGAGCAAAAGTTTCCCTTCAGTATCATCTGTTGTCTTTAGTTTTTATGTCTTTCCTTGATTTCTGTAACCTTGATACTTTTGAAGAGGAAAGGTCGTTATGTTTATTTTGTAGACTTGCTATTTGATTTTTTTCCTTATGTTTTCTCTTATGGTTCAGATTATGCATCTTAGGCAAGAATACCAAAGAGGTGATGCTATGTTCTGACTGTATTATATCAAGTGGCACACAATTTCAGTTTGTCCCTTACTGGTGATGTTCGCATTGGTTACCTGATTATGATGATGTCTGGTGGCTATGTGAAGTTATACTTTCTCTCCTTCATGATTCAAAAGCATCTTACAAGGATGTACTTGGGTATTCAGCAGATCTCCAGCTCTTCATAAACTTTGAATTCATTCGTTCTTTTCTTTATATCAGTATGGACTCATGGCTTCACATTTTAATCAACAGGATACAATTAATGTTTGCCATGATTCATTTTGCCACTAAGAATTATTTTGTTGACTTTCTAGTTGGCTTCTGAGTCCTTTTGACATGTCCCCATCTTACTTTGACCATGTCCTTGATTTTGGTACAACAAAAGTTCCAAGTTTGTCTATTATTTCTTCTGTCCAGTCTTGGAAACCATCCTTTTCTTGTCCTGGATTCTCCGTCTTTCACTCAGCTGCTGAGTTCACATCCTAGGATCAGCTCCTCTGGGGCCTCCTCCCACTCAGTCACAGTCACGAAGTCTCCAGTGCTCTTCCTTCCTTTCGCAGAGCTGAGTTTCTGCACACCATCACTTTCCTACAGCCTGAAAAGTCTTCTTTTAAAATTTTTTGTAGAACAGATTTGATGGTAGTAAATTCTCTCAGCATCTGTTCATCTTGAAATATTTTTACTCTGCTTTCGTTTGGGAGGGCTTTTTTTCTAAATAGATGATGCACAGGTGACAGCCTTCTCCTCTGGCATTTCATTGATGTTGCCTTGTCTTCTGCCTTGCTCTGTTTCTGGTGAGCAAGTGAAAGTGTGAGTCGCTCAGTCATGTCTGACTCTTTGCGACCCCATGGACTATAGCTCGCCAGGCTCCTCTGCCCATGGAATTCTCCAGGCAAGAATACTGGAGTGGGTTGCCGTGCCCTTCTCCAGGGGATCTTCCCAACCCAGGGATCGAACCCAGGTCTCCCACATTGCTGCCAGATTCTTTACTGTCTGAGCCACTAGACAATTCCCAGGTGCCAGCTTTTTCTTTTCAGCACTTTATCGATGCTGTCCCATTGTCTTCTGCCTTACGTTGTTTCTGTTTGAAATGTGTCTTTGTCCCTCCTTCTGGCTACTTTTAAAGATTTTTCTTTTTGCATTTGTTTGAACATTGGAGTAGAATGTGCCTGGATGTAGTTTTTGTTCTTCTTTGTTTCTCCTTACTTTTAAAAATTTTGCTTAGGATTAGCTGAGCTTTTTGTTTTGGTAGCTTTGTGTTTTTTTATTCTTGGCTTCCCAGGTAGCTCAGCAGTAAAGAATCCTCCTACCAATACTTGAGGAGACTCAAGTTTGATCTCTGGGTGGGAAAGATGCCCTGGAGAGGCAAATGGCAACCCACTGCAGTATTCTTGCCTGGGAAATCCCAGACAGAGCAGCCTGGCAGGCTACAGGCCATGGGGTTACAAAAGAGTCAGATATGACTTCGCAACTAAACAACAGCAACACTTTTTTCTTAGCCATTGTTTTTTCTGAAAAGCTTTTTTGTCCTCATTCTTCCTTTTCTTCTGCAGACCTGTTTGCAGGTGTGCTTGCCTGGCTGCCGTTTCTCAGGGGCCACTCGCTGGCAGAATCCCTGTGACGCCCCGTGCTGTGCTGCTCTGCAGGCTGTGCTCAGCTCATCGCTTGCACGCTTCTTTCTTCCAAGCTTTGTGGGGTCTTGTCCTCACATGCACAGCCTAGTATTCAGTTTATGACTGCTGGAAATGCCTGGAACTTTATGGAGCTCCTTCTCTGCATAGCTCCCTCTTCTCCAGTACTCTGTCCTGCAAACCCAAGTCCCCGCAGCAGCCCTGACGTCTAATCTCTCTCCTCAGGTCAGCAAGACCCCCAAGGTCTGCTTGGGCTGCACTCCACTTGCACGGCAGTCTGGACAGGGACTCCAGGCGGAAGCCAGGGCTGTTGTGGGGCCTGCTTTGGAATTCTCCTTCTCCCAGGGACCATAACCCAGTGCTGCCTGTTGTCCAATATCTGAACATATTTGTGTAATATTTTTTTCCAGTTTTCTAACTGTTTATGTCAGTAGTGCTAATTCAAGACGAGTTACTCCATCATGACCAGCAGTGAACACTGAGTAATTAGATGGTATGTTCAGTCACTCAGTCGTGTCCGACTCTTTGCGACCCCATGGACTGCAGCATGCCAGGCCTCCCTGTCCATCACCAACTCCAGGAGCTTACTCAAACTCATGTCCATCGAGTTGGTGATGCCATCCAGCCATCTCATCCTCTGTCATCCCTTCTCCACCTGGAACCTCATGGAGCTCCTTCTCTGCAGAGCTCCCTCTTCTCTAGTACCCTGTCCTGCACACCTAAGTCTTTGTGCATAGAGGAAAACAACAGAATTGGAAAGACTAGAGATGGATGTTAGAAGGTAGTATTATGAAAGAAATAATAGAAGCACTTCCCTGGAGGTCCAGTTGTTAAGATTCCATGCTTCCAGTACAGGGGTAGTGTGTTCAATCCCTGGTTGGGGAACTGAGATCTCACATACCTTTTGGTTTGATCAAAAGAGGGGAAAAACAGAATAAAATGAGCATTAAAAATAAATAAATAGAACACAGTAAGGAGGCTGGATAATGCTGGGTGAGGGAGGCACAGAGTTGAGTCGTAGACCAGGAAGCAGGCATTACAGCTCAGCGTGATGTGTATAAGTTGAGAGTGTATTGAGCATCTGAAGAGGAAGGGTCACCTAAAACCATCCAGGGGTGTCTGGGAAGACCGCACGGAGGAAGTCGTATCTTGCTAAAGAGCTGAAGGATCAGTAGGAGCTAACTGGTTGATGGGATAGGAGTGAGAGTGTTGACGTGTGTTTCAAGATTGGGGAGAGGCTCAGAGCACACTTTGGCAGAATATAAGTTTGGTTTTTTTTTTTTGTCTGGAATTATACTGCATGATTAATCAAGTCATGGAGGGCCTTGCATGTCATATTGAGACGTCTTCACTTTATCCTATGGCCTTGGAAAGCTATTAAAGGATTTTAAGCGATTGTGAAACTTGATCGTAACCTCTGAATCTCCATTTCCCTGACTGTAGAATGAGCATGTTGGAAACAATGGCATCGATTGTCTCTAATAAATGAGTCTACTTTTTACATGAGGATTCAAGTCTGTATCTATATCAAAAGCCAGTGTCAAATGCCTAATATAAGAGGTCCTTGAAAAGATAATGCTTTTCAAACAATGTTTTGAACCACATATTTTTCTGAGAGATAAAGTGATCTCAACATAATAAAGGAAATTGATGGTGAAACTCAAAAAACAGAACACAAAACCTTTGATTTCTCAATTATCACCATTAAAAGATATAAAAGATTGACATATAATAGAAGGTAGTCAACTGCATTATGATATTTATCAGTACATAAAAAAATCTAGACAGTGAATAAAATGTTTATAGTGAAGGTTTAGTAGAATCATAAAATGGAGGAGAGAAGCAGAATGAAAAGGCCAAAAACAACTCTCTTTATTTCCTTGCCAGGTGGGGCACAAAGAAAAAAGGTTGCTTTTTATTTATTTATTTTTATATTATTCTGCATTCAACTCAATTCAACATTTCTTTGGTTTCACGCTAGGTACTTACAAAATGAAAAAAAAAAAAAAAGATGGCTTTGACTATTTTCACACCAAAGGCACTTATAAAATTTGAGGAAACAGATGCTTCTAATTATTTGTTATAAGCAGGAGGATAAAATGAGATCAGGTGAAATGAATGACTTCTACATTGATTTGGAGGAAAAAAAATTGTGAACATTAAACTATATTAAAAAGCACACAAATAAATGCTACAGGAGAGGTACAAAGAAACTTCCAAGGAAGACACAAGTCTAATGAATTGAGAGGAGACACGAGATTATCTCAGATGAGAAAGGGTTTGGAATATGTTGCAATTTGAATAGGTCTTTGATAGTTGGACAAGGTAGAAAGGTTGTTCCAGGAAAAGGCGTGGAATGATGGAGGTGCTGGACATACTTAGGAAACATGAGTGTTCTTGAGTGGCTGGAGCTCAGGGCAGCAAGGGGACACAGTTTCGAGCTGGCCAGAGATGCTGTTGCTGCCCTTCCTACATCCCTGCTGGCAGGTCACCCCTCTCCCAGCTCTAATGAGGCCACAGGTCTGCCCTTGTTCAGAGAATCACCCTCCGGTGAACGGAACGCCCCTCAACAGAGATCTCACCTGCACCTCTGCCGCATCTTCGGCTCACGTGACTGACTGGCGCAGGGTACAAAAGAGCAAGCCCCTTCCAGGGGGACCAAATGAATTTTCTGGTCGACAGCAGCCTAGGGACGCGGCTGACACAGACTCCAGCTAGGCCATGCCCGAGCTTAGTTCCTTTCCCTCCCCATCCTACTTCCCGTCATTCGTTTTTCCTGGGAGCACCAGCTCCCCAATCCATCTGAGTCCCCGTCTCAGTCTCTGCTTATAGGCAGTCAGAGTGAACATGGATGCAATTGGCAGGTAGGCGGAACCGGCGTGGGGAGGGTCTCGGATTCTGTCCCGAGTTTAGGTTTCGTTTAGGCAGTGGGGAACTGACCACGGAAGGTTTTTAAATAGGAGGGGGATTTGCTTCTTTTATATGAAAATGAGGTGAAAACACTGCAGCAGTGTAACTTTTTTTTATGATTTATTTTTGGCTGTGGGGTCTTCGTTGCTGTTCGGGTCTTTCTCTAGTTGCGGCGAGCAAGGGCCACTCTTGAGTTCTGGTGCTTGGGCTTCTCACTGTGGAACGTGGGCTCTAGGAAGCAAGGGTTTCCGTAGTTGCAGCTCGTGGGCTCTGCAGTTTTGAGTCCCGGGCTCTAGAGCACAGGCTCAGTAGTTGTGGCTCACGGGCTTAATTGCTCTGTGACATGTGGGGTCTTCCCAGATCAGAGTTCGAACCAGTGTCTCCTGCACTGGCAGGTGGATTCTTTACCATCGAGCCACCAGGGAAGTCCAGAAGTAGAACTTTGAAGCTGTAATAAATGATTGAATGTGAGAGAGGAGGTAGGAAGAGAGAAGAAAAGAGGATGTTGAGATGTCTAGTGACAGTCGTTGAATGTGAGGTGCCAGAGGAAAACCAGTATGAAGATGTTCAGCACGCTGTTGGAAATTCAGTCTGCAACTTATGGACAGGATTGGAATATACATTCAGGAAGCACTACCCATTAAACCAATATTTATTTAACAGCTCTGTGTGTTACTGACACAATGGCAAATCAGACATTATTTGTGGAAGACACAGAAATATTACAGATAGATTAATATACTTGTTTAATTGTTGTAATATACCAAATACAAGGAACTTCCCTGGTGGCTCATCAGTAAAGAATCTGCCTGCAATGCAGGAGACAGAAGAGGTGTTGGTTTGATCCCTGGGTTGGGAAGATCCCCTGGAGAAGGGCATGGTAACTCTCTCCAGTCTTCTTGTCTGAAAAATCCCTTGGACAGAGGAGCCTGGCAAGCTGCAGTCTGGGGGATCACAAAGGGCCGGACACGACTGAAGCAACTGATAAGCACCCACGCACTGGATACAAGATGTTGGAAGGATAATTTATTTAAAACTAGACAATTCCCTAAAGGGGCATAATCTAAATATACAAAATCATAGGCTTCCTTCTATGCTTGGAATAAATGCTCAGAAAATGAAATGAAAATTAGCTCATTTGTATTGACCACAAAAGCACCAAATATGTATGAATTAATTTAAGGTACCAGACCTTTCTGGGGAAAAAAAATACTATAAAACATTACAGAGAGATGTAAAAGAAGATCTGAGTAAATGCATAGACAAGTGATGCTTCTAGTTAGAAAGACCATATTGGACCAATGTCAGTCTTCTCAATTAAACTCTTAAATCCAATGACATTTCAGTGGAATTTTGGGAGAATCTGTCAAACTGATTCAAATATTTATTTGCAAAAACCAAACGACAAGGAAAAAACTCCAATAACAAACCTGTGTGAAAATAGACCAGAATATTTTGAAAAATAAGAATGCATATGGCACTTGTCCTCTTGGACAGTATAGAAGACAAAAAGTTATTGTAATTTGGTGTTTATAATGATGGCATGAAAACAGACAAATAATTTCATGCAACAGTATTAAGAGTCCTACACAGATCTAAGGATGTGTAGCAACTGAATATATCAAAAGTTTGCCTGTAGTGAAGCAAGGGCAGATAATTCAGTAAATTGTGTTAGGATGCTTGGCTTTTTGCAAAGAAAATAAATGTAGACCTTCCTACATCACAAGACACATAAATTTATTGCATGTATATCACACATCTGCTATAATATTATATTGTTAACTTGGATAGGAAGAGATGCCTTTTAAAACAGGTATGAAATCTAGAATCCATGAGGAAAGAGATTGTAGATTTGATAGAATTTACAGTTCTGTACTGTTATACGCTGGTACAGAAAGACAAGCAGTTAAATCTAGCAGACCAACAATACCGCTGACAAAGAGCTCCTGCACATCAGTAAAAATATACGGCATAAAGTGGGCCAGTTATCAGAACAGGTCAAACATGCGAATGGCCAGTAAACACATGGAGAGAAGTTCAACTTCACTCATAATTACAGAATGAAAGTTCAAACAAAAATAACATTTTTTTCCTATTAAAATGGTACTTTGTCAAATAGATCTTTAGAGCTAGTACTCCGCTGAGTGTATTGTAAAGACACTGACTTTTCGTTTGTCATTTGACTTTGTTCACTGTCATTTTCGCCTGAAAAAATGATAAAATGTGTTTTTTTTTTAATCAAATAGAACAGCCAGCCTATGTGACTCTTGGGTATTCACCAGTTTTCTACTAGATATTTTAAAGTCTTATTTTTTTAAAAAAAATGTTGAAAATTTTATTTTTCTAGATTTAATTTTTTATAAGGAATTGAGCAGTGATCCAGTTAAGTTTTCCAACGGTTAGCCTATTTTCAAGCACCTTTTATTAAATAATGCATCTTTACTCCGTTAACTAAAAATTCTGTCTTTACTGACAAAATCACCCAATGCATTTGTATCCATTTCTGGATTCTGTTTCATTGCTGTGTCTGTTCAGTCCTCCACCTGTGTAACGCTATTTTAAATATTATGATTTTAAAGATTTTAAAATGCTGACGGTGCTTGTCTTTTCTTATTACTCCTGTCTTTTTTTAACTTGAAGTATAGTTGATTTACAATGTTGTGTTAGTTTCTAGTGTACAGCAGAAGTGATTCAGTTATCTATCTATCTATAGTTTCATATATATTATTTCATCATCACTCCTGTCTTTTCTGGTTTCTCTTAGCTATTCTAACATATTCATTTTTTTCCAAATGAATTTCAGAGTAATTTAGTATTTTTATTTTTAAAATTGAAAAAAATTTCTTCTTTTTTCCAGTTTTTTAAAGGTATACTGATAAATAAAATTGCATATATTTAAAGTGGACAATGTGATGATACTATGCAAATATACATTGTGAATTATTTACCATAGTCATGTTAAAAGTAACATACCTGTTACCTCACATAATTACCTCTTTATTTATTTTTTGTGTGGTCAGAATGCTTAACATTTACTGTCTTAGCAAATTTCAAGTTTACAATACAGTCTCATTGACTACAGTCCTTATGTTGTACGTTAGACCCTCAGAATTTAATCATCTTAACAACTTAAAGGATTCTGACCAATATCTTCCCATATTGCTCGCTCCTAGCCCCGGGCAACCACCACTTTATTTTCCATTTCTATGAGTTAGGCTTTTTTCCCTCCCACATATGAGAGGGATTATGTAGTGTTTATCTTTTTCCTTCTGGCTTATTTCACCTAGCATAATACCCTCCGGGTTCATCTATATTGTTACAAAATGCAGAATCTTTTTAAGGCAGAATAATATTCCTCTGATGCTGGGAGGGATTGGGGGCAGGAGGAGAAGGGAACGACAGAGGATGAGATGGCTGGATGGCATCACTGACTCGATGTACGTGAGTCTGAGTGAACTCCGGGAGATGGTGATGGACAGGGAGGCCTGGTGTGCTGCGATTCATGGGGTCGCAAAGAGTCAGACATGACTGAGCAACTGAACTGAACTGAACTGAATATTCCATCGTATGCATATTTCATATTTTCTTTAACCATTCATCCATCAATAGACAGGTTGTTAAATTATCTTGGCTATTTGAGTAATGCCTCAATAAACAGGGGAGCTCAGCTATCTCTTGAGGTACTTACTGATTTTGTTTGCTTCAGATATATACCTGGATGTGGGATTCCTGTATCATGTGGTAGGTCTTTTATTTTTTTCTTTTAAAGTGTTTGAGTAGTCTCTCTAGTGTTTTCCATATAGGATACACCAATGAACATTCCCAACAACAGTGCATGAGGGCTTTCTTCTTTCTGCATCTTGGCCAAAATGTGTTATCTCTAGATGTTTTGATAAAAGCTGTCCTAACAGGTGTGAGACTTGATATCTCACTGTGGTTTTGCTTTGTATTTCTCTATGATTAGCAGTGTTGGGCCCTTTTTCATATACCTGTTGGCCATTTGTATGACTTCTTTGGAAAAATGTCTATTCAGATCTTTTGTGTAATTTTTAATTAGATGACAGTTGACCCTTGAAACAACAAGAGGGTTAAGGACACAGACTCCTACACAGATGAAGATTCATGTGTAACTTAACAGTTGGCCCTCCATATCTGCTGTTCTGCATCCTTGGATTCAACCAACCATAGATTGTGTAGTATTATAGTAGTATTTATTGGAAAACGGAGAAGGCGATGGCACCCCACTCCAGTACTCTTGCCTGGAAAATCCCATGAACGGAGGAGCCTGGTGGGCTGCAGTCCATGGGGTGGCTAGGAGTTGGACACGACTGAGTGGCTTGACTTTCACTTTTCACTTTCATGCATTGGAGAAGGAAATGGCAACCCACTCCAGTGTTCTTGCCTGGAGAATCCCAGGGATGGGGGAGCCTGGTGGGCTGTCGTCTGTGGGGTCTCACAGAGTCGGACATGACTGAAGCGACTTAGCAGTAGCAACATTGGAAAAGATCTGAGTGTAAGTGGACCTGTGCAGTTCAAATCCATGTCGTTCAAGGGTTAACTATATATAGTTTTTTGCTATTAAGTTGTATGATATATGTTTTTAGACAGGGACCCCCATCAGACATCTCGTTTGCACACCCAGTATTTTTAAAGCCCTGCTGTTCCCCAGGCTTCTCGGTAGTTTTCATTAGGGTCTCATCAAATTTAGAAATTCAATTATTAGCATTCTTTATTATTTTTGACATTTTCTATCCAATATTAAGATATGCTTTTCTATTTATTCATGACCTTTATGGATCTCAGCAGAATCTTAAAGTTTTATTTTCTTTTTTACACTCTGCATTTGTCATTTTAAATTTATCTGTACATCTTTTGCTATTATAGATAGTATCCTTAAATGTACTCTATTGTCTGCTTATTGTTTTTATTAAAAGGCAATTGTTATTTATTTATTAAATAAAAATTTAATAATTTTTATTTATTAAAAAGCTATTGTCTTTTGTATAGTTGTTTTGTAACTACTTTACTAGCTTCCTACCAAACTTTTTACCAGACTTAGGATTTTGCTTTTTTCATTTTTAACATGTTAATTGTTCAACCTTCAAAGATCAGATAAATTCAGTTTATTTGAATGGCTTCAAAATAAAAAGAAGAATCACTTCCAAATTCTATTTGCAATGCCAGCAAGCACTGTTTCATAGATTGCTCCTCTGAAGGAAACCGATAGTCTTTTTTGTGAAATTTATGCAAAAAATACTGAATAAGAGCTTATGTTTCTATTACTTTAGTTGATAATCTTAAGTTTTCCATGGATATTAGCAAATCATCTGCAAATAGCCATAGGTTTACTTTATTTCTTGTATTTATACCTTATATTTCTCTTTTCTAAATGCATTGTCTGGTGTTTTGCAAACAAGAATAAATTGAAATTTCTTTTATTGTTTCCCTTATCAAGGGAAGTTTTTCTCATTTTTAACTATTAAGCTGAAATGAAATTAGTATCATGTCAAGAACATATCATTTGTTCCTATTTTTACTCAAACTTCTTTTAAGTTAGAAGTGCAATTTGAATTTTATCAGAAGTCAAATTCGGCATTATTTGAATAAGTGATTAAAATTTATCCTTGTCCTTGTAACATGCCGTTTTAATACAATAAAGTTATTACTATTTAGCTATTTTTTCAGTATTTTATTTACCATTTTTAATTTTTCTACTATATTATATTTGCTCATGTTTTATTTATTGCTGCTGCTGCTGCTAAGTCGCTTCAGTTGTGTCCGATTCTGTGCGACCCCATAGACAGCAGCCCACCAGGCTCCCCGTCCCTGGGACTCTCCAGGCAAGAACACTGGAGTGGGTTGCCATTTCCTTCTCCAATGCATGAAAGTGAAAAGTGAAAGTGAAGTCGCTGCATAATTTCTAGAAGTGAGATTGATCTTTATTTGGTTTTTCTTTTTAATTTTTGGAGAGTGAGATATCTATATCAAGTTTCTTTTCAGCATTTTGCGGGCTTCAGGAAAGGTATTTGAAAGATTTCTTCTTCACGTTTTGGTAACTTTTGAAGGTTGAAATAATTTTTCTACCCTCTCAACTCCTTTATAAAAAAAAAGTGTACCTGCAAAAATTCTGGCAGAAAGCGCAGTAAAGGTGAAATGGTTGACTTTGGGTGTGGGCTTATCATCCATTTTTCTCATCTTCCTAGTTATCTAAATTTGGGGAAATTTTGAAACATTTTATATTAAATATAAGAGAAGTCAATGAAGGAAAGACAGGGGAAAGATACTTTCTGTATGATGAGTGGTAGTTAATATAATTGTCAGCAGAAAGATTATCTAGGCAGATTTGTCAAAGCTCAGGAAAGAGACAAAAAGAATGTATATTAAAGCAGTGGCCCAAAAGGGAAGGGTGAGGAGGGCGGATGAAGCCTGGAGGCTGGCTGACAGGCAGAGGGAGAAGCTACACAGAGAAAATGCTGTAAGAGAGAAAATGGAGCTGAAGTCAGAACCTTAAGACATTGCCAGGCACTTAAAAGGCACTGGACAGTTATGTGTGGAATGCATGAAGAAATAAACCCAAGAAATGTGGGCCTAGGAACCCAGTCCTCGGCAGAGCACACAGGGAAAGTCCTCAGGGAAATCTGAAGAGGACGCACTGAGCTGGGAGAGAAGGGAGCTTTCAGGAGGGGCAGGCATCAGTGACAGGGCATCTTTGAGAATCCCAGGACCCTGGCATCTTTTAAGAGCAGTTTGAGGAGAACGGTGGGAAACCAAATTGACAGGAAAGGAAAAAGTCTCAAAATAAAGTGAAGAGAACCAGAGACTGATGTCGTAACTTAAGTGGTGTCAGAGTGGAGAGACAATCTTCCACAAAACAAGAGGGGAAGGCAGGACCTCACATTCTTGGCTGAAGAAACTTGCTTTTTGGTTCTTTGAATTTTTTGGCCACCATAATTGCTGATCAGAAAGTAATTTATTTCACTATTTATTTCACTACTACACTGGATCCAGCTGAACTAGTAAATTGACCAGAATAACTCAAGAATACATTTTTACCCCCCATAATTTAAGAAAAGGGCTCCATATTGGTCTGACATATTAGGAAAACAGTTACTTCTGAGCTTTATAGAATTCTGATTGTAAGCAGTCTATTTACTGGTGAACTCTTGATTCCTATTTTTCTATTTCATCTTAGCAATGCAACTGTGGAAAAGTTTACATTAACTCCTCCAAAACAAAAAGAACATTGTACACCTCAAAGCCGAGCATTCCCTTTCCTCATTGAGACGGGAAAATAAAAAGAGACTGGCTGTTTGTTCTTGGACAGCCAGATTCCCGAATAACTGTGCAGAGCTTCATTTTTCCAGTTCCTTGTAGAGCAGCAGGTCTTATCTTGACCTCTCATTCTAAAAGTGCTCTGTCTTTGAAAGGGTCACAGGTGTCCCTTGGGGAAGGGCGCATTTTAAAATGCATTTTAAAAAATGTCTTCCGGTGAAAGTTATTCCATTATTTTGAAATCGAAACTATTATGAGCATCATATATGTTTCACATGTGGGGCTTCCTGGGAATAAGATATGTAGAACAAGCATATGCACAGTGATTATACACGGCTACGGGAGAACTTTATTTCTTTGGAAAAGTGAAGTGAAGTCACTCAGTCGTGTCCGACTCTTTGCAACCCCATGGACTGTAGCCTACCATGCTCCTCTGTCCATGGGATTTTCCAGGCAAGAGTACTAGAGTGGGGTGCCATTGCCTTCTACAGAGGATCTTTCTAACCCAGGGATCGAACCTGGGTCTCCTGCATTGTAGGCAGATGCTTTACCTTCTGAGCCACTAAGGAAGTCCTCTTTTTGGAAAAAGGACAGCTTAAAGCTATAGGATGTAATCCTCTATGACACATCATTAGCATTATCTGGGAAACAGCTGCTGTGAAGACCTGAATATGCTCCCATGCGTGGGGGTATTCCTTTCCCAGTGTGGTCAGAGCAAGCCAGGGGCTTAATGTTACAATCTCGACCTCCTATTGCCATGATCTGGGAGTCATGCTCCTTGTATTTACCCAAAGGAACTGAGAAGGTTTATCCACCAAAACACCTACACAGAGGTGATGATAGCAGCTTTATTCAACATTGCCAAAAGTTGGAAACAATTCAGTGTTCTTCAGGTGAGTGGATGTGACACATCCAGACGATGGGATGTTACTCAGTGCTGAGAAGGCATGAACTATCAAGGCATGGACAGAGGAATCCCCTGGTGGTCCAGCACTTAGGACTCTGCCCTGGGTTCAACCCCTGGTTGGGGAACTAAGATCCAACATACCACGTGGCATGGCCAAAAAGAAAAAAAAGACGTGAAAATATATGGAGGAAACTTTAAAATGCGTATTCCTAAGTGAAAGAAGCCAGTTGGAAGAGGTGAGCTACCATTTGATTCCAACTGTGGTATATTCTGGAGAAGGCAAAACTAAGGAGACAGTGAAAAGACCAGTGGCTGCCAGGGATTGGAGGGTGGGAGAAGGGATGAATAGGCAGGGCATAGAGGATTTTAGGGCAGAAAACAGCCTGAGTGATGCCACAATGATGAATTCATGTCATTATACATTTGTCCAAAACATAGGATGTATAATACAATATCAAAAGCGAACCCTAGTATAAACTATGAACTCTGGGCGACTGTGAGGTGACAAGGTAGGTTTATCAGTTGTAACAAATGTCCTATCTGGTGGGTGATGCTGACCATGGGAGGCTGTGCATGGATACACAATGGGTACAGGAGACTCTCTGTATCTGCCCCTCACATTTGCAGGGACCTTAAACTGCTTTATAAAAGTAAAGTCTTGGGATTTCCCTGGTGATCCCATGGCTAAGACTCTGTGCTCCCAATGCAGGGGGCCCGTATTCGATCCCTGATCAGGGAACTAGATCCTTCATGCTGCAACTAAGAGTTTGCATGCTGCAAGGAAGACCTGGCTCAGCTGAATGAATAAAGTCTTAATTAAAAAACCCAACAAATGTAATATTTTACCAGTGATCTGATCTTCAGAGTAACTATGGTGTCACTCTTCCTTTCCCCTCATACAGCATCCTGTGCTCCTTCCAGACCCTTGAAAACGTGTTCTGATGTGTTGACAGGGGATGAGTCGGGGAGAAAGGAATGGGGGTGTTCCATGTCTGCTCCTTTTTAAAGACAGTCAAGGCTATGGTTTTTCCAGTGGTCATGTATGGATGTGAGGGTTGGACTATAAAGAAAGCTGAGTGTTGAAGAATTGATGCTTTTGAACTGTGGTGTTGGAGAAGACTCTTTAGAGTCCCTTGGACTGTAAGGAGATCCAACCAGTCCATTCTAAAGGAGATCAGTCCTGAATATTCATTGGAAGGACTGATGTTGAAGCTGAAACTCCAATACTTTGGCCACCTGATGTGAAGAGCCGACTTATTGGAAAAGACCCTGATGCTGGGAAAGATTGAGGGCAGGAGGAGAGGGGGATGACAGAGGATGAGATGGTTGGATGGCATCACTGACTGGATGGACATGAGTTTGAGTAAACTCCAGGAGTTGGTGATGGACAGGGAGGCCTGGCGTGCTATAGTCCATGGGGTCACAAAGGGTCAGACACGCCTGAGCGACTGAGCTGAACTGAATGGAAGTACATGTGGTGGACCTACTTTCTCATGGGATGCTTGCAAAGCGGATAGGGCTCGGGCACTTCACCTTGTCAGACTCCACATTGAAGAGTCTGCTGCCTCTTCTTACACAGATGTTCCCTTTCCTGACAAGCGTGCATGGGGGTTTCTTAAAGATCAAGAAATACCACTGAATGCTGAATAATAGCGAAGGGTGAAACACAAATGTTTTTTCCACAGGTTTTTGTTTGTTTTGTTTTTGGCTACTCTGTGCAGCATGCGGGATCTTAGTTTTCTGACCAGGGATCGAACCCACACCCCCTGCAGTGGAAGCCTGGAGTCTTAACCACTGGACCATGAGGGAAGTCCTTTTCTATTCCTCTGTTTGTAAGCTCCTCTTCTCTTTTGGACTGTGGGATCCCCTCTATAGACTTTGAGGAATAGAAAGCTATTTATTTTGCTAGAAATCCTCATCAAAGATAGGACTCTGTGGGGAAATTTGTTGTCTCTGGGAAGAAATAGGACATGAAAGTAAATTCATGATCTCTATAAAACATTTTTATTTCCTCAAATATATAGTGTTGAATTTTTGTGCTTGTGGGATAATCAGGATTTTGAGAAATAATATGAAAAGTAGAATTCATTTTCTCTTGGAAATTACAGATTAGAGAGTTAAGACAAATAACACACACACATATGCATAAAGTTTTTTTTTTTAAATCATGTATTTTGAAAGTGTGAGAGCATTTTATTTTCCTGTCCCTTAGAAACAGAGACTGTTACATATGTTTAAATAATGGTTTAGGGTACCTGCACTGGGATGTAAAGTGTCCCTCCAAATTTGATGTCTTTCCAGGGACTTCCAAGTGAGACATCGTTTGGAGACAGGGTGGTTGTAAATATAATTAGTTATGCTGGAGATAGGGTGACTCCTTAGTTCCTATGATTGGTGTCCTGATAAAAAGAAGAGAAGAGACACAGAAGGATGATGGCCACGTGAAGACCAAGGTAGGGAGTGGAATTAAGATGTCACTAGTCTAAGAATGCCCAGGGATGCCAAAAGCTGGAAGAGGCAATGAAAGACCCTTCTCTGGGGGCTCAGAGGGATCATGGCCCTGCCAGCAACTTGATTTCAGACTTCAGGTCTCCAGAACAGTGAGAGAATACACTTCTGTTGTCTTAAGCCAACCCAACTTGTGGCGCTTTGTTACAGCAGCCCTAAGAACTGGCCACATGTCATAATCATAGAGCAGTCATGATTATTTAAAAATCATGACAAATGCCCAAATACTGGGAAGTGACTTAGTTAACTGTGGTATATCAATAAAACATTTTATTACCTATAGATCTGACAATATGTGGACTTTAGAGATACACAGAAAACTCTGCTAAATAATAAATAGCAATCATATAGTAAGGACACAGTGATTATGAGCATAAATATATAACAATGGAGGTTTAGGAAAAAACTTTATTTTCATATAATTGGGGCAAGATGGTAAAACATTTCTTGTTTATTTCTTTTAATAAAAGGAATAAATGTTTGACATACAAATTTTAAAACAACAAGTCACAAAAATAGTTTGACATAAAAGTCACCTTTAGGTGACTTAAATAGAGATTGGAGATATATTTAGTCTATGCATACAGAGTAATTCATTTTCCTCTTCACGGTGCTTTTAAACTTGAACCAGTGGCATATATTGTAAAATGACACAAATGGACCTTTAAGGAATTTGATTTATGGAAAACTTCAATATAGATTATATTGATTTTCTAAAACACTGAGTGTACTGCTAACTGGGGCTAACACAGCGTTAAAAAATAGTCATGGCTAAGCAATTATGGAGCCAATAGACCTAGAAGTTTATGACTCTCCCACTTGTTTTTTATAGAATCTAAGCCTTAATTAATACTTCAAGTCCACAAAATGAGGGGACTGGAGGCTTTGGCTTCTGGAGAAATATTTGCAGTGAAAGTTAAGAAGCTGGTGAAACAGCTCATTAAACCAGCCCATCCCTTTAAATGCCACAACCCACGTAGTGATGAAATCTTGCTGGAAACCTCCAAGTGAGCCTTCTGAGCCAGGGTCAGTTTCCATTATACAACAGCAGTTGGCTAATTTTCAGGCCAGCTGACCTCTCTTTAGGTGGGAGTATGCCCTTCTGTCTTCTCTAAAAATAAAAATCAAAAAATTACTCCTGTAAACTATAAGCCTGTGTTTGGAAATTCGTTTGTCATTTTGGTCAGTCTCGGAGGTATCTAGGAGTAGCAAGCGTGGAAGAAACGAAGTACAACCTAGTGCCATAAGGAATCCTTGCGCTGTTGGCCAAACCCATGTGAAACACAGTTGCTATTTATCTGAGGAGCAAAACAGGAAGTCATTCTGCAAGGAACCTCCCATTAAGAATCATTTTACGTGATGATTTACAGCCCCTGTACAAAACCACCAGTGTTTAAAGCAACAAACACCTTCTGAGTTTTCTATTAAGATTTTTCTTCTTCTTGGACAACTGAAAGTATGGCAATGTTTGATGTATCCACGGTACAAAGAGTCAAGTCATCTACTTAATGATTTTCCAGGGAAAGCACTATCAATGAGAGAAGTCATGTGAGCCACGGGTTTTGCCCAGATTTGGTCTTCCCTCCCCACTGGGAAGGAATCTTCCAAATGGCCCGGCAATCACTCATCTTGGTGAAATCTCTCCTTAGAGATTCTCTGAGGAAAGGAAAGCACAGAAGGAATACATAAAGCACCACAGGAGTAGAAGGGAAAAAATAGTCATACGGTTTTTAACCTTTGGGTGAAAACAGTGGTCCTTGAACTTTCCAGTGTTTTGGATAAATCTTGGTGGGCATATCCCCCTGGGAGCCTTTGCAGGACCTGTTTGGCCTCCAAAAGCATTGGGAGGGGGGTCCACGAATGGAAAGTGCTGGATCTAAAGTTAACAAGTCTCCCTCCAAAGAAGGAGAAATCTGAGTCTCCAAAGAGACATTTCCTAAGTAGAAATGCAGTCTCAAAGTTAGGGTTCTTGATGTGAGAATGTACAATTGCATTTTTCATTTGAGTAGCTCTAAAAATATTGTTTCAGGCCTTTCACCTGATGTTAGAATGATTGTTATATTCCTGGTGTTATTTTTGTTTTACTTTTTCTAAATAGGCCAGGTGCTCCTAAGAATACAAAGATAAAGAAAAGATGAAAATTTCCTTCACTTGCCCAGATACCTGTTGTGTAATGGCCTCACTCCACTGATCATTTTTGCCTTTTGAAGGTGCTTCTGCTAAACTGATGGCACCTCCTGCAAGTGGCACTAACCAAGATGTTAAGAGTATGTCTCTTTATGAGCGACAATTTTATTTGATTGCCAGCAGAGATGATTTGGAACAGACAATTTCTAGACTTTACATATTCTCCCAAGTCATAGTTGTTGGAGCGTGAAAAGTGGGCCATTTCCTGTTAGTATTTTGTAACCTGAGAAATTTTATTATTTTCCTTTATTGCCAATTTCTGGGAAAGACGATTCTGAAACACATTTTGTTGATTATCTAAGCACTATTAATTTCAGGTCTGAAAATTCCAAATGAAGTGTATTGACAGTCAAGTCTCTTTCTGAGTTTTATGGAGCTTTACTGATGTCTAATCTGTCTAACATCCCGTGGAGAGATGAGAGGCGGTACATAGATTCCTGAGAAAGTAGTCAATTTAAGTGAGATGACACCAGCGCTAAGACTCATGCCACCTTGGGAAATTTAATTCTTCTCATCCCCAAAGTTTCAATAGATTAAAAACTACCAGGGAAATGCACCTTGCCATTTAAGTCTATTTAAGAATCTGTTCTCTTAGTTTAGTTAACTCTTGAACAAGCTATTTTTCACATTTTTGGCTGGTTCCAAAAGCAGTATGTTGAAGTAGTGAATGGGGACTGACCAAATGATTCTGGCCCCAAGCTGCATATCATTAGTACAACTGTAACTGAGCAGGATCCTACAGGGGCTTTCCAGGGACAGACACCTTCCCCATGTCTCCTGCTTTTGCTCCTCTCTGAAGGACCTGAATAACAGTATCCCATGTGTATTTCCCAGTTTTTCAGCTGCTAAAACCACCACCAAATGGAAGAAATTAACTACCTGATGATCATGGGCAGGTAGCCCCCAGAACTTCCTGCGGCTAAGGATTGATCAGAGAGCTGTGCGTGAGCTGATCACATACACTCGATGCCCCTCCCTCAATGTGTCTTTAAAAAATGCTTTGCTGAGGCTTCCCTGGTGGTCCAGTGGCTAAGATGTGATGCTCCCAGGGTAAGGGGATTGTGTTCAAACCCTGGGTAAGGGATCTGGATCCCACCTGCCGCAACTAAAATCTCATAGGCCGCAGTGAAGTTAGAAGATCATGTGTGCCTCATCTAAGACCCAGAACAGCCAAATAAATACACAAATAAAACTAAATATTTTTTAAAATGCTTTGCCAGAACTGTTCAGAGGGTTTGGGGTTTTTTGAGCACAAGCCACGCTTTCTCCTTGCTCAGCTCTGCAAAAACCTTCCTCTGCTGCACACTCCAGCATTTCGATTTATTTGGCCTCACTGTGCATCAGGCATGTGAGCTTGCATTTGGTAACACAATGAACACTGCAGAGAGGCCATAAACAGAGTATACCCGGGAATAAGTGACTGTCAAGTTCTTAGTCGCTGCTCTGTGTGAACTTCTTGAGGAGTTACAGAGCTGTTCCAAGCTAACGTTCTCACGTTCCCTGTGAGGGATTTTAAGTTCATTGTTAGCTAGTCTTACCCTGAATTGTAATGTTGATGCTGATGATGTCAATTAACATTTATTGAGGGTATAATCAAAGTGTTATTAATCACTGTACTGTTACTTAATCCTCCTTATAGTTTTGAGAGGTCTAAATAATCTGTAGCAGAAGTAGAGAATTGTAGGTTTAATGGTGGTTTATTTTAAAACTGAAATATTGCTGAATTAGAGAATCCTGAAAATGAAGCCAGACTAAAGCTTGAGAAAAGCACCCGTAGAACCGCCCTTCTAGTCTGTTCTGATCCCTGCACAGACGCTGTCACGTGCCCATGGTTCTGTGAAAATTTGAACTTGTACCAAACGTTGAGGAAATGTGAGCAAGCGTTTCCAAGCTAATTTTTATAAATGAAGACACTTTTTAGAAATGAATAGTCACTACATTAAACTAATTTAAATTTACACCCTTTCCCCTGATCCACTCTTCTCCATTGACTGATGCATTGTCTGCTTTTCAGATCTGGATATTAATTTCCCTACTTCGACAGCTTATTTAATTGAATGCTGTCAATGGCTCTTGACTCAGTATATTGACTGAGTATAACGGATAACAATGGAAAGAGTTCCTAATAGAATGACTGCTATGGACTAGTTAATTCACGTGGCAGGCATTCTCCTAACTACTTTCCGAGTATCATCTTACTGTTCACAGGAAAGCATGAGGAAGGTGCTGTGTTGTTATTTCTGTTTTGGAGATGAGGAAATAGTGTCTGCAAGAACTTAAGTGAATAGCTCAATGAACAAAGCCAGTAACCTGGGCTTTCCTGGTGGCTCAGATGGTAGAGAATCCACCTGCAATGTGGGACACCTGGGTTTAATCCCTGGATTGGGAAGATCCCCTGGAGAAGGGAAAGGCTACCCACTCCAGTATTCTGGCCTGGAGAATTCCAGGGACAGAGGACCCTGGCAAACTACACTCCATGAGGTCTCAAAGAGTCAAACACGACTGAGTGACTCTCACTTTCACTTTTCACAAAGCCAGTAGATATGGACATCCAGTGTTTGAAATCAGTTCTGTTTAACTTCTTAGTCCTAACAAGCTGTTTTTTTAAATTTATTTTTTATTGTTTTATGGTCTCAATGTCATCTCTGATGTCTTTGATAATATCACTATTAGTTTCTTTAGAATTATCATTTCTTTTTACAGACTCCATTTTTTCCACTTTGCTCTTTTCTGATTGTTTTTGTTTTTGCCTTTTATATTGTAGCCAAGGTTCTCAACTCTGAATATAACCAAAGACACCTAGAGGGCTTTAAAAAAATACTGATGCTCAGGACCACAGATGAATAAAATCCAAACCTCTGCTATTGGGACATATTTCTTCAAAGCTTACTAGTTGATCTCTGTTCAGATCTGGGGAATCCTTCAGTTCAGTTCAGTTCAGTTCAGTTGCTCAGTCATGTCTGACTCTTTGCGACCCCATGTACCACAGCACGCCAGGCCTCCCTGTCCATCACCAGCTCCCAGAGTCCACCCAAACTCATGTCCATTGAGTTGGTGATGCCATCCAACCATCTCATCCTCTGTTATCCCCTTCTCCTCCTGCCCTCAATCTTTCCCAGCATCAGAGTCTTTTCAAATGAGTCAGCCCTTGGATGTCTCTGTATCTGTGTCTGTTTAAGCAAGGAAGACTGGAAAACTGACTAGAAAACTCAGGCCCAGATGATTCAATTGGTGAATTCTATTGAACATTTAAAAAAGAAATAATACACTATTTTATACACAGTCTTTCAGAATATAGAGAATGATGGTTCTATTAAACTCATTTTTTGAGGTCAATATCACCCAAATATGAGGCCAGAGAAAAGCACTAAAAATCCATCCATCCATACCAGTAATCCTCGTGAGACCCAAAGATTTTGAACAAAATGCTAACAAATAAATCCAGGAAGGCAAAGTTGATTTAATATTTGAAAATCAATCAGTATAATTCACTTAATAAAGGAAAAAATTATCATTTCAATCAATGTAGAAAAATGTTTGAAAATATTCATTCATGATAAAACATTTAATCAAATTAAAAGGGGACTTCCTCGTTCTGATAAAGGGTACATATGAAAAACTTATTGCTAATATTATACGTAATGTTTCAAAATTAAATGCTTTCTCCCTGAGATCAGGAACAAGGCAAGGGTGATCATTAGCACCCCTTATGTTCAACATTTTACCAGAAAGCGTAGCCTTCACTTAAGCATGAAGGGAAATAAAATGCAAAAATATCTGAAAAGTAAGTAAAACTATCTCTTCTTGAAGATGTCATGATTGACTATGTAGACTATTATAAGAAATCTATAAACAACTGCTATCTGCAACTATTAAACTAATTTAGAGAGGTTATAGGGTAAAATGTCAATGTATAAAAAATTGCATTTTTATATACTGAAAGCTGACCATACCCTTTTTGCATGAAAGAGGGACTGGGTGACATTTAGCTTCAGTATAAGGTAGTCTTGGTTGTTTACAGGGACAACCCATTATAAATATTTTATATCTTTACTCTTGGGCTGATTGATTCCTCAGAGAAGTTTTCTAATCTGTCTAGACCATAATGTTCTGGCTGCCAGTGTTCTGGAGGTTGGGGATTTCAGGAAAATCAGTACACATTTTTCCACTTAATCCCCATTTTTTGATTCCTTGTTTTTTGCCTAGCATCCCTGGTACATTTTCCCTCTCTTGAGAATCGATTGACGTCTTCCACCAGGACGAGGGAAGGATTCTCCCTCCGGAGGGGTAGGGTCTCCCCTGAGGTGTGTGACTGCTTCTTTCAGTCCCCTTACCTGGGCATTTTAATTTGGAGCCTCCCTCTCTCCCCCTGCTCCAGAAGTGCCTGTTGCTACCAGTGTCTGAGTCCTTTGAGAACTCTGTGCAGGGATGAAGTGGGTTCTCAGTGTTTCCCGCTGCCAATCAGGCTCCAGTCCTGCTAAGCTAGTGACTGCTCAGCCATCTGCTTCCAGGCGTGCAATATCTTTATTGTTATCCTCCCTTCTCCTGTTCTCCCATTCCTACATGTGTTTGTGAGAAACCTCTTCATCTTTTCCGTAAAGTACAGCGAGGATACTTCATGTGAAATTGAAATATCAAGATCACTGATTTAAAGGAATGACTTATTTTATAAAAAGTTAACTTATATATTACATTTTAGTAATACTTTATACTTATGTAAGGGAAGAATAATCAGGCATCTCATTTGTAGGCTTTAAAGTAACAAGCATTTCACATGGAAAATTCCATATGGAAGCAGATGGAATAATAATATGGTTTTATTATCTGCAGTGAAAAAAATAAAATAAAGAACTAAAAGAGTGTCTGGTTTACCCAATATCAATGAGCCACTTTTCTCTTCATTCTGCCTCTCACATAAACCGTGCATTTATAACTTAGGTCTTCATGGTAGTTAGAAAGAAATTTGGCGTAATTGCCACCATGCCTCTGAGGAAGTGAAAGAATACATTTTAGAGGCAGTACTAATTAATTTAACAAGCCTTAACTGAGAGTTAACCGCGAGGCAGGCACTGTTCTGAAACAGAATGGACCCAGATCCCTGGCCCTCTGAGGATTCCATGCCAGGCAGCAGGCTTCTGATATCAAAACCAACATAAAAGGCACCAAAAACTCCTTCAGTAAATTCTGTGAAATAGGGCACCTGTGCTTATACCTGTGGGTATTTCTTCTTGTATCTGTGTTTTTGACTTCTGTAGCTGAGAGATTAACATTGTATTCAGATTTATTTAAATTTTCCTGTTGTTGCTGTTGTTTGTTGATTATAACATCCACTTCTAAAGATGACTTGAAATAGGCTTCCAAGGTACATACAAAGGTGATTTAAAAAAAAGTTAAAGTCAGAGCACTGAAGCAGAGGAAGAATACAAGTAGGAAAATAGAAGAAAGCTAAGACTGACAACAATGAACAAAATGCATGTAGACAAGACCCATTCCTCGTTAGGCACAGACTACGAATTTCCCTCTATTTCTTTTGGTATTTTAAAGGAAAAACATCATTGATTTCCAGAAGTCAAAAAAATCAGTTATTAGGTGATACAGGCACTTCCCAGGTGCCGCTAGTGGTAAAGAACCTGCCTGTCAGTTCAGAAGGCCTAAGAGTCACCGGTTCGATCCCTGGGCCGGGAAGATCCCCTGCGGGAGGGCATGGCAACCCACTCCAGTCTTGCCTGGAGAATCCCATGGGCGGAGGAGCCTGGGGGCTGCAGTCCATAGGGTCACACAGAGTCGGACTGAAGCAGCTTAGCGCTCACGCACATAAAATATGGAAGTTTCGCCTGTGGATCTTCACAAAAGGATCTTCATTAAGAAATGGAGTGAAAAACTTCCTTACTGAAAAACAGAAAACCACAGGGATTCCCTGGTGGCTCAGTGATAAAGGATCTGCCTGCCAGTGCAGGAGCCGCGGGTTTGATCCATGCTCAGGGAAGATCCCACGTGCCTCAGAGCAGCTAAGCTCCTGTGCCACAACTGCGGAGCCTGTGCTCTAGCGTTTGTGCTCTGTGACAAGCGAAGCCAGCACAGCAAGAAACACACGCACAGCAACTGGAGAAAGCCCCCGTGCGGCAGTGAAGACCCCGCACGGCCAGAAATAAAGAAAGAGAATTATGTAAACATTACACTTTGACTTTCTCTTAAAGAAAATGCAAGAGTGAGTTCCATTGGACTACTTTTTCTTACATCTTTACTATAGTCCAACTGTGTTAGCGCAAGGTATAATTTAGTAAGAGTGTTATACTAGGAGTCTAAATTAAGAAAATTCTAGAAAACCCTTCTAATATTTGTTTAAAAATATGTGAATTTTTCATTCTCTGTGAGGTTATAATAAATCTACCAATATTTTCAGTTTGCAAAATACTTTCTTTCATATGCATTCTCGACTAAGGCAACTTTCCAGTGGGTGTTGTCATTATCCTCATCTTTTTAACACAGAGAATCATGCATATTAAATAATTCACACAAGATATCCTAGCCAAGAAATGGGAAACCAATATTGGAATAAAGAATTTTTAACTCTAGATATTATCTTCTTAACAACTTACCAGTCTCCATTAGCTACATCTAGGTGACCAAGAAAATACTAACACAGTTGTTTATTCCTTTTAACATTTAATAAACTGTGAAGAGCATAATGTGGACTCAGTAGAGACTGATGAACTATATCTGGCTGTGACTGTGTAGCAACCATCCAAATCAAGATACAGAATATTTCCAGCAGCCCAGTAGCTTCTTTTGTGCCCTTTCTTGGTCAACATTTATTCTCCCAGCTACTGCTGCTGCTGCTGCTGCTAAGTCGATTCAGATGTGTCTGATTCTGTGCGACCCCAGAGACTGAAGCCCACCAGGCTCCTCTGTCTCTGGGATTCTCCAGGCAAGAATTCCGGAATGGGTTGCCATTTCCTTCTCCAATGCGTGCATGCATGCTAAGTCGCTGCAGCCGTCTCTGACTCTGTGCGACCCCATAGATGGCAGCCCACCAGGCTCCCCCGTCCACAGGATTCTCTAGGCAAGAATGCTGGAGTGGGTTGCCATTTCCTTCTCCACTGTTCTCCCAGACGTCACCAATATTCTGGCTTATATTATTATCAACTTGATCAGGTCTTGAGCATTATGTAGATACACTCATACTATGTATACTCTTTTATGTCTGGCTTTTTTTGCTCATAAAAATGTCTGTGAGATTCACTTATAATGTTGTGTATATCATTTCAAGGTCTTGTTCTTTTTTAAAAAACAGCTTTATTGACATTTATTCTGCAAAGGATACAATTCATCCATTTAAAGTACACAGTTCAGCATTTTCTAGTATATTCAAAGAGTTATGCAACTATCACCAAAATCTAACTTTAAACATTTTTAACATCATCAAAGAAATCCCATACACATCAGCAGTCATTCCCCATTCCCCTCCCAAGCCTGCAAAGCCCCCCAAACCCATGAATCTATCTACTTTCCATCTCTATAGTTATGCCCGTTCTGCATATTTCGATAAAATGGATGTACATATAATGTTGTCCTTTGTGACTGGCTTTTTTCACTTTACCATCATGCTTTCAAGATTCATCCTTATTGTAGCATAATATCAGTTCAGTTCAGTTCAATCGCTCCATAGTGTCTGACACTTTGGAACCCCATGGACTGCAGCACTCCCAGCCTCCTTGTCCATCACCAACTCCCAGAGTTTTCTCAAAGTCATGTCCATTGAGTCAGTGATGCCATCCAACCATCTCATCTTCTGTTGTCCCCTTCTTCTCCCCTCTTCAATCCTTCCCAGCATCAGGATCTTTTCCAGTGAGTCAGTTCTTCGCATAAGGTAGCCAAAGTATTAGAGCTATAGCGTCAGAATCAGTCCTTCCAATGAATATTCAGGACTGAGTTCCTTTACGATGGACTGGTTTGATCTCCTTGCAGTCCAAGGGACTCTCAAGAACCTTATCCAACACCACAGTTCAAAAGCATCAATTCTTCAACGCTCAGCTTTCTTTATAGTCCAACTCTCACATCCATACATGAGTACTGGAAAAAGCATAGCTTTGACTAGATGGACATTTGTCGGTAAAGTAATGTCTCTGCTTTTTAATATGCTATCTAACTTTGGTCAGTTTTTCTTCCAAGCAGCAAGTGTCTTTTAATTTCATGGCTGCAATCACTATCTGCAGTGATTTTGGAGCACAAAATAATGCCTGTAATTGCTTCCCCATCTATTTGCCATGAAGTGATGGGATAGGATGCCATGCTTAGTTTTCTGAATGTTGAGTTTTAAGCTAAATTTTTCACTCTCCTCTTTTGCTTTTATCAAGATACTCTTTAGTTCCTCTTCACTTTCTGCCATAAGGGTGGTGTCCTCTGCATTTCTGTGGTTATTGATATTTCTCTCGGGAATCTTGATTCCAGCTTGTGCTTCATCCAGCCTGGCATTTTGCATGATATACTCTGTATATAGCAAACACCCTCTTCCAACAAAATAAGAGAAGACTCTTCAAATGGACATCAACAAATGGTCAATACCGAAATAAGATTTATTATATTCTTTGCAGCCAGTGATGGAGAAGCTCTATACAGTCAGCAGTAACAAGCCCGGGAGCTGACTGTGGTTCAGAGCAGGAACTCTAGGAGAAGGCAATGGCAGCCCACTCCAGTACACTTGCCTGGAAAATCCCATGGACGGAGGAGCCTGGTAGGCTGCAGTCCATGGGGTTGCTAAGAGTCGGGCACGACTGAGTGACTTCACTTTCACTTTTCACTTTCATGCATTGGAGAAGGAAATGGCAACCCACTCCAGTGTTCTTGCCTGGAGAATCCCAGGGATAGGGGAGCCTGGTGGGCTGCATCTCTGAGGTCGCACAGAGTCGGACACGACTGAAGCAACTTAGTGGCAGCAGCAGCAGCAGCAGCAGGGAAAACCACTAGACCATTCAGGTATGACCTAAATCAAATCCCTTATAATTATACAGTAGAAGTGACAAATAGATTCAAGGGACTAGATCTGATAAACAGAGTGCCTGAAGAACTATGGACGGAGATTCATGACATTGTACAGGAGGCAGTGATCAAGACCATCCCCAAGAAAAAGAAATGCAAAAATGGAAGATGGTTGTCTGAGGAGTCTTTACAAATAGCTAAGAAAAGAAGGGAAGCTAAAAGCAAAGGAGAAAAATAAAGATATACCCATTTGAATGCAAGGTTCCAAAGAATATCAAAGAGAGATAAGAAAGCCTTCCTCAGCAATCAATGCAAAGAAATACAGGAAAACAATAGAATGGGAAAGACTAGAGATCTCTTCTTCAAGAAAACCAAGGGAACATTAGAGATACCAAGGAAACATGTCATGCAAAGATGGGCTCAATAAAGGACAGAAATGGTATGGACCTAACAAAAGCAGAAGATATTAAGAAGAGGTAGCAAGAATACACAGAAGAACTATACAAAAACAATCTTAAAGACCCAGATAATCACGATGGTGTGTTCACTCACCTAGAGCCAGACATCCTGGAATGTGAAGTTAAGTGGGCCTTAGGAAGCATCACTGTGAACAAAGCTAGTGGAGGTGATGGAATTCCAGTTAAGCTATTTCAAATCCTAAAAGATGATGCTGTGAAAGTGCTGCACTCAATATGCCAGGAAACTTGGAAAACTCAGCAGTGGCCACAAGACTGGGAAATAATCAGTTTTCATTCCAATCCCAAAGAAAGGCAATGCCAAAGAATGCTCAAACTACTGCACAATTGCACTCATCACACATGTTAGCACAGTAATGCTCAAAAGTCTCCAAGCCAGACTTCAACAGTACATGAACCATGAACTTGCAGATGTTCAAGCTGGATTTATAAAAGGCAGAGGAACCAGAGGTCAAATTGTTAACATCTGTTGGATCATCGAGAAAGCAAGAGAATTCCAGAGAAACATCTACTTCTGCTTTATTGGCTACACCAAAGCTTTTGACTGTTTGGATCACAACAAACTGTGGAAAATTCTTAAAGAGGTGGGAATATCAGACCACCTGACCTGCCTCCTGAGAAATCTGTATGCAGGTCAAGAAGCAGCAGTTAGAACTGGACAAGGAGCAACAGTCTGGTTCCAAATTGGGAAAGGAGTACCGTCAAGGCTGTATATGTATGAAATTGCTACTTTGTATAATAGTTCTATTTTTAATTGTTTGAGGAAGTTCCATACTGTTCTCCGGGCTGCACCAGTTTACAATGCTACTAACAGTGTGTGATGATTTCCTTTTCTCACATCCCCACCAGCGCTTGTTTTTCATTGTTTTTTTGAAGGGCCGGTTTATCAGATAGGAGTGTTCTTTGCAGATTTGATTTGTATTTCCCTTAGGATTGGTGATGTTGAAATCTTCTCATGTGCTTTTAGGCCGTTTGTTCTTAAGAAAAATGTCTATTCAGATCCTCTGCCCATTTTAAAATTGGGTTGTTGATTTTGATGTCAACATGTATGAGTTAATTGTATCTTTTGGTTATTAATGCCTTATAAGATTTTGAAAAATATTTTTCTTATATCCTGCCACACTGCTGAATTTATTATTCAATATTTTTACTGCTGGAAAAAATATGCATTTGGGTTCTTTTCAGTTTTTGAATATTCTGTATAATACTACTATGAACATTTTTGAATATGCTTTTTGGTGGACATAGATACTCATGATCTCAGATATATACCTCTGAGTGCAATTTCTGGGTCATATTATAGTCAACATACCTTCAATAAAACTCTATGTCAGTTTGGATAATTTGTTTTTTTTCCATACTTTGATTGTAGTAATGACCAGCTTGAGTTATTTCTTAGAGATATGACCTCAATCTATTAATGACTAATTGGTATTTATCAAAATTAAAAAAATGGAAAGGATTACAAAAGACTACATTTAACACGATGAGTGTTCAGGACTGTTCAGTTCAGTTCAGTCACTCAGTCGTGTCTGACTTTTTGTGACTCCATGGACCGCAGCACACCAGGCCTCCCTGTCTGTCACCAGCTCCCAAACTCATGTCCATCGAGTTGGTGATGCCATCCAACCATCTCATCCTCTGTCATCCCCTTCTCCTCCCACCTTCAATCTTTCCCAGCATCAGCGTCTTTTCCAAGGAGTCAGTTCTTTGCATCAGGTGGCCAAAGTATTGGAGTTTCAGCTTCAACATCAGCCCTTCCAGTGAACACTCAGGACTGATCTCCTTTAGGATGGACTGGTTTGATCTCCTTGCAGTCCAAGGGACTCTCAAGAACCTTCTCCAACCACAATTCAAAAGCATCAATTCTTCAATGCTCAGCTTTCTTTAGAGCCCAATTCTCACATCCATACATAAGTACTGGAAAAACCACAGCTTTGACTAGATGGACCTTTGTCGGCAAAGTAATGTCTCTGCTTTTTAATATGCTATCTAGGTTGGTCATAACTTTCCTGCCAAGAAATAAGCATCTTTTAATTTCATGGCTGCAGTCACCATCTGCAGAGATTTTGGAGCCCCCCAAATTAAAATCTGCCACTGTTTCCCCATCTATTTGCCATGAAGTGCTGGGACCACATGACATGATCTTAGTTTTCTGAATGTTGAACTTTAAGCCAACTTTTTCACTCTCCTCTTTCACTTTCATCAATAGGCTCTTAAGTTCTTCTTTGCTTTCTGCCCAAGGTTGGTGTCTGCATATCTGAGGTTATTGATATTTCTCCTGGCAATCCTGATTCCAGCTTGTGCTTCATCCAGCCCAGCATTTCTCATGATGTACTCTGCATATAAGTTAAATAAGGATGTTAGACAGGTAATAACGAAGATTCAGAATAAGGGGAGGAAAACATTTAGCTTTAAAAAGCATAGTCAATAGACTGTTTTTCTAACAAACTGTAGAAAGTAAACACTGGAATCATTTCTTAAGAGTGAGAGAGCCTAACTTCAGTTCAGTCGCTCAGTCGTGTCCGACTCTTTGTGACCCCATGAATCGCAGCATGCCAGACCCCCTGTCCATCACCAACTCCCGGAGTTCACTCAGACTCACGTCCATTGAGTCGGTGATGCCATCCAGCCATCTCGTCCTCTGTCATCCCCTTCTCCTCCTGCCCCCAATCCCTCCCAGAATCAGAGTCTTTTCCAATGAGTCAACTCTTTGCATGAGGTGGCCAAAGTATGAGTTTGAAGTATGAGTATGAGTTTGCCATTTATAGACACAGTTTAAAGAGAAATATCAGACTAGCAGCTTCCTTTCTACCTGCCTAGTTTTAGAGATCAGTTCTTTCCTCTATAAGCTAAATCTCATCCATACCTAGTCTTTAATGTTGCATTAAAAGTAGTTAAAATACTAAGTAGTTTAACCTAAATGTAAAGGAGTAAGTTTAAAGAAGTAGATTAGACTGTTTTTCCCACATTGCTCCTCTTCACTGATGAAAAGGGTCAGAAATAATGAAAGAAACATTTTTACTGGAAAAATTAACTCAAGAATAGATGTGAGGTTAAAATTTTCATGCTTTCACAAAATCCTGCCTGCTTGAGGGAACCTTGAACAGGTTATCCAAAATCTTTCTTTGCATGGGGAGATAATGAAAAAAACATTAAAATATCTTTTAAACTTCAACTAAAAATAGGTAAAACTATACATTTCAACTTTGGCAGAATTTCAGCTCTTAATGAGAAGGGAAAAGGAAGCCAAATTTGAAGAAAAATTGTTAAGTGTATTTAAAGTTTGAGTAATTTATTTTGTGGGAACTTTATAGAACATTTTGATTTAGTGTTTTTGGATACAGATGATGGATTAAAATTCCTTCTTTTAAAAGTCAATGTAGTTAATGATTTGAAAATTTACAAGATTCTTGAATTAAGGGCACTGTTTTTATTATTATCATTTATATTTGTTCTTGAAGTATTTCTAGCCTTCTTTCCCTAATCTTTTGTCTGTTTGGTTGGTCGGTTACTTTGGTGTCAGTATTTATGGCTTTTCCCATATGGTGACTCCTCCTCATGTTTCTAACAGCTTCTCTGCTTTTTGTTTCATCTGGAACTCGTAAAGATTCCTAGCTCAGAAATCCAGTGTTTGGACCATGATGTCCATTTCTGTCTCTCACTGTTACTTGTTCAGGACCTGCCCTTCTCTCTCACTGAGAAACCTTTCCGCCCTCATTTTCCACCACTCGCTTGCTTACCTGAGCCTTGCTGCCTCTCTGCAGTGTTGCAACAGCTATACAGAAATAGTTTCTCCTTTGACTTTCTGGCTTTTGATCTTTGCTAATTCCCAATTTCTGGTGAATAACAAAACAAGTGCTGTTAGCTGTGCGTCTCAAAGCTGAGTTTTTCCTGGAGACGGTGACAGGACAGTTATGATTGGCTGAGCGTCCCAGGAGGGGACAGTTATGATTGGCTGAGCGTCCCAGGAGGGGACAGTTATGATTGGCTGAGCGTCCCAGGAGGGTAAACCAGTTTCTCCCGATTGACTCCTGTCTAGAGAGCCTCCATGTTTTCATGGAGCCATGACCTATTCGACAATTATTTCTCCTTTTCCTCCTTAGTTTCCAGGAGGGGCGACGCCTATCTCAAGTCCTGATTCCCACCTGGGCCTCCTGTGTCTACTTTTCTCAAGTAAGAAGTTTCTTCTTCCTCTCTCATCTTAAACCCCTTCCCTTATCCTCCCATCCTCTCCCTTCCGTCTCTGTTCCTCTCTCATTCTATCAGTTTTGAGTTCCTGTATGAGCACTTTTGGTCTCATCTGCATGTTTTTAACCCTGCTCCACCTCTTACTTTTCTTTCATGGTCAGCTTCTTGGATTTACCTACTCCTTTATCTAAGGAAATATTCTGTTCTCTGAGCTAGTGATTCCCTATGTGGAGTGAGCCATTCTTCCAGGAGATATTTGGCAATGAGTGGAGGTGTGTTTGTGTTACAACCAGTGGCATGGGGTGTTATAGTCTCCTATTGACTAGAGACCAGGGATCCTGTTCAACATTCTACAATGTCCAGGGCAGATACCCCTGGCAAAGAACCACCCAGCCCAAAATATCATTAGGGCCATAGTGGAAGAACCTTGCTCTAAGCCTAATTTAAACCAAAATTTTGCCCCTCCAGGAAACTGAAGTGCTTTTACGACTGTGTTTACTTCTTTGAGTTTTTCCTTCCTCTGTCTCCTACTTTTTCATGATCTTTTAGGATGACAGTCAATGCTTGTTGGCTTAGTTTCCTTCATTTCCACTCATATCACTGAATAACACATGATGATGATGAAAATTATGACTCACCCAAAATAATTAAGATCTTTAACAGAATCAGTTTTCCCCTGAGCTCATCACAATGAGCTTGGAAGTGAATGAAACATCTGGGAACACTTCTCTCATTCCACTTATGACTTGATTATTAGCCACAGAAGCCTATGACCTTGAACTTAGATACATATTTAAACATTTGTTTAAGTATGGTAGATAAAAAATTATCCTTGCTGATTTTTGTGTTGAGAAACACCAGGTGATAGCTATTTGAAGTGAACATTATTAAAGATGTATTTGAAGTCCAATCGCATAACTTTTTACAATATATGCATATTTTCCAGAAATAATAGAATCAAGTAAAAAATAGATTGCTTATACAGATATGGTGAGATCTGTAAAGCTTTACTGTGGGTGTGATTCCCCACCACGAGGCTGTGGTGCCCTTGAAAACATCAATGGATATGGCACCATTCAAGGAGACACCTTGTCCAAAACATTTGCTTCTCTGTCTTCTCAGAGTGTTTAGTAGGATATTTTTAACACACACACACACACACAACAACACATTTCTAGTAAAATAGAAAATAACCTTAACTTCTTCCTGTATTCTGTAACTAGCAGAGACAGTTGAAGGAGTTACTTGCAATCTCTCAAGTCAGAATTGAATTATTTTCCTTCTGGGAGGAAAAGTAATGAAATATCATCAGGGGAAATCTTGGATAAAATTCTTCATCATGATGATGGAGAGTAACTTGCAAGGTTGAATTATTCAACATATTTAAAAGAAATGTTCAGCTTGCCATTTCCTTTTCCAGGGCATCTTCCTGACCCAGAGATCGATGTAGGATCTCCTGCATTGGCGGGTGGATTCTTTACCACTGCACCACCTGGGAAGCCCATATCCAATAACTGCTCTTATACAAATCAAATTATGAAAATACAGCTTGTGATGAAGAGTGTGGCTCGGAGTTTAGATATTTTACAACATTTAATGAAGATCAGATCAGATCACATCACATCAGTTCAGTCGCTCAGTCATGTCCAACTCTTTATGACCATGAATCGCAGCACGCCAGGCCTCCCTGTCCATCACCAACTCCAGGAGTTGACTCAGACTCACATCCATCGAGTCATTGATGCCATCCAGCCATCTCATCCTCTGTCGTCCCCTTCTCCTCCTGCCCCCAATCCCTCCCAACATCAGAGTCTTTTCCAATGAGTCAACTCTTCGCATGAGGTGGCAAAGTACTGGAGTTTCAGCTTTAGCATCATTCCTTCCAAAGAAATCCCAGGGCTGATCTCCTTCAGAATGGACTGGTTGGATCTCCTTGCAGTCCAAGGGACTCTCAAGAGTCTTCTCCAACACCACAGTTCAAAAGCATCAGTTCTTTGGCACTCAGCCTTCTTCACAGCCCAGCTCTCACATCCATACATGACCACAGGAAAAACCATAGCCTTGACTAGATGGACCTTTGTTGGCAAAGTAATGTCTCTGCTTTTGAATATGCTATCTACGTTGGTCATAACTTTCCTTCCAAGGAGTAAGCGTCTTTGAATTTCATGGCTGCAGTCACCATCTGTAGTGATTTTGGAGCCCAGAAAAATAAAGTCTGACACTGTTTCCACTGTTTCCCCATCTATTTCCCATGAAGTGGTGGGACCAGATGCCATGATCTTCGTTTTCTGAATGTTGAGCTTTAAGCCCACTTTTTCACTCTCCACTTTCACTTTCATCAAGAGGCTTTTGAGTTACTGCATTAGTTTTTTTTTTTTTTTAATAATGATCAATTTATTATTTTTTTCAATGAAAAAGGCATTTGAGAGTATTCCTTAAAGGAAATAAAGAGACTCACAAGGGATCCAGAGACTTTCTCTGTCCTTCTTATGACCCAAGTAACTTTAAGTCTCACCAAGAGAGTATATAATGAAAGTTCTGTCAGGAAAAGCCTGAACAGGTACCACCAAACTCTATAAAATTAATTTCATTTTTTTTCTAAATTGAAAATCAATATAATAGCCAATGATACAGGTAGAAAGTAAATTTAAACAAGGAACCTGACTGGGTTAGTATCAAGATTTTGAGAATAGAGAGGGAAATAGTTCAATAATAGGAGTAGAGTTCTAATACTGCTACTAACAGCATTAATATTAGTAGATTTGGGTTTTTTCCTGCATATAGAAATGATTTAATTCACAGTGTCTTCTGTGAAATTGACACATGACTCTTTTCAAGGCATTTGTTCAGAAATTGAGAATATCTATAGTGAAATCAAAATATCTATTATGAATGCCCTTATTCCAAGTAGTATAGTTATTTAACAAGGAACAATAAAATTTACTAATGACAACTTCAGCTCTCTCTAAATTATTCATTTTTTTTAAAAAAATCAGCATCAAGAAGATAAAAAAAGAAAAAGAAAGAACTTAAATAGAATTCTTGTTTGATAGTTATTGGAAACCAGTGACTGGAAGCACTTCGTATAGTGTATCCTACAAAGGGCTTTTTAAATTTTATTTTTTGGTTGGTTTTAAAGCTCTTCACCCCCTCCAGGCTACTTAAGGAAACACAAGTGTAAAACTGCTGTTGAAGTACTTTCCTACTGGAGGAAGAAGATTTGAAATGAGAGTTGCATTTTTAATAGATTAAACTATATCTTATTTCAAATTTTAGGAACAAATCCTCTCATTGTTCCTCTGGGGTATAAATTTTTTTTTCTGGCCCTTCATTAAACTTTTCAGTTAAACCCTCTAAGGGTACCATCCTGACTTATATATGCTAAGTAAGAAAAGTTAGCTAACACATACTCCACTAATAAATCACAGTCTCCTTGCACTGTGCTCCCAAACTGTGTTTTCCTCTGGAAGCACCTTCCATTGTCCCCTGCCAATGCAGGAGAGAGACATGGGTCCAGTTCCTGGGTTGGGAAGATCCCCTGGAGATGGGCATATCAACCCACTCCAGTATTCTTGACTGGAGAATCCCATGGACAGAGGAGCCTGGCAGGCTGCAGTCCATAGGGTCGCACAGAGTTGGACACGACTGAAGTGACTTAGCATGAATGCAGACAGGGTTAAGGAAAACCAAAAGAGATATGGGAAGCATCAAGCCAAGTTTTGCTGGATCATAGAGAAAGCTAGGAAATTCCAGAAAAACATCTACCTCTGTTTCATTGACTATGCCAAAGCCTTTGACTGTGTGGATCATAAGGAACTGCGGAAAGCTCTTAAATAAACGGGAATACAAGACCATCTTACCTGTCTCCTGAAAAACCTGTATGTGGGTCAAGAAGCAATAGTTAGAACCCTGTATGGAACAACTGATTGGTTCAAGATCAAGAAAGGAATACAACAGGGCTGTCTGCTGTCACCCTGTCTGTTTAATCTATACACTGAGCACATCATGAGAAATGCTGGGCTGGGTGAGTTACAAGCTGGAACCAAGATAGGCGGGAGAAACATCAACAACCTCAGATGTGCAGATGATACCACTCTAATGGCAGAAAGTGAAGAACTAAAGAGCCTCTTGATGAGGGTGAAGGAGGAGAGTGAAAGAGCCAGCTTAAAACTGAATATTTAAAAAACTAAGTTCATGGCATTGGCCCTATTACTTCATGGCAAATAGAAGGGAAAAGGTGGAAGCAGTGACAAAGCTCCTCTTCTTGTCTCTAAAATCACAGCAGATGGTGACGGCAGCCATGGAATCAGAAGAGATCGCTTCTTGGCAGGAAAGCGATGACAAACCTAGACAGTGTTTGGAAAACAGAGATATTACCCTGCTGACAAAGGTCCATAAAGCCAAGGCTATGGTCTTCCCTGTGGTCACACATGGTTGTGAGAGTTGGACTGTAAAGAAGGCGGAGCTCTGAAGAATAGATGCCTTTGAACTGTGGTGCTGGAGAAGACTCCTGAGAGTCCCTTGGACTGCAAGGAGATCCAACCAGTCAACCTTATGGGAAATCAACCCTGAATACTTGTTGGAAGGACTGATGCTGAAGCTGAAACTTCAGTATTTGGTGATCTGATGTGAACAGCTGACTCATTGGAAAAGTCCCTGATGCTGGGAAAGATTGAAGGCGGGAGGAGAGGGGACGACAGAGGATGAGATGGTTGGATGGCATCTCCGACTCAATGGACATGAGTTTGAGCAAGCTCCGGGAGTTGGTGATGGACAGGGAGGCCTGGCATGCTGCAGTCCATGGGATCACAAAGCGTTGGACACGACTGAGCAACTGAACAACAACAGCAGCAGCAGCAAGATACTGGCAGGAGCTGGAAGCCTGCCCGGACCTGGGCGATCAGAGGAAGCTGGAGGTGACCAGGGAGGCAAGCCTCGTGAGGTGGCTCCCAGTGCTAGAAGAGGTGTTTTCTCAGCTCTGGTGTCACCTGGCCTCCTGCTTGGATAGGGGGACCTGACTCAGTGTGGGAAATTGACGGAGAGAGCAGGGAGAAGCCCCAGTGAGTCCATCTGTCCCCTTGAGGCTGCAGTTCCCTCTGGGTGGGCCCTCCTGGCCGCAGCTGCTGCCTGGTGGGCCGCCCCTCCCCCAACTCAGCGGGGGCGTGGGCTCCTTCTCACTCTGGTCTCTGAGTAGCTCACTGCACCCAGGTCCTCTTCAGCTCTTCCATCACTTTTAAAACCAGCCCACAGCTTTCATCCTCTCTATTTAAAAAATGAAAAATTGTTTGTCTTTCCCTGTTGGATCTTGATAGATACTTTATACTTTTAATTGCTATTTCGAACAGATGTCTTATTTTTCCTTGCACTATTTAGAGTCTGTATCGTTATCTATTTGGTTATTGCTGGTGCAGAGGAATGACTTGAATTTTTAAATTTTGTATACAGTTTTTAAAGGTTACTTTCTATTTACAGTTATTATAAATATTGGCCACGTTCCCTGTGTTGTACCATAATCCTTGGTCCTATCTTATAGCTGATAGTTTGCACTTCCCCTTCCCCACCCTTAAATTTCTCCTCCTCTGGTAAGCACTACTTTGTCATCTGTATCTGTGAGTCTGCTTCTTCTTTTGTTATATTCACTAGTACTCTGTTATATTTTTCAGATTCCTCATGTGATACCATACAGTACTTGTCTTTCTCTGTCTGACTTATCTCACTTAACATAATGCCCTCTAAGTCCATCTGTGTCGCTGCAAATGGCAAGATGTCATTCTTTTTTATGGCTGAGTAACATTCCATTGTATACATGTACCGCATCTTTTCCCATTCATCTGCAGATGGACACTTAGGTTGCTTCCATGTCTTGGCTATTGTAAATACTGCTTCTATGAGCCATGGAGGTGCGTGTATCTTTTCAAATTAGTGTGTTTGTGTTTTTGGATATATACCCCAGAGTGGAATTTCTGGGTCATATGGTAGTTCTATTTTAGATTTTTGAGAAACAGCTGTACTGTTTTCCACAGTAGCTGCACGAATTTACATTCCCATCAACAGTATAAAAGAGTTAGAAGAATGACATTATATCTACAACCTGGCTGTACTCTGTTACTAATTTAAGTATTTGTTGATTCATCTGTGTTTTCAATAGAAATAATCGTCTGAAATAATGCTTATGCTTCTTATTTCTTTTGCTTTGCATATACCATTGGATAAGACTTTAGTCCTATATTTGATAGTTGTGGTAATAGCATTCTTTTTTAATTACCATCTTAATTAAAATGTGTCTATGGTCTATGGTTTTTCCATTTTGGTATAATGCTTGTTACAGTTTTAAAAATATATAGATATTTACAAATTTAGGAAATTTCTATCTATTTCTAGCTTTTTGGCTGTTTTAGTAAAAAATTGGTAATAGGCATTTACCATTACTTTTTAGCATCTATTGAAATAATCATGTAATTTTCCTTCTTTAATTCCTTACTATGGTGCTATGGTATATTGCATTGATAGATTTCCTGATATGAAACATTCTTGCATTATTGGAATAAACCCTACTTATGCATGACTTTCTTTTTATAATATTCTTGATCACATTAGCCAGAAGGTTTTGTTCTGTCATCTATTTAATTAACTTTGGTTCCATGTTCATAAGTGAATGAAATGTTTAATTATCTTGCATCCTATCTTATTAAAGTTTTCAAAATTCTAGCTTTTGACTTTATTAATCTTTATGATTCTTTTGGTGTGTTTTTATTTATCATTTAACTTATTTTTAACTATTGCCTTCCTTCTAGTGTCATTGGATTTTCTTTGCTGTTCTTTTCCCAACTTCCTTCAGTGTTAATTTTTTAAAATACTTTTTTGTTTTCTGCTGTATGCATTTATGGCTATTAATTTCCCACTGCATATTGCTTTAGCCATGACACAGACATTTTTATTAAATGTTTACATAGTTCTCTACCTCTTAGTGAGTTTAGATTTCCCTTAGGATTTTTTTCCTTTGAAGGGGCTATTCAGTAACAAATTATTTCGTTTCTGTACATTCATATGGCTTTTAAACTTATTCTGTTATTGTTCTCCAGTTTTTCCCTAATGTCCAGATAATACAATAGGTAAGATATTAATCTTTTAAATTTAATTTTTCTAGCTTTAATGAGGTATTATTGACAAGTAAATTGTTTATACTTAGTTGTACAATGTGATTTTTAAAGGCGTACAACATGATTTAATGTATGTATGTATGTATTGTGAAATGATTGCCACAATCAAGTTAATTAGCACATCCACGACCTCATATAGTTACTTTTTTTTTTCGTTGAAGTATAATTGACCTAAAACGCTATGTTAGTTTCAGGTGTACAGTGCAGTGATTCAATATTTCTATACATTACAAAATGATGACCACAATATGCCTGCTTACCATGTGTCACCGGTTATTACAATGTGATTGACTATATCAAATGGCTGTCTGGGGAGGCCTTACAGATAGCTGTGAAAAGAAGAGAAGTGAAAAGCAAAGGAGAAAAGGAAAGATATAAGCATCTGAATGCAGAGTTCCAAAGAATAGCAAGAAGAGATAAGACAGCCTTCCTCAGCAATCAATGAAAAGCAATAGAGGAAAACAACAGAATGGGAAAGACTAGGGATCTCTTCAAGAAAATCAGAGATACCAAAGGAACATTTCATGCAAAAATGAGCTCGATAAAGGACAGAAATGGTATGGACCTAACAGAAGCAGAAGATATTAAGAAGAGATGGCAAGAATACACAGAAGAACTGTACAAAAAAGATCTTCACGACCCACATAATCACAATGGTGTGATCACTGACCTACAGCCAGACATCCTGGAATGTGAAGTCAAGTGGGCCTTAGAAAGCATCACTACGAACAAAGCTAGTGGAGGTGATGGAATTCCAGTTGAGCTGTTTCAAATCCTGAAAGATGATGCTACGAAAGTGCTGCACTCAATATGCCAGCAAATCTGGAAAACTCAGCAGTGGCCACAGGACTGGAAAAGGTCAGTTTTCATTCCAATCCCAAAGAAAGGCAATGCCAAAGAATGCTCCAACTACCGCACAATTGCACTCATCTCACACGCTAGTAAAGTAATGCTCAAAATTCTCCAAGCCAGGCTTCAGCAATATGTGAACCATGAACTTCCAGATGTTCAAGCTGGTTTTAGAAAAGGCAGAGGAACCAGAGATCAAATTGCCAACATCTGCTGGATCATGGAAAAAGCAAGAGAGTTCAAGAAAAACATCTATTTCTGCTTTATTGACTATGCCAAAGCCTTTGACTGTGTGGATCACAATAAACTGTGGGAAATTCTGAAAGAGATGGGAATACCAGACCACTTTACCTGCCTCTTGAGAAATCTGTATGCAGGTCAGGAAGCAATAGTTAGAACTGAACATGGAACAACAGACTGGTTCCAAACAGGAAAAGGAGTTAGTCAAGGCTGTATATTGTCACCCTGCTTATTTAACTTCTATGCAGAGTACATCATGAGAAAACGCTGGACTGGAAGAAGCACAAGCTGGAATGAAGATTGCCGGGAGAAATACCAATAACCTCAGATATGCAGATGACACCACCCTTATGGCAGAAAGTGAAGAGGAACTCAAAAGCCTCTTGATGAAAGTGAAAGAGGAGAGTGAAAAAGTTGGCTTAAAGCTCAACATTCAGAAAATGGAGATCATGGCATCTGGTCCCATCACTTCATGGGAAATAGATGGGGAAACAGTGAAAACAGTGTCAGGCTTTATTTTTTTGGGCTCCAAAATCACTGCAGATGGTGACTGCAGCCATGAAATTAAAAGATGCTTACTCCTTGGAAGGAAAGTTATGACCAACCTAGATAGCATATTCAAAAGCAGAGACATTACTTTGCCAACAAAGGTCCGTCTAGTCAAGGCTATGGTTTTTCCTGTGGTCATGTATGGATATGAGAGTTGGACTGTGAAGAAAGCTAAGCGCTAAAGAATTGATGCTTTTGAACTGTGATGTTAGAGAAGACTCTTGAGAGTCCGTTGGCCTGCAAGGAGATCCAACCAGTCCATTCTGAAGGAGATCAGCCCTGGGATTTCTTTGGAAGGAATGATGCTAAAGCTGAAACTCCAGTACTTTGGCCACCTCATGCAAAGAGTTGACTCATTGGAAAAGACTCTGATGTTGGGAGGGATTGGGGGCAGGAGGAGAAGGGGACAGAGGATGAGATGGCTGGATGGCATCACTGACTCGATGGATGTGAGTCTCAGTGAACTCCGGGAGTTGGTGATGGACAGGGAGGCCTGGCATGCTGCGATTCAAGGGGTCGCAAAGAGTCGGACACGACTGAGCGACTGAACTGAACTGACCTGACTATATCCGTCATGACGTACATTTCATTTCAGTGACTATTTTGTAACAGGGGGTGTGTACCCCTTAATTTCTCTCACCTACTTCACTCATCCCATTCATGTCCTGATACTAATTGTTTTAATTTATGGAGGTTTTCATTTTGTTACTTGATATAGTTAATTTTGTGACTATTGTCTATTACAAGAAATCTGTGTCAATTTTTATATCAATCTATAAGTTAGTTTTATAGCAATTTCCCCCATTTTTGCTGTTTTATTTATTTGATCTGAGAGAGACATGTTGAAATCTTCAATTCCAGTTGCAATTGCTGTTGTATCTAGTTTTCCTGTTCTTTTCACAGTTGTTGCTCTACATTTTTTGAGTCTATATTCTTAGGTGCATATGTTCATGCTTTTCCTTCTTCTACCACATATTTTTTTTCCTTATCTTTTATGCTTTGACCTTTATTTTGTCTAATATTAACATTGCTACTCAGGCTTTCGTTTGACTTGCTCTCTGCTTAATTAATCTTGATAAAACTCATCTTCATAAAGGTACTCTCCTACACTGCTTCTAACAGTTGTGAAATTCTGCCTTTTACATGTAAATCATCAATCCATCTGGCATTGATATTTATATATAGTGTGATATAGGGACCTAATTTCATATTTTCTCCACCGAGTCAGCCATCTACTGTTTCCATCACTCATCTGAAATGTCAGCTCTATTTAATAACATGTTTCCATACACATGTTGTACTGGTTCTGGGATTCCTAGTCACTTCTGTTTGTCTGTCTTTGCTCCAAATACATTGGTCTTACTTACTAGTTTTATAGCGAGTCTTAATATCATGTACAGCAAGTCCTCCTTGTTTTTTGTTTTTTTTTTACCTCCTGAACGTTCTTTGTATCTTGATCCTTTGTTCTGCCATATAAGTTTTAGAAAAAGCTTGTTGAGCTATGGAAAATCTCGCGGCCTCCTTTCGGAATGCCTGAGACTAGCACACTGCCTGCACGGCACCTCGTGTGCACGTGCACGGCGGTTTTCCTCGTGTGCTGCGGTATGCTCCAATGCTATTCACTAAGTTTCTGTAATTCTTTGCATACCAGGAATCATCACTTAGGGCACTGAGCTGGAGTCTGTTCCTGCCATCAATGCCTCATTTTTGTAGGGCTAAAGTGATAAATACACTACAAGATGACCCCCTATATACAGTGTGCTTTAGTGAGCTTGAGCTGCCATAACGAATATCATAGACTGGGTAGCTTAACAACAAACGCTTGTTTCCTTTCCGTTTTTGGAGGCTACAAGTTCAAGACAGAGGTGCCAGCTGATTTGATTTCTGGTGAAAGCTCTCTTCCTAGCTTTCGAACAGCTGCCTTCTTATGCCTGTGGTGGGCAGGGAGAGAAGGAAGGAGGGGAGGGAGAAGAGGGATGGAGTGGGAGGGAGAGAGAAAAAAAGGAAACTAATCCTCTAGGATCACAGCCCCTCTCTTATGATCTCATTTAAACTGAATTATCTCCATAAAAGCCCTGTCTTCAAATGTAACCACCGTGGACTCTGGGGCTTCCACATATGGGTTTGGGGAACACAATTCAGGCCACAGCATCCCAAGCTCTTCCCCTGGTAGCTCTTTGTTCCTTGGAACTAGAGATAAAAGGCAGCACAGCCTGCCCGGCCACGACTCGCTCCCCAAGCGGAACTCCTCCTTGTCCTCATCCTACCACGCTGTGGCAGCTCCATTTCAGTATGGTTGTGAAAGTGCTTGAAGGGCATTCCTTTTGAAACCCAAAAGTGCAGGACAGGGCAGGAGAATTTTGCTCATTTTTCTTACTGCTCCAGGCCCAGTTGGGAAAAGTGGAAAACGGATGAAGTGTTCATGCCACTCTTTCTACTCTTTTAGCAGGAAGAGGTTGCTCTCTCTCATAGGGCAAAGCATCAGTTGATCACACTCTGGTTTTTCCCCATCCAGTTCCATCAGCTTTATGGTTAGGAACTTCTTCCAGATGCTGGGCTTAAATCAGTTGTATTCATTTTCAGCATTGTTGTAAGCTTTTCTAACTTCAAAGATATTTAGTTGGAAGGCAAAGGGGCTAGCTCAAGACGCTTTTAAATGGAAATGCCCAAATTTACCCATTTTCATATGAAGTAAATTTATGTTTTTTGGCCACACACACAAAAAATCTCAAAACAAAATACCCAGGATACTGGGTGTTGAAATAGGAATTTTTATGAGTGTTTAAATAAAATCCATATTTTCAATCATAGCTATTTTTTTTTTCTTTTTTGTGTGTATGTCATCAGTACTATGAAAATTCTACAGGCCAAATAAATGAAGAGAAGTCTGCCAGAATGACAAATGATATTGAAATGGGTTTGGATGTTTTTCAAGATTTTAGTGTTTTTCTCTATTTATCTCAAGAGTACAATAGTTCTGTTAAATGCTTTCTGGATAGTGAACTCTTTTGTGGTTTTGATCAATAGAAATTCTTCTTCAATTACATATGGTATTTTGTGATGGCAATCTATTACAAAATTATTATTTCCATAGTTTCTAGTGTTGATAATAAACAATTTATACAAATGGATTTTATCTTTCATATTTTGAAGACTGAGATAGTGTTTCTCTAAACTGAAAAAGCTCCATCTTTTTAGGGTTCGAAATTTCTCTTGATAAACTCTTGTAGTGCGGAAGGACTTGCCTTATTGTCATGACCCATGGTGGGCTTCCCGGTGGCTCAGCTGTAAAGAATCTGCCTGCAGTGCAGAGCTGCAGGAGACTCAAGTTCAGTCCCTGGGTCTGGAAGATCCCCTGGAGGAGGGCATGGCAACCCACTCCAGGATTCTTGCCTGGAGAGTCCCATGGACAGAGGAGCCTGGTGGGCTACAGTCCACAGGGCTGCAAAGAGTCGGGCATGACTGAAGCAACTTAGCACGCAAGCATGCAATGAATGATATATAGTATAGTGTTTTAAGAACAAAGATTTGGAATCAGGCACTCTGTTTAACCTTGAGTGAATAACTAAAGCTTTTCTAAATTTTAGTGTTGTAATACATAAAATGTAAATTATAATAAAACCTACCTTATAGTGTTCATACAAGACTTAGTTAGCATTGTGCTTGCCATAAACGAACATTCCTTAAAAGCTGGCTACTGTTAAGTATTACTGTCCTTGTGAACAAAGATTAAATCAAATTTTTACTTTTTATCTTTTAAATAGCATTTTCCAAGCCAAATGATTATATATACTAATAACATTTCTTTTTTTTTTTTCAATGGAATGCTATGGATTTATTTCACATTTTCAAGGCTATAACATGGAAATAACATGGAAAACAACATAATATTAAGTGAAACATTGTAAGTAAAACTGTACTGAATGCTTCTCTCAGTAACATCATGTTACATTGAAGGATATACAACTCAAACAACCGCTTCTTTTGCTCCAAAAATGCCCATCTCTGCTGTAAGCTACCCTCTATACTTGCCTCTGAAGCCCTTCTCTTTCTAAGCTCCTCCCTAGCCCTGCCTTTCCTTGTTACTGGGTCTCTGCAGTGCAAACATTTCTCTCCAGATCAGTCCCAGAGACAAAAACACTTTTGTAATTTCTTATAATCTTCTTAAAGGACAACTTTCCCCCTAATACCTAGCATCCTATTCTGCTGCTTCAACCAACTCAGGACATCAGCTCTATTCCTTTAACCCCCACTTCCATCCCAAAAGCTTGTCTTCTTTCTTGCCCACGACAGGGACTCAATGAACGAATGAATAAATGATCTAACAGTATAAATCCAATTCTAACAAAGGAAATCATACCAGTGAGTTTAAGTCCAGATGACAAGACTGCAACATTACTCTGTCCCCTCCATACTTTTACACTAAATGCACACCACATATACTTTTATAAGGAGAAAATAAACAGAACTGTATTTTCCTCTCCATTTTAACTGAACCTGAGGTCTAGATTAGAGCTACTCAAGCCTGACAAGGTGTAGTAAAACAAGATCAGTTACATCGTTTCCATGTATTCTGAAAAACATTTGGGGATCTCCATAGGTCTGGCCTTAACAACTGGCTTCTGGCCATTAAACAGCAGCTCTCTTTTCTGGAATTCAAGATTAACACGTCAACAAAATTAAAGCAGGCCTCAAAACGAGACACTATCTCAGCAAACTGCAGATGACTGCATAAAACAAATCTGCCCAGAGGGCTTATAGCACTATTTCACAAAGGTGACTGTGCTCTTCCTCTTTTCACAAACGGCCGGCTTGATACAAAGCATGTTGAGTCATAAACTGCTCTACTGACTCCCTGCAGCATTCTCATGGCTCGCCAATAGACCTGTCCGCAGTTCTCAGGTCGCCAATAGACCTGTCCGCAGTTCTCAGGTCGCCAATAGACCTGTCCGCAGTTCTCAGGTCGCCAATAAATCTGTCCACAGTTCTCAGGTCTACCAAGCGGGTGGTTCAATTCTTCTTTGATGTAATCCATCCAGAGATCAGAATCTTTTGTTCCAAATTCTCTCAAAGCCCTCTCATAATACTCTCTTAAGTTCTCCATCTTACAGGATTCTTGCTCCTTCTCAAACTGGATCATCTTCCTAAAAAAATCAACTGAAAATGGACGGTTTTCCTGTAAACTTTTAAACACATCTCTGGCCTTTTTGTAACCACCACTTCGATAAGCCCAATTCAGGTACATTTCCTTCACAGGGACTGAGTCAGCTCCTGGGAGATCAAAGATAGCTCTCTTATAGATTGCTTCAGTTTCTTCTTGCTTTCCGGCATCTTCACTCCACTGGGCCCAAGTAAGCCACAATGGAAGAAGGCAAATCTGAGGTTTCAGGTACTCAAAGGCTTGCTCAAAACCCTTGGACATCTCGTGGCTCTCTGACATAATCAGGGCCTCCAGCTTCACCTGCCACATCTCCACTGATTTTTTGAACAATTTCACCCCAGCATCTGCCACCTCCAGGGATTCCTTTAACAACTGGCGATGCAGCAACAACTTGCTCAACTGCCTGTACTGGAATTCTGGTAAAAGTTTGAGCTCATGTGCCTTCCAGAATGCAACCATGGTTCTTTCCAGCCTCTTCTTTCTGAGGAGGCGACTGCTTGTCTTCTTAGTAAACCTCTCCATGCAGAAGTTCATGTAACACTTCCACATAGCCTCTGTGGGCACAGTTTTTACCACCTCCTCATACACAGCACAGCACCTCTCCTCCCGGCGGCCCATCTCCTTCGCTTTGGCTTGTTTGGTTGTAGGCAGCTCTTCTACTGGCTGTGATTCAATCACTAATTCTTGCTGGGCCACATAGTTCCAAGTGACGGGGTCATCTGCGTGCAGAGCCTTAAGGTCATTGTAAATTTCTCTTTGCAGATCTTTGGCAAAGTCAAACAGCCGTGCAATTGAAAGCAGTGACACATGAAATTTTGCACTTTTAATTACACTTGTAGAATTCTTATAGATGATCCGTGCCAACTCGCCCGTAAGGATTTCTTCAGCATGCTAGAGACTCCCCACATCCATGTTGGCTTTTTCAAACTCTTGCTTTTCCTTCCTCAATTTTTCAGCATGCATCAGCTCCATCCTAAAGTATTCTTCATAAAGTTTCGGGCAACGTGGGTGAAAGCACAGAGCCCGAAGAAATAACTGTCTTGCACTTTCTGAAGAAATGCGGTCTTCCAGTTCCCATTTGGCCGCCAAAATCCACAAACCTGGCTTGTTCGAATGAAAGGCCAACAAGGAAGAAAATATCTTGCTAAGGTGAACGTTGGAAGCCCACTTCCTACAAAAGGCTATAAAAGACAGCCAAAGTCGAACATCATCTTTCCACTTAATTGATGCACGTCGGAAGACACTCTGTATCCGATGTATTATAGGATCCTCAATCTCATCCTTCTTAAATGTATATCCAACACGAGCTCTCCTTTTCTCAATCAGATCCAAAAGATTAATTTCATACTGAACATATCTGATAAAGTCATCCTTTAAAAGACTTCTTCGCTGTATTCTGTATTCTAGTTCTAAAGCCTTCCTAATGATTGCCTTAATCTCCGCATGACTAAAGAGTCCAGTGCGCTCCAGCTGTTCTAATTCGGGAAGTCGATCCTCTACACGTTCCTGAATTACTTCCGCCATGATAGCCGAATGCCACAACCCACCAGAGCTCCTCTCACTGACTACATGCGAAGGAAATGGCCCTAATAACATTTCTATACACTGGAGCCCATAAGTGAGGGAAAAAAAGCAAAGCTTAACTAGTTTTGCTGAAGGATGTCTTGGAAGGGACTTAGAAAATCATAAAACATACCTGCTTCTTGAAATCTTAGAGGAAGATTGCCAAATCACATTGTGATCGTGTTATATTTCCTATATTGAGAATGAAAGTACATATAGCATTTGGATATGGGAACCAATAGCCATTTCTTAGTATTTTCCATCTTAAACCAATAAGAAAAAACATGATATAAGCTCTTGTTAAAGAGAAGTCAGAATTTTGTCCTTCCAGCAGTTTCAAAGATCATGTTTCCATCTCAAACATCTAGTTTCGACCTCAAATGACTAAATGGAGGAATTATTCTGTAGAGATATCTACTCTCCCTGTGCTAATCCATTCTTCCAAGAGCAGCATTCTGATGCCTGATTTATTTTTCTTCTGCACAGGTCTCCTGACTGGGGAAGCAGGGGCAGAGGCCCTGGGTGAGACCTGCACTGGAGGACACTTTGTGCTGTGAAGGAAAGATGCGTGAAGACTGCTGGTGGCAAGTCTCCTTTCTTCTGCCGCCCTGTGAGTAGGTGCCTGCACCCAGCCCTCTCCATCAGAAGCTGGTTAATGGTCCTCAGTGGCCATTTGATTATGCCCACAGGGATATTACTGCAACTCAAGTGAAAGTGGCTCAGTTGTGTCCGACTCTTTGCAACCCCATGGACTATCGAATCCATGGAATTCTCCAGGCCAGAACACTGGAGTGGGTAGCCTTTCCCTTCTCCAGGGGATCTTCCCAACCCAGGGATTGAACCCAGGTCTCCTGCATTGCAGGCAGATTCTTTACCAGCTGAGCCACTAGGGACGCCTATCCATTCTCCAGCGGATCTTTCTGACCCAGGAATCGAACCAGGGTCCCCTGCGTTGCAGGTGGATTCTTTACCAACTGAGCTATCAGGGAAGCCCACCTCTACTAAAGGGGTTTATTAAACTATTCCTATCAATTACATATACTGTTATTCTGGTTAGCTGTTGCTGTGTAACAAATTACATCAAAACTGAAAAGAATGACCCTTTTTTTTTTTCATGACTTTTATGAGCCAGAAATGTAGGCAGGACTGAGAGAGCTGATTCTTATTTTAAAGTATTTATTTATTTATTTGGCTGCCTTGAGTCTTAGTTGTGGCCCGTGGATCTTCTGTTGTGGTGCCGGGTCTCTCTGGTTGGGGTGCACAGCCTTGGTTGCTCCATGGCATGTAGGGGCTTAATCCCCACCAGGGGTCAAATCCACGTCCCCTAACATAGGGGTAAAATAAGGAGGATTCTTAACTACTGGACCAGCAGGGGCATTTCTGAGCTGACACTTGACCAGAGTCACTTGGTGGCCTTGAGGGTCTAAGAATGCCAGCTGCCTTAGCAGAGTGGTCCTGCTAAGCCCTCCACATGGCCACTATGATAGGGTAGATGCACTTCTTACATACTTGATGGCTTCCCCAGAATGAGTGTTCTGAGAGAAGAAGAAAGAAAGAGGCAGACTTCTGACCCGGTCCCTGAAGTCACCCAGGATTATTTCCACTTAACTTTATTAGTCAGAGAAGGCAATGGCACCCCACTCCAGTACTCTTGCCTGGAATATCCCATGGATGGAGGAGCCTGGTGGGCTGCAGTCCATGGGGTCGCTAAGAGTAGGACATGACTGAGCAACTTCACTTTCACTTTTCACTTTCATGCATTGGAGAAGGAAATGGCAACCCACTCCAGTGTTCTTGCCTGGAGAATCCTGGGATTGGGGAGCCTGGTGGGCTCTATGGGGTTGCACAGAGTCGGACATGACTGGAGCGACTTAGCAGCAGCAGCAACTTTATTAGTAAAAAGCGAGTCATGGGCCCAGTCCGGATCTAAAGAAAGGGTGGATGAATACACAAGGTCATGAACTGGGAGGGCATGGCTCACTAAGTGTCCTTAGAGACTAGTCTCTCTGAGAGGAGTTAGATGAAAGCAATTGTTTCAATCCTGCTGTAATCCCAGTGATGCTTTTGCAGCCCTTATCAGTCGGCACCTTAGAAACCTCCTGGTTGGCCTCCTCCTTACTCAGGCTCTCCTCATGCTGATAACCCATACTGGCTGCTGCAAGGTATGTCGACAGTCTTCTCGGTGGGAACTTGGTTAACCTGAGTTCAAGAGTCTTTGCCATGTGTGACTGATTAAGAATCTAAATTCACACTCTGAATCTCAGCTCACCCGCTGCACTCCCACTTCAGTAGAAATCGGGTTGGAATTCTCAGCTGGCCCAGTTCTTCACTATACAGCTCTGCTGCTGCGTCACTTTAGTCGTGTCCGACTCTGTGCGACCCCATAGGCGGCAGCCCACCAGGCTCTCCCGTCCCTGGGATTCTCCAGGCAAGAACACTGGAGTGGGTTGCCATTTCCTTCTCCAATGCATGAAAGTGAAAAGTGAAAGTGAAGTCGCTCAGTCGTGTCCAACTCTTAGCGACCCCATGGACTGCAGCCCACCAGGCTCCTCTGTCCATGGGATTTTCCAGGCAAGAGTACTGGAGTGGGGTGCCATTGGACCACGTGTTTAATCCTATAACACCACTCCAGTTTTATGTGTCCCTGTGTAACTCAGATCTTAAGTAACTGTTGCACAACATCTGCTGATACTTCTGTCAGTGCTATTTATTATTGAAATACTCCTCTTCCTGCTTCTGCCCTTCCTTCTACAGTTTAGTCAACTGGAAATCAAGTGATCCTTTAAAAATCCCTCAGACTATGACACTTCTCTACCTGGAACCAGTTGGTGTCTACTCTTCTTACTTTAGTAAAACCCAGCGTTCTTACAATGATTTATGATGCCTGATGTGATGCACACCTGCTTTCTCGCTCCCTGTTCTTAAATATTTGTTCATTCGTCCATTCATTCAGCAAGTATCTACTTAGTGTGTACTGTGTGCTAGGCACTGTCTCGTATGCAGAGAATAAGTGACCAAAGTGAAGAAAAACGCTGTCTTTGTGGAGTTTGGCCACTCCCGCTCACAATTCTCTATCCACAGTGGTCTCCTTGCTGTTCCTGAAGCCTTCGAAGCATCTTCCCGTCTCTGGCCTTCGTGTCTGTTGCTTTCTCTGTTTGGGAATGCTCTTCTCCCAAACGTTCACACAGCTCGCTCCCTCACTTCATTTACATTCAAGCATCACTTCTGCAGAATCTGTTTCTTGACTATTCTATAGAAAATAGTGGCCATCTCTATACCATATTACCTTACCCCTCTCAATAATATTTATCACCATATGATAAGCTGTCTATTTGATTGTTGCTTGTTATCTTCCTCTTTCTAGACTAGAACGGAATATCTATATGGAGAGAGTTCAGCTGTGTTGTAACTCTGTCCAAATCATAGTGGGCATTCAATAAGTGCTTGTCGAATACCTTTTCGGATTTAATAATATGAATTCTGTTAACAAAAACCAAATGGCTTTTCAATGATTACAAGTCCCCTCAGTCAGTCAGTTCAGTTGCTCAGTCGTGTCCGACTCTTTGCGACCCCACGGACTGCAGCACAGAGGGCCTCCCTGTCCATCACCAACTCCCTGAGCCTGCTCAAACTCAGGTCCACTGGGTCAGTGATGCCATCCAGCCATCTCATCCTCTGTCGTCTGCTACCTGTTGGGATTTTTAATTTATCTAGGCCATTTAGCTACAGATGAGAGTGCACTGGTGATTTGAATTCCTTCTTCAAGGTTAAATATTTACCTGCGTTGCGTGCATGCTGAGTCGCTTTAGTCGTGTCAGACTCTTTGTGACACCATGGACTGTAGCCTGCTAGGCTCCTCTGTCCGTGGGATTCTCCAGGCAAGAATACTGGAGTGGGTTGCCATGCCCTTCTCCAGGGGATCTTCCTGACCCAGGGATTGAACCTGCATCTCTTGCAGCTTCTGCAATGGCAGGTGGGGTCTTTATCACTACTGCCACCTGAGGAGCCCAGATATTTACCGATAGTAGCATATTTAAGAGATAGCTTAAGCCCTACTCCACGGTTATACACAACAGTTCAAAGCCTCATTTGTGGAAGAGAAAATATATGGGAGAAGATCTTGAGTTATCTTTAAATTATCCATATTTTCATATTCATGCATAATGCTCACTCCCAATTAATTTTGTTAGGCTATAAAGCAGCAAATGTTGGTTTATTTTAATTAAAAAGCTACTCAAATTAAACCAACACCATTTAAAGTTCCATTACATAAAATAGGCCATCATACATTATGCAGTAACTTCATACAAATACAATCAACTGAATAGAATTAAAAAAATTTGTCAGTGAAGTTCCTTAAATTGGTTGAGTTACCCACTAAGTACCTCTTATTTGTCATTCAAAGACCTCAGATACTGCCTTGGTAGGCCATGCTGCGTGTATAGACAGATTTCTTTGTTATTAAAATTTTTTTCTTTATTATTTATTTTTTTTCATTTTGTTTGTTTTTAAAGCTCTTTATTTTATATTAGATCATAGCCAATTGATAATGTTGTGATAGCTTCACATGCACAGCAGAGTAACTCGGCCATACTTACACATATATCCAATCTCCCCCAAAACCCCCTGCCATCCAAGTTGCCACATAACTTTGAGCAGAGTTCCCTGTGCTATACAGTAAGTCCTTGTTAGTTAACCATTTATAGTTAGGGAGTTTGGGAATCAACATTTATGTAGACAGATTTATTTCAATCTTTTCTATCTTTAACTTTCAAGTTACACAGGATTTTGAGCTATTTTGACAATATTAACTCAAAAAGGGGGGGAAAAGTTATAATGGATACTGAGTTCTTCTGGTTGATCTGAAGCAATATTAAATAAATTATCATCATTACTCATGAAGGAAATATTAATATCATTGATAATTTCGCACAGGAGTCGGCAAATCTAGGTTGCAGGACAGACCTGCCTACAACTTATTGTTCAGTCTGAGACCTAACAGTGTTTTTTATTTTTTAATGACTGGAAAAAATCAAATGGAGCACATTTCATGATGTGCACATTATATGAAATTCAAATTTCAGCATCTGTAAATAAAGTTTCATTGGATACAGTCTCAACTGCTTGTTTACACATTATCTATGGCAGCTTTCATGGTGGCTCGGATGGTAAGGGATTTGCCTGCAATGTGGTAGACCCAGGTTTGATCCCTGGGTCAGGAAGATCCCCTGGAGAAGGGAATGGCTATCCACTCCAGTATTCTTGCCTGGAGAGTTCCGTGGACAGAGGAGCCTGGTGGGCTACAATCCATGGTGTCCCAAAGAGTTGGACATGACTGAGCAACTGACACTTTCACTTCTGTGGCAGCTTTCATGTAGAGTTGAATAGTGTCAAGAGGGATCAGTTCAGTTCAGTCGCTCAGTCGTGTCCAACTCTTTGCAACCCCATGAATTGCAGCACGCCAGGCCTCCCTGTCCATCACCAACTCCCGGAGTTCACTCAGACTCACGTCCATCGAGTCAGTGATGCCATCCAGCCATCTCATCCTCTGTCGTCCCCTTCTCCTCCCGCCCCCAATCCCTCCCAGCATCAGAGTCTCTTCCAATGAGTCAACTCTTCACATGAGGTGGCCAAAGTACTGGAGTGTCAGCTTTAGCATCATTCCTTCCAAAGAAATCCCAGGGCTGATCTCCTTCAGAATGGACTGGTTGGATCTCCTTGCAGGCTAAGGACTCTCAAGAGTCTTCTCCAACACCACAGTTCAAAAGCATCAATTCTTTGGCACTCAGCCTTCTTCACACTCCAACTCTCACATCCATACATGACCACTGGAAAAGCCATAGCCTTGACTAGACAGACCTTTGTTGGCAAAGTAATGTCTCTGCTTTTGAATATGCTATCTAGGTTGGTCATAACTTTCCTTCCAAGGAGTAAACGTCTTTTAATTTCATGGCTGCAGTCACCATCTGCAGTGATTTTGGAGCCCAGAAAAATAAAGTCTGACACTGTTTCCACTGTTTCCCCATCTATTGCCCATGAAGTGATGGGACCAGATGCCATGATCTTCGTTTTCTGAATGTTGAGCTTTAAGCCAACTTTTTCACTCTCCTCTTTCACTTTCAGCAAGAGGCTTTTGAGTTCCTCTTCACTTTCTGCCATAAGGGTGGTGTCATCTGCATATCTGAGGTTATTGATATTTCTCCCGGCAGTCTTGATTGCAGCTTGTGTTTCTTCCAGTCCAGCGTTTCTATGATGTACTCTGCATAGAAGTTAAATAAGCAGGGTGACAATATACAGCCTTGACTAACTCCTTTTCCTGTTTGGAACCAGTCTGTTGTTCCATGTCCAGTTCTAACTGTTGCTTCCTGACCTGCATACGAATTTCTCAAGAGGCAGATCAGGTGGTCTGGTATTCCCATCTCTTTGAGAATTTTCCACAGTTTATTGTGATCCACACAGTCAAAGGCTTTGGCATAGTCAATAGGGCAGAAATAGATGTTTTTCTGGAACTCTCTTGCTTTTTCCATGATCCAGCAGATGTTGGCAATTTGATCTCTGGTTCCTCTGCCTTTTCTAAAACCAGCTTGAACATCTGGAAGTTCATGGTTCACATATTGCTGAAGCCTGGCTTGGAGAATTTTGAGCATTACTTTACTAGTGTGTGAGATGAGTGCAATTGTGTGGTAGTTTGAGCATTCTTTGGCATTGCCTTTCTTTGGGATTGGAATGAAAACTGACCTTTTCCAGTCCTGTGGCCACTGCTGAGTTTTCCAGATTTGCTGGCATATTGAGTGCAGCACTTTCACAGCATCATCTTTCAGGATTTGAAATAGCTCAACTGGAATTCCATCACCTCCATTAGTTTTGTTCATAATAATGCTTTCTAAGGCCCATTTGACTTCACATTCCAGGATGTCTGGCTGTAGGTCAGTAATCACGCCATCATGATTATCTGGGTCATGAAGATCTTTTTTGTACAGTTCTTCTGTGTATTCTTGCCACTTCTTCTGAATATCTTCTGCTTCTGTTAGGTCCATACCATTTCTGTCCTTTATCGAGCCCATCTTTGCATGAAATGTTCCCTTGGCATCTCTAATTTTCGAAGAGATCTCTAGTCTTTCCCATTCTGTTGTTTTCCTCTATTTCTTGGCATTGATCGCTGAGGGATCATTTGACCTCAATTCTCAAAATAGGAACTGTCTGTACTTTTCCAGAAAAAACTTTGCTGACTCTGATTTAGTATTCTGATTTCTCTAATTTTCTCAGTAGAACATATACATCAAAATTAAGAAAAGCAAAATGCAGACTTGCCATCTCTCCCTTGGACAGCCCTGCTTCATGGCTGTGGAGCAGTTTCAGGCTATGCTGAGTCCATAGCTTTGGGGTGGGGACTCCCTGACCCACTGCACATGTCCTTCTAGTGAGGCCTATGTGGGATTATGTCCTTGTTCACTGTCCCTCATTCATTCTGTGCATTGTTGTAAATAACATTTCCCAAAGGCAGGCTCTCTCATTAGTAATGACAGCACACATTTTTCTCAGGGTTTATTTTATTTACATCTTTAGAGTATTTTTAGTTATGTGCTTGTGTTAATACTGTAATTTAAATAGGGTAATAATTTAAAGAAACAAAATCCATAAAGTGATACTACAGATGTAACTACTTGCCGTGTAGAACAGATTGTGTCAATATTCATAAGCAAAAGTATCTAGCTTCCCATTAATTTTGATTTGAAGTGAAGATGGTGCTCAATCATGAATTATGCCTGGAGAAAAAACAGGACTGGGTTCATGTCATGAATAAAAAATGGATATCTGTATTTCAGTGCATTACACAGAAGCAGATACTAATCTTTCAGTCCTTATCATGTCTAGGTAGCAAGTTTTGGTCTGAATCCTTTAAAACAAAATTAGTGATGTGCTAGGAACCTGAGAAATCCTCACAGACTGGGCTTCTTTTCAGTCTCTCTTTCTGGGTCTGTTTATTAATAATGTCACTGGAACTTATCTAGCTCACAAAGACAGTTATACTTTATAAAGTCATTGGTATTTTATCAAGAGGCTTACTTTTAAAGTAAAAATGTTTTCTTAGTGATGCTGCATATAAGCAACAGATAAATGTTAACTCCATATGATTTGTGTGACTTTTTAAATAAAGGGAGAGAAAGTAAACACTCACTTTTGCCCTTTTTGTTCTAAACTTGAGCTAGAATAACACTCATTTCAGTTCTGTAGGTTTGTTTTATTTTGAGGGAAACTTTTTTCCTAATTGACAATTTCATGCAGATAATTGTAGATTCACATACAGCAGTAGGAAATTATAGAATGAACTTGTGCATCTTTTATTAATTTCTTTCTCCTAATGAAGATACTTTGCAAAACTCTAGTTAAATACCACAACCCGGGTATTGATTATGGCTATGGCCCACCTGCCTTACTCAGATTCCTCAGCTTGTACTTGGATTTTTTATGTGTATGTTTACTTCTGTACAATTTTATCACATATATAAAGTCACCCCTGCTCTTTTATTACTGTTTAAATTGATGTTTGCCTGATATCTTTTACTATTTTTTAAAAATTTCAACTGACCTGTATTGAATTTGAAGTGAGTTTTTTGTAAACAGCATAAAGTTGGGTTATTTTTTGAATCAACTATTTACTCTCTGTTTTTTGATTGATGTATTTAAATACTTGACATCCCAGTAGTTAGTGATGTGATAGAATTGCCCAGTGTTTTATTTACTTTTTTTCCCCTTTGGTTTTTGCCTCTAGTTCCCATTCCCATGTTTCTGTTTTCTTGCCTTCTTATAAGTAACTTGAACATATTTAGAATTAATTTTTTTTATATTTACTTATAGCGTTTTGGGTGTCTTTGTGGAGCTTTCAGAAGGGCTGCTCTGGGTACACTATGATACATATGTTTGAGAACAGCTACTGGTCTCAACATTCTACCACTGTGAGAGACGTATGGGGAGCTCACTTGCATTTAGATTCATTTTCCTTCCTTCCTTTTAAATATCATTACATTAAATATCAGGTGGTTTGGGTGTTTTGTTTTAATCATCAAATAGAATTCATAAAATTCATGAAGTAAATGATAGCTTACTGTATGTACCTATATTTCTTGTCTCTGTGGTTCTTGCTTCTGACGAAGAAGAAAACTTTGTTCATTTTCTAATTTCAGTTTTGTTTGAAGAATGTCCTTTGATCTTTAAGGATAGATCTGCTAGTAACAAAATATTTTAATTTTTTTTTCTTCTGAGAATGTCATTATTTCCCCTTTATCCATGAAGGGTGGTTTTGCCAGTGTGGTGGGTTGAATGGCGGTCCTTACAAGGTGTTTATGTCCTAATACCCAGCATCTGTGAATGTCGCCCAATTTGGAAAAAAATGTTTTGCAGATTATTAATAATTGAGGTAAGCATTGTGAGATGAAATCATTCAAGTGAAACCTACCTTCAGTGACAGTTATTCTTGTAAGAGACAGAATAGGGGCAGAGGGACAGATGTGAAGATAGAGGAAGAGGCTGCAGCTTAAGAACGCCTGGTGCCACTAGAAATTGGGAGAAGCAAAGAGTGAATTCTCCTCTAGAACTCAGAGGCTGTACAGCCTTATCTATGTCTTGATTTTGGCCTTCTGCCCTCCAGAATTGCAAGGGATAAATTTCTGTTGTTGTAAACCACTCAGTTTAATATAGCTTCCCTAGTAAACTAATATAGCCAAATAAAAATTTCGTAGGTGACAGTTCTTTTTTTCATTGTGTAGAAATTGTTGCAGCACTTCCTTCTGGCTTCCATGGGTTCAGATGAGAAATCTGTTGTTATTCAAATAGGCTTTTCTCTATTGATAATATGTTGTGTTCAGCTGCTTTTAAGATTTTTTCCCCCTGTTTTTAGTTTTCAGAAATTCAATAATGATGTCTTGGCATGGATTTCTTTGGGAAAGAAATCTTATTTCGGATTTGCTCAACTTCTGGAATCTACAGGTTTGCATCTTTCACTAAGTTAGGGAAGATTTCAGTCTCTTTTTGGATATTTTTTCACCTTCACTCTCTTTCTCTTTTCCTTCTTGAACTCTGAGGATGCAGATGTTGAATATTTTCTTATTGACCCACAGATTCCTAGGTTCTCTTCATTTTTTTTTCTTTGTGTGGTCAGATTGCAAAATTCAGGTTTTTTTTGTCCACAAATCCATAGATTCTGTTCTCTGTCATCTCTGCTCCACTATTAAATCCATGCAGATTAAAAAAAAATTCTGTTATTATATTTTTCAGTTCTGTGATTTACAGTTGATACTTTTTAAAATAACTTCTCTTTCTTGGATGATCATTTCTAATTTTTTATTCAGGCCAAGAAAATTTGTACCTGATTGTGGAAGCATTTTTATGTCAGCCGCTTTAAAACCCTTGTCAGATTATCCCAGCATCCAATTTATCTCAGTGTTGGCATCAACTGACTGTCATTTCTCATTCAAGTTGCAATTTTCTTGGTTCTTGGTATGACAAGTAATTTTATTTTATTGTATCCTGGACATTTTGTCTATTATGTCAAGAAGCTGTGGGTCCTGTTCAACTCTTTTAATTTCGCATTCAGTCACTCTGGTTAGGTTGATTTGTAGAGCCCGCCTACATCTGTGGGCTGTGGTCCCAATGACAGTTGAATTTTTAAGGCGTTTGTGGTGTTGTTTTGGTCTTCTGGCTTATCTGGTGCCACTGGGACCCCCTGCACCCCTACTGATACTGCCTAAGGAGTGGAAAAGGTTTCTCCGTACTGGGCCCCGAGGTTTCTCTTAGTAGGGGATGGAGTCTCGGGTTCATGTCAAAGAGGCTTCCCTGGCCAGACTCCTGCAGTGACGGCATTAAAATCCCTGCTGCGGGAGATGCGGAACATTTCTCGGGCCAGGAGCTTGTTGTGGCCGGATCTCCCCTAATGGGGCCCCCTGGCCACCCCTGTGTCTCTGGGCAGGGGAGGGAGTCTCAGGCCTGGGGAGACAGTGCGACTTCTGGCCAGGCTTGTTGTGTTGAGACCCGTCTCTGAGCCGCTGGACGCCCTCCGCATCTTCTGGCTGGGGGAGGTGAGGCCCCGCCAGAAAGGAGAGCGCTCGTCCTGGCCATTGATGGTGAGTGGAGCTCTCAACCGGTTCCCCGCTCTAGAGGGGCCGGAGGTTCAGCTGGTGTTGACAGAGGGTCTTTGACCCTCAGGAGGAATAAGCCTACCTAGACTGTCTTCCTGTGCTAGTTTGAGGTCAGGGAATGTTGAGTCTGCATCATCCTCTTCTGGGTGGAGGAATGTGAGACATACTGCTGATGTGTTTTTCCTCCAGGTTCTGGGGTCTCAAACCAGTTTGCCTTCTTCTTGTCACCTTTTAGAGTTCTGCTTTTGTTGCCTCTTTTTGTTATCTTCAGAGTTTATAATTTTACTAGGCAGGGAGGAGCAGAGAGACATGGCTTTACAACATCTTGCTTGGACCCAAAGTTTTAGGTAAACATTTAATTCAAATGTACTGTGTATGCAAAGAAGGAATACCTAATATTATGGTTGAATTTTATCCTCCAAAAGGATTCTTAAAAGCCTAACCCCCAGTGCTTCAAAATGTGACCTTATTTGGAAATAGGTGTGTTGCAGTTATAATTACTTACAATGAGGTCCTACAGGAGTAGGGTGAGCCCTTAATCCAATATGACTGGGGTCACTGAGAAGAGGGGAAGAGACACAAAGATATAGACACGTTAGGGGAGAACATTATGTGACAACCCGGGCAGAGATTAAAGTGTTGTAGCTGCATGTCAAAGGATGCCACGGGCACCAGTGAACCACAAGAGGCAGGAAGACACGAGGAAGGATTGTCCCTTTCAGGTTTCAGAGGGAGTGCGGCCCTGCCAACACCTTGATCTGAGAGTCTAGCCTCCAGAGCTGTGAGACGATTGATTTCTGTGGTTTTAAGTCACCCAGCCTGTGGTACTTTGTTACAGCAGCTCCAGAAACCTAATACACCCTGTATTTAAAAAATCCCATCTGGCCAGAGGAAAGATGGTCAGATTATGAAACTGAACTATTGATGGATCACAGAAGTATCACATATTTTCCAAGCCTATAACCCAATTAATTTTTACCAGCCATGAACAATTATTTTTAGAGGTGGGAACACAGGACTGTAAGCCTTCCACATGCTTCTTTTGATAACATTTTCTATTTGGACACCTACTCACCATAATGTATGGTTAGAGACAAAGCCTTCATTGCTGCCTGGAAACCTGGTTCATCTCTTGTTGAATCCTTTTCCATTTTCCTACGTTTTTTCCCTAAGTGTCTTTTATGCTCTGCAAATTATTAGTTTATTCTCTTTCAAGCAAACTGATTCCAGATGACTTGTCTTCCTACTCATTTTTATAAAACAGAAGATTCATAAAATGAATCCCTTCAACTCTTCTCTTATCCTCTTCAAGGAAGAGTTCAAATTGGCATTGTATCTCCTCCCACATCTTTGTGCAAATATATGTTTTTGAAGATAAAACTCGGCTTTAGGTCCACTAGCCCCTCTGGAGGTGAAGTGTTGGGTAGTGGAAAAAACATAATTTAGGTGTACTTACTGGCATTTCTGGACCTCTGGATTTTTTTATTCATAAATGAAAGGTGTCGGGTTGGATTATCTTCAGGTTTACTTCCAATCCTAGCATCTGGAACCAGTTTCAAGAGACCACTCGTGGCAAAGGACAGGCTGTGTGGGAAGATCTGTCCAAAAGAATCATGCAGTCAGAGACCAGCTCCTTCCGTTGCTTACCTTGCTTTCTCGTGTTAAGCAATGAGCAAAAGGGGGGTCAAGGTGGAACCAGGAGTGTCTGGAGAGCCAGTCCACGTGACACAGGGGAAGTGTGTGTAAATGAGGGGCAAGAACCAAGGACTCAGTATCAGGCAGTTTCACGGTCGTATTCTTTTCTTTTTGAATGTTTGTCTATGTATTTGGCTGTGTTGCAGCATGCAGGATCTTGATGGCAGCACACAGGAGTCTTTGCGATGAGGCTCGTGGACTCCTGTTGTAGCGCATCACTTTAGTTGCCCCACGGCACGTGGAATCTTAGTTCCTCTGACCAGGTGTCAAACCGACACGCCCCGCTTTGGAAGGGGGATTCTTAAGCACTGGACCACTGGGGAAGCCCCGTAGTCATGTTCTACACCAGTGCTGTTGAATGGAAATATAACACAAAACCTAAATGCAAGCTACATATACAGAATGCCACAGGTGAGATTGTATGAACTATATGCTACATTCTTTATTTAACATCAAGTCTTGGGATTCCAGCACGTATTTTTTTATTCACATCACATCTCAGTTTGATGACACTTCGTATACTTTAACCACAGGTAGCTGGTTGCTCCCGTGCTAAACAGTGTAGGTCTATACTGTACGCTATCAGCGACTTACGGTTGCATTCACATTACCTCTTTCAGTCATCACTAAACCACCCATCTACTGTTCCCCGTCGTCCAGGTTTCTTACTTCTTGCCTTCATCGCTGCTCTTTCAATTTTATATCCACTGTTAGGCTCCAAATGAGGATTTCACAAGGACAATAATTATCCCTCTGAATCATTTCTTACCTTGACAAAATCAGAATAATAATAATAAAAAAAGCACCAAGAGGGAAAAGCTACAATTTGTTTGAGAACTATTTACTATATTTATATAGTGTTTTATGGCTTTCCATGTCTTTTTGCTGCAGTACTTTATTTAGCTTTCACAGTGATCTGTGAACTTCTCCAACCCCTGTTTCCACTTTCTGCACAGTACACTTAGGTGTCAGTATGTTCAAAGCTAAAATGATGACTCTTCCTTTCTGTGCTTTTTTATTTGTCTTGGTATTCTTGAACATAGAGAGGGGTGAACCAGCAATTGCTCCATCCGCCTGCCTGGGAGACAACCTACCTACCAACCCGCCTCATCTCCTCCCTTTCTCACTTCCAAATCCCTTATCTGATGTATCACCAAGCTCCACTGATTCTACTCTAAAATATATATTCATTCTAGATGGTTTATTTCATCTTACCTTGATGGTCAAGCCCAGGTCATTTCATGCCTAAACCATCATCATTTTTTTTTACAACTGGTCTTTGCTTCCTTACTAGTTCCCTAATCTTCCCCCCTCTTTCTGAAGCACATGTGTATTTATGGCACTTGCCCATACAAAATTTTAACAAGTCCATATTTCTTAGAACATCGCTTCTCCAAGTTTAATGTGAATTCAAATACTCTGAGGCTACTGTGAAGTGCAGATTCTGGTTCGGTAGGTCTGGGCCCCTATATTTTGAGAGATGGTTGTGTTCTTGCTTGCCCCTACCACATTTTCAGTAGGAGATTTGTAGGGGATAAGGTACACACCCCCTAGAGTGGCATACACTGATCCAGCCTCTCTCTAGGTCTCAGCCTTAAAACATATCTTCCTTCATCTCCAATCTGCTGAAGCTGCTTATCTATTTTCTACACCCTCCAACCTAAGCCAGTCAGCTTCAACATGTGTGTGAAAAGAAAGTTCACTTAAGCTGAAATCCCATATTTAAAATTACCAGACTTTTTTTGTCAGCCCTCCTCATTCTGTCACTAAGAGGCCACTAGGCAGCTGATTCCAACCTCAGCATCCATCCTGCCCTCCCGTGGCTTTTGCTTTCAAATGAATCCAAGGGGATTTGTTGGCAGAATTTGTTTGCCCTTCTGTTGGGTCCCCTGGTCCAGTTCAACGTGCAGTGGGTTGGAGTCGGGAGCTGAGGGAAGAGCTCCTCCACCTCCCCAAAGGAGATTTACTGGAGCCCACAGTGGCCTGGATCCCACCGTGGCCTGGACCCCCAGTGGTCTGGACCCCCAGTGGCCCGGACCCCACCGTGGTCTGGATTCACAGAGGCCTGGACCCCACCGTGGTCTGGACCCACAGAGGCCTGGACCCACAGTGGCCTGGATCCCACCGTGGCCTGGACCCCCAGTGGTCTGGACCCCCAGTGGCCTGGACCCCACCGTGGTCTGGACCCCCAGTGGCCTGGACCCCCAGTGGTCTAGACCCCCAGTGGCCTGGACCCCACCATGGTCTGGACCCCACAGTGGCCTGGACCCCACCATGGTCTGGACCCACAGAGGCCTGGACCCCACCGTGGTCTGGACCCACAGAGGCCTGGACCCACAGCGGCCTGGGCCCCACCGTGGTCTGGATCCACAGAGGCCTGGACCCCACTGTGGTCTGGACCCCACAGTGGTCTGGACCCCCAGTGGCCTGGACCCAGGGGCTGGTCCAGATGGCTGTGGAGTCGGGGACAGCTCTCTGGGCAGCGCTTTCATCTCTTCTTTCAAGACCATGGACCTTGGGTCTCAGGCAGCTGATATTGTCTGGCTGTCTGAGCTTTGGCTCAGTTTGATCAGTGCACAGGCCTGCTTCCGTCCCCTTTCCAATCAGATATCTGGGTCAAGTCCAGTCTCCAGTTCCACCTCTCTCCTGTTCACATGCTGGACCCCTCACACTTTTCTGTGCTCGTGTGTTTAATTGTGTTCACTCCAGAAATATTTACGGAGCAACTGCAGTGTGTCCAGCACTGTGTGAGACCCTGGGGATACAGCGTTGGAGGTGAGAGCTGTAAACCCAACATCTAACTTGGCTCCAAGTCCTGTTTTGAAGAAGAAAGACAGAATGCTCAGGGAACCTGGAGCTTACCCTGCTAACCTGGAGTTCTAATACTTTACCCCAAGGCGTTAATACTTGGTGTTACTGTGTTTCAGCTCCCACAGGCATTGCTATTAAACGAATCACTGTTATTATTAGGTTAGCTATTATGATTACCTCTTTTCAGAGGTCAAATATACCAACTACATTGTGATTAAATAAATTCACTCTCTATGTTAATTGGAACTTCCTGTGGTTGTAAGAAACAGAATCCAGCCTGAACTGCTTAAGCAAAGAGGAGGAAACCATGGAGCTGAGAACAAGGTTGGACCATCAACCCAAGGGAAAGACAGAGGTGGAGGCAGATTCACGGACGTCAGGAGCTCAGTCCCTGGCTGTGTCCCTCTTTCCCTTCCTCTCCATGCCTTTCCTAGTGGTTTCTCTGTGCTTTTATGTCGTGTACAGCTTTTGCCATCAGGCAGCGATAGACTGTTTCCCACTGGCAATCTGGAAGAGCTCAGAGAAGAATTCAGCTATCATTTCTAGACCAATCACCTGCGGTCCTGGGACAGATGGGCAGCTTCCACTATGGCCACATGATGGAGGTGGGAAGAGGGCATCTCCCAGGTGAGGGCGGGAGTGATGGGCACATGATATTATAAATGTCTATTTGTGATGCCTGGAAAGCAAACCACTATGGTTTCCAAGTTCCAGATTTATATTAATATTTGGATTCACGAAAAGAATTTACAATTCTTGGGAATTTCCAAAATTATAAATTATTCTAAAAATACATCCAAAGTTCTTCATATCTTAAAACTCATTATTATAGATATCTAAAATACTTGAGATTAATAAGAAATTAAGCTGAGAAGCTATTTACCAAGAATCATAGCCTGCAGTGAATATACAAACACTGGAAAATGCTAGCAAGCATTATTAGGTAGTATCCCAATAACGTTGGGTTTCCTCGTGGCTCAGACAGTAAAGAAATCCGCCTGCAGTGTGGAAGACCTGGGTTCGATCCCTGGGTTGGGAAGATCCCCTGGAGAAGGAAATAGCAACCCATTCCAATATTCTTGCCTGGAGAATTCCAGGACAGAGGAGCCTGGTGGGCTACAGTCTGTTGAGTCATAAAGAGTTGGACACAACTGAGCGGCTAAGCACAGCACAGCATTCCAATAATGTAACATCCAGATCTTCTAGCAAGGCTACCAACCCCACTAAATCACACGCCTGAATTGCTACATGAAGGCCTTGTTTTGTTTCTTGTACTTCCTGTCCTTTGGGACTCCTTCCAGAGAAGCTGTAAGTACGCTGTGCGTACAGGCTGTGAACATGTACTCTAGCAACAGATACAAGGCAGAGTGGCTGAGTGACTGATGTGTTCTTTTCTTCAGTGGGTCCTTGTTGCTGCACGCAGTCTTTCTCTAGCTGTGGTGAGTGGAGGCTGTTCTCTGGTGCGTGGTCTTCTCACTGTGGAGGTTCCTCTTATTGCAGAGCACAGGCTGTCGGTGCTTGGGCCCCAGTAGTTATGGCACACAGCCTTAGTTGCCCCGTGGCATGTGGAATCCTTCCAGGCCAGGGGCCGAACCCATATACCCTGCGCTGGCAGGTGGACCCTTAGTCCCTGGGCCACCAGGGAAGTCCTAGACGGATATATTTTTTTAATGCGAATGTCCTTGTTCCTGGAAAAGCCAACCTTGACTTGTAAGTGTAAGCTCTGACTTCTCTTGCTTTCAACTTGGTGTCTGTAAATCAACTTCACGTCTGTGAATCTCTTAGAACCAGTAAGCTTTCTTTTCTTTCCATTTACTTTTGATTGGGGGATAACTGCCGTACAGTGCTGTGTTGGTTCCTGCCAAGCATCAACATGAATCAGGCGTAGGCACATACATGCTCCCTGCGTCTTGACCCTGCCTCCCCCTCCCCCTCCCTCCCACCGCTCTAGGTGGTCAGACAGCGCCAGGTTGAGCTCCTCGTGTCATACAGCAACTTCCATTAGCCACCTATTCTACATATGGTAATATGTGTATTTCAGTGCTACTCTCTCAATTCAGCCCACTCTCTCCTGCTCCCTCTATGTCCATAAGTCTGTTCTCTACGTCTGACTCTCTATTCCTGCCCTGCAAATAGGCTCATCAGTACTGTTTTCTTAGATTCCAAATATATGCGTTAATATACAACATTTGTTTCTTCCCTTTCTGACTTTCTTCACTCTGCATAACAGGGTGTAGGTTCATCCACCTCATTCGAACTGACTCAAGTGTGTTCCTTTTTAAGACTGAGTAATAATAATAGTCCATTGCACATATGTTCCACACTCCTTTATCCATTGATCAGTCAGTGGACATCTAGGTTGCCTCCGTGTCCTGGCTATTGTAAACAGTGCTGCAGGGAACACTGGGGTACATGTGCCTTTTTCAGTTATGGTTTTCTCAGGGTGTATGACCAGCAGTGGGGTTGCTGGGTCGTATGGTTGTTTATATTCCTAGGTGTTTTTTTTTTAAGGAATTTTCACACTGTTCTCCATAGTGACTGCATCAGTTTACATTTCCACCAACAGCGCAAGAGGGTTGATTCCCTTTTCTCCACATCCTCTGCAACATTTATTGTGTGTAGATTTTGATGGCCATTCTGACCAGTGTGAGGTGATATCTTATTGTAGTAGTTATTTGCATTTCTCTATTAATTAAATGATGTGGAGCATTTTTTTCATGTGTTTATTAGCCATCCAGATGTCTTCTTTGGAGGGCTATCTGTTTAGGTTTTCTGCCCATTTTTGATTGGGTTGTGTGTTTTTCTAACATTGAGCTATGCTGAGGTAGGTTCCTTTTATGCTGATATTCTGGAGAATTTTTTTTTTAATCAATAGGTACTGAATTTTGTCAAAAGCTTTTTCTGCCTCTATTGAGATTGTCATATGATTTTATCTTTTAATTTGCTAATATGGCATATCACATTGATTGATTTGCATATCTTGTAGAATCTTTGCATCCCTTGGATAAACCTGACTTAATCATTCTGTATGATCATTCTAATAGATTGTGGGATTCTATTTGCTAGAAATTCATTGAGGATTTTTATATTTATGTTCATCAGTGATACTAGCCTGTGATTTTCTATTTTTGTGATGTTTTTTCCTGGTTTCAATAACCTCAGATATGCAGATGACACCACCTTTATGGCAGAAAGCAAAGAAGAACTTAAAGAACCTCTTGATGAAAGTGAAAGAGGAGAGTGAAAAAATTGGCTTAAAACTCAACATTCAGAAAACCAAGATCATGGCATCTGGTCCCATCACTTCATGGCAAATAGACAGGGAAACAGTGGAAACAGTGACAGACTTTATTTTTTTAGGCTCCAAAAACACTGCAGATGGTATCTGCAGCCATGAAAGTAAAAGATGCTTGCTCCTTGGAAGAAAAGTTATGACCAACCTAGACAACATTTTAAAAAACAGAGGCATATTTTTGCCAACAAAGGTCCATCTAGTGAAAGCTATGGTTTTTTCCAGTAGTCATGTATGGATGTGAGAGTTGAACTGTAAAGAAAGCTGAGTGCTGAAGAATTGATGCTTTTGAACTGTTACTCTTTCTTATGATTTTCATTTGCATGGAATATCTTTTTCCATCCTCTCACTTCCCGTGTGTATGTGTCTCTATATCTGAAGTGAGTCTCTTGTAGACAGCATATATATGGGTCCTGTTTTTGTGTCCATTCAGACAGTCCATGTCCTTTGGTTGCAGCATTTAATCCATTTACATTTAAAGTAATCATTGAAGAGTTTTGGGAGAAGACTCTTGAGAGTCCCTTGGACAGCAAGGAGATCCAACCAGTCAATCCTAAAGGAAATTAGTCCTGAACATTCATTGGAAGGCCTGATGCTGAAGCTGAAACTCTAATAATTTGGCCACCTGATGCAAAGAACTGACTCATTTGAAAAGACACTGATGCTGGGAAAGATTGAAGGTGAGAGGAGAAGAGGATGACAGAGGATGAGATGGTTGGATGGCATCACCGACTCAATAGACATGAGTTTGAATAAATTCCGGGAGTTGGTGATGGACAGGGAGGCCTGGCATGCTGCAGCCCAAGGAATCACAGAGTCGGACATGACTGAGTGACTGAACCTAACTGAACTGTCTGGTTTCGGTATCAGGGTGATTGTGACCTCATAGAATGAGTTTGGAAGTGCTCCTTCCTCTGCTATTTTTGAAAGAGTTGGAGAAGGATAGGTATTAGCAGTTTTCAAAAGGTTTGATAGAACTTATCTGTGGAGCTATCTGGCACTGGGTTTTCATCTTTTGGGGAGATTTTTGATCACAGTTTCCATGTTAGTGCTTGTGATTGGCTTGTTCAAAATTCCTGTTTCTTCCTGGTTCAGTCTTAGAAGGTTGAACTTTTCTAAGCATCTGTCCATTTTGTCCAGGTTGTCCATTTCATTGACATATACTTGCTCATAATAGTCTCTTATGATCCTTTGTATTTGTGTTATCTCTTGCAACCTCTCCTTTTTCATTTCCAATTTTGTTGATTTGAGTCCATTTTTTTCTTGATGAGTCTGACTAATGACTTGTCAATTTTATCTTCTCAAAGAACTAGCTTTTAGTTTTATTGATCTTCACTATTGTTTCCTTCATTTCTTTTTCATTTATTTCTGCTATGATCTTTATGATTTCTTTTATTCTGCTAACTTTGGTTTGTTTTTTTTTTTTCCATCTTTTTCCAGTTACTTTATGTGTAAGGTTAGGTTGTCTATGTGGTGTTTTTCTTCTTTCTTGAGGTAGGATTCTATTGCTATAAACTGCTGCAGTCCATAGGTTTTGAGTCATCATGTTTTCATTGTCGGTTGTTTCTAGGTATTTTAGGATTTTGCCTTTTATTTCTTCAGTTAACCTGCTTATTATTTAGAAATGTATTGTTTAATCTCCATGTCATGGTATTTTTACAGCTTTTTTCATGTAATTGATATCTAATCTCATAGTGTTTTGGTCAGAAAAGAAGCTTGATATTATTTCAGTTTTCTTAAACTTTCCAAGGCTTGATTTGTGAGCCAAGATGTGATCTATCCTGGAGAATGTTTGTGTGCACTTGAGAAGAAATTGTTTTCTGCATTTGAATGGAATGTCCTGAACATATCTTATCCATCTGGTCTAATGTGTCTCTCAAGGCTTGTGTTTCCTTATTAATTTTCTGTTTTGATGATCTGTCCATTGGTGTAAGTGGGGTGTTAAAGTCCCCTGCTATTATTGTGTTACTGCCAATTTCCCCTTTTATGAATGTTAGTGTTTGACTTATGTATTGAGATGCTCCTGTGTTGAGTGCATTAATATTTACAATTGTTATGTCTTCTTCTTGGATTGATCCCTTGATTATTATGTTGTGTCCCTATCTCTTGTAGTATCCTTTATTTTAAGGCCTATTTTGTCTGATAGAAGAACTGTTAAACTGTTACTCTTTCTTATGATTTTCATTTGCATGGAATATCTTTTCCCATCCTCTCACTTCCTGTCTGTATGTGTCTCTATATCTGAAGTGAGTCTCTTGTAGACAGCATATATATGGGTCTTGTTTTTGTGTCCATTCAGACAGTCCATGTCCTTTGGTTGCAGCATTTAATCCATTTACATTTAAAGTAATCATTGATATATGTGTTCCTATTGTCTTTTTCTTGTTTTTGGTTTGCTTTTTTAGGTCTTTTCCATCTCCTGTGTTTCCTGCCTATAGAAGCCTCTTTAGCACTTGTAAAGCTGGTTTGGTGATGCTGAATTCTCTTAACTTTTGTTTGTCTGTAAAGCTTTTGATTTCCCCATCAACTTTGAATGAGATTTGTTGGATAGAGTAATCTTGGTTGTAGATTTCTCCCTTTCCTTACTTTAACTATTTCCTGCCGTTCCCTTAAGGGCTGCAGAGGTCAGCTGTTAACCATATAGGACTTCCCTAGTATGTTATTTGTTGCTTTTCCTTTGCTGCTTTTAATATTTTTTATTTGTGTTGAATTTTTGTTGGTTTGATTAAAATGTGTCTTGGCATGTTTCTCCTTGGGTTTATTCAGTATGGGATTCTCTGTGCTTCTTGGCCTTGACTATGTCTTTTCCCTTATTAGGGAAGTTTTCGACTATAATCTCCTCAAAAGTTTTCTCAGTTCTTTTCTTTTTCTCTTCTTTTTTTGGGGGGGACATTCAAATGTTGGTGCATTTAATATTTTCCCAGCGGCTCTGAGACGATCCTCAATTCTTTTCAGTCTTTTTTTCTTTACTCTCTTCTTCAGCAGTTATTTTCATCTTCCTGTCTTCCAGCTCACTTATTCATTCTTCTGCCTCAGTTATCCTGCTATTGATTCTTTCTAGAGTATTTTTAATTTCAGTGATTGTGTTGTTTATCACTGTTTATTCTTTATTTCTTCTCTGTCCTCATTATATATGTGAAATGATTCTTGAATTTTATCCATTCTATTTTTGAGATTTTTGGAAGGCCTTTACTATCATTATCCTGAGTTCTTTTTCAGGTAGTTTGCCTATTTCCTCTTAACTTATTTGGTCTTGTGGATTTTTACCTTGTTCCTTCATTTGCACACTATTTCTCTGCCTTTTCATCTGATCTAACTTTCTGTGTTTGAGGTCTCCTTTCCCCCATCTATAGGGTCATAGTTCCAGTTGTTTTTGGTCTTGCCCTTGCTAAATGGAGTTGGTACAGTGGCTTGTGTAGGTTTTGTGTTGGGAGGGACTGGTGCCTATGTTCTCCTGGGAGGAGGAGGAGGTTTTTTTTTTTGCCTCTGATGGGTAGGGCTGTGTGAGGTGTTGCATCTTGGGGTTTCCGTGGGAAGCCTTTATGCTAATGATTGGGTTTGTGTTCTTGTCTTGCTTGTTCTTTGGGTGAGGCATCCTGTGCTGGGTGCTGCTGACAGCTGGGTGGTGCCAGGTCTTGGATACAGGTGGAAGCCTTCACGGGACTTCTCACTAATATTCCCTTGGGTCAGGAATTCTCCAGCAGTCCAGTGTGCTGGACTGAGTGCTCCAACCCCCAGAGGTTCAGAACTGATCTCTCATCAGGGAACCAAGATCCCACAAGCATTTGTTATGGCAATAAAGAGGATTAAAATGAACACTCTAAAAAGAAAAAACAAACAGAAACCTAGGGGAAAAAAATGAACCCCTGGCAAATGGTAAATGCAAAATCAGTCATATAGTAGTAAAGTCAAAGGAACACACACACATACACACACACACACACACACAAAACCAAAACAGTCCAAAGTAGACAAAGTATAAGAGAGTGATCTGGTGAGCAAAGGAAACCAAAAATGGTATAAACCAATTAAAAACAACACTAAAACCCAAAACAGAAAACAAGACCAAAGCAGAGAGCCAATGAGGAAATGATGCAAAGAAAACAAAAGAAACTAACAAACATGGTGAAAAAAAATAAAGGCAAAAATAGAAAAGCCAAGTTAAATAGACGTACATAAAAATATTTTATGTATATTAAAAAATAACTACACCAAGAAAAGAGCAATAAGAAAAACAAAACAAAAAAAAATACCAAAAAAAAAATGCACCCAAAAACCCCCCATGGAACTGCCAATGTAGAGGTACAGGTATATAAAGAAAATGGAAATTGAGATTTAAAAACATTCTTAGAAGCTTAGATAGATATAATACTATATAATAATAATGATGATGACAATAACCACAGCAACAGAGGAAAAAAGAGGGAAAAAGTCCAGAATCAACTACAGGACAAATCAAAATATAAGAATAACAATAAATGTTTTTCTCAGGTCTCAGCTGTCAGCATCTTTTCCCCACCGTGATTCACAGCCCACCTGTGCCTCCCTAGGAGACCCTCCAATACCTGCGGGGGGTGTGTGTGTGTGCTGATCTCTGGACCTGTTGTGGGGACACCTCAGACTAATCTGGCCCTGCTCCTGAGTGTTCTTGCCTCCAATGTCCATGGCTGCCAGAGGGAGAGTGTTTTCTTTTGTGGGAACACTCATTCTCCTTTTATATATTCCACTGACACAGAGTCTACATAGTTGATCGTGTGACTTTAATCTCTAGCTTGTACAGCTGGTGGAAATGTTTTCAATCCCCTTCCTTAGCCACTCTGCTTGTGGAGCTCAATTGTGGTTTTATCCCCACCTCTGCTGATGGGTCATCCACAGGAGTCTGCTCCTGAGGCAGCCCTGGAGGACTTGAGTCTGCTTCTGTGAAGACCAGGTGTGAGGGTGGTGCAGCTGCTTGGATCGCATGGACGCCCACGGCACCAGGTGTGCAGGGAAGCCAGTGGCCAGCAGTGCAGGAGGTATGGTGCTATTAGGGTTTTTTGGTAACTCTTGGCCATTCTCCCTGGTTAGGACCAAGCGAAGAGTTGGCATAGCTGCTTGGATTGCAGGGACCCTGGTGGCACCAAGTGTGCAGGGAAGCCAGAAGCCACAGGTGCAGAAGATCTGGCACTATTAGAATGTTTTTCTAGCCTCTGGCACCTGGCATTCAAAGGGCCTCACTGGCTGGTCCTTCTCTACTGCTTGGCATGCCAAGTGTTCCAAGGGCACCCCTGGCCGGGGTCCTTCTCTATTGCTTGGCACATCAGCCACTCAAAGGGCTGCCCTCTCTGGAGTCTTTCTCTGTTTGTAGGCTGCAGGCCCTGCCGCATGGGGAGAGAGACTACCGTGGTGGCTGCACCCTCCACCCTGTGTGACTCAGCAGTAGCGCCCTGCCTCCATGGCTGCCTGGCTTTCCTCCAAAGGCATTCCCCACAGCAATCTCCTCCCTCCTGTCCGCTTGGACCATTTCCCTGCAGTCAACAGTAGTCCTCATCCTGGGATTGCTCTTCAATCTCTACCCTCCAGCTTCCAGCCAGTGTGTGTTTCCATTCCAATGGTCAGGGACTCCTGCCAGCTCTTGGCTGGTGCTCTGCAAGATCTTCTGCATCTGAAGATATATTCCTGATACATCTGTGGAGAGAATTGTACCTCACATCTACCTACTCCTCTGCCATCTTGACTCCTTTCAGAACCAATAAGGTTTTTACCTTGATTATTAAGATTTAATTCTCACAGGAGAATTATAATTATTTCTCCCGATTTCTCAACTGTTTTTTTTTTTTCTTTTTAACTTTGGAACTTGTAAAACCATTCTCCTGAAATTCTGGGAAGGAATTCCTACCTGAAACCACTGCTATTTGTACTTAATTTATAGGAAAACATGTTTCAAGTTCCACATGATTGATTTATCACTGTGAAAACTCTTGAAAACACCCTTTACAGGTAAAGGGGTTTTATAATATGGCCCATGTGTTTATTCTTCCTTTCCCTGGGGCAGAGATGGATTTATTATGTTCTCACCTATTGCTAAGGGAGTCTGAATGCCTCTTCTCAAAAGAATTTCATGCGTAATTCAGAGAAGGGAGCTTGCTATACGTTGTGAGTTTATGATATGACACTGACTCACAGTTTTAACATTGGTTTTAGAGAATAAGGGATAAAAGAAACATTTGCCTAAGTTTTTAAGGGGGGTTCAGGATGGGGGACACGTGTACACCCGTGGCGGATTCATGTTAATAATGTATGGCAAAACCAATACAATATTGTAAAGTAATTAGCCTCCAATTAAAATAAATTTATATTAAAAAAAGGTTTACAAAGTTTGACTCAATACTGGTTACCCCATCTTTGCACCAGAGGACATTATAAAAGGGACCAAACATTTCCTTCCTCTGGAGCATTCACACCCATGTGCCTCCACGGTTTCACTGGGCAATGCAGACAGATTCCTCTGGGGCTGGCCATTAATCCTGGGCATCCAAAAGCGTCACCATGTTTAAAAGTTGAAAATGCTGACCTCTCTAGCAGAGAACGGAAGAGCAGTCTGGGTCATGTTTGGACCTGGGGAGATGTTCAGAAGTGAACATGAAAGAAACAGCGTGACAAGTCACTGACACTGTGGGACAGTGCAGATGGTTCACACGTGTGCCTGTCACACGTGTAGAAACCCCAAGAGACCAAGCACTATGAGACGGGCAGGCAGGGAGGGATGAGCTCAGTGCCCAGCAAGCAGACATTCAGGACACACTTGTGGTGCTGAACTCAGTTCCGAGCATTGGGCTTCCCTGGTGGTCCAATGGCTGAGAATCTGCTTGCAGGAGACACAGGTTCAATCCCTGGTCAGAGAAGATTCCACGTGCTGCAAAGTGACAGCCCACGTGCCACACCACTGAACCTATGCTCTGGAGCCTGGGAGCCACAACTACTGAGCCCACATGCCTAGAGCCCTTCTCCCCAGCAGGAGAAGCCACTGCAATGAGGAGCCCATGCCCCACAACCAGAGAGGAGCCCCACTCACTGCAGCCAGAGAAAGCCTGTGAAGCAACAGAGGCAACACCACCAACAAGAAAGTCAGAGCCTCGCCATCAAGGCACCTGATCAGTGAAGCAGTGAGCAAGTGAAAAACTCTTAAAATCACGTCTAACATAGTTCACAAGCAAGGATAAATCAACGAAGGACCATGTTACCACAGCAAAACCCCAATTCCTTGCATCCTTACTCATCACAATCCTGAATTGCCTAGAGTTTAGAGTGTGAAAGAAATAACAATGCATAAGAAGCTGATTTTGGTGTCTATTCAGAATCTAACATGCAGATCGACTTGTCTAATTGCATCAAAAGTACTAGATGGTGAAAAATATGTACAGAATGATCCATTCTAACCACTGAAATTACATGAATGTCTACCCTTGAGATTTTTATTGAGAAGCAAATGGAAAAAAAAGTAAAGTGTTGAAACAGAGCAAAAAAAATTGTAAGAAGAAAAAAAAAAGAAATGATATGGAATAACTGACTCTCGATACACTTGGCTCATCAAGGCTGCTTCACACCTGGGCACCAGGGGCAGTTGTAGTCATCATAACCATTTCATCTTTTCAACATTCTGGATTTTGCAAGGAGTTATAGAAACTACTGAGATCTGGCTTTGATGACAGGGTCCTTCATCCCTCTAAAATCTGACCCTCCAATTGATATGGCCTCCATCAAGCCCCTCAGTGTCCTGGGGAGTTTCCAGGGGACCCAAGCAGTTACTGATAAATGAAATCCTTTGGGAAATGCCACTTAGGGGGATCTGGTGTGATTTCTTCCCTTCCTCGCATCCTCTGGGGTCCTCTCATTGTGGTGCGGGGTTATGTGAGTCCTGTCCTTGGGCTCATCTCCCCTCTACCCATCTCAGCCATGAAGCTACTCTGGCAGACAGTTTGGTAACAAGGTCTAGGGATGCTTCCAGAAACAGTCTCTTCTACAATCTACACAAAACTCCCAGCAGTCACCAGAGTGGCCAGCTTTGCTCCCCTCAGCACCTTACATACACCTGTTAGAAATGAGTCATATAATAGCAGTCAGGAAACTCATCGACAGTCCAAGGAGGCCAGTGGAAAAGGCTGAAGTCCTGGAATGGCATCTGCATTGCAAACCCAGACTGAAACCAGAAACCCAGAGAAATTCAAAGATGCTTTAAATTTCCAAAGATTTCCAGTTCCCCAACACCTTCAACCTAAAAGCAAGTAAAAACAAACATATAAAAGAAGAAAGAAGGAAGAAGCTGAAACAGCTTCCTGGGCTAAAATTACAAAGCTAATATGACAGACGCAAAATATGAAAACAATTAGTAGGCAGCCATTCCAGGAAGAAGCAATGCCTCTCCACCAGGAAAGTACCAGGAGGATATCCTCAGCTACTTTTTGAAACTTGTCATTAAATAATAATTTAACTTGTTATCAAATATTACTGTCATCCACATAGCTTTTTAAATGATGGTGGTAATAAAGGAGCTATGTCAGTCAAACAACAAAATAATATGGCTTTCATTTTCTATCATGGCAGCAGTTAATGAAATATTACACTATGTTTGTATTGTAGTGTGATAGTTTATACCATATTAAAATTATATAGCTGGCTACAGAATTTCACCAAGGGAAAACTATGAGGGCAGGTTGACCAGAGAAAGTATTTTCTATTTCTAAGGAAAAAAAAAATTAGTGGGAAAAAAATGAATTTAACCTGAAAACCTACTTTCAACAAAAGACATTATTGCCTTTCTAGGCAAATGGATTCAGAGAAGGCAATGGCACCCCACTCCAGTACTCTTGCCTGGAAAATCCCATGGGCGGAGGAGCCTGGTAGGCTGCAGTCCATGGGGTCGCAAAGAGTTGGACATGACTGAGTGGCTTGACTTTCACTTTTAACTTTCATGCATAGGAGAAGGAAATGGCAACCCACTCCAGTGTTCTTGCCTGGAGAATCCCAGGGAGAGAGGAGCCTGGTTGGCTGGCGTCTATGGGGTCGCACAGAGTCGGACACGACTGAAGCAACTTAGCAGCAGCAGCAGCAGCAGGCAAATGGACTCCCCTCTCTGGCTTGTTCGATCTTTGACGCACAATCCATCCTGTATCTTCTGCAGTAGCAGGCACCATTGTTGTTCTGCCCACGTAGCCTCAGCTCCCACATTTTTGAGCACTCCTGAGACTCCTTCCTTGGGGGTTTTGTCCAGCCACAAGGGTCTACCTAATCTATGATCAAGCCCGGCTAGAAATGCCTAGGAGGTAACGCTTTCTGGAGCCACCCTCATCCAGTGACTGCAGAAGGCTGGTGGGAAAATAACCCCACTGCCCGGCTCCCTGGTTAGAATGGTGCTGGTGTGAGTCGGCATGGTGAGAATTCCCCAAAGGACTGGTCTCTTGTTCTCTGCCGTGTTAATCTGGGGCTACCTGCTGAATCAACTCTTGTGCCTTGTCTCAGGACATGGTTTTGGGGAACCCAACCTAAGATATCCATACAAGGCCCAATTTCACCCATTCCACCACCTGTCTCCCCGCTCCAATCATCTCGGGAGCATAAGGTAAAACAGAGCCCTTGGCTGCCCTCTCTCTTTTAGCTCATGTTCACTGAAGTCCCACTTGAAACCCACTCCCTCGTCCTTCCCTCCCTGGACCCAATTCCTAATCCCCCACCTGTAAGCCCACACTCCTCCTGGAGAGGATGAAAAGAATTGCTAATTTTTGCTGTAAACAAATGAAGCTGAACTGATAAAATAGCAGCTGGAAAAGACAGGTTGGATGTAGGAAGTCACTATGCACCTTTCCCATCCTCAGCCCAGGATGTCTGAGGAACATCCGGAAACCCAGACATTTCCTCGGATTGTTGCAGCTTTGATAAAAGTAAGCAGAGCAAGTCTCTGATTCTACATCCACCACCCACTCTTCCCCTGACTCGAAGATAATAAACTGTTTAAAATACTTTGCTTTTACAATTCTGATATATTGCTTCTGTGATTGCTTTCTATAAATACCTCTAGCCCACCAGTTCCTGGAACTGTGGAGGCCTGACGCTTAAACCAACTGCTGTAATTCCGAACAAAACTGACAGCTTTCTCTGGGTTCTCTAATTGGAAAAGTCTCCAAGGCAAAGAACTGGGTAGAAAGAGTATATAATTCATTTCTAAGCAGGTACTTTTGGATGTAAATCAAGAGCTATCTTCTTTCTGATTTATCCTACATGTTGTTTGTACTCCAAGCTGATCATTCTTCAAACTTCTTGTTCAACGGGGACCATAGCTTTGCTGTGAGCTGTATTTACTCTTCCTCAGTCATTCTTGTGCCCAGCACATGTCATTTTGAACAGATCAATGACTTTGCAGAATTTTCCAGAGCAAGGTCCTAGACTACCTGCATTAGCACCCTGTGGGATGGTGTTTGAAAATCAGACCACCACTGACTGATTCAGTGCAACTTTGGGGAGAGGCCCAGTGATTCCTAGGTACAGAAGCTTGAGAACAGCAGGTTTGGGTGTTCAAATTTGGCAGGAGAGTTTAGGTTACAAAGGTTGAATGTAAGTTTTCCTTGCCTCTCCCAGGACTGAATCCACAGTGTTGAGCTCATCAGCTGGCTCTCGCTAACTTAACTAATAAGCACTTATTCTAAGGAGTGACAAAGACTCAACCTAATCCCTTCTGCTGGAAAGATGAAAAAATAGTTTTCAAAAAATAAAATGCACTCGAGTTTTCTAATGGGAAAAACATGACCTGGGTAAGCATAACACTCTAGGTGGCAGAAACAGGGCTCCTATGTTCTCAATTCCCATCGACTGTACCTTTGGGAGCAGATGTTTGAGGAACAATGTTCTAGTTTCCGGACTTAGATGATGGGCAAAAATCAAGAAGAGTTGTTTGCATTTGTGTTGGAAAGAAATATTATTTTCAATTTTTTTCTAAAATCAGTGTTTTTGGTGATATCTGCACTTCAAATCTCATGTGGTCTTATGTAAACATTCTTGGCTTTTCCATCTGTCAAGACACTATTAAGTAAATTCAGTCTCTTTAGAAATAATCATTGTTTCCTGGCCCAGGATTTGGAAGGGTTTTCAAAGTAGATGACAGATGTTTGGCATAGAATCCCACTTGACATAGTGGTGAAGGGATTCATTATGGGCACAGAGTAGAGTTCAGCTCAAGGAAGAAGGATTTTTCTTTAGAATCCAATAGTGAATGTGTTTGTGGATGTCAGCAGACCATTTGAGAAGACATACATGACTCGAGTGAGTAAACAAATCTCTTCTTCCTGGAACAGAGAACTGTTGTAGGCTTTGTTGATCTGAAAAAGACCAGAACAATAGTAATGTCTTTTAAAAACTCTCAGCTTTCAGAGCAGCGTTCAAAGTACACGTCTTCCGATGAAGAAGTTCACGTCTGCTGCTCATGGTTGGTGGCAGCCTGTGGCATTTCCCCATCAAGTGCTTGGCATTGTTCTTTGGGTATTTTAGGGTGTTCTTACATCCTTGTAAGGACGTCACAGATGATGTTCCTTGTGGTTCGGTATTACTGACCAACCTCTTGTGTCAGCCCTGGTTCCATATGAGAGATGTTTGCTATAAGAGTTCATTAATAGAAATGTGGTTGATGAACGTCATGTAGACTCTTGTACTCTGAATGGTTTTATTAATGCCACTGTCTTTCTAGCCTGGCAAGTTATACTCTCTCTAGCCTCTGATTCTCGGTTTCTTTATACCTAGCCAAACACTTTGGCCACCTCATGCGAAGAGTTGACTCATTGGAAAAGATTCTGATGCTGGGAGGGTTTGGGTGCAGGAGGAGAAGGCGATGACAGAGGATGAGATGGCTGGATGGCATCACCGACTCGATGGATTTGAATCTGAGTGAACTCCAGGAGTTGGTGATGGACAGGGAGGCCTGGCGTGCTGCAATTCATGGGGTCGCAAAGAGTCGGACACGACTGAGCGACTGAACTGAACTGAACTGAAACATTTTCCAAGACAGAAGATCTGGAAATGCTTCTTCATCACTTGAATGCCTGGCAACATGAATGAATACTATTTTGCACAGCTTTTCTGTGTATGAGTCATTGACCCCAGGAGCATAAACCAGTTTTTCAGTTTTAAGTCATTTAAACCTTTTGTTACACTCTGCCTAATTAGTGTCCACTGTGTTTAAAAACCCTTTTTATGTGTTTATTAATAGTCAAAGTATTAAATGAAACCATAGAAACCTCTGGAGGAGAGGCAGCTTCATTTCTTTTTAAAAACAAGTAATTCACTTAACATCTTTTCTAGTCAAATGAAAGGCTTTAATAGTTGGAAATTATCATTTAGTAACTTATTTTTTTTTCCAGCTTTTTGTCTCTTTGAACTTTCACCTCTACACAGTCTTCCAACTCCTGAGAAAGGAATATTTAACTCAATCAATCAAAAGTGCTTTTGCAACAAGTTTACAGATTATATATACATGTTTTAAATTTTATGTCGCACACAATATTTGGATTTCTGAAATGTTGCATTAAAATACCATTTTTGGAAAGCAGTTTCCATTTCTCTATCATGGATATTGTCATTGAACTGATCTTGTTTGGCTTGGCTTTTTAAAATGACTGTCAGTTTTTCTGCTTTAATTTTATCCTGAACCCAACCGGATAAACACACAGCATCAGCCTCACCTGGAACTTGTTAGAAATGCAGCATCTTGGGCTTCACCCGACCCACAGAACCAGCAGCTGCTGTTTAACAAAACTTCTAGGTGAACCTTGTGCACATTGAAGTTGAGAAACTCAATTCTGACCTAGTCCTTCCACCTTATGGTAGAATTTCCAAAGAAAATGAACTCAGAGTTCGGTTTTATAAATTATGGTATCTAAAGGTACTGGGCTTCCCTGGTGGCTCAGTGGTAAAGAATCTGCCTGCCGATGCAGGAGACGCGGGTGAGATCCCTGTGTTGGGAAGGTCCCCCGGAGTAGGAAGTGGCAACCAGTACAGTATTCTTGCTTGGAAAATTCCATTGGCAGAGGAGCCTGGCGGGTTACAGTCTGTAGGGCTGCAAAGAGTCGGACACAACTTAGTGACTAGACAACAAAAAAGAAAATACCGTGATAATTGGAAGACAGTGAATTCCCCAAGGCAGAAGCACCAGGATGGCTGCATTTACTGCGGGGCATCCCGCTGGCAGCTCAGACTGTGCTCAAGGTTTTAAGTGCAGCGGTGCTGACGAAGTGACCGCCTGGCGCTGTCCCGGGAGTGCAGCGTGGTGGGCGTGTGGTGAGGCAGTTCATGGGCAAAGAGACACGCCGGTCTTTGTGCACACGCGACACACCGTTGCCGGCAGAGATGCAGAAGTCGGACAGAAGCACAAGTCGTTCCGTGGGTGGAAGGTGGGGCAGAGGACGGCTTCCCAGAGAAGATGACTGGATTTTAAGAATTTCACCCTGTGGGCAAGTCAGAAGCTGTTCCAGGCAGACAGACATGAAAACACTGAGACGTGTAAACCTCTCTTAAGGAAACTCTTGTGGTTTGGTCTTGGTGAATGTAAGCAGTGGGCGGGGCAGAGGGGACTGTTGACCATTAGGTGGGTCGGAACCCAGAGGACAGATCTGGATGCCCCATGAGTGCTAGGGAGCTCGGCTTGTGTCAAAGGGGCCTGAAGAATTTTAGATGGAGGAAAAACACAGCCAGCTTGGTGCTTTCAAGAGGTTCTTCTGGCTGGAGTGTGGAGGATGAGCCGGGGCCACCGAAGAGCTGGGGAGACCAGGGTCAGGCGGCTGCGGTGGCCCAGCGGAGACGCGGTGATGTCAGGTGGCGCCAGGAGGTGGTGGCCGGGGGACACTCAGGACAGAGTCCGAAACAAGAGGAGGAAAGTCTTTTCTCTGCGCCACCAACTTCTCCCTCAAACCTTTTGAAGACAACGGTTCTTTGCTGAGTCGTAGTTAGAGCAAACACTTCCAGGTCTTTTTTAAATTTGTTTTGTTAAAAAAAAATTTTTTTTTTTATGTAGACCTTTTTAAAGTCTTCATTGAGTTGTTACAATGTTGCTTCTATTTTATGTTTTGGTTTCCTGGCCGCAAGGCCTGTGGGATCTTGCTCCCCAACCAGGGAACAAACCCACAACCCCTGCCCTGGAAGAAGTCTTAACTGCTGGGCAACCAAGAAAGTCTCTCCAGGTCTTTGAATTGCTGTTCACATGCCATGGTTTTGCATCTCTCTCTCTGTTAAGTACTTGGTTGAGTTCTCTCCCACATGCAGTGCGGTGCCAAGAGTTAAAGAAAAGGTGGGGTGGAGTGGGGAAAGAGACCTAAAAGTTACTGGGTCCCTAAATATGCCAAGGGCACCACAAACATTGGTTTATTTAGTTACCACAATCCTGCAAACTAAGTATTATTACCTCTGTTTTAGAAATGGAAAAAAATAAAGCCCTGGAGACTAAGGAACTCCTCTGTCAGCTACAATGAGCAGAATCTGAATTTTCATCCAAAGATGGGTGATTCATATACTCAACTACTTGGACCTCAAGGATGCCTGATGGAGTTTAATCTACCACTTACTTCCCCCCAAGTTTGCTGAATGTACAGGTAGATGATCAATTGCCTTCTCCAGTTACATGCTTTGCCCACTGAATGAGGTCACTAGAACCAGTGGGCAAGCAGAGAAGATCTCTGAGTGACCGGGTAGATGACACTAATTCTCTGGAAAAATAAAAAATAAAAAAAAGATGTAATATGCAGATCCTGGTTGACTTTGTTTGTATACAATTCTCTCCAGCTGGGCCATATGTTTCTGCAGCCCACACACGATTAAAAACATGTCAGGAATGAGTGGGAAGCAAGTGAGATCTCATAGCTGACAAGCTGACTTCAAGGGACGAGATGGGACGATGTAAAGAGAGCCCGAGATGTAGAAGTCAAGAAGCGGCAGTCATTGTTTTGGTCACTAACGTAGGGGCAGACAGCCCCAGACTCCACTGGTTCTTGAAGGCATGGCTGTATTACAGCTGTAGCCCTAGGAGTCAAGGTAAACGCCGTCTCCCGCCTACAGGACAAAGCATCCATGTAACATCCCGGACCAGAGGCTCACTCCTGTGTCTACAGGAACCATTTCAGGAGCGTGACGATGCACATCTTTTTTCGGATTAGAAGCTGTTGGCATTTACAGAAGATTCTTACACTCAGTTCAGCAAAGTCTTGGAGTCACGGCTGCCAGCTGCCCGCTGTTCAGAGCTTTTTGCATGTTGCTGCTGTTGTCGTGTCTGACTCTTTGGACCCCGTGGACTCCGCAGCGCGCCAGGCTTCCCAGTGCCTCAACATCTCCCAGAGTTTGCTCAGACTCAGGTTTATTGAGCCAGGGATGCCATCCAACCGTCTCATCCTCTTTTGCCCCCTTCTTGTTAACCTGTAAACAGAGGCACAGCGTCTAGTCAAGTCAGTTCATCGGTCCTTCAGTTTCCGCTGGAAGGAAGTCTTCCAGTCCGCCCTCCCATCTCCTGCCTGGGAGGAGCGGCTCTTCCTCTCTCTTCACCTCCCCGATCTGTACCTGCTGTTTCCAGACCCGGAGCTCTAAGCAGGGAGAGGAAGAAAAGCTAAGGGAGACAGGAGCATTCTTACTTGACAGCTGCCACCCTATACTGGCTCCTAAGTCTCAAAGATTTGGGGGTGTTTTTTTTTTTTTTGGTTTGTTTTTGGCTTTTTATTCAAGTATACTTTATGTACAGTGTTGTGTTACTTTCAGCTGTACAGCAAAGTGACTCAGTTATGCATACATGTATATTCTTTAAAAAATATCTATTTGGCTGCATGGGATTTTAGTTGCGGCATGCGGGCGCTTCATGGTGGCACGTGAGATCTTTTGTTTGGGCCTGCGGACTTCTCTCCAGTTGTGAGCCTGGGCTCCGGGGCACCTGGGCTTTAGTACTTGCCGTGAGTGGGCTTAGTTGCCCTGTGGCATGTAGGATCTTAGTTCCCTGACAGGGTTTGAACCTGTATCCCCTGCATTGGAAGGTGAATTCTTAACGACTGGACCACCAGCGAAGTCCCTACATTCTTTCTTATGTTCTTTTCCAGTATGGTTTATCACAGGATATTTGATAGAGTCCCCCGTGCTGTGGAGTAGGTCCTTGTTTTTTTTTTTTTTTTTACTAAGTCTCAAAGTTTAATGAGCTCATGAATCACAGGGGGAGCTCATTAAAATCAGGATTCTGAGTCAGTAGGCCTAGGGTGACCTCTAAGCCTCTGCATTTCTAATAAGCTCCCAGGCGACACAGATGATGCTAAGCTATGTCCTGAGCGCTATCATATTTTGAGTAACAAGGATTTAGAGATTCCCCTGCAATTCATTTGATGCAGCTAATTAATGTGATTCCTTGAATTCAGTAACTCTCTTTCAGCTATAGCTCCCGGTTGGGGCTTTTACTACTTTGCTTTAAAAAAACCATTGCAGGAGGAGCCAACATGGTGGAGGACTAGGATGGGGAGAACACTTTCTCCCCCACAAATTCATCAAAAGAGCATTTAAACGTCGAGTAAATTCCACAAAACAACTTCTGAATGCCGGCAGAGGACATCAGGCACCCAGAAAAGCAACCCAACTCTTCGAAAGGAGGTAGGAAAAAATATAAAAGACAAAAAAAGAGACAAAAGAGGGAGGGACGGAGTTCCATCCCGGACAAAAGAGGGAGGGACGGAGTTCCATCCCGGGAAGGGAGTCTTAAAAAGAGAGAAGTTTTTAAACACCAGGAAACCTTCTCACTGCCGAATCTGTGCCGAGCTTTGGAAGCACAGAGGGCAACATAAAAGGGAGAAAAAAAAAAAATAAGCAATTAAAAATCACAGATTGTGAGCCCTACGGTAACTCCCCCAGCGGAGAAGCAGCGCAGACGCCTGCACACGGCATTAGTAAGCGGGGGCTGGGCAGGGAAGCGTGGCGCGGGCTGTGTCCCTTAGAGTAAGAATTGGCCCGAATGTCCTGAGCGCTATCTGAGCGAAATAATTTGGGCTAGCAAACCAGACTGTGGGATATCTACCACGCGAAAAGCCAGCCCTAACCTAAGACACCACCAGGCCTGCGCACAGAACAAAGGACTGAACAGATAGCCGGCTGCAGACCTTCGCCCTCCGGTGACAGGCAGCCAGAGCCGGAAGGGGGCATTCGCAGCCCAAGAGAGACACTATCTATAAAACTGTAAGCAGGCTTCTTTGCTAACTAAAACTTCTTGGGGGTCTGGACGGTCAACATCTGCCTGAGAAGGTGCGCCGGTTTTACACCCAGATAACCGAGTGGCGGGGAGGCGATAAGTCGCAGCATTGGCGCCTGCCAAACACATCACCTGAGCTGCTCGGATCTGGGAAGAGCACAAAACGCAGGCCCAACCGAGTCTGCGCCTCTGAGGACTACCCGAGTGCCTGAACCTGAGCGGCTTGGACCTGGGAGCTCAGCCCAGGGCCGGCCTCTGATGGTTCCCGGCGGAACAACCTAGAGCCCGAGCAGGGTGGGCAGGGAGGCTACACGCGCCATGAGCGGGGGCAGACCCAGTGTGGCTGAGGCACTGCGAGCGCACGCCAGTGTTATCTGTCTGCAGCATCCCTCCCTCCCTCCCCACAGCGCGGCTGAACAAGTGAGCCTAAATAAAAAAAAAAAATAGTGTCCTCCACCGTCCCCTTTGTGTCAGGGCGGGAACCAGACACTGAAGAGACCAGCAAACAGAAGAAGCTATAACAGAGGGAAACGCCTTGGAAGCTACAGGCCATAGATTAAAACCCTGTGGTTACTACGGATTACATAGGAAGGGGCCTATAGATCTTGAGAAATATAAGTCGGACCAAGGAACTAGCCAAAAATGAACTGAACCCACAATACTCACAACAAAACCAGAGAAAGACCTAGATATATTTTTACTATTTTTACGATCAATCTTTCTTTCTTTTTTCTTTTGTTTTTAATTTTTTAAAAAAAAATTTTAAGTCCTCTATTGTCCTTTAATTTTCACTTTTATAACTATTACTTTGCAAAAAAAAAAAGACCCTATTTTTTTTTTCATCTTCAGCAAACTTCATATATATATATTTATAATTTTTTGACCGTGTTTTGTTTTGTTTTGTTCTTTTTCTTCTTTTCTTTAACATTGTATTTTTGAAATTCCAAACTCTACTCTAGATTTTTAATTTTAGCCTTTTGGTATATGTTATCAATTTTGTACCTATAGTTTTTTTCATAATTTCTGTGACTTTTTTTTCCCTCTGTTTCTTTCTCTTCTTCTTTTGTATAACATCGTATATCTGCAATTCCAAACTCTACTCAAGATTTTTAATTTATGCTTTTTGGTATTTGATATCAATTTTGTACCTGTATTTTCTTTATAATTTTTGCGACATTGTTTTTGTTGGTTTGTTTGTTTTCTCTCTTTATTTTTCTTCTTCTTTTTTTTTAACATTGTATTTTTGAAATTCCAAACTCTACTCTAGATTTTTAACTTTTGCTTTTTGGTATTAGTTATCAATTTTGTACCTGTAGTTTCTTTATAATTTTCGCAACCTTGTTTGTTTTTCTTTGTTCGTTTTTTCTCTCTTTCTTTTCCTTCTTCTTTTCTTTAACATCGTATTTTTGAAATTCCAAACTCTACTCTAGATTTTTAATTTTAGCCTTTTGGTATATGTTATCAATTTTGTACCTATAGTTTTTTTTTTTTTATAATTTCTGTGACTTTTTTTTTTCTTTTTTTTCCCTCTGTTTCTTTCTCTTCTTCTTTTGTATAACATCATATATCTGCAATTCCAAACTCTACTCAAGATTTTTAATTTATGCTTTTTGGTATTTGATATCAATTTTGTACCTGTATTTTCTTTATAATTTTTGCGACATTGTTTTTGTTGGTCTGTTTGTTTTCTCTCTTTATTTTCTTCTTCTTTTTTTAACATTGTATTTTTGAAATTCCAAACTCTACTCTAGATTTTTAATTTTTGCTTTTTGGTATTAGTTATCAATTTTGTACCTGTAGTTTCTTTATAACTTTCGCAACCTTGTTTGTTTTTCTTTGTTCGTTTTTTCTCTCTTTCTTTTCCTTCTTCTTTTCATTAACATCGCATTTTTGAAATTCCAAACTCTACTCTAGATTTTTAATTTTTGCTTTTATGTATTTGTTACCAATTTTGTACCTTTAAGAACCCAATCTTCAGGACCCATTTTTCACTAGGGAACGAGATTACTGGCTTGACTGCTCTCTCTCCCTTTGGACTCTCCATTTTCTCCACCAGGTCGCCTGTATCTCCTCCCTAACCCCTCTCTACTCTACCCAACTCTGTGAATTTCTGTGTGTTCCAGACGGTGGAGAACACTTAAGGAACTGATTACTGGCTGGATCTGTCTCCCTCCTTTTCATTTCCCCCTTTTATCCTTCTGGCCACCTCTGTCTCCTGCCTCCTTCTTCTCTTCTCTGTATAACTCTGTGAACATCTCTGAGCAGTCCAGTTGTGGAGTGCACATAAGGAAGTGACTACTGGCTAGCCCACTCTCTCCACTATTGATTCCACCTGATCTCATTTGGGTCACCTCTAACTCCCTCCTCCCTCTTCTCTTCTCCATGTAATGCTGTGAACCTCTCTGGGTGACCCTCACAGTGGAGAAACTTTTCATCTTTAACGTAGATGCTTTATCAATGGTGCTGTATGGAAGGAGAAGTTTTGAAACGACTGTAAAAATAGGACCGATAACTGGAAGTAGGAGGCTTAAGTCCAAACCCTGACTCCAGGGAACTCCTGACTCCAAGGAACATTAATTGACAGGAGCTCATCAAACGCCTCCATACCGACACTGAAACCAAGCACCACACAAGGGCCAACAAGTTCCAGGGAAAGACATAACAAGCAAATTCTCCAGCAACAAAGGAACACAGCCCTGAGCTTCAAGATACAGGCTGCCCAAAGTCACCCCAAAACCATAGACATCTCATAACTCATTACTGGACATTTCATTACACTCCAGAGAGAAGAAATACAGCTCCATCCACCAGAACATCGACACAAGCTTCCCTAACCAGGAAACCTTGACAAGCCACCTGTACAAACCCACACACAGTGAGGAAACGCCACAATAAAGAGAACTCCACAAACTGCCAGAATACAGAAAGGACACCCCAAACTCAGCAATTTAAACAAGATGAAGAGACAGAGGAATACCCCGCAGATAAAGGAACAGGATAAATGCCCACCAAACCAAACAAAAGAGGAAGAGATAGGGAATCTACCTGATAAAGAATTCCAAATAATGATAGTGAAATTGATCCAAAATCTTGAAATTAAAATGGAATCACAGATAAATAGCCTGGAGGCAAGGATTGAGAAGATGCAAGAAAGGTTTAACAAGGACTTAGAAGAAATAAAAAAGAGTCAATATATAATGAATAATGCAATAAGTGAAATTAAAAACACTCTGGAGGCAACAAATAGTAGAATAACAGAGGCAGAAGATAGGATTAGTGAATTAGAAGATAGAATGGTAGAAATAAATGAATCAGAGAGGATAAAAGAAAAACGAATTAGAAGAAATGAGGACAATCTCAGAGACCTCCAGGACAATATTAAACGCTACAACATTCGAATCATAGGGGTCCCAGAAGAAGAAGACAAAAAGAAAGACCATGAGAAAATACTTGAGGAGATAATAGTTGAAAACTTCCCTAAAATGGGGAAGGAAATAATCACCCAAGTCCAAGAAACCCAGAGAGTCCCTAACAGGATAAACCCAAGGTGAAACACCCCAAGACACATATTAATCAAATTAACAAAGATCAAACACAAAGAACAAATATTAAAAGCAGCAAGGGAAAAACAACAAATAACACACAAGGGAATACCCATAAGGATAACAGCTGACCTTTCAATAGAAACTCTTCAAGCCAGAAGGGAATGGCAAGACATTCTTAAAATGATGAAAGAAAATAACCTACAGCCCAGATTATTGTACCCAGCAAGGATCTCATTCAAGTATGAAGGAGAAATCAAAAGCTTTTCAGACAAGCAAAAGCTGAGAGAATTCTGCACCACCAAACCAGCTCTCCAACAAATACTAAAGGATATTCTCTAGACAGGAAACACAAAAACGGTGTATAAATTCGAACCCAAAACAATAAAGTAAATGGCAACAGGATCATACTTATCAGTAATTACCTTAAACGTAAATGGGTTGAATGCCCCAACCAAAAGACAAAGACTGGCTGAATGGATACAAAAACAAGACCCCTACATATGTTGTCTACAAGAGACCCACCTCAAAACAGGGGACACATACAGACTGAAAGTGAAGGGCTGGAAAAAGATTTTCCATGCAAATAGGGACCAAAAGAAAGCAGGAGTAGCAATACTCATATCAGATAAAATAGACTTTAAAACGAAGGCTGTGAAAAGAGACAAAGATGGTCACTACATAATGATCAAAGGATCAATCCAAGAAGAAGATATAACAATTATAAATATATATGCACCCAACACGGGAGCACTGCAGTATGTAAGACAAATGCTAACAAGTATGAAAGGAGAAATTAACATAACACAATAATAGTGGGAGACTTTAATACCCCACTCACACCTATGGATAGATCAACTAAACAGAAAATTAACAAGGAAACACAAACTTTAAACAATACAATAGACCAATTAGACCTAATTGATATCTATAGGACATTTCATCCCAAAACAATGAATTTCACCTTTTTCTCAAGCGCACATGGAACCTTCTCCAGGATAGATCACATCCTGGGCCATAAATCTAGCCTTGGTAAATTCAAAAAAATAGAAATCATTCCAAGCATCTTTTCTGACCACAATGCAGTAAGATTAGATCTCAATTACAAGAGAAAAACTATTAAAAATTCCAACATATGGAGGCTGAACAACACGCTGCTGAATAACCAACAAATCACAGAAGAAATCAAAAAAGAAATCAAAATTTGCATAGAAACGAATGAAAATGAAAACACAACAACCCAAAACCTGTGGGACACGGTAAAAGCAGTCCTAAGGGGAAAGTTCATAGCAATACAGGCACACCTCAAGAAACAAGAAAAAAGTCAAATAAATAACCTAACTCTACACCTAAAGCAACTAGAAAAGGAAGAAATGAAGAACCCCAGGGTTAGTAGAAGGAAAGAAAGCTTAAAACTTAGAGCAGAAATAAATGCAAAAGAAACAAAAGAGATCATAGCAAAAATCAACAAAACCAAAAGCTGGTTTTTTGAAAGGATAAATAAAATTGACAAACCATTAGCCAGACTCATCAAGAAACAAAGGGAGAAAAATCAAATCAATAAATTAGAAATGAAAATGGAGAGATCACAACAGACAACACAGAAATACAAAGGATCATAAGAGAGTACTATCAACAATTATATGCCAATAAATGGACAACGTGGAAGAAATGGACAAATTCTTAGAAAAGTACAACTTTCCAAAACTCGACCAGGAAGAAATAGAAAATCTTAACAGACCCATCACAAGCATGGAAATTGAAACTGTAATCAAAAATCTTCCAGCAAACAAAAGCCCAGGTCCAGACGGCTTCACAGCTGAATTCTACCAAAAATTTAGAGAAGAGCTAACACCTATCCTGCTCAAACTCTTCCAGAAAATTGCAGAGGATGGTAAACTTCCAAACTCATTCTATGAGGCCACCATCACCCTAATACCAAAACCTGACAAAGATCCCACAAAAAAAGAAAACTACAGGCCAATATCACTGATGAACATAGATGCAAAATCCTTAACAAAATTCTAGCAATCAGAATCCAACAACACATTAAAAAGATCATACACCATGACCAAGTGGGCTTTATCCCAGGGATGCAAGGATTCTTCAATATCCGCAAATCAATCAATGTAATACACCACATTAACAAATTGAAAAATAAAAACCATATGATTATCTCAATAGATGCAGAGAAAGCCTTTGACAAAATTCAACATCCATTTATGATCAAAACTCTCCAGAAAGCAGGAATAGAAGGAACATACCTCAACATAATAAAAGCTATATATGACAACCCCACAGCAAACATTATCCTCAATGGTGAAAAACTGAAAGCATTTCCTCTAAAGTCAGGAACAAGACAAGGGTGCCCACTTTCACCATTACTATTCAACATAGTTTTGGAAGTTTTGGCCACAGCAATCAGAGCAGAAAAAGAAATAAAAGGAATCCAAATTGGAAAAGAAGAAGTAAAGCTCTCACTGTTTGCAGATGACATGATCCTCTACATAGAAAACCCTAAAGACTCCACCAGAAAATTACTAGAACTAATCAATGACTATAGTAAAGTTGCAGGATATAAAATCAACACACAGAAATCCCTTGCATTCCTATACACTAATAATGAGAAAACAGAAAGAGAAATTAAGGAAACAATTCCATTCACCATTGCAACGGAAAGAATAAAATACTTAGGAATATATCTACCTAAAGAAACTAAAGACCTATGTATAGAAAACTATAAAACACTGGTGAAAGAAATCAAAGAGGACACTAACAGATGGAGAAATATACCATGTTCATGGATTGGAAGAATCAATATAGTGAAAATGAGTATACTACCCAAAGCAATCTATAGATTCAATGCAATCCCTATCAAGCTACCAACAGCATTCTTCACAGAGCTAGAACAAATAATTTCACAATTTGTATGGAAAAACAAAAAACCTCGAATAACCAAAGCGATCTTGAGAAAGAAGAATGGAACTGGAGGAATCAACCTACCTGACTTCAGGCTCTACTACAAAGCCACAGTTATCAAGACAGTATGGTACTGGCACAAAGACAGAAATATAGATCAATGGAACAAAATAGAAAGCCCAGAGATAAATCCACGTACATATGGACACCTTATCTTTGACAAAGGAGGCAAGAATATACAATGGATTAAAGACAATCTCTTTAACAAGTGGTGCTGGGAAAAACTGGTCAACCACTTGTAAAAGAATGAAACTAGAACACTTTCTAACACCATACACAAAAATAAACTCAAAATGGATTAAAGATCTAAATGTAAGACCAGAAACTATAAAACTCCTAGAGGAGAACATAGGCAAAACACTCTCTGACATATATCACAGCAGGATCCTCTATGACCCACCTCCCAGAATATTGGAAATAAAAGCAAAAATAAACAAATGGGACCTAATTAACCTTAAAAGCTTCTGCACATCAAAGGAAACTATTAGCAAGGTGAAAAGACAGCATTCAGAATGGGAGAAGATAATAGCAAATGAAGCAACTGACAAACAACTAATCTCGAGAATATACAAGCAACTCCTACAGCTCAACTCCAGAAAAATAAATGACCCAACCAAAAAATGGGCCAAAGAACTAAATAGACATTTCTCCAAAGAAGACATACAGATGGCTAACAAACACATGAAAAGATGCTCAACATCACTCATTATCAGAGAAATGCAAATCAAAACCACTATGAGGTACCATTTCACACCAGTCAGAATGGCTGCGATCCAAAAGTCTACAAGTAATAAACGCTGGAGAGGGTGTGGAGAAAAGGGAACCCTCTTACACTGTTGGTGGGAATGCAAACTAGTACAGCCACTATGGAGAACAGTGTGGAGATTCCTTAAAAAACTGGAAATAGAACTGCCTTATGATCCAGCAATCCCACTGCTGGGCATACACACTGAGGAAACCAGAAGGGAAAGAGACACGTGTACCCCAATGTTCATCGCAGCACTGTTTATAATAGCCAGGACATGGAAGCAACCTAGATGTCCATCAGCAGAAGAATGGATAAGAAAGCTGTGGTACATATACACAATGGAGTATTACTCAGCCATTAAAAAGAATACATTTGAATCAGTTCTAATGAGGTGGATGAAAGTGGAGCCTATCATACAGAGTGAAGTAAGCCAGAAAGAAAAACACCAATACAGTATACTAACGCATATATATGGAATTTAGAAAGATGGTAACAATAACCCTGTGTACAAGACAGCAAAAGAGACACTGATGTATAGAACAGTCTTATGGACTCTGTGGGAGAGGGAGAGGGTGGGAAGATTTGGGAGAATGGCATTGAAACATGTAAAATATCATGTATGAAACGAGTTGCCAGTCCAGGTTCGATGCACGATACTGGATGCTTGGGGCTGGTGCACTGGGACGACCCAGAGGGATGGAATGGGGAGGGAAGAGGGAGGAGGGTTCAGGATGGGGAACACATGTATACCTGTGGCGGATTCATTTTGATATTTGGCAAAACTAATACAATTATGTAAAGTTTAAAAATAAAATAAAATTGAAGAACAAAACAAAAAACAAAAAGGTGGTAAATAAATATAATAAATTAAAAAAATAAATAAATAAAAAATTAAAAAACCATTGCCTTTTACTACTGGGGAAGTGATAGATCACCCCCCTGGTCAGAATACCTTTCAATATGTCATCAGGTTCGGTTTTGCATACCTACCTCTGACCTTCATTTCACCGTGAATACAGTTAACTTCCTAGACATCTGCTGCTCAGCCCCAGAGGACTGTAGCTTTCCATGACGGAGCAGGTACCACCCCCTTGCCCCCCAGATGTAGGGAGTGCATGTAGGGGTCTCCCCGTGGAGCTGTTGAAAATCACACACTAGGCTTAGGATTGGAAGGAGTGGTTAAAACGGACAGAATAACTCTCTTGCAAGAAATTGCTTCACAATTCCTCTATCCTTAGTCAATAATTGAACTCCTTTAACTTCTCAGTCTGGGTGAAGGGCCATATATCCTGTAACCAGTTCCAGATATTTCTTTTGAAAATTTACATGTTAGTGGCTGTGCTCAAAACTAAATTTGGCATCTCATGAACTGCGGTGTATCTCTGTGTTTCTCTTCTCTGTGATAAGCATCTTGTTTCCATGTAATATGGTCTCTGAATTTTTACCAATCTCTAGATGCTTTCTCATTTGTGAATAATCTACCTAAAATAAGGTACCTAGAATCAGACACAGAATTCCACATAGGCTCTCCCAGTGCAGAGTTTATTAAGGCGGTATTTTTCTGTCCCCTATGTGTGTAACTTCATTAATGCTCTTGGCAGTTGAATGTATGTGGGAAAGAAAAAAAAAGGGGGGGGAAAGGAGGAATCAATAAATGTATAATCTTTTTAGAAAACGGAGTGTAGTTGATTTACAATGTTGTGTTAGTTTCTGGTGTACAGCAAAGTGATTCAGGTATACACACACACACACACACACACACACACACACACACACACGTCTTCTTTCTCTTATTCTTTCCCATTATGGCGTACTTTAGGGCATTGAACATAGCCCCTTGTGTTATACAGTAGGGCCCTGTTGCTTCCTTCCTTATAAAGCAGTGTGTGTGTTTGTTAATCCTAACCTCCTAGTTTATCCATCCTCCCCCCACTTTTCCTCTTTGGTAACCGTAACTTTGTTTTCAAAGCCTGTGAATCCACTTCTGTCTTGTAAATAAGTTCATTTGTATCATTTTTTTTAGATTCTATATATAAATGATATCATATGGTATTCCTCTCTCTTTGTTTGACCTACTTCACTTAGTATGATATTCTCTAAGTCTATCCATGCTGCTGCAAATGGCATTATTTTGTTCTTTTTATGACTGAGTAGTTTTCCACTGCATATATGTAGCACATCTCCTTTATCCATGTGTCTGTCAGTGGGTGTTGAGGTTGTTTCCGCATCCTGGCTGTTGTAAGCTGTGCTGCTATGAACACTGGGGTGCACATATCTTTTCAAATTAGAGTTTCTCTCTTTTCCCAGTAGTGGAATTGCTAGATCATATGGCAACTCTGGTTTTAGTTTTTAAAGGAACCTCTGTACTCTTTTCCATAGTGGTTGCACCAAGCTAGCTTAACTGTCTAGAAAACTGAGATAATGTTAATACAGAATAAATGAAGATGAGGAGATGAAGGGTTGTTCCATTTTAGATGTTCTGGGTTTGAAATGCCAGGAGGACACGTATGTGGAAATATTCAGCAAGTGGTAAGAAATTGGAGACTGGAACATACATGGAAGGTAGACTTAGAGACAAGGATTGGGTATCACGCTCATAAGAGAATGACTGCGGTCTGGGGAATAGCGGATGCCTGCAGGTTGAGCTTAGGGGAGAAGGTAGCCAGTTCAGGCCTAAAGATGGCGAAGACTCAGGCAGATTCCAAGAGAAGGCAAAATATTCTCCGGAACTGGACTGTCACCTATGTGACTCCAAGTGTTTCTTTCTGTGGCCTGCCCCATTATCTGAAAGTGACATCAGCTTCATGTCTTAGAATTCTCCCAAAGAGGAGTGTGCATGTTGCCACCTGGGAGGGGGTCACATGTTGGCTGGCTGATACATCTTACATAAGGAACACATTTACCTGATTAATAACCATTGCCACCCACTACCTCCCAGGCCAGAATCTTGTGAGCATGGATCATGGGATTTTTTTTTTAATTGAAATATAGTTGGTTTACAATGTTGTACTAATTTCTGCTGTACAGCTAAGTGACTCAGTTATACACACACATTCTTTTTTGCTCTTCTTTTCCATTATGGTTTCTCTCAGGAGATTGGATATATTTCTCTGTGCTGTTCAATAAGACCCTGTTATTTATTCTTTCTCGACATGAAAGTTGGACTATAAAGAAAGCTGAGCACCGAAGAATTGATGCTTTTGAACTGTGGTGTTGGAGAACTCTCTTGAGAGTCCCTTGGACTGCAAGGAGATCCAACCAGTCCATCCTAAAGGAAATCAGTCTTGAATATTCATTGGAAGGACTGATGCTGAAGCTGATACTTCAGCCACCTGATGTATTGGCCAAAGCCACCAATACTTTGGCCACCTGATGCGAAGACCTGACTCAATGGAAAAGACCCTGATGCTGGGAAAGATTGAAGGCGGGAGGAGCAGGGGATGACAGAGGATGAGATGGTTGGATGGCATCACCGACTCAATGGACATGAGTTTGAGTAAACTCTGGGAGTTGGTGATGGACAGGGAGGCCTGGCGTGCTACAGTCCATGGGGTCACAAAGAATTGGGCATGACTGAGTGACTGAACTGAACTGGTGTAATAGTTTGCAACTACTAGCCCCACTCTTCGGATCCATCCCTCTCCTTCCCACATTCCCCTTGGCCACCACAAGTCTGTTCTCTGTGTGAGTCTCTTTCTGCTTCGTGGATAGGTTCATTTTGCCACATTTTAGAGTTCACATATAAGTGATATAATATGGTATTTGTCTTTCTGTTCTTGACTTCACTTAGTAAGATAATCTCTGATTATATTCATTTTGCTGCAAATGGCATTATTTTGTTCTTTTCTTTGTGGCTGAGTGGAACATGGGCTTTTTGATGCCTGTGGGGAATTAGAGGTGAGGTCTCGGTCACCTGTGAAAGAATAGGCTTGGGCAGCAGGGTTGGGTGGACAGGACATAGGAGGATGCTTACAAACATAACAAGGAGACTCAGAATTTATTGCTTTGTGGAAATAGCTTATATTCAAAATGAGTGTATTATTTTGTTGGGTAATCCTCACCTAGCCAAATGATTTTATAAACATTTATGTATTCCGGTTAAAAATCACTTTATGTTTATTTTTACCCCTCTCAACAGTGTCAGACTTTATTTTTCTGGGCTCCAAAATCACTACAGATGGTGACTGCAGCCATGAAATTAAAAGACGCTTACTCCTTGGAAGGAAAGTGATGACCAAACTAGACAGCATATTGAAAAGCGGAGACATTACTTTGCCAACAAAGGTTCATCTAGTCAAGGCTATGGTTTTCCCTGTGGTCAGGTATGGATGTGAGAGTTGGACTGTGAAGAAGGCTGAGCGCCGAAGAATTAATGCTTTTGAACTGTGGTGTTGGAGAAGACTCTTGGGAGTCCCTTGGACTGCAAGGAGATCCAACCAGTCCATTCTGAAGGAGATCAGCCCTGGGATTTCTTTGGAAGGAATGATGCTAAAGCTGACACTCCAGTACTTTGCCACCTCATGCGAAGAGTTGACTCATTGGAAAAGACTCTGATGCTGGGAGGGATTGGGGGCCGGAGGAGAAGGGGATGACAGAGGATGAGATGGCTGGATGGCATCACTGACTCGATGGACGTGAGTCTGAGTGAACTCCAGGAGTTGGTGATGGACAGGGAGGCCTGGCGTGCTGCAATTCATGGAGTCGCAAAGAGTCGGACACGACTGAGCAACTGATCTGATCTGATCTGATCTAAATTGGATTATATATTATTTTTATTATGCTATATGTTTTCTATAATTAAAGGAGTGAAAATGGCCATTGTAGAGAAAAGCATGAAAAAATAATGTAGTAGACACTGGTTTTAAAGGATATCCACAAATTTTTGTATATTCTTCAATTTCAAAAATGCATTTATTTACTTGAATGTGACTTCAAACATTAAATTTCAGAATATAAATACCAATATAAGTTGTGATTATTGTTTTTATTTCTACAAATAAAATACATGAAATAATTATGAAATACTTATAATTTAATAATTTAGTAACTGTATGAGATAGTTTAATGTTTCATAGCTAAATGTGTGCTATTAAGTATATATGCTGTGCTGTGTTAGGTCACCACAGCTGTGACTGACTCTTTGCAATCCCGTGGACTGTAGGCGCCAGGCTCCTCTGTCCATGGGATTCTTCAGGCAAGAATACTGGAGTGGGTTACCATGCCCTCCTCCAGGGGATCTTTTCTACTCAGGGATCAAACCTGCATCTCTTATGTCTTCTACATTGGCAGGTAGGTTATTTACCACTTGTACCACCTGAGAAGCCCTATTAAAACATAACTACTTTATATATATATATATATATATATATATATATATATATATATATATGGCTTTTAAAGAGTATAAACTATGTATATTGGTTTAAACTGTCATAAGCTGTCCTCTTGACTATATAAGCAGACTAGTGACATATATTACACATACATACATGATCTTTACATCAGATATAGTAATGTGTACTCATTCACTTGAGTCATGCCCAACTCTTTGCAACTCTATAGACTGTATGTAGCCTGCCAGGCTCATCTGTCCATGTGATTCTCCCAGCAAGAATACTGTAGTGGGTTGCCATGGTATCCTCTAAGAGATCTTCCTGAACCAGGGATCAAATCTGTATTTCCTGCATTGCAGGTGGATTCTTTACTTCTGGGACTGAGGAAGTCCCAAATATAGTAATACATCCTGAAAATTTTTTGTTCAGACCTGTTACATCTTTTAAGAAGAACCCCATTCAGTAGCATAATTTCTAGTGGAAACATTTTTAGCACTACACAAGTTCCATAAATTGTGATGTTTGGTAGCTTTTGACATCGACTGAAAGTGCAAAGACGAAAATCAAAATTCTAAGGATTCTTTAGGAAAATGTGGGGACATACCAGAATTCACAAATATTGTTGTTGTTATTGTTGTTTAGTGGCTAAGTCATGTCTGACTCTTTGGGACCCCATGAACTGCAGCACACCAGGCTTCCCTGTCCTTCACTATCTCCCTGATTTTGCTCAAACTCATGTCCATTGAGTCAGTGATGCCATCCAACCATCTCATCCTCTGTCATCCCCTTCTTTTGCCCACAACCTTTCCCAGCATCAGAATCTTTTCCAATGAGTCAGTTCTTTGCATCAGGTGGCCAAAGTACTGGAGTTTCAGCTTCAGCATCAGTACTTCCAGTGAATATTCAGGACTGATTTCCTTTAGGATTGACTGGTTGGATCTCCTTGCAGTCCAAGGGACTCTCAAGAGTCTTCTCTAACACCACAATTCAAAAGTGTCAATTCTTCTGCGCTCAGGCTTCTTTATGGTCTAACTCTCACATCCGTACATAAATACTGGAAAAACTTTGACTAGATGGACTTTTGCTGGCAAAGTGGTATCTCTGTTTTTTAATACATTGTCTAGGTCTGTCATAGCTTTTCTTTCAAGGAGCAAGTGTCTTTTAATTTGATGGCTGCAGTCTTCATCTGCATTGATTTTGGAGACCAAAAGTATGAAATCTGACACTGTTTCCATTGTTTCCCCATCTATTTGCCATGAAGTGATGGGACCAGGCACAAAGATCTTCGTTTTTTGAATGTTGAGTTTTAAGCCAGCTTTTCACTCTCCTCTTCTACTTTCATCAAGAGACTCTTTAGTTCCACTTTCTGCCATTAAAGTGGTATCGTCTGCATATCTGAGGTTGTTGACATTTCTCTTGACAGTCTTGATTCCGGCTTGTGAGTCATCCAGCCAAGCATTTCATATGTTGTGCTCGCAATAATGTACCACAAACTTGGCTTTAAACAACCAGATTTCTAGTTTCCCAAAATTTGTTATTCCCAAATACCAGAATCAGGGATGAAAATGTATGTGATAAATGCTGGGGACTTCCCAGGTGACTCAGTGGTAAAGAATCTGCCCACCAGTGCAGAAGCCGCAGGAGACTGGGACACGATCCCTGCGTCAGGAAGCTCCCCTGGAGGAGGAAATGGTTACCCACACCAGTATTCTTGCTCGGAGAATCCCATGGACAGAGGAGCCTGGTGGGCTACAGTCCATGGGGTCGTAAAGAATTAGACACGACTGAGCGACTGAGCGCACTCGTGCACACACGCACACACACAAAAGCTGGGGGATCCAACGTTTAGCCACCTGGAGCTCTTAAGCAGCTTGGAAAATTATAAGGTGATAATTATATTCACAGTGATGACTCTCAGGATAAAAGTCTTAGCTAACTTTTCTTTTATACCTATTGTATTCCAGAAGTCTTAATATCGTTTCTAGTGTAATATACCATCTTATTTGGGCTTTCCTTGTGGCTCAGTTGGTAAATAATCTGCCTGCAATACAGGAGATCCTGTTTTGATCCCTGGGTTGGGAAGATCCCCCGGAGAAGGGAAAGGCTACCCACTCCAGTATTCTTGCCTGGAGAATCCATGGACTGTTTGGTCCATGGGGCCACAAAGAGTGGGACACGACAGGGTGACTTTCACTTTTCTTCACTTTCATCCCATCTTGTTTAAGTACCAGAAGGATTCTACTAAGTAGCAGAAAGAAATAGGTTGTTTTATCCTCACTTTACAGATGAAGAAAAATGGTGTTCTGAGAAATTAAAAGTAATTTTTCCAAGATCCTATGGTGGGAAAAAAAGGTATCTGTGTGTTCTCTGGTATTTCAGGAGTACTTAAATTCCACATTTCGTTATGTGCTTATTCTTGGAAAGCTGGTAATCCATAGTTTATATGTCTTTGATAAAAGAGAGTACTTCAGAAGAATCTGAAAAGAATAGATACAAATATATGTATAACTGAATCACTTTGCCGTACACTTGAAACTATTAACATAGCATTATAAATCAACTATACTCCAATAGAAAATAAAATTTAAATTTAATAAAACACAGAAAAAAATAATAAAAAGTGGACAAAGATTTCTGTAAGAAAAAGAGTGAAAGTTGCCTCTGACTGTTTGTGACTCCATGGACCATACAGTCCATGGGATTCTCCAGGCCAGAATCCTGGAGTGGGTAGCCTTTCCCTTCTTCAGGGTATCTTCCCAGCCCAGGATCAAACCCAGGTCTTCTGCATTGCAGGTGGGTTCTTTACCAACTGAGCTATCAGAGAAGCTCAGAAAATGAATCAAATATTTGCCACTTGCTTCTGCTTATTTAATTTCTTAAACATCTCCTGAATACTCTATTTCTTTTTGTTTCTACAGTTCCCACATAGTCCAATTCACCATCCCTTCCTTCCTGACTTTCAACAGGACCTGGGGGCTTGCTATTCTTCCAGATGGAACCCTTCTTTTCTCACTTTTCACTTGGTAACCATCCTTCAGGGCTTGGTGTAAATGTCAGTTTCTTGGAGCAACTTTCCATGATACCAGCGGAGGCTCAGCCGTCAGGTTACAAGCTTTCATGGCACTGTCGTTTGCCCAGAACCCCCATAACTGCACCCCCATAACTGAACCCCCATAACTGTATCAAGGAATTGGTTCTTAAAGTCTGTCTCCTACACTTGGTTGTTAACTTCATGAGAGTAAAGTCTGGATCTTTCTTATTTGCCACCGTTTCCCACCTTCTAGCAGAGTGTCTGGTCTCTGTAAGCACATAATAATGTTTCATTAAACATTTTTGTCTAAGCTTCAGATATTAAGCTTTTAACCCAACAGTCATACAAGATGACTGTTGCTGGCCAGTGTCTTAGAAATATCTGCAAACTATTGTGAGATTGAGTATTTTAATGTCAAGTATTTGGGCACAGGAACTGAGGAATTCATCACTGAGGCTGATACCATCGTCAGATGGACTACCCTGAGTTTGTGTTTGATTGTCTATTAATTATGTCATTTATTGAGGGCAAGTAGTGAAGCTAAGAGGACTTAGTAATGGAAGGTGTTGAATAGAAATCAGGGGGAAAAAGGCAGCAAAAAGCCTTGGATGTAAGATGGAGATGGTGTAGAACGCTGAGAGATGTTGTCAGGCAGAGAATAAAAACAAAGTCACACGGACAAAGATGTAAGGAAGAAAGGTGTTTTCTGAAAAGCTCACCAGAGACTACAAAGTTAGAGATAAGTTAACAAGTTATTAGAAGAGGTAGCTGGGAAAATACAGCAATTACCCTTTTCTCTCTTTCTCTCTCTTTCTCTTCTTTCATTCCCTTCCACCTTTTCCTCTGTATACCCCCTCCCTTCCTTCTTTCTTTCCTTTAGCAATTGCTATACTGCTCATGAGAATGGAATCATTTTACAAGCACTGGGATAAGGGTCAAGGCACAGGTGATGTTTATAGAGGAACAGGAGTTTCGATTAGGTAATTTGCTAGTAACACCTTCAGTAAATAAATGTGAGAATAATATGGAGTGTTTATCATGACAGTGAGTTTTTAATCAGATCCATTCACTAACAGAGCTGTAAAATAATTTGCAGATTGCTTTGAGGTAATAAGTGGCTGTATAAACATAGTCTTATCCTAGCAGCTGAAATTATAAAACTATTTGTTTTAGAAAATTCAAGCTCTGGTATTTTATATCCCTTGAGTGGTGACAATAGATTTATGAAATTAAATCTTTTTTCACTTGAATCAAATTGTCATATAAGTATACTGACTAGCTGTTAGTAATGGATGGATATCTCTGGCAATAATTTTATTTTTGTTTTTGAATTTCCTTTAAAAATTTTCAAGCTTCAAAAACAGCATTAGTGAATCATGTGTGATGTGCAGGACTTGAGCCAGTTTTAAGTCTGTGCTTTGCTTTTGGAATCATTTCTGTACCAGAGTGCATGCAAAAGTTCAGTATTCCTGAAGACAATGACTGTGCTTTTTCCCCCCAGGGTATAAAAAAGAAAAATCTATTGGCTTGGTAAAAATGAGAGAGAAAGAGAAAAAAAAAAACCAAAAACTAAAAGCTTCAGAAACATTTAAAACTTGGTAATAGAGAAAAAACAAGAACTTCATCAAAATCCACAGTTCAGTTCTTTTTTGTGTAATCTATGTTCTAGGGACACCTTGCTGAACTGTAGGTCTTGAAGGTTCAGAGAAATCACAAACCAAGATGACTCTGGGTTGGACCTCATACAGTTCTGGTGATGAGTAACTAGACTTAGAGCCCCCAGATAGTCCTTCTCAGGTCCGTGATGAGAGTATCTGTTGCTTTATACGAGGTCAAAGACTGTGTGGGAAAGAACAACATGGCGTCAAACGTTTGATGTCTAACCTGGGGGCTCCACCCACTGTCAGCAGAGTTCATAGGATCAGAAATCCACCTGTGCAGGAGCTGCATGAGATTTTAAACTGGCCACTGTGGCTCAGCTGGTGAAGAGTCCACCTGCAATGTGGGAGACCTGGATTGGGAAGATCCCCTGGAGAAGGGAATGGCTGCCCACTCCAGTTTTCTTGCCTGGAGAATCCAAGAGGAGCCTGGTGGGCTATAGTCCATGGGATCGTAGAGAGCCAGACAGGATTGAAGCGACTTAGCACACATGCACGCATTATGATGTTAAAAGGATCCCATATTTAGTGAAGAAATACAACCCATGACCTCAGCGTGTTACTGAAGCATGTCTGCTACTGCTGCTGCTAAGTCTCTTCAGTCATGTCCAGCTCTTTGCGACCCCATAGATGGCAGCCCACCAGGCTCCCCCGTCCCTGGGATTCTCCAGGCAAGAACACTGGAGTGGGTTGCCATTTCCTTCTCCAATGCATGAAAGTGAAAAGTGAAAGTGAAGTCGCTCAGTCATATTCGACTCTTTGCGACCCCATGGACTGCAGCCCACCAGGCTCCTCCATCCATAGGATTTTCCAGGCAAGAGTACTGGAGTAGGGTGCCATTGCCTTCTCTGAAGCATGTCTAACTGCTTGCAAAGATGTTGGTAGAAAGGAAAGTTGCTTTTGATCAGAATATGAGCAACCTGGGGAGATAGTGGATTTAATGGCCCCCAAGAACCATCTTCAAAGATTCTGCTCAGCCATGAAAGTTTTCAAAAGTAAAAAGGGAAGTAATCTAAGTTAATCATTGAGATGAGTGGTCTGAGTCATCGCCACCCCATCTGCATGCAGGCAGGTCCACTTCTTGTGATCTTTCTTTAGATGTCTTGTTCGCACAGTTTGTTCACAAGATTACTAAAGGGGGAGCTGGGGAAGAGATCTGGTCACCTGTTAATTACTACTTGAAATTCATTTCTACTTGAAATTCATTTCTATTTGAAATGTCTACTTCTGTTCTTCTAATTCTGTTGGATCTACAGGAAGAATTAACATGTTAGGCAAAGTATTGTGTGATCAAAAGATTGAATATGTGTGCTAGGGCCAGAGATGAGTGGAGGGTGCCTGGTTTAAGGTTGGTGACAAGACAAAGGGGCTTGCTGCAGAGAGCTCTTTCCTGCCAAAAGCTGCTTACAAATGGAAATGAAGTATCCCTAAGAGTTTTGTTGTTGTTGTTCAGTCACTAAGTCTTTTCAGACTCTTTGTGACCCCATGGACTGCAGGCTTCCCTGTCCTTCACTATCTTCCGGAGTTTGCTCCAATTCAGTCGGTGATGCCTCTGACCTTCTCATCCTCTGCTACCCCCTTCTCCTGCCTTCAATCTTTTCCAGCATCAGGGTCTTTTCCAATGAGTCAGCTCTTTGAATCAGGTGGCCCAAGTATTGGAGCTTTAGCATCAGTCTTTCCAGTGAATATTCAGGGTGGATTTCCTTTAGGGTTGACTGGTTGGATCTTCTTGCAGTCCCGTCTATTGTTGTTTAGTCAGAAATGTGTCATAATGTTCTAGTTTCCTGATGTAATTTTATGGGAATTAAACTGGACCAACCTGAAATTACATCATTAATTATATTCTGTGTCAGCTGAAATTACCACCTGATACAATCTTGCTAGCAGAACATGTGAATGGGATAAATTACTCCCACCTTCACCCACTGGTAGGCCCTGGCAGCCTGTTCCCTCAGTATGGGTTAATTAATCAAGAAAGACTATGCACACACACATACACTTTTTTTTCTTCTAAAAAAATCTCAAGTTACAGATGATTTAAACACTGGTTCCTTGTTCTTGCCCTGTACTGGCTGCCTGAACATTCTAAAACCCAAAATGTTTTAAAAGTATATATTGATTCCCAGGCCTAGTCTCACAAAGTCTGTGTCAACTGGGCAGGAGCAGGAACAGGCATTCTTATATTTAAATGGTGATTGTAATGAGAACCTGAGATTGGGAACCACAGATGAAAGCTACCTCATTTCATTTTCATCACCTTAGTAAGGCTTTCCCCTTACAGTTTTGCATATCAAAAAACTGACATTCAGTTTAACACTAAGAGTTGAATTCATGTCTTTAGGATTTTTAACTCTTTGCTTTTCTCATCAGTTCAGATTTCTTTAAGACTTTTAGTGAGATCAAAGAGTTTTCATAGAAAGATGCTCATAACTATTGTGAGAGAAAAGGAAAATAAAATTCAATTCTAGTGGTTAGGCTAAAAATCTTCCATTTTTAGAAGATTTATTTAAGGCTGAGTAAATTCGCTGAAGTGCTATACATTTGCCCTGAGGGAAAGCTTAAAGTATCTTACTTGCTTACATAACATCACCCTGAAAAAGCCAGAACTGCAGTATCAAACCTTCTCTCCTCCTTGCTACCTGCCCAATCAGTGAACTTTATAAACAGGGCACAAAAAGGCGGCATGGACATTTCCGTTTTCTCCACATGCTTTCTAACTTTATAGAAAAGAAAAATTCAAGCCATTTTTCTCTGACATTCAATCTCTTTCATTAAAAAAATGTACAGTATGAGCTCTTGTATATCTACCATTACTATGGCTGAGTATCTCCCTTGAATCTTCTGCTCCGAGGAGGATGATGAACAGACAAAATATTGCCGGGGCATCTAAACCCCCCTGCATCCTCAAAACCCAAATAATAATCCAAATGTAAAAGTCTAAGTCTAAGCTTCGGCAGGTCAGTTTCATCCAGGATCAAGCACGTTCTGTCTTTCTTTCCTCCCGGTTTTCATCTGTTCTCTGGCAAAGCTGCCAGCAGCAGATGTACTGAGAATGTGCAGAGTTGCCAAGATGCTTAATCAAGTCCTTGTGATTGTTGTGGCTGTCACCTCAAATTTCAGATTCAAAAGCACAACTTTATCAACTTAGCCACAAAGGATCAGGTTCTTGAGGGGAAGAATAATTTGCATTGACAAAAACGCACAAGCAATTGATTTATAAATCATAATGCCAATCTGTTTAATTACAATGGCCCGGAAAGAATTTGCTCGTTGGATCTTGTTTCTTTTTGCCCTTTAGTCTTTCAATAGCAAACTAGTTGAGTGACTTTCTTATAAGATACTCTTCCCACCATGCTGGTTTTCACAGTGTAACAGATTTTAAACCCCGACAAGTGTGGGGGAAGATTATCGGTCACAAAGAGCAGAAACCCACTCAGGCTTGTTGACTTTAAAAGGGGATTATTGGGAAACTGACAGATACATTCCAAAGTACAGTGTAGGAAGTAAGGAAAGTGGCAACTGAGGAGGCACCTCTCTCTTGTTCTTGAGCTCTCAGACCACACAGCCTCATGTCTGCAGCCCTCTGCACGTCGGTCCTGGGTAATCGGGCTTGTCTTGCTTGCATGCAGCCCCACATGGCAGCCACCCTTACAGGATCACCAGCTCAGAAGCAGCAAAGCTTCAGTGTCCCTTCCCACTCAGTCTGCTGTCTCTAGGCTTCAGAATTCGTATCTTCTTGAAAGGTCTTTGGCTCAATCTATGGCTGTTTCCCAAGGCTGAGTGTCTAAGTCTGGCCCAATCACAGTCGGTGTGCCTTCCCTGGGCCTGAGCTCCAGAGGCTGGAGATGTTCTATGAATGCCGGGAGTGCAGGTGGGAGGCGCTGGAAGAGCACCTATCACGTTGGTGACTACGCGGCATCCTCTCAGCATCCTCCTGGTGGGTACAGACACTTTCTGCGTGGGGGCTGTGGGACCAGGACCAAACTGAGGGGGCAGTGGGAGGGATGGCTTGCACACGACACTGTGCCATGGAGGCATATGGCAGGGAGGCAGAGCAGGAAAGAGGGGGCAGAACCCTGGAGGTTCCCCTGCCTCTAAGGTGTACAGATAAAGTGAACACCAGCATTCAGAGAAGTCTTTCATTTTCACAGAACTAGGACAAATAATCCAAAAATTTATAGAGCACCATGAAACAATCAGAATTGCCAAGTAATACTGAGGGGGGGAAAAAACAAAACTGGGGGCATAACTCTCCTAGACCTCAAACTATAGTAATCAAAGCAGTGTGGTATTGATATAAAAACAGACACACGGATCAGTGAAACACAATAGAGAGGTAAACCCACACACCTACCGTCAATTAATCTTCAACAAAGGAGGCAAGGAATAATGGGAATAGACAGTCTCTTCAACAAGTGGTGCTGGGAAAGTTAGACAACCGCATGTAAATCAACGCAGTTATAACACACCCTCTACAATGCACAAAAATAACTCAAAATGGCTCAAAGACTTAAATACAAGACACGACACCATAAAACTCCTAGGAGGGAACATAGGCAAAACATTTTCTGACACTAATTGTACCAATGCTTTCTTGGGTTAGTCTCCCAAGGCAATAGAAATAAAGACAAAAATAAACAAATGGGACCTAATCAAACTTACAAGCTTTTGCACAGCAAAGGAAACCAGAGAGCACTTTCAGGGTGCTCCAGCTTCCCTGCTCCAGGGAGCAAGCTTTGTCGAGCCTCTGCAGGGTGTTTGCAGGACAGACAGGACAGCACAGAAGAGAATGAGGCTGAAACCCACATGAGGGGAGGCGTGAAGACTGTCTGGAAAGGATCCTACACTGGATATAGGGAGTTGAATCATGGCTTTAGAAAGAAATGTCCATGTTCTAAACTCTGTTACCTTTGAATATGATCTTTGCAGGTGTAAGTAAGGCAGGGATCTCAAGACAAGATTATCTTTGATTCGGATAAGTCCTACGTTCACTCTAAGAAGCCTTTAAGAGGTAGGAAAGAAGAATACAGAGAGACATGGGGAAGAAGACCCATAAAGATAGAAGCAGAGTTTTGCTACCACGAGCCAAGGAACACCAGAAGCTGGGAGAAAGGGCAGGATCTCCTGAAGCAACTTGATGGAAAGCACAGCCTTTGATTTTGGACTTTTGACATCCAGAACCATGATGAATGCAGTTCTGCCGTTTTAAGCCAAGACGTTTATGGTAATCTGTTAAGGAAGTCCTAAGAAACTAAATGTTGGGGTTATGACAGTCAGGGCTCTTCTTGGGAGAGATAGGAAGCCTGCTTCCTTCTTTAATAGCAACCCCAGACTCAGAGCAAAAGGGCGTGAGGCAATGAGCCCTGGGATCAGGTGGACAGGAGACCTCAGGCTCAGTGAGGACACAGACTCTGAGCAGACTGGATGGAAGGGGTCTTTGCTCCTACTTAAGGTGGACATGCTGAACTGTGAGACTGTGAAAAGATGGCCTGAGTTCAGCCCTCACTGAGTCCCTCCACGTCCTTCCTGCCCACGCTCTAAGGGCCTCGGCAATAGTAACCGTGTATTAAAAAGATTGCGTAAGATAACCTCTACAGGTCCTTGTGGTTGCAGCCTTCTGGTCCTTAGGCCTGTGTGTTTAAGATAAGGGGAGAGTCAGGTCTGAGCCTGCTAGCCTTTGTCTCCTGGACGGGTTCCCTCAGCTGGATACGATGGTTGAATGGAGGTATTTCCTCCTCTACCACCTCCCTGTGATCGATCGTCAGGCTTGATCCTCTCCACATCTCAACTACTAACTGGGACCAACAGTTGTCTTGGGAGTCAACAACCTTGCCTGTCTCAGGCTTTGGGGGACCCTTTGAGCAGTTCAGCCGTAAGAACCCCACAGGGGCCTTGCAGGACATCCCTCTAGGTGTCTCCTCTTCCAGGTTCAGACCAGTGTTGGAATGCTCCAGGTGACTTTGGAGGCTGACGGAAATGAACTACCACTGTCCCCCTGGGATCCTTTTCTCAGTATGGTTTAGAGCTGTACTCTACCATGTGGTAGCCACCAGCTGCCTGTGGCTTCCTGCTTTATAAACCTGAATTAATATAAGTAAAAGTTAAAAATGGAGTCTCTGAGTTGAACTAGCCACAAGTAGGTTGCCCAAGGGTCACAAGGGGCTGTGATGTTGGATATTGCAGAGAGGGAACATTTCCATCACCACAGAAGTTTCTATTGGCTAGCACTGCTCTAGGTCAGCGTATCAAGTCATCCGAGGATCTCATTAAAATACAAATTCTTATCCAGTCCGTCTGGGTTGGGGCCTGAGATTCTGTAATTCTAGCAAATGTCCAGATGATATCAATGCTGCTGTTTCATGGACTGTACTTCGAGAGGCAAGGACTCTGCGAATTAATGTAGCCACTTTGCTGGTTGTATGCTTAAGCCAAGGAGTGGGGAGGTGAGGATACTTCACCTGCGAGGAATAGACAAGCGACTGGGATGGACTGGATGGAATAGAGTCTTCACATAAGAAGAAATTGGAATATCATTGGCTGAGCCAGTCAGGCCCCAAATGTCAGCCCAGGAGATATAGTCTTTCCTCTATAGAGCAGGCCTTCCAACTAAGGTGAGAAATACATTAGTCCAGGGTTTGGCAAACTTTCTCTGTAAAGGGTCAGATAGTAAATATTTCAGACTTTTGTGGGCCATCAGGTCTCTGTCTCAACGACTCATTTGTTGATGTAGCATGAACACAGCTATAGACAGTATGTCAAGAAATGAGTGTGGCTGTGTTCTGATAAAACTTTGTCCACAAAACAAGTGTCTTATTAGATATGGCCCATGGGGCATGGTTTTCTGACCTTTGCACTAGGGGGTCACAGTGAGTAAGAGGGCTTCAAGTAAAGCAACTTGCTGATTAGTATAGCTTAGGATATGTTTCAGCTATCCTTATTATTAGTCATTACTAATCAAGGAGGTAAATGTTAATCATTAGGATAATTGGTTTAGTTTCAATTTAAAAGCAGTGATTCTCTAATACATACAATACGAAGTTACATTTCATGGATATTGAAATCAAACCATGAAACACAGAAATTGCAAGTTGCCAAGAAACACAAAATACAACACCTAGACAATCAACTCAAAAGCCAAAACCTCTCTACGAGCTGGCGCCTTCAATTATCACGTGACAGCAGGAACTAATGATCTGAATGCCAGGTCAGGTTGTAGAATTGCCTTATTTACCATAAGAGTAAACAAAGGCCTAGGGAAAGTCACTGGTTCAATGACCGAGTTAGGAGAAAACCAGCCTCTTATTTCCTAAACAGCACATTACCTTCCCCTGACATCACGTCCCCGTAGGATAGAGAAAGCAGTATTCAAGTACTGTAGCACAGGTGCCCCTCATCCAGGAAACACTCGCTGAAGGACACGGATTCGTGGCTGTAAACACACCTGTTGCTATTACAGACGTTCATTAAACATTTCATAAACCATCTCCCTGTTTTCTCAGACTTTTGCGACAAGTATCTGGATGAAAAACATGTCTCTAAAGAGCTATCCAAGATATTTAATGAAGTCGAGTCATTCTGCAAGAATTTTTCTGTGATGAGCACAAAAAGCAAGGATCATTTAATTTAAAACCATAAATTAAACCATTCCATCCAACAGTTTTGTTGGAGAAAGCGCTGACTTAGATATTCAGAGATCTTGTCCCAGGAAGGTCTGCTGACGTGTTTGATGCTTTAACTTGCTGAGACCTGAATTCCAGGTGACTCTTTCCTCCCCACTTCCTTCAGCTTGCCCCATTCTCTAAAATTTAACTGTAAACACATTATCCTCTCAAAGACTTGGCTTTCTTCACACATTGCAGTTGGCAATCATTCCACCAAGTTCTAGGTTACCCTGAGCTTCAGCACAGAGCATTTTCACCAGATCATGAGGACCCTGGGGTTTGAATTAAAGAGCCATGATCCCATGATGCCTCTGTGAACCCCCCAGAACAATGATACCAACCCTATATTGTAGATGAGGAACCCAAGGCTCAAAGAATGGCATCTGCATGCCCGGGGTCATCAGAGGGTGGAAGACCGATCTCAACCCACATCTTCTGTCTCCAGACTGCTGCCATTTCTCAGGTGTCTGGAGAGACCTTGGGTGAGATCAGGGCCCAATCGTAACGGAGACAGAATATCCCCACACCTCATGTGAGGAAGAACTCACAGTCAAAATTACCTTGATTTGAAAGAATGAACATTTATTGAATCTTAGCCTGTAAGCTGATATTTACTTTTAGTATAAACAAACAAGTATTTATTATGTGGAAATGTTTATTTATTGTCACTGAAAATGTCTTTATGTCAACGAAAGTTACAACATAGTGGATCAATTGGCCAGACCAGAGTCTAGAAATTTTTCTTGACTCTTTATTTGTCCTAATTCATTTAAACAGTTAATTTTAAGACAATGCTTCATTGTTGGACTTTTTTAAATCACAAAAGTAATGTCCTCATCAGTATAAGTAAAACACTGCAAAGATACATGAACAGAAAAATCAAATCTCTTGTCTTTTGGTTCAGTATTTCCTCAGTATCCTTATCCTTCAAAATATATTTATGCCTATAGATTGGACCTTTCTTCCTTCCTTTCTTGAAAAAATATTATACTAAAAAGTAAAAAGCCATAATTTGCTTTTTTTTCCTTGTAAAAAGTCTCATCTTATTGTTGTTGTTGTTGTTGTTTTTAATCTCCCAAACTAGAGTAACACTGAGCATTTTTTTGTAGGCTTAGTCATTATTTGTATTGCATACCTTTTGCTCATTTTTATATTTTGCTTATCAATATATCTCAGCTTTTAATGTATCAGGAGTATTGATCATACAGGTGACAAATAGTTTCTCCCATCCAGCATTTGAACGTTTCTGTTTATAGTGTCTTTGCTGTATAGTTTTTCATTTTGATGTGCACTAGTCAGCTTCTTCTGTGAGTCTTGTTTTTGTGTTATTTCTGTGTCACTCACCTTGTTGTCTATGCTTTCTTTTTATACTTTCATTTTAAAATATTAGATCTTTAACCTGTTATTTTAGTACACATGTGGTGTAAGGAAGGGGTATACTTTTATTTCTTCCAGATGGATAGGCATCTAGTGTAATAACCAATGAATTGGAATAGTAGATTTATCATATACTAAGTTCCTAAATATCATAGGATATAATTTTGAGCTCTTCATGTGCCACCCATCAATTCAGCGGTTCATTTGGTAGCTTCCTCCTCTTAAAAGTCTCCAGAGTAGAAGCTTCTTCTGACTTCTAACTCCTGTTTCATGGATGGCCTCATTAGGTAACACATTTTCTCATTTCCATCTGGATTCAGTGTATTTCTTAGGAATGTAAACATATGTTTTGCGCAAAGCCCTCTACTTCCCTGTAACTTCAGATAAACATTGACTTTCCATGTCAGTGTTCTGAAAAAGGAAGACAGGGAGATTTCCTCTTAGGAAAATGAGTGGCAGGGCACCGTCTCTTCTGTCAAACCCCTCATTCCATCTGTCTTCTCCCTTCCCGCATCCAGGCCTACCCTACTCGTATTGGTCCCTGATCTGCATCTGAAGTCTTGTGCATCCCACAAGTCCTCTCAGCCACCCATACAACCCACCCTGGTCCAGCTGTCCCCTATCAATCAGACATGACAGAACGTAAGGAGCCCACAAAAAATAAGCTTAGTTAAATCAGGAATAAAGCAAAAATTCCCCAAGTATCTGAAGCCCTCCTGTGAAAAACGTCTTACAACTTAAATTGATGATCACCTCTGAACTCCAGTTTCTAAGGTAAAAAAAAAAAAGTGTAATATTGGTAATAATGATGATAATAGTAATATGCCCCAAGATGAATAAAATTGCTTTAAATTGTTTTCAAGTAAGGAAAAAAAATCCCCACAGCTTCTCTCTCTTCCCCCTGCCACTTACCACCCACCTTACTCCCACCAGGTATCTTAAGGTTCCTACGTAAAAATAGATTTTAAGTGTGCAGAGAGATGGTGTGCTCTGAAGCTGAAGGTCCCAGGGTAGAAAGCAAATGTCGCAAATTGCTAACAAGAAGAGGGAAAAAAAAAAAAAAGTAGCCTGACTTCACACTCTCAAATCCCTCTCCAATGTAGTAGAAATTCTCTGAAGACAGCTTCGAAACACAGCAGCTGGTGCGGGAGCAACATGGCTGTTGTCCCCACCTGGCGTCCAATCAAGCCTGTGACCTTTCCCCAATAACCCCCCCCCCTTGAGACTCCAGGACCTGAGAATCACTGGAACGTGGGTTTTCACCACAGCACGGCTCTTCTACACCAACCTCTTCCTTCAAATGGCTGAATGGGACATGGCTGGTGACCCAACGCCTTCTAAGTGATGTGGGAAGTGGATATAAAATAGGCAGCCTCAGAAAAAGACCCCACCTCTGTCTCCTCTGAATCACGGGGACTCTGTGAAATGGATTGCCCACCAGGGACAAAAGAGCAAAGCAGATGGTGCAATTTCATGCTTTTTTTCTGGAGAGTTAAAAATATCATCAATCATGTACTTAGAAATTGGCAGTCACTGAAGTTCTGTGATTCCATAAGTCATTACCAGACAGAAAGTTTCTTAAGCAAAAGACCACAGACCACCAAGTAGACATCGTTATGATTTCTGAATGTATAGGCCATCGGTGGAACCCAGAACATTCTTTCTTAGCTTCCGTCATGGCTGGTGTATGTGCTTCAGGGCCACCAGCCAGAGGCGTTGAGTATGAGACCCCCACCTGGGACTGAGGGTCTCGAGAAGGCAATGCCATCTCGCTCCGCCGTGGACACAGCAGCGGCTTCCGGCTTTGGGGTGGCCGGAACTGCGAGCCTGAGTTTCCGTCCATGGGGTAGCGCTGACCGGTGGCCCTGGAGGGGTCCTGCGCTCCTCACCAGGCCAGCTCTCCTGCAGCCTTTTGGGCGCTGATCCTGGAAGCTTAGCTCGGATGTGGGTCTCCATTCCTGACAACGATGCTGGGAGATACAGTATGTTTTCATAAACTCCGTTGCTGTTATATAAACCAGAGGCAGCCTCTGAGGCTTGCAAATAAGAATCCCAAGTAAGAAAACACCCATGGCCTTTGTTTATGTATATGGGAAGTGGAAATATTTTGGCTTATTGTAGCTGGTCTATGTCATGAATAAACTTAATCGGACAGAAGAGGTCTAAGATGCTGAAACTGCCTCTAGGGGAGAAAGGCCTTGAACTAGAGATCTTCCCTGGGACCTCAAAAGGACCCTCAGAAGCTGTCCTATGGAGTGACTGAGGGACCTGCATCCAGAGCTCTAGAAGCCTTTTCACTGAGAATAAATAAATAATCTTGCTACAAATATCTTGTGTTCCCCAAATCTGGAAAGTTTATGGGCCCAGGAGATACTTACTTTGGAGATGCCAATCCTCTTCCCATTGCCTTTCTTTAAACCATGCATACACTACCCAGATTTAGGCGTTAATTATTTGGGGTGTTGTTTTTTCTTCTATATTAGATTGAAAATTCTGACTCCATGTGTGAAGGAGAAGGTGGAAGAAACAGATGCCTCCCATCTGATGAGATGCTTGGAGAAGGTTGTGGTGGGCTGGGTACTTTGATTTTTCTCAGTAAAAAAAATTGCAAAATGTAAAACATATACAGGAAAGCACGTAAAATGTATTTGGCCATTAAAGAATTATAAAAAAGTGAGCATGCATCTCACCATTGCTGAAAATGAGCCTGAAGAATATGACTGATAGTCTACGAGCCCCATGTCTGTCTTGCAGTGCTTTCCTCTTATTCTCCTTTAAGAATAACTAGCATTCTACTTTTAGGAATAGTCCATAATCATTCTTTTGCTTTTCTTTATAGTTTATCATCTATATATGTATATCTAAAAATACTATTTCATTTTTCCTATTTTTATACTTTATATAATAAACACATCATGTTCTTCCTTTGTGTCTTGTCTTTTGCATAATGTTATGTAAATCCCTGGTAGCTCAGTAGTAGTAAGAATCCACCTGCAATTCAGGAGACATGGGTTCGATTCCTGGGTTGGGAAGATCCTCTGGAGAAGGAAATGGAAACGCAGTCCAGTATCCTTGCCTGGGAAATCCCATGGACAGAGGAGCCTGGGGGGCTATACAGTCCATGAGGTCGCAAGAGTCAGACATGACTTAGGGACTAAAATCACCACCTTGTGAAATGTGTGCGTGTGGTTGTAATTCATGTGTTTTTCACTACTGGGTAGTATGCTATTGTGTGACTGTTTCTTCTAGTGTTGATGAAGCCAGGGTTGGGTTCTAGTACTTGGCTTATTGCACGTAAGGCTGCTGTGGACATTTGGAGTGCAACTCCTGGTGGACACATGCACACGTGTTTGTACAGATGCCTGATGGTAGGACTGCAAGGTTCGAGTGATGCTAAATCGTTTTGTCAAGTGGTGGTACCACTTCTCAGTGATAAAGGTACAGTGAGGGACAGCGCCTGCCTTCTGACACACACTTGGTGTTTACTGTGGTCTCTCCAGGCGGTTTTTTTTTGGAGAAGTTCATAGCAGCCCCCTCCAGTGTTCTTGCCTGGAGAATCCCAGGGACAGAGGAGCCTGGGGGGGCTACAGTTTATGGAGTCACGGAGTCGGACACGACTGAAGCGACTTAGTGCTCCAGGCGGTTTTAGGTTCTGTCTCCCTGAGAATACTAGTAAAGCATAGCATAGCATGTTATTTATTGAGTTATTGGTAACCAGCTGGCTTTTGGTAATCTGAGTTTTTTCTACCATTAATTACCCTTTCCAGTCGTTTACTCTTTTCCCTGCTGCCTTTTGTTTTAAATTGTAGTTGATCTACAGTGTTGTGTTCGTTTCTGGTATATAGCGAAGTGATTCAGATACATATATATGTATCCTGACCCTTCAGCTAAAATGGTTCTCTGATACCTTATACCTGCAAAGAGGGAGACCTCGGGGAACAGGGCAGGGTTTCTCAACCTCAGCACTGTTGACATTTTTGAGGGAGTAATTCTTTTCTCTCAACAGCGGTGGGGGGCTTCCCTGAGCATTGTGGGCGCTTCCCTGTGCATTGTGGGATGTTCCACAGCATCTCTGGTCTCTCTCCCCTAGCTGCCAGTACAATGTGACAGCAGACAGGGTCTCCAGTATTGCCAGACGTTCCCCAGACAAAATCACATTGGTTGAGACCCACTGGAGGAGCGATAGATGATAGTTTATAAGTGAGAAGATATCCGTAAGTGGGAAAGGATGCACACGATGATCCTCTTTCTATTTGAGAAAACCCCCTGTCTGCACATTAAGTGTTGGGTGGTGAGTGTTGTCTATTTTATACTATCTGTGTTTTGGTGTTTTTCTAATTTTTAGACAATGGGAATATAGTACCATGAAATAAAAACAGATATTTTAAATTTTAATATTTGCACATATGAATAAAAATCTTGAAAGGATATAAGACAAAATGGTAATGATAGTTACTTCTTAGCATTAGGACTTTGTTTGTATTTTCCTAATTTCTTAGAGAGGACACATACTAATTTTGTAATCAGAAATGAAGTAAACAGAAATTATTTCAAGCATAAATCCCAGATTTCAACTAACCATTATGTGCCTGTGGATAATTAGGCCCATTAGAGTGCATATTTCTAAATTTGGATGTTCTGTCCTTTCCAACGCTTGGACAAAGGCTTCATGATATTCCTGGTGGAAAATAGTAGGTCTTACAAATGTTCTTCACTCATCTCATCACACCTCCGTCCCAGCTGAAGAATCACTCCTTAGTTTAATGTGAAAATGGAAACCATTCGGTGTCAGCATCCTTAGTATTTCTCCCCTCGAAATCTGTGTTAACTTTTTTCTCATCCTTTGTATTCTGTAAAGAATGATCTATGTGGTTGTTTTTTTTTTTTCCTGAAATTCACCAAGAAGTTTTCCTCTTTTACTTTTATCTACCAAAATTAAGGACAGAGTCCTTGAAGGAAATAAGAATGATGACTTTTCTCCCTTTTGCAACTGAGGTTCAAGATCTGGGATCCAGGATTGCCTGGGAGGGTCTGCATGCTTGTCTCATGTTTTGCGGAATAATCTGAGTGGAAAGTGAGTGTTGAAGCTTGGTAAAACTTCTCCATCATACCCTGCTTAGAGCAACGGCACCTCCACCCCATCCCACGCCTCTGTCAGTCATGTGGGGCTGCCACCCACAGTCCCCAGCCTCTCACCACACCACCCCACCAACCGTATGGCCTCTGTCTGGAATGAGACTCCTGAGTGGAGACACACAAGGACAGAGGTAGTCAGGGCTGGGTTACCTGGTACGGCAGAGTCTGAAGTTGCCATGGTTCTGGAGGAGTCGTGGGCTGTACCTACCTGACTATTTCCCTTCCCAACCCGGTCCAGTCCCGAGAGAAACTTCTCAAGTCCTACTTTACCTTCTGCGGGTACAGTAAGTCCCCCGCATATGAAGGAGGTCCATTCCGAGAGCAAGTTCATTGAGTCCAATTTGTTCGTTAAGTCCAACAAAGTTATGCCAAGTACCTAGCTAACACAACCGACTGTATAGTACTGTACTGTAATAGGTTACAATGCTTTCTACACAAATAATACATAAAAAGCAAACAAAAAAAACAAGTAAAACATTTTAAATCTTACAGTACGTACCTTGAAAAGTACACCAGTACCAGCTACATCATGGCTACTTTTACCCTTGCTGCTGGACATCCTGGGCTTGGAACAAAGATACTGCATTACTGTACTTCACACAGGACTGCACAGAAGCACACAGAAGCACAACCACTTGCGGAGGATGCACGCACGCGACAATGCACGCCAGACCCCTGAACTCACTCTTGTGACCGGACATATGAACGCACGTTCACATCATAAGGTTCACAGCTTGAAGGTTCGCATGTAGGGGACCTAACCGTAGTGGGGGAACCTCGCTTGAAGCTCAGGCTTAGTTCCACAGCAAGAGAATAAACTGTAGTTATTTCCAGTCTTAGTAAGTGCTTACCACGTAAAAACAGGGGTGGCTGCACCTTCAAGTGGAAACTTTAACCCGAAACAGATAGAGCAATTAAGTCAAGGGAGGCTGAACACATGTCAGTGCTGACGATAAGAAACAGACACACTCAGTGAGCTTTTTACTGAGTGAGGTTCCCCCTTCCCAATATACATGGCCTCTATTAAATTAGAGCTGCAGACTTTAAAATAACATGGGCTAAGCTATAGGTACTGCCTTGAGGAAGAATGAACCAGAAGAAATTGCGAACAGAGTGGATAGGCACCAGCGATGTGCATTTTTTCCTCTACCTCAAAGAGATGCTCAAACAAGAATATTCTGTCCAAGTTGACACTGTAACTTCATTCTGTAGGAGCAGTATTGGAGTAGAGCCAATTAGCTAGATTTTAGAAAACCCATCAAATAGTAACAGATTATTTTGCCTTACTTCTAAAGATTAGGACTTCCACATATACAAAAGGAACACAATAATCTTAAATTTCCTTGCTTGGAATCATTCTAAGTTTTAATAATTTCCTAATGTTTATACTGTTTCTAGTATATATCCTCCAATTCATACTATAATATCTGGGCATGAAAGCCAAGATTAATTTTAATATTTTGTAATAATAGGCTGAAACCCAGTGAGATGAAATGACTTGCCAATGTAAACTGGCTAAATGACCTGAAAAATCAGAATAAAACCTCAGATCTGTGAGTTAAGTGTTCTTTCTACCAGGCCAGCTATCAGTTGTCATGCCCAGTTTAAATTAGATGACTCATCCATTAGCATAATTGAAGCAGTGCTTCACTAAAAATACCCAGCACTGGGTGTAGTGCTGTGAGGAAGGCAGTTTGTGAAGAAATTACCACAACCAGGATCTCCTCCAGCTATTCACAGAGCCATGCACTAATTTCACCGTCGATTTAAAAGGGTTTATTATGAGGGTTGAATACAGTCTGTGAACATTATGAATAATTGGAAACTGAATGCAGAAATTTATTTACATGGTCAGAGTACATGGGGAAGAAAGACACACTCATTTTAGAAACGACCAAAAGTAGGAGTAAACAGCTGCCATCGGCCAAGATGAAACCTACATCACATGGCACCCCAACTCTTGGGAACTAGGAATTTTACCACCGAGCTCAGGGTTTGCAGCATTTGATTACGTGTCTCCATTAAGAAATAAAACTTTAAGCAGGCCACCCAAGATGGGCCAGCACCAAGCAGTATCTCCACTTCTGAGAGCTGTGGTCCCCAACCGCTCCTGAGAGTTGAGACCAAGCTGCGGGGACCTTCTGCAGGCAGCCTGGGTGTTGGTATTAGCTTCTCTCCCTTTCTCCCTGGGTGTCACTTTTTATTTGATTTGTCACATATTTTAAAATTTTTGGTTGAACTGTAATTTACAATGTTGTATTAGTTTCAGGTATATAGGAAAGTGATTCAGTTATATATATTATATATATATATATATAATATTTTTACATTCTCTTACATTATATGTTTCGCAAGATATGGAGTATAGTTCCATGTGCTATATGGTAGGTCCTTCTTATCTATTTTATTAATATATATTATTTAGTCACTAAGTTGTATCTGACTCTTTGTGACTCCATGGACTGTAGGCTGTTAGGCTCCTCTGTCCACAGGATTTCCCAGGAAAGAATATTGGAGTGGGTTGCCATTTCGTTCTCTGATTTCAGGCAATGGCAACCCACTCCAGTACTCTTGCCTGGAAAAATCCCATGGATGGAGGAGTCTGGTAGGCTGCAGTCCATGGGGTCGCTAAGAGTCGGACACGACTGAGCGACTTCACTTTGACTTTTCACTTTCATGCATTGGAGAAGGAAATGGCAACCCACTCCAGTGTTCTTGCCTGGAGAATCCCAGGGACGGCAGAGCCTGGTGGGCTGCCGTCTCTGGGGTCGCACAGAGTTGGACACAACTGAAGCAACTTAGCAGCGGTGGCAGCTTAGCAGTGTGTATATTGGAGAAGGCAGTGGCACCCCACTCCAGTACTCTTGCCTGGAAAATCCCATGGATGGAGGAACCTGGTAGGCTGCAATCCATGGGGTCGCTTAGAGTTGGACACGACTGAGTGACTTCACTTTCACTTTTCACTTTCATGCATTGGAGAAGGAAATGGCAACCCACTCCAGTGTTCTTGCCTGGAGAATCCCAGGGACGACGGAGCCTGGTGGGCTGCCGTCTATGGGGTCGCACAGAGTCGGACATGACTGAAGCGACTTAGCAGCAGCAGCAGCAGCAGCAGTGTGTATATGTTAATCAACCACTTAATTTATACCCCCCCCCACACACACTTTTCCCCTTTAGAAACCACAGGTTTGTTTTGTCTGACTATGGATCTGTTTCTGTTCTGCAAGTAAGTTCATTTGCATCATTGTTTTTAAGTTCCGCATATAAGCAATATCACATGGTATTTGTCTTTCTCTGTCTGGCTCACTTCTCTTAGTTTGATAATCTCCAGGTCCATCCATGTTGCTGCAAATGGCGTTATTTCATCTGTTTTTTTTGGCTGAGTAATATTCCATCATACATATATATAATAAATATATATGAATTATTGTATAATAAATATATAAATTATATAAATAAATTGTATAAATTATGTATAAATAGATATTATATAAAATAATATTATATAAATATGTATAATATATAATATATAACATAATATATAATATATAATATATGTTATACTATACTATACTATAATATATAATATATGTTATATATGTTTATATATTATATACTGTATATAGTATTATATTATGAAATAATATATAAGATATTATATATAATTTTATAGACTATATATTATATATTATGTGGATCACAATAAACTGTGGAAAATTCTGAAAGAGATGGGAATACCAGACCACCTGATCTGCCTCTTGAGAAATTTGTATGCAGGTCAGGAAGCAGCAGTTGGAACTGAACATAGAACAACAGATGGGTTCCAAATAGGAAAAGGAGTTCGTCAAGGCTGTATATTGTCACCCTGTTTATTTAACTTCTATGCAGAGTACATCATGAGAAACGCTGGACTGGAAGAAACACAAGCTGGAATGAAGATTGGCGGGAGAAATATCAATAACCTCAGATATGCAGATGACACCACCCTTATGGCAGAAAGTGAAGAGGAACTAAAAAGCCTCTTGATGAAGGTCAAAGAGGAGAGTGAAAAAGTTGGCTTAAAGCTCAACATTCAGAAAACGAAGATCATGGCATCCGGTCCCATCACTTCATGGGAAATAGATGGGGAAACAGTGGAAACAGTGTCAGACTTTATTTTTCTGGACTCCAAAATAACTACAGGTGGTGACTGCAGCCATGAAATTAAAGATGCTTACTCCTTGGAAGGAAAGTTATGACCAACCTAGATAGCATATTCAAAAGCAGAGACATTACTTTGCCAACAAAGGTCCATCTAGTCATGGCTATGGTTTTTCCTGTGGTCATGTATGGATGTGAGAGTTGGACTGTGAAGAAGGCTGAGCACGGAAGAATTGATGCTTTTGAACTGTGGTGTTGGAGAAGACTCTTGAGAGTCCCTTGGACTGCAAGGAGATCCAGCCAGTCCATTCTGAAGGAGATCAGCCCTGGGATTTCTTTGGAAGGAATGATGCTAAAGCTGAAACTCCAGTACTTTGGCCACCTCATGTGAAGAGTTGACTCATTGGAAAAGACTCTGATGCTGGGAGGGATTGGGGGAAGGAGGAGAAGGGGACGACAGAGGATGAGATGGCTGGATGGCATCACTGACTCGATGGATGTGAGTCTGAGTCAACTCTGGGAGTTGGTGATGGACAGGGAGGCCTGGCGTGCTGCGGTTCATGGGGTCGCAAAGAGTTGGACACGACTGAGCGACTGATCTGATCTGATATGTAATATATATAAAATATAAGTATATTTAATATACATAAAATATATAAGTATATTTAATATATATATAAAATATATTTTAATATTACATATAATATTATATAATAAAATAATATATAGTATTAAATATATAAATGTATTTTTATATCTAATATGTAATAATAATAAATTATAAAATAATATATAATATTAAATAGTATTATATAGTATAATGCTATAGTATTATATATTATATATCTATAATGTATAATTATATAAACATATAAATTTATATATTATATAAATTCTATATAAATTTATAAATATATATTATACATATAATAATAAATTTATAAATATGTATATTATATATAATATAAAATATATAAAGTATATAAAATATATAATATATACAAAATATTATATATAAAATATTTTTGTATAACTATATATGTTTATATAATTATATTATATAATATATATTATAAAGTGAAAGTGAAGTTGCTCAGTTGTGTCTGTTTGCAACTCCATAGACTGTAGCCCGCCAGGCTCCTCCATCCATGTATTTTTCTAGGCTAGAGTACTGGAGTGGGTTGCCATTTCCTTCTCCAGATAATATATATAAAATCATATATTTTATATAATTTCATTTATATTATATAATATACATAATTTAATATGTATTGTATGTATATAATATATGTAATATATATGTATTAATGTATATAATGTATATAATATAATAATATAATATGTTATATATATTAAAATAATATAAAATATATTTTATATTTATAATAAATATTTATATATTTATTTTATTATGAATAAATACAATATATTAATATATTATTATAATACTATAGATTAATATTATATAATAAATATATTATAATATTGTATATTGTAATATAAAAATATATAATATAATATGTATATTATATTATATATTATTTCCATATTATTATATTTATTATGATATTATATATTTAATATAATAAATATATTAAATATTATATAATATATAATTATATTTATTCATATATTATATAATACATTGTATTTTATTATAATAAAGATAATATAAATAATATATAATATAAAATAATGTAATAATATATTGATGTGTTATATATTATATATTTATATGTTTATTTTATATTACTTTATTTATATTACTTTTTAAAATTTATTTATATTAATTAATTTATATTTATATATATATATGTATATATATATACACACCATGTCTGCTTTATCCATTCCTCTGTCAGTGGACATTTGAGTTGCTTCCATGTCTTGGCTATTGTAAACGATGATTCAGTGAACACTGAGATGCGCATATCTTTTCAAATTATGGTTTTCTCTGGATATATGCTCAGGTGTGAAATTGCTGGATCATTGGTAGTTCTATTTTTAGTTTTTTAAGAAATCTGCATAGTGGCTGCACCAGTTTACATTCCCACCAACAGTGTAGAGTTTTCTGACTGCAATCAAAGATTGTGAGTAAGAGAAGTATTCCAAAACCACTCTTCTGAGTCATAGTGTTTAACATTTTCGTTCCACTCTATCTAGTTTAAAGTCTAATTAACTAAAGGGAAAGTGACCATAATTAGCTAATTGGACTTTAAAAAAAAAAAAGAAAGAGAACTTTCAGCTCAAAACTTAAGATCATATTCCTCAACAGTCAAATATATTGATGGGGTCACCAACTACCTTCACACTCAGGACTTTTAGTACCAAAATGGGGGGCATCAGGGGCAACCAGGAGGCTAGTCACCCTAATATCTGTGTGTATTGGAGAAGAAAATGGCAACCCATTCCAGTATTCTTGCCTGCAGAATTCCATGGACAGAGGCACCTGGTGGGCTATAGTCCATGGGGTCGCAAAGAATTGGACATGACTAAGCGATTATCATGAACACTCCTTGGTAGAATAGGGCTTAATTTCCAAACTGACTGGAGAAGACAGTCATAAAAAGTCACGCTACTGTTACCAAATCTAAATATGATTTTTTTAATGTTATATTTAGGTTTAAATATTGAGCCTTAAAGGTTCAGTGCTGAAATGGCCTTCAGTCAGTTCAGTCGCTCAGTCGTGTCTGACTCTTTGCGACCCCATGAACCGCAGCACGCCAGGCCTCCCTGTCCATCACCAACTCCCAGAGTTGACTCAGACTCATGTCCATCGAGTCAGTGATGCCATCCAGCCATCTCATCCTCTGTCATCCCCTTCTCCTCCTGCCCCCAATCCCTCCCAGCATCAGAGTCTTTTCCAATGAGTCAACTCTTTGCATGAGGTGGCCAAAGTACTGGAGTTTCAGCTTCAGCATCATTCCCTCCAAAGAAATCCCAGGGCTGATCTCCTTCAGAATGGACTGGCTGGATCTCCTTGCAGTCCAAGGGACTCTCAAGAGTCTTCTTCAACACCACAGTTCAAAAGCATCAATTCTTCCGTGCTCAGCCTTCTTCACAGTCCAACTCTCACATCCATACATGACCACAGGAAAAACCATAGCCTTGACTAGATGGACCTTTGTTGGCAAAGTAATGTCTCTGCTTTTAAATATGCTATCTAGGTTGGTCATAACTTTCCTTCCAAGGAGTAAGCGTCTTTTAATTTCATGGCTGCAGTCACCATCTGCCTTAATTTTAATTCAATCTATAGCTTTAAAAAATAAAACAACAAAACAAATCCCCTCCTTTTAAAATTAAAGGTCCTTAGAAAAATTGATATCAAGTTGGAATAAACTCAGAATCAAATAGGAATATTTAAATGAAATGCAGACGTCTAAACGGTGGCCTTCAGAGGAGGACTGCACAGGGCCCTCCGGAGTTGTGGAGTCAGGGTCCCCCTTCGCCTGTCCAGAGGGCCTGGCCATCAGCCCGGAGGCTCCTCTTCAGTTCCCTTGCTTCCAAGGCTGGAAACATTGATTAAATCATCATGTGTGAGAAATGGTATTTTCCCCAAATTTAACGCTAACTATGTGAAAGGCATGGGAGAGTCATGAATAATCCTTTGTTGTTAGCACATCTCTGTTCTTTTTCTTTTTTTAAAGTGATGTATAGTTGGTTTACAATGTTGTGTTAATTTCAGGTATGCAGCGAAGCTCTTCATATGTATATATATGTACACACACACACATATATACATGATTATATATATATTCCTCTTCAGGTTCTTTGCCATTATAGGTTATTACAAGATAGTGAGTGTATCTGTGCTATATAGTAGGGCTTTGTTGTTTATCTGTTCTATATATAATAGTGTGTAGCTGTTTGTCCCACACTCCTAATTTATCCCCCCTTTTCTCCTTTGGTAGCCATGTTTGTTGTCACTGTCTGTGAGTCTATTTCTGATATTTTTATCACCTTTTTTGGAGAGGAAAACAAGTTGCCATTTGCTAACACATGTATGGCCGGTGTACATGGACGGGGCCCCAGGAGACGGGGAGGCCCGCTGCTCCTGACTCCCTGAGCCTGCCCTTGGGGAGGGTGTGAGTCTCTGAGCTGCTGAGTCACAGCCGTCCCTGGTGAGCCACCGACGTGAGCACAGAGTTGACAGCAGTGAGTGGCACAGCACCGCAGCGATTCCCACACTTTAGTGCATTAGAAGAAGGAGGGAGAAGCAAATGGCGACCCACTCCAGGCTTCTGGCCTGGAGAATCCCACGGACTGGAGAGGAGCCTGGCGGGCTACAGGCCATAGGGTCGCCAAGAGTCGGACACAACTGAGAGACTGAGCACAGCCCAGTGCATTAGAATCACCTCGCTTGTTAAAAGCCAGACCCCTGCACTCCCCACCAAGGTTTCTGAGTAAGTTTGGGGTGAGTCTGAGAACTTGCATTTTTAATAAATTCCCAGGTTGTTGCTGGTGGCCTAGGATCATGCTTTGAAAACTATTGCTTTCTCTCAGTGCACACACGCACACACACGTGCGCACAGGGCAGAATTTTCATGTGGTTGGAGAGTTCAGGAGGTCAGATATTCATTTTAAAAGTATCAGATCAGATCAGATCAGTTGCTCAGTCGTGTCCGACTCTTTGCGACCCCATGAACCGCAGCACACCAGGCCTCCCTGTCCATCACCAACTCCCGGAGTTCACTCAGACTCACGTCCATTGAGTCAGTGATGCCATCCAGCCATCTCATCCTCTGTCATCCCCTTCTCCTCCTGCCCCCAATCCTTCCCAGCATCAGAGTCTTTTCCAATGAGTCAACTCTTCACATGAGGTGGCCAAAGTACTGGAGTTTCAGCTTTAGCATCATTCCTTCCAAAGAAATCCCAGGGCTGATCTCCTTCAGAATGGACTGGCTGGATCTCCTTGCAGTCCAAGGGACTCTCAAGAGTCTTCTCCAACACCACAGTTCAAAAGCATCAATTCTTTGGTGCTCAGCCTTCTTCACAGTCCAACTCTCACATCCATGCATGATCACAGGAAAAACCATAGCCTTGACTAGACGAGTCTCTGTTGGCAAAGTAATGTCTCTGCTTTTGAATATGCTATCTAGGTTGGTCATAACTTTCCTTCCAAGGAAAAACTGCCAAGATTTATATGTTAGAGAAAAAATTTTCTTACCTTCCCCACCTCTCACCCAGCATCAAGTCTCAATTTTGTAGATAAAAAGATTTTAGAAATTACCTTATAAAAAATTTCTGCTGTAGCAAGAACTATAGCATGGCTCTTTTATGCCATATTTGCAAATTCTCTTTATAGTCTTTGCGTGTAACACACCTTTAGAAACAGATGAGTAAGCTTACTTGTGAATCATTTACAACACGGCTACAGCTTTTAACCCATCATTAATTTTCACAATAGCTGTTGCTTTATGACTCAAGTAATTAACTAAACAATGTTTCACAACCATTTTAAACAACTGGTTATATCGAGGGCCTTAAGGTGTGTAGGGAGATCATAAATTTACAGGTTTATTGGCACTGGGAAAATTCTTGTCCTTGGGAGTCCAGAGCTTGAGATGAGCAAATTTATTCAAATCAGACCTGTAGCTGCTCTGAGTCTCTCAGCCTTCAAAATCTAGCTCCCAAACGCTTTATTGTTCAGAAATTGGCTTCCATTCTTAGTAGAGAAACTATTTCTCATCCCATATTTTTCTAAAGAAGAGCATAGAACCTTTCCTTCTATGTTCTCTCAGCTTTGAAGCTCATTTCAACACCATCTTCCCTCAAAACTAAATCCCTCATATTCCTTTTTAAACAACATTTCATAATGTAATCTTCCTACTTATTTTTTTAAATTTTTATTTAATTGGAGGGTAATCGCTGTACAGTGCCGTGTTGGTTTCTGGATTTATCAGTGTGAATCAGCCAGACGTGTCCGTAAATCCTCGCCCACCTGAAGCTCTCTCCTAACCTAGTCCCATCCGTTTCTGAGTTTCCTGTGCTCCACAGCAGCTTCCCACCAGTTTCCCGGTTTACATGTTAATGCGCATGTTTCAAAGCTACTCTCCCAGTTTGTCCCGCTCCTCCTTCCCCCACGCGTCCACAAGTCTGCTCTCCGTGTCTGAGGCTCTATTCCTGTCCTGCAAATAGGTTCATCAGTGCCATTCTCCTGGCTTCCAGATATATGCATTAATATACGATAGTTTTTCTCTTTCTGACTTACTTCCTCATACTGCTTTTAAAGCTTCTTCCCAGCTACTCCTGTTTATCCTACAGGGCTTAGTTGAGATGCCACTTCCTCAGTGAAGCCTTGAGTGAAGCCCTGTTATACTTGCCGATAGGACCATAAGCTCATTCTTTCAGATAAGTTCTATAATAGTAGAACCATAATTATTTGTTTAAGATCACTTCTGCTTTCAAAACAGAAACCTCATGAAAGAAAGATTTGTCAGGGAGCAAGAATTCTTCCTCTACCCTGCTTGGATCTTCTGGCTGGTCTAATAATTAAACTGACATGAGGCAGATTAACAGGAGAAAAGCAAAGAGAAGTTTTATTACATGCATACGTGGAAGAGACCCAGGGAAGGTGAGTAAGTCACCAAAATGGCTGAAATTCTCACCTTAAGTATCATCTTCAGGTAAAGACAAAAGAGGATGTTGGGGGACTCTAAAGGGGAGGGAGGAAGTTCATATGGAGATGGAAAAACAAATGTTTGGTAAACAAAAGTTTTCTGGGCCACGTCCCCAGGATACGTAGCCCATATTCTTTGCAGCTGTCTCTGGTGGTAGCTCTATTCTGGGAAGGGGCCCTGTATCTAAATTCTCTTAGACAGTTAAGGAGGAGGTAATAAGAAAAATGTCTTGAATTTTCTGCTTCTTAACTGTAATCATCCTAGATTAACTCTCATAGTAACGAGACACCGTAAGGGGGCAGGTTTTGCTCCCCTACAGGCTCATGGCTTTGTTCTCTAGACCTCGTGCATTGCTCGGCCATAGGAAGGGATGTGTGACCCATCCTCCAGGACCCCCCAGGCTCCGTGCCTGCGGGCATCCACATCCTGGCCAATCCTCTCTCACACGTGGCGGACTTGGTCTGTGTGACCAGTATAATATTGCTGGGTCATGGTATGTCCCTGCGGAAATCAGAGGCTGAGGCGCTGCGGTTGCTGCCTGGGCTCTCACTTCTTCCTTCTTCTCTGTGAAAAGCCAGCTGCCATGTTGTCAGAGGCCCTGTGCAGAGGCCCATGTGGCAAGAGCCTGAGGCCTGCCCGCTGGAGAGAGTTTAGAGCTGAACTCTCTAGCCTAAGTTGAAAGTCGAGAAGACTGGAGGCTGACCACTAATTGTATCCTCTGGAGGGACCCTGACTCAGGGTCTTCATTCAGATCCCCAGAAACTGTGTGGTAATAAATACTTGTTGAGTTAAGCTGCTGCATTTGGGGTAATTTATTAAGCACTAATAGATACCTCATTCAGTGCTAAATAAATATGTGAGTGAGGACTAAATGAACAAAAGGTCTTGAAGTTTTGTGATTCATATGTTACCAATCCATTGCAGTTAACTCGTCTCAACTTCTGTGACATTATTTGCTTGTATCAGAATGAAGTTTGCTATCGATAACATAGCTTGGAGTTGTATGATTTGTGGGAATTAATTTTTTATCTTTTAAAAATTTAACCAATTTAAGTACTTCATTTGGAATAAGATTTCAAATTAGCCCCTTAAAAATTCTCAAATACTTAGAAATTACCAAGATCACTATTAGTCCCAAACACCTGAAAATATTGGCACATTACCAATAATAACTAGAAAACACACAATGTTATTATATATGAATTATATAGACCAAATCATTAAACACGAACTGATCATAAAATGCAAAATTTTAGTCACAATTAGGCATTCAAAGTCTTATGATTTGACAATTTGTTATAAAACATCTACATGTCTTACTTTCATGGAAATAAAATTTCCTTATGATAGTTTCAGAATTTATTTACTCTAACATCTGAAGTGACTAGATATAGCAGTCTTTTTTCTAAAGTAATCAGTTCAGTTCAGTTCCCTTGCTCAGTCATGTCCAACTCCTTGTGACCCCATGGACTACAGCACACCAGGCTTCCCTGTCCATCGCCAACTCCCGGACTTTACTCAAATTCATGTCCATCGAGTTGGTGATGCCATCCAACCATCTCATCCTCTGTCGTCCCCTTCTCCTCCTACCTTCAATCTTTCCCAGCATCAGGGTCTTTTCCAATGAGTCAGTTCTTCCCATCAGGTGGCCAAAGTATTGGACTTTCAGCTTCAGCATCAGTCCTTCCAATGAATATTCAGGACTGATTTCCTTTAGGATAGACTGGTTGGATCTTCTTGCTGTCCAAGGGACTCTCAAGAGTCTTCTCCAACACCACAGTTCAAAAGCATCTATTCTTTGGTGTTCAGCTTTCTTTAAGAGTCCAACCCTCACATCCATACATGACTACTGGAAAAACCATACTTTGACTAGATGGACTTTTGTTGGCAAAGTAATGTCTCTGGTTTTTAATTAGCTGTCTAGGTTGGTCATAACTTGTCTTCCAAGGAGTAAGTGTCTTTTAATTTCATGGCTGCAGTCACCATCTGCAGTGATTTTGGAGCCCCCCAAAATAAACTCTGCCACTGTTTCCACTGGTTTCCCCGTCTATTTGCCATGAAGTAATGGGACTAGATGCCATGATCTTAGTTTTCTGAATATTGAGTTTTAAGCCAGCTTTTTTACTGTCCTTTTTCACTTTCATTAAGAGGCTCTTGAGTTCTTTTCCCCTTTCTGCCATAAGGGTGGTGTCATCTGCATATCTGAGGTTATTGATATTTTTCCCGGCAATCTTGATTCCAGCTTGTGTTTCTTCCAGTCTGGCATTTTGCATGATGTATTCTGCATATAAGTTTAATAAGCAGGATGACAATATATAGCCTTGAACTACTCCTTTCCCGATTTGCAACCAGTCTGTTGTTCCATGTCCATTTCTAACTGTTGCTTCTTTACCTGAATACAGATTTCTCAGGAGGCAGGTCAGGTGGTCTGGTATTTCCATCTCTTGAAGAATTTCCCACAGTTTATTGTGATCCACACAGTCAAAGGCTTTGGCATAGTCAATAAAGCAGAAATAGATGTTTTTCTGGAACTCTCTTGCTTTTTTGATGATCCAGTGGATGTTGGCAATTTGATCTCTGGTTCCTCTGCTGTTTCTAAAACCAGCTTGAACATCTGGAAGTTCACGGTTCACGTATTGCTGAAGCCTGGCTTGGAGAATTTTGAGCATTACTTTACTAGCATGTGAGATGAGTGCAATTGTGCAGTAGTTTGAGCATACTTTGGCATTGCCTTTCTTTGGGATTGGAATGAAACTGACCATTTCCAGTCCTGTGGCCACTGCTGAGCTTTCCAAATCTGCTGGCATATTGAACACAGCACTTTCACAGCATCAGCTTTTAGGGTTTGAAATAGCTCAACTGGAATTCCATCACTTCCACTAGCTTTGTTCACAGTGATGCATCCTAAGGTCCACTTGACTTCGCATTCCAGAATGTCTGGCTGTAGTGAGTGAACACACCATCGTGATTATCTAGGTCATGAAGATCTTTTTTATACAGTTCTTCTGTGTATTCTTGCCACCTCTTCTTAATATCTTCTGCTTCTGTTAGGTCCATACCATTTCTGTCCTTTATCAAGCCCATCTTTGCATGATATGTTCCCTTGATATCTCTAATTTTCTTGAAGAGATCTCTAGTCTTTCCCATTCTATTGTTTTCCTCTATTTCTTTGCATTGATCATTGAGGAAGGCTTTCTTATCTCTCCCTGCTAGTCTTTGGAACTCTGCATTCAAACGGGTATATCTTTCCTTTTTCCTTTGCCTTTAGCTTCTCTTCTTTTCTCAGCTATTTGTAAGGCCTCCTCAGACAACCATTTTTCCTTTTTGCATTTCTTTTTCTTGGGAATGGTCTTGATCACTGCTTCCTATACAATGTCATGAACCTCCGTCCATAGTTATTCAGGCACTCTCTCTATCAGATCTAATCCCTTGAATCTATTTGTCACTTCCACTGTATAATCATAAAGGATTTTATTTAGGTAATGTAAGAGTAGAACTATTGTAAAGTAATAGTACAATAATAGTAGAACTTATATAATTTCTAATATATTTCAAATTTGAGAAGCTGCATCATCCCCTGATGAAGTTAAATATACCCTGAAAGTTATATTCACAATTCTTTTTGTGAAAAAATATTCACTAATATTTCATTTAACTTCTTGCTCTAAATGTACTGTAGTATTTTAACAAGCATCATATTCGATTTTAGAACACCACCATATCAGTTTATTTCTTATACATTCAATATCTCCTAACTATGCATTCCTCAGTATGCTAATCAACTAAAATTGCATTTTTACATAGCTGTAATAGCTCACCTTCACTCTAATTCTTCACATTACATGTTATGTTAAACATGAGAAAGGGCATGAAGATCCTCTTAGTTTCTTAAACTTTTCTTTTTAAGGTGATATTGTTGTATCATACATCAGGTGATAATCAGATTTGCAGCAGAACTGAGTTATCTTTCTCTTTTCCTCTAGTGTTTTCTACACTGCAGACGTCAATGTCGGGGTGACAGTTTGTTTAGCATGTATTTTAAGTTGGGTTTCCTAGAAAGCAGACTCTGAGACAGATTAGCATGCAAAATGTTTATTGGCGAACACTCCTGAGATTAATGTTTTTGGAAGAGAAAGAAGAAAGGAAAAGGCAGGGCAGGAAAGGACTCAAAGAGAGAACAAGAGGAAGAAGGCAGGATTGGGCAAAGCGGAAAGCTGTGTCTCCATGCTGTCTCCATGGGCCTTAGCTGGCCGCACAGTGGGATCTGGAGCTGGAATGGTTCTTCATGGTTCTTATTATGGCTGACCATTATAGCCCTCAAGCTGGCTTTAGAAAAGGCAGAGGAACCAGAGATCAAATTGCCAACATCCATTGGATCATTGAAAAAGCAAGAGAGTTCCAGAAAAACATCTATTTCTGCTTTATTGACTATGCCAAAGCCTTTGACTGTGTGGATCACAATAAACTGTGGAAAATTCTGAAAGAGATGGGAATACCAGACCACCTGACCTGCCTCTTGAGAAATCTGTATGCAGGTCAGGAAGCAACAGTTAGAACTGGACATGGAACATCGGACTAGTTCCAAATAGGAAAAGGAGTATGTTAAGGCTGTATATTGTCATCCTGCTTACTTAACTTCTATGCAGAATACATCATGAGAAACACTGGGCTGGATGAAGCACAAGCAGAAATCAAGCCGGGAGAAATATCAACAACCTCAGATATGCAGATGACACCACCCTTATGGCAGAAAGTGAAGAAGAACTAAAGAGCCTCTTGATGAAAGTGAAAGAGGAGACTGAAAAAGTTGGCTTAAAGCTCAACATTCAGAAAACAAAGATCATGGCATCTGGTCCCATCACTTCATGGCAAATAGATGGGGAAACAGTGCCTGACTTTATTTTTCTGTGCTCCAAAATCACTGCAGATGGTGATTGTAGCCATCAAATTAAAAGACACTTGCTCCTTGAAAGTTATGACCAACCTAGACAGCATATTAAAAAGCAGAGACATTACTTTGTCAACAAAGGTTCATCTTGTCAAGGCTATGGTTTTTCCAGTGGTCATGTATGGATGTGAGAGTTGAACTATGAAGAAAGCTGAGCACTGAAGAACTGATGCTTTTGAACTGTGGTGTTGGAGAAGACTTGAGAGTCCCTTGGACTGCAAGGAGATCCAACCAGTCCATCCTAAAGGAGATCAGTCCTGGGTGTTCATTGGAAGGACTGATTTTGAAGCTGAAACTCCAATACTTTGGCCACCTGATGGGAACAGCTGACTCACTGGAAAAGACCCTTACGCTGGGTAAGATTAAGGGCAGGAGGAGAAGGGGACGACAGAGGATGAGATGCTTGGATGGCATCACCAACTCGATGGACATGGGTTTGGGTGGACTCTGGGAGTTGGTGATGGACAGGGAGGCCTGGTGTGCTGCGATTCATGAGGTTGTAAAGTGTCGGACAGGACTGAGCGACTGAACTGAATTGAAGTGATTATAGCCCTCTGTTGATCGGAGCTGGAGTGCCGGCTGCCTCAGGAAGGAAGTCTGTGCTTAGATAAGGTGGGTCCCTTCAGCAAAGGCAATCCAGGAAGGGGGCTGATAGCTGGCAGCTGTTGTCTGATAGATCCCTACCCCAACAGCTGATGGAGTACAATGTGGAGCCCACTATATCATCAGTAGTATACTCTTATAGCTTTATTTTTTCTTTGAATGATTTCTTAACTCTTTGATATATTCAAGGTATTTAGGTATACTGAACTCTTATTCTTCCATCATTTGTGTATAATGTTTGGTCATTATGCCAAATTAGTCCCAAGGAGTTAAATTTAAAAAGGAATACAGTCATGTTTTCTAAAGTATTCATTCTACTATCTATTGCTAATTGCTAAGTTACTTCAGTCGTGTCCGACTCTGTGTGACCCCATAGACGGCAGCCCACCAGGCTTCCCCATCCCTGGGATTCTCCAGGCAAGAACACTGGAGTGGGTTGCCATTTCCTTCTCCAATGCATGAAAGTGAAAGGTGAAAGTGAAGTCGCTCAGTCATGACCCTCAGCGACCCCATGGACTGCAGCCTTCCAGGCTCCTCCATCCATGGGATTTTCTAGGCAAGAGTACTGGAGTGGGGTGCCATTGCCTTCTCCGCCTACTATCTATACTTTTTAAATAACATCAAAAATTTGTAAAGAAAAAGCAGTGCTCATGTCTCTAGTTGAAGTTTCATTGTGTATTTGGTAACCGTTTCAAAGGTATGTTTCATAAGTGTTGAAATAAGTATTTTCATTCAATATACTCCAAAGACTTACCACAGCTCATACATCATGGTGTATAGTTGGTAGAAGCTATAAAAACTGAGGGGTGCCAAGACTTTTGATTTCTTGTTCACTTTTTTTTTTTTCTTGTTCACTTTTGAATTGTACAGAAAATGAAGAAATAATTTCCTATAGGGTTTTTTCTTTCTTTTTTTTTTTTTAGGATTTTTTGTTACAAGTTCTTATGTTTTCCACATACATTTGTGGCACTTTGTATCTCTGGAAACATAGATTATTTTGTTTAGATTTGGTTATAAAAATTATCTACTATTATGTGTGTATGATCATCCTGTTCTGCTGCACAAAATCCCCCAAGTGTTCACAGAATGAAATATTTATCTGTTGGAGAAACCACAGCTCTGCCAGTAATTTTTGTCTGTTTTATATTGTTGATGACATATGTTGAGAATGATACATAGAAATACTTGTAGTTTTTGACGTTATTCTAAGACAGTTGCAAAACAAAATGAATATACTTAATACTATGAACTGCATACTTAAAAATGGGTGAGATGGTAAAATACAGGTTATATGTATAACAACAACAGCAAAACAGAATCAGACTTAGCAGCAACACACAGTATGCTTCTTACCTTTCTTGTTCTGTAGCATTAATAGATATTTTAAAATTCTACTTTAAATGTTAGCATAAATTTAAAAATATGTTTCTATGTATTTAGCTGCATCGGGTCTCAGCTGTGGCAGCGGGCTTGGCTGCTCCACACCATGTGACACCTTAGTTCCCCAACCAGAGACTAAACCTGAGTCCCCTGCACTGACGGGCAGATTCTTAACCACTAGACCATTTGGATTCTTCATTTTACTAAGAATATATGATAAATACTGCTGCCAAAACTTGTCTTTTTTTAATCCCCCCAAAATTTAGCACATAGAATTCTTAGAAGTAGATTTGTTTAATATGTTTTCTGATTTTTTTGTTTATCTAATTCTGTCTTTCGGAAAATTAAAATTTCATGCTTGAAGTGAATAGCAGTCAACGAGAGGTCACTGTCATGTACTTCAATAAGCAGAAAGAACACTGATTTTTAATGGGGTCTTTTTTTTTTCTTGAACAGTTTTCCTTGAGATTCAGTTAGAAAATAAATTGGTATTTACTCCATTAATGATGTAACTGTAAGCTTTTATCTCTAAAAATAAAAATTCTGGAAATTAATGAATAGAAATTAGCTGTAATTGTAATTTCTTTTTTTGTTTTGCTTTCCAGATATATCCCCGAATGTATTTAATACAACTATTACTTTTCATTCTTCTCTTTAATATCATACCATTTTCTGTTTTCTGATTCTATACAAAATTTTCTATTTTACATCAGGAAAAATATTTTATCTTAGAATTTGAAACATTTGAACTGACTTAATATTAACAGTGATTAATTTCTAGTCTAGTGGACTTTCCATTAAGGATTACTAGATATAATTAGCATAGTTTTCTCTGTGTAATGTTTGTCTATAGCTGTTGAAAGGTAAACATTCCCAGTGGTTACATAATGTTTCGTGACATACAAGGCACTTGTAAACTTTATTTTGGTACTACTCAATGATTCCATTCAGGTATGTATACATATATAAATATGTATGTATATTTATGGCAGAATATATAAATAGCAACCTGAAATGTAAAATATAGCTGAGGCACTGATATTAATAACAACATTGAAAATCAACAAGCAGGTCCTTATTTACTGGCACAGGTTACTTGAGACTTTAGGTCTATGAGGTTTTCTTTCCCATTTTTATTGTGATAAAATACACATAAAAGTTGCCATCCTACCCACTTTGAAGTGGACATGTCAGTGGTGTGACATATGCCCATAAGGTTGTACCACCACCACTACCGTCTGTCTCCAGACCTCTCTTCATCTCGAGAAACGATGTAAACCTGAGACCCTGTGGCCGCTAAACCGTAGCTCCCCTCTCTCCCTCCCTCCAGCACCAGGCAGCTACCATCTTACTTCCCTCTGTGATTTCAACAATGTGTTTTAATTGCTAAGCTTGTTCCTACTTTGTAACTTTTCATGTTTTCAATATGAAGTTTTCCAGAAATTGTAACCTTTTTAGAGTTAAGCACTCTATTTCTACCAACTAGAAAACTGGCAAAATATACTGATTTGGCTAAAAGAAGTTTCCTGCCATCTGTCAGAAGTTTTCAAAATGATGATATAAAATTGCCTGATAATAATGAGTACTTTTCAAAAGCATAAAGATATTCCTGATATCAAAGATGTCCAGTTGGACAGAGATGTCCAGTGGCACCGTGTTCAGGACAGAACCTGAGCCAACACGGGTGTCACCCTTGCAAAGAAGTTAGGGAAATAAATAGCGCACACACATTCTTGAAAAGATGTCCTTGGAGAGATATTTTGTATCTAAAAGCCTATGTGTGTAGTATAAAATCGCAAACCTTTTCTTTTTGTAGCTAAGTTGAAAATACCTGAGGTGCAGGACTCACAATGAAGTCAAGCTTAGTGTTAAATACTTAGAAACGATCGTCAAAGTCCCCTGTGCTTCAGAGTGAAGCAATGTAAGCTCTTCAAAGCATAGTATGTTGTTGTTCAGTCTCTAAGTCGCGTCCGACTATTTGCAACCTCATGAACTACAGCACGCCAGGCTTCCCTGTCCTTCACAGTCTCAGAGTTTGCTCAAACTTGTGTCATTAACTCAGTGATGCCATCCAACCATCTCATCCTCTGTTGTCCCCTTCTCCTTCTGCCTTCAATCTTTCCCAGCATCAGGGTCTTTTCCAATGAGGCAGCTCTTCGCATCAGGTGGTCAGAGTACTGGAGCTTCAGCTCCAGCATCTGTCTTTGCAATGAATATTCAGGGTTGATTTCCTTTAGGTTTGATCTCCTTGCTGTCCAAGAAACTTTCAAGAGTCTTCTCCAACACCACAGTTCATAAAACCATAAATGTTTTGGTGCTTAGCCTTCTTTATGGTCCAACTCTCACATCGGTACACAACTACCAGGAAAACCATAGCTTTGACTATATGGACCTTTGTTGGCAAAGTGATGTCTCTGCTTGTTAATACATTGTGTAGGTTTGGTATGCTGTACAAGTGCATATACATGCGTGTTTTTATATCTATATAATAATATATATATTTTAAATATTAATGTTTAAGTTGTTATTGATAATTTAAAATCCAGCTAAAGAAATACCTCAAGACTCTTACAAAGTTCTTATTTACCATGTAGAAGTTACATGCAAATACATGCAAATGTACAAAGAAATCAATGTGTTGATCTTAAGATCAGGAGAAAAAAGCAAAAGGAAATAGTGAAACAATAAATTTAAAAATATTTTTAACTTTTGAAGTTAGAACTATGATCTTGATGGCAGAGAATCCTAAGAATCCATTTATATTTTTCCTTATATCATAAAACCCTATAAACACCAGTCTGACAGCCAACATATAATTATGTCCCTAGTACATGGTGTGTAGGAGCTCTTCCTTAACGTGTATTAAAGGTGCCGTGAATGCGAGTTACAGTCATGCATCTTGTATTTCTTTTCCACACAATTCACACACTTGGAATTTGGGGGAACCTACAACTTACTCCTCTTTATGTCCTCTGATCTTTTCTGCCATTAACTATCCTTAGAACTTCTAAGAGTTTTTTTGAATTTTTATTTATTATTTATTTTTTTTTGACCATAACGAAAAACCTTTTATTACATTTTGTAAAAAAACAAACAAAAAAGGGTCTATTTATCTAATGCTTTGTCAGCTTGCATCTATTTGATACTTCATAGTTTCAAGGAACACTTCTTACCTTAAATATATCTTTTACATACCACTCCCTTTCATTTCATATATTCTGTAATTTTAAAAATAAATCTTTTATGACAATTTAGTAAGAAGTGACTGAAAATTTAATTTTTAAAAGAAAAATAAAACATCCATCAAAATTGACTGTCTCAAATTTTGATGAAAGAAAGATAAGTATGCACAGCTGTGATTTTAGCTGCCATATATCATGTTGATATATGGCAAAACCAATACAATATTGTAAAGTTAAAAAATAAAATAAAAAATTAAAAAAAATATTTAAAACCAAAAAAAAAGTGTGAAGCACTAAAGAAAGGATGTATTCTTAAATATCCAAAGTTTTGTCATCAATATAACTTAGAGGAACAAACTTGGTGTTCTTTGAGAATGGGTCTTTGTGGGCCATGGTCTATTTGCTCCACATTGAGATCAGTCAATGGCAGCCTTCCTACTAAAAACAGGAGCTGTGTCTTACTTCACTCTGTAACTTTCACAGCATAGCACTTGGCACAAAGTAACACTCAAGAACTATTAATGTTTGCTGCATGAATAGAACTTTATCAATCAAACATAAAGGCAAGAAAAAAAGAAAAGCTAAGACATCACAGATCAAAACTTCTCTATTAAAACAATCAGCAAATCCAAGGAATGAGAATACTTTCCTGATTTACAGAAGCATTGAGTAAAAGTTCTTATGATGGTCTTCAAAGCATAATCAATTTATACAGTCCTCTCCCTTCATGCCTTGAGAGAGAGACAGCATGTATTTTAGGAGGATGCATGTATTTTATTTATTCAGGGATACACATCCACTCATTTTCAGACTCAGAAACAAAACTCATTAAGTTTAAGCTTCATGCTAAAATCACAGCTGTGCATACTTTTCTTTTTTGAATTTTTTAAATTTCATAATAGATATTCATATTTTTTCCCGTTCTTTATGATACCCTTCAAATTCTTGCCATCAAAACACAACAGTGAGATAACCAACCTTTTAGGTTTTCTTTTTTTTTTTTTTAAACTTTTAAATTTATTTTTACATTCTTTTTTTTTAATTTTATTTTATTTTTAAACTTTACAAAATTGTATTAGTTTTGCCAAATATATTCTTGATTAATAATTTCCTATCTTTTCCTTGTTTTTTAGCTGGAGTCCCTGTCTTTTTCTTGGTCATTTAGTGGAATTCCTTGTATACTGTAGATAATGAAATGGCTTGATTTTTTTTTCCAGTCTGTCAATTGACTATTATGTTTTCCCACAGTCATTGAACAGAAGTTGTAAATATTGATACAATCAAATTAATCTCTTTTTACCCTATGATTCATATTTTTAGGGTTTTAATTATGAAATCATTTTCCTTAATTCTATTTCAGGTCACAACAACCATTCCCTACATTATCTTCTGTTAAGTTAAAACTTTTAACTTTTTTTTTCACAGTTTGGTCTTTAATAAATAGAGAATATGTCTGGATACGGTGTTAGCTAACTCCTCGTTCTTACTTTCTCCATGAATAAGTCTGTGTTTTCTACACTTTACTTTTTTTTTGGCATTTGGTTTTAGATTTCATTTTAATAATAAAGTTTTCTTATACACATAAATTTTTCCTGAAGTTCCTATTTTGCTCTGTTAGTCATTTTTTTGTTCTTGAACCAATACTATACTGCCTTTATAATTTTGGCCTCAAAGTCTTAGTGTGTGGCAGGATGAGCTTACTTTCTTCTTCCAAGTTAACCAGCTGTTAGTGTGCCTGTTCCTTCATTTACAGTTTAGTTTATCAGATTCTTTAAAAAAATCCAATAATTTTTATATGGATTATATTTCATTCATTTTATTTCATTATTTGTTTATTTATTCAGTCTTATTTTTTAATGCATTTCAAAGTTTTTACATACATCAGTGTATTTTTACCAATAAGAACTTCAATGTGCATATCATTAATTAGAATTATATAAATATAAGGTTACTTATATTTTTTAAGTAAGATGTACATAGTATAGTGAAATGCAGGTTAACTTTTCTACAAGCATTGCAAATGCACAAACCTAACCTGTGCAGCCCCAGACCTGCATCAAAATAATGTTAAAAATTCCGAATACACACAAAAAATGGTAATTGTGTAGGTAATGAATATTAGCTAGACTTATTGTGGTGACCGTTTCACAATAAATATAAATATTGAATCAAGAATTGATGCTTTTGAACTGTGGTGTTGGAGAAGACTCTTGAGAGTCCCTTGGACTGCAAAGAGATCCAACCAGTCCATTCTGAAGGAGATCAGCCCTGGGATTTCTTTGGGAGGAATGATGCTAAAGCTCAAACTCCAGTACTTTGGCCACCTGACGCGAAGAGTTGACTCATTGGAAAAGACTCTGATGCTGGGAGGGATTGGGGGCAGGAGGAGAAGGGGACGACAGAGGATGAGATGGCTGGATGGCATCACCGACTCGATAGACATGGGTTTGGGTGATCTCTGGGAGTTGGTGATGGACAGGGAGGCCTGGAGTGCTGCAGTTCATGGTGTCGCAAAGAGTCGGACATGACTGAGCGACTGAACTGAACTGAACTGAATATGATGTCATAAGTCAAATGTATTTCAGTTAAAAAGATGGTGGCTACCTGAGCTGTTTTCAGTTTTTACTATTATGAATAAAACTACCATGTATTCATATTATTTTAAATTGACATTATTATAATATGTTTTAAAATCCAATAGCATGGACTATATTCCCATTTAAGATCATTTTCTGTAGTTTGTTAGTTTTTAATTTTTTCTCCTTAGATTATTTATATAATTTTCTTATTCCAGTTATTAATATTTTTATTTTTATCAGGACTGTTTTTTTATTTTTATTTTTAACTTCCATTTGGTTATCTAGAAGGTAGAGAGGTTTTTCTAAGATGATCTTGTATCCATCAACTAACTAAACTCTATTATTATTTATGGTACTTTAAAGTTTTCATTTGGATTTCTAGCTGCAGCATCACTATAGTCTCCAGACAATATTGCTATTATCTCTAACTCTTCAATTCTTAGACTGCTTAGCTTTCATTCACAGGATCACTTGCAACTTAAGCAAAAGGGATGACAATGGCCATCCTTGTCTTGTCCATCATAGGAAAATGAATTTGAAACTGGCCCATGAACTTATTAGATTTCCTCTAAATTTTTGGTTTGCTTAACAAATGTTACTAAGTAAATGAGAGTTTTGAGTTTACTAATCATAAATAGATGTTGAATTTTTCAAATTTTTTTTCTAAATATTCATAGTTTTCTCTTTTAATCTGTTAATGTGGAGAATCACACTGATGGATACTCTGAAGGTGAACCATTCTCTTACTTCCAGGGTAAGTCCTACTTGATCATTATTAATTATTTTTCATATACTTTTAAATTTATTTAATTTACATTTTATTTAGAACTTTTTAAGTTTTAAGTTTCATATTTATTGACTGAAAAATATCTAGTTCTGCTTCTTTGACTGCTCAAAAGCCTTTGACTGTGTGGATCACAACAAACTGTGGAACATTCTTAAAGAGATTGGAATACCAGACCACCTTAACTGCCTCCTGAGAAACCTGTATGCAGGTCAGGAAGCAGCAGTTAGAACTGGACATGGAACACCAGACTGGTTCCAAACAGAAAAAGGAGTACGTCAAGGCTGTATATTGTCACCCTGCTTATTTAACTTAAATGCAGAATACATCGTGAGAAATACTGGGCTGGATGAATAACAAGCTGGAATCAAGATTGCTGGGAGAAATATCAACAACCTCAGATATGCTGATGATACCAGTCTAATGACAGAAAGCGAAGAGCTAAAGAGCCTCTTGATGAAGGTAAAAGAGGAGAGTGAAAAACCTGGCTTAAAACTCAACATTCAAAACACAAAGACCACACATAACAAGCTGTGGTTATTTCCGTCTTCTTTCTTTGCAGATGCTCCAGTATTTGCCAATCACTTTTGCCATAAGTGTCATTGATCTTACAGAACAACCACCTTTTACTTTTGTTAGTGTTTTCTATTGATTTAAAAAATATGATTCTGTTCTTTTCTCTTTATTATATCTTTCAATCATATTTCTTTGTATTTCCACTGTTGCTATTTTTCTAACTTCTTGAGTTGAAGTTTTAGTTTGTGGTTTTTAACTTCTTTCGTTTTCTGGGCAATGTATTTAAATCTATAAATATCTCTCTGTGTTGCCTTAGCTATGTCAAATAAATTTGGACATGTGATGTTTTATTGCCATTTAATATCAAGCATTTCATTGTTCCCTTTTTAGTCCAAGGGTAATTTCGCAATACATAATTTAGTTTCTACAAATATGTGAATTTTAAAAATCTTGCCTTTTATTATTGACTTCTGATTTTATTTTATTGTGAGAATGGTAAGTCTGTGGAATTTATTGAAATTACCTTTGTGGCCTAATATGCAGTCAATTTTTGTAAATATTTCTCATGTAATCAAAAAGAATTTGTTTTCCCTGCTTTTGTTTTTTTGTTTTTTAAATTCAAAATTCCATATATATCTAATACCTAGAATATTAATCTAATTGCTCTGATTTTCATAGATCATTTGTCTGTATGAGTTCCAAGTCTGATATTAATGTATAAATATGCTCAAGTACAAATATTGAAAAACATATTTTCTCTCTAAATTTCTGGAAATATTCTGAAGCTATTTTGTTTTGAGAGTATAGGTTTATGGTGGCTGAAATTCTTGTTCTAGTGTGTCTTTTACTAGTGCATATTTCCTTTTAACTCTAATTCTATTTTTTGCCTTGAATTAAATGTTGCCAAATATGAAGATTTCTCTTCGAGCCTTCCTTTGGTAATATTTTTTATTTTTTTCATCCTTTTTTTATAGTCTTTCTGATCTTTTATTTTTAGTGTGACTTTTGTAAATAATGTGCTCTTAAATCTTGTTTTAACAAATTCCTGGCTGATTTGTCTTGTTTCCAATGTCTTTTGTCTTGTTTTATTTGCATGTTACACAATTTTTACTGATGTTCTCACTGAGAGCGTTGGTCTCATACAAGCTACTCTGTCATATCCAGAAACAAGAGAAATGCATTTTTTAATTTTAAACGCATCTCATTTGTTTCAGCTATGTGAGGTGAAGGGCATTTTTGAAAGAAACAGCATACTTTTCAAAAAAGAGTCTTGGGAGAAGGAAATGGCAACCCACTCCAGTGTTCTTGCCTGGAGAATCCCAGGGACGGGGGAGCCTGGTGGGCTGCCGTCTGTGGGGTCTCACAGAGTCGGACACGACTGAAGCGACTTAGCAGCAGCAGCAGCAGCAGCCTTTTGATACAGGGATGACAATGCATTAGTTAATTCAGAACTCTTTAAACGGAAATGAATACAATTCGCCATCCTTATCTTCCACGTGGTATTTAACCTCAGAATCTTATGTACCTAAGACAAATATCAGATATTGTTTTTGAAAATTTGCATTATGAAGACAACATTAAAATCTATCACATTTACCAAATTGATTACTGTGCAGTGGCATAAATGATCTTCCTGGACACAATTATAAGTGTTCATTTTGCCCATCATCCAAAGACAGGTCCAAGAATTTTGAAACTCATTTTTACAAATTGTCCATGTCTCTACTATTACAACTAAAATCAATCCCTATGTAAAATATTTAGGCAGAACTTTGGTGAATAGCTTTCTAAATTTTATCTCCCATTGATATGCCCAGGACAGTCAGCATATACCAGTTGAATAAAGTGACTTTAAAAATCTTCTCATAAAAGCTTTTGTCTTTAAAAATGCATTCAGGATGGGGAGCACGTGTACACCCGTGGCGGATGCATGTTGATGTATGGCAAAACCAATACAATATTGTAAAGTAAAAATAATAATAATAATATTAAAAAAATAATAAAAATAAAAATGCATTTAATCCTTTTAAAAATAACTTTTTGAATACACAGAATTGCTTAAAAAGAATACTGAGAAAACATGGTAAATATAGATAGTTCATCCTCAGGTCTGCACCCACATTGTCTTGGGCTCAACTCCACAGGAAGGGAGTGAGCGGGTAGGCGGAGGCCAGGGAAAGACACAGTAAAAGAAGCTATGATGATCCCAGCCAATTTTTGCAGAAACCCAAAAATAAACTTGCAGTGATAACATGAGATAGGCTAGGCAGGACAAACACATATTTGAGACTGCATGATGTTTTTGCCCTGGCTGCAGCGGAGATGTGGGGGAAGCAAAAAGTACAGCCCTCATGCAGAGCTTCTCTGCACACAGACCCAGTTTAGCCACTTTTATGGAAAACCCTAACCCCACCCCTTATAATCATGCCCTTTGTCTGCTGCACAAACCTCTCCCAATCTCTTCTCCAGTCTTTGGCCCAAGATGGAACTGACAACTTCCTGTCCACGCTTGGTTCACATTTCATGTTATTTACATAAAGCTTTTCCCATTTTAGTATCATGACAGGCAGAAGGTGCTCTTTTCCTGAATTGAAGATCCCCTGGAGGAGGGCACGGCAACCCACTCCAGTATTCTCACCTGGTGGCCTACAGTCCGTGGGGTCACGAACAGTCAGGAGTGAAGTGAGTGAGTGAGCAAGTGAATGTACTCAAGTGACTGGTGTGTGCAAATTCACACACCACGGGACCTTATGGCTTACTAAAATGTGTGGCTACATGGAGCTAAAAATCCATGATTAAAACCCCTTTTCTCAGTTCTGTTTTAGTGAAGGATTAGATTAAGAACACTTAACCCAAAATGTGTAGAGATCGGGGTCTCTGGCCCTCCTGCGATGATGTGAACAGCCCATGTTTCTGTGGGGACGACTCGCAGCTGGCATCAGATCCTCAGAGGGCCACACACGACCCTCCTCTCCCTGCAGTTACAGACTCGAGAATAAATGCTTCACAGAGCTATTGTTAACAGCGCTAAGATGAGGACACGGATGTATTTCTTCATTTAATGCTAGGTATACAATGACAAAAAGTCATCCTGTCAAGAGGGCACGGTAACCCACTCCAGCATTCTTGCCTGGAAAACCCCCAAGGACAGAGGAGCCTGCGGGCTACAGTCCACGGGGTCGCAAAGAGTCGGACACGACTGAGCAGCAAAGCACACAGACGCAAGTTTCCGAGCTGAGGCTGTGATGATGAGCAGCCAGGAGGATTATCAGGCTTCTACTCGGACAGAAGTCATGGACTCTTATCTTCATGAAGATACTTTCAACTTTAAATCACAAAAGAAAATCCCAGTTTTGATGATGCCAATCTAAAGGTTTGGACTTGCAAACAAAGTTGAACTTAATCAATGACATTTAAAACTAAAATTGCTTTATCTTGCCAAAGCACTTGCAAGAACACTCAGTCTACAAATGATAAATGCTGGAGAGGGTGTGGAGAAAAAGAAACCCTCCTACGATGTAGGAGGGAATGTAAATTGGTGCAGCCACTATGAAGAATAGTATGGAGGTCCCTTAAAAAGCTGAAAATGGAACCACCATATGACCTAGCAATTCCACTCTTGGGATATATGCAGAGAAAACTCTAGTTTAAAAAAAGATACATGCACCCCTATGTCCATAGCAACAGTGCTTATAGTAGTCAAGTTATGGAGGCATCCTAAAGGCCCATGGACAGGTGAATGGATAAAGATGTGTTACATATGTACAATGGACTGTTACTTAGCCATAAACAAGAATGCAGTAATGCCATTTGTAGCGATGTGAATGGACATAGAGATTATCATCCTAAGTGAAGTAAACCAGACAGAGAAAGACAAGTATCATATAATATCACTTTTATGTGAATCTAAAAATAAGATGCAAATAAACTTATTTACAAAACAGAAATAGACCCACAGACATAGGAAACAAACAAACCAAAGGGGAAAGTTAGAGGGAGGGATAGATTAGGAGTTTGGGATTCACATATACACCCTAGAATATATGAAGTAGGCAATACAGGAATACCTACTATATAGTATATAGCACTATTGATATTTAATATGTCAATATTTTATAACAACCTGCAAGGGAAAGGAATCTGAAAAAAGTAAGTACATTTGTATATATATCTGAATCCTTATATACCTGCAACTGGCACAACAGTGTAAATCAACTATACTTTAATTAAGAAAATAGAACCCTTCTGATGTTGCTGTGCTTCAGTAATGTTGAAAGAGTCACAGTTAGATTTTATTATTAGAAAAACTGAAGCGATTGTTACTGCTTCATATGTTACATATTTTCCTTACAGAAAAGTAGGCCACTTATCCAAGTCTGTTCATGACCTCTTTCAAATCCAGAAAATGTTGCTGTCAATTTATTTTTTGCAGGAGTCCGAAGTAAACAAGACTTTTTGCCTCTTGAGTATTCCTTGGCAGGGTGCAGAGCAATAAATCGTGTTTATTTTAGTATTGCAGGTTACCAGAAGCTGTAGGGTTATTTGAAACTTTTTAATCAAATTGGAAAAGACTCTGATGCTGCGAGGGATTGGGGGCAGGAGGAAAAGGGGACGACAGAGGATGAGATGGCTGGATGGCATCACCGACTCAATGGACGTGAGTTTGAGTGAACTCCGGGAGTTGGTGATGGACAGGGAGGCCTGGCGTGCTGCGATTCATGCGGTCTCAAGGAGTCAGACACGACTGAGCGACTGAACTGAACTGAACTGAATCACATTCATGGGTACCGTGTTTTGTAGTTGTTAGACCTCTGTGCTCAGGTATTAATGTTACTGTGAAGAGGAAAACTCTGATGCTGAATTTTCTTCCCATTTGAAAGGAATTAATCTTATCTTGGAGACGGCAATGGCAACCCACTCCAGTACTCTTGCCTGGAAAATCCCATGGGCGGAGGAGCCTGGTAGGCTGGAGTCCATGAGGTCGCTGAGTCGGACATGACTGAGCGACTTCACTTTCTCTTTTCACTTTCATGCTTTGGAGAAGGAAATGGCAACCCACTCCAGTGTTCTTGCATGGAGAATCCCAGGGACAACAGAGGCTGGTGGGCTGCCGTCTGTGGGGTTGCACAGAGTCAGACACGACTGAAGCGACTTAGCAGCAGCAGCAGCAGCAATCTTATCTTACTCCTCAAAGAATTATTTTTAAATTTAATAATTTTAATAGTATATATCTTGACATTGCTTGTCTTGAATTAATTTTACCTGTTATGGTATTCCTTTTAAATACATACAATTTAAGTTTTTTAACGTAAGAAAAATTGAAATGAATCCTAATTTTTCATATTCTTCTTCAGAAATTTCACTTAATGAGTATGCTTTGTTTTCTTTGCTGTCTTCCATAGCTGTCTTTTTCTTTCCTTTTTCTAATCTTTTTACTTCTGTTACTGTTTTTGTGTCATTTTATCCGCATGGCACTCTTCCATCCTCTGTGTTCTGTGCTTTCTGTGGTGTCTGTCGTCTTTCGTGCTCCTTGTGCTGGTTCAGGATGACTCCATCTCTTTTTCCTGTGTCTTCCCTGAATGCTCCCAGCTGCCGTTTCACCATCCCCTGTTGTCCAGCCCCATCTTCCTTGACTCCTCTCCCTGCTTTGTGGTCTTCATTCTTGGATTTGCCTTATTAATAATTCTTTCATGTTGGAATATTAGTATCATTTTCACATGTAGGGGGGCTTCCCTTGTGGTGCATCTGGTACAGAATCCGCCTGCAATGTGGGAGACCTGGGTTTGATCCCTGGGTTGGGAAGATCCCCTGAAAGACTACCCACTCCAGTGTTCCTGGAGAATTCCATGGACTGTATAGTCCATGAGGCTGCGAAGAGTCAGATACGACGGAGTGACTTTCACTTTGCTTCAATCCACTTTTTCATATGTAGGGAATTTTGCTGCTTTTTAACTTCATTTTCTGACAATTCATTGGTATGAATGGTGTGTTTATTTTTTTTTCTTTTTTTTGCTGCTTTGATCCTTGCCTCTTTTAAAAATAAACTACTTTTTTAGAACAGTTTTAGATTTGCAGAATAATTGTGAAGATAGTAGAAAGAGTTCCTATATAACCACAAGTTTCCCCCTGTTATTAACATATTACTTTAATGTGGTACATCTGTCATGATTAATGAACCAACACTAAAACACTACTATTAACTAAACCCCATACGTTATTCAGATTTCCTTATTTTTTGAATCCAGTGTCCTTTTTCTGTTCCAGGATCCTGTCCAGGATAGCATATTTCATTTTTTTTTAATTTTTAAAAATTTTTATTAGACTGTAGTTGATTTACCATGGTGTGTTAGTTTCTGCTATACAGCAAAATGAATCAGTTATACATATACATGTATCCAACTCTTTTTAAAACTCCTTTCCCATACAGATCATTACAGAGTATTGAGAAGATTTCCCTGTCCTATATAGTTGGTCCTTATTATTACGTTTTATATATACTCGTGTCTATAATAGCATATTACATTCAGTTGTCATTCTCCTTTGGCTCACCTTGTCTGTGACAGTTTCTTAGACTTCTCTTATGTTTGTCGACCTGGGTGGTTTTGAGGAGTATTGGTCAGTTATTTTGCAGACAAATCGGAATTTGTCTGATATTTTCCTCATGACTGTAGTGGGCTGTGAGTGTAGGGAGGAAGACCAAAGCGGTAACATTTCGCTTGCATCACACCACATCACCTGACTTCTCCTTGCTAATGTTGGCCTTGATCATCTGGCCAAGGGAGTGTGTTTAAGTTTCTACATTTTAACAAAAGAGTAACTTAATGTTACTCTGTCTCCCCTTTTCCATACTGTGCCCCTGGAGGGCAAAGTAGCTACACAAATTATTTGGAATTTTTCTGCTTGGGAGACTTGTCTCCTCATCTCTGTTTATTTACTTCTTTAAATACCTGCTTATATCAGTATTGGCTCATGGTCATTTATTTTATACTTTAATTATTACTTCAATTCTGCCTTATTTTATTGTCCCAGTTCTACTTTTGGCCATTGACAGCTCTTTCCGCTGGCTCCTGTGGCCCTTTGGCATAACCCTATCATTGTGGATTATTTGTTTACTTATCTGCACTCTTACTTTCTGGCATTATAAGTTACTCCAGGCTCACCTTGTGTATTTTTTGCCCCACCTTTGAGAACCTACTGTTTCTGCAAGAAGCTATGGGTCCTTCTATTGGAAACTACTATTAGAAATCAAACCCTCAAAAATGAAAATAAGTCAAGACCCTGGCACCAAGTGAGCTTCTAGTCCTTCTCAAATGACAGAAATGGAAATACACGTGTGTGCACTAACACGGGTGTGCACGTCTGTAACTGTCTCCATATGTAACTCTCCTGTCTGTGTGGAGTTGCACATGACTTTATGCTGATGTCTCCAGCTCCTACACGTTGCATCATGGGTCCTTCTAGGCTCTTTCTCTTGCGGATGTGTAGCCTTCCATTCCAGCAGTGAGAGGCCTGGCTCCCATGACTTGCCATTCATTGAACTTCATTGTTTGATTTCAGGGTGCGTGTGTAGCAGTACCAGAATTGTTCATCTGCACCCCCATTGTTGACAAGCAACTGTATCAGTGAGGCTATGATGATGATGGGCAACTGTTTTTACCCTTGGTTTCATAGCTTCTCTTCATTTCCAAAGTCACTCAGGTCAGTAACTTTCCTTCCACCCCCTTCCTTAAATAATTTTTAATGCATTTTCATATAGTAAGATTATGGTCATATTTTGCATTCTGTCCTAAGTGAATTTTTAAAAATTTGCACAAAGTTCATTCTTGGTGATGTAAAATTCTATGGATTTTGGCAAGTTCATAGTGTCATGTATCTGTCATTAAGTATGATACACAGTTTCACTGCCCTAAAAAATTCCCTCTGCCTTATTTAACCCTTGCCCCTTTCTCTTGAACTGCTGATATTTTAAAATTAATTTTTATTAGAGTAGAGTTGCCCACTGCTGTGGTAGCTTCTGCTGTACAGCAAGGTGAGTCAGCTCTATGCAACCCCTTTCTTGAATTTGCTTCCCGCCGAGGGGACCGCGGCGCTGAGCAGAGCTGCCTGTGCTGTTCAGTGGGCTCTCCCTGGTCATCTGCAGTGTATGTACATCAGTCCCGGTCTCCAAATCCTCCTGCCTCCCTCCACCCTCCTTTCCCCCTTGCTGTCCATATGTGTGTTCTCTATGTCTGTGTCTGTATTTCTGTTTTGCAAATAAGATCATCTAATTTACTACCGCTATAGTTTTGCCTTTGTAAAATGTCATCTAATTGGAAGCAAGGACTATGTCTCCTTGTCAGACTGACTTCTTTTACTTAGCAATGTGTTTTTAAGATTCTTCCATGCCTTTCTGTGGTTTGGTTTGTTTTCTTTTTCTTGTTGAGTAGTATTTCATTGTGTGAATGTGCCACGACTTTTTTTTTTTTTAATCCATTGTGGTTATGGTTGCTTCCACTTTTTGATGATTGTGAAAAAAAGATGATATATTCATGTGCAGATTTTGTGTGAACATATGTTTTCAAACCAACATGATTGCGAGATCATTTGGTAAAAGTTTGTTTAGATTGTAAAAAACTGCCAAACTGTTTTCCAGAATAGCTGTACAGTCCTCCTTTCCCGCTAGCAATGAATAAGAATTCTTGTTGCTCCATATTCTCAACAGCAATTGCTACTGTTGGATTTTCTTATTTTTAATTTTAGCATTGTAAAAATTATGGTGTAGTATCTTGTTGTTTACATCTTCAATTCTCTAATTATAAAGAATTTGAACATCTTTTAATATACATACTTTTTATCTATCTTCTTTGATGCAGTGCGTTTTCAGATCTTTTGTTCTTTTTTAAGGTGAGTTTGTTTTCTTATTGTTGAGTTTTTAGAATTCTTATTTTGCATACAAGTTCTTTTCCAGATACATATTTTGCAAACATTTTCTCCAAGTTTGTGGCTGTGTCTTTCACAGAGCAGAATAAAGACCAATTTATCCATTTTTTCCCCCCTGGGTTATGCTTTTGATGTTTTATCTAAAAAAATCACTAGCAAACTCAAGATTATCTTAATTTCCTCCTAGGTTTTCTTCCAGGGGCTATAGTTTTGCATTTTTACATTTAGATTTATGATTCATTATGAATTAATTTTTCATGAAAGATGTAAGGTCTAAGCTCCTGTTTTACATCAGGATATGACTGTTTGTTGAAAAGTGTATCCCTCCTTCACTTATTGCCTTTGCTCCTTTATCAGGTATCACTTGGCTGTATTTGTGTGGGCCTGTTTCTGGACTCGGTTCTGCTCCTTTGGTGTATGGCGTCTCCTCTTTACTTGGCCTCCCTGGTGGCTCCATGGTAAAGAATCTGCCTGCCAATGCAGGAGACATAAGAGACACAAGTTCTATCCCTGCATTGGGAGGATCCCCTGGAGAAGGAAATGGCACCCCCCTCTAGGATTCTTGCCTTGGAAATTCCACGGACAGAGGAGCTTGATGGGCTACAGGCCATGAGGTTGCGAAGAGTCAAATGTGACCGAGGACGCACATCTACCCTTTAACTGATACATCACTGGCTTAATTGCTATAGCTCTGTCATGTAGAATCTATAAATCAAGTAGACTTATATGTATAAAATTGGTAAGTCAAGAATAATTGACATGTTAACAATACTGAGGTTTACGTCCATGATCATGAACCGTTCCCTTTAGACCTTCTACTTCTTTAATCAGCTTGATAGTTTTCAGCATATAGATCCTATATTTTGTTATATTTATACCTAATTCTTTTGATATTTTGCTATTATTTGAGTGGTATGTTCTTAATATCAAATTCCAATTGTTCATTGCTGGCATAAGGAAAAGCAGTTGATTTCTGTATATTAGCTTTGTGTCCTGTGACCTTGCTACACTCACTCATTAGTCGCATGAGTTTTTTTGTTGCTGTTTTCTGGAAGGATTTTCTACATATACAATCATGTCATCTGCAAACAAGGACAGATTTATTTCTTCCTTCCCAGTCTGTATACCTTTATTTCCTTTTATTGTCTAGTTACACTAGCAAGGACTTTCAGATGAAATTCAAGAGAAGCTGTAAGGATGTTCTTTCCTTCCAGTTTCTCACCACTAAGAATGATGTTAGCTGTAGATTTTTAATAGATTTTCTTTATCACGTTGAGGGTGTTCCTCTGTTTCTGTGCATGCTCAGTCGCTCAGTCACGTCCACCTCTTTGCAACCCCATGGACTGTACCCACCCGACTCTTCTGTCCATGGAATTTTCCAGGCGAGACTATTGGAATGGGTTGCCATTTCCTCCCCCAGGAGATCTTCCCGATCCAGGGATCAAACCTGCATCTCCTGCATTTCCTAAATGGGCAGGTGGGTTCTTTTGCCACTGAACCACCTGGGAAACCTTCCTCTGTTTCCAATTGAATGAAGATTTTTGTTCTGAATGAGTATTGGATTTTGTCAATTGCCTTTCAACATCAACTGATATAATCATGTTATGTTTTTTCTTTAGAGGGTTCATTATTATGCCTTCTTGAGGAATTGATAATTTTATTATTATGTAATGCTTCTTTTATCTGTGATAATTTTTCTTGTTCTGAAGTCTGCTTTGTCTGAAATTAATATTGCTACTCCAACTTTCTTTTAATTAGTGTAATAATGGTCTGTCTTTCTCTAGCTTATATCTATCAGATCAGATCAGATCAGTCGCTCAGTTGTCTCCGACTCTTTGCGACCCTATGAACCGCAGCATGCCAGGCCTCCCTGTCCATCATCAACTCCCAGAGTTCACTCAGACTCATGTCCATCGAGTCAGTGATGCCATCCAGCCATCTCATCCTCTGTCATCCCCTTCTCCTCTTGCCCCCAATCCCTCCCAGCATCAGAGTCTTTTCCAATGAGTCAACTCTTCACATGAGCTTATATCTATGTCTATAACTATATAAAAGTAAAACCTTTATCTTTATTGAGTCTTTATATTCTACCTTTTCCCATCATATTCCTTAATATAGTAATGAAATTTATTTTAAATTTTGTCTGATAATTCTAAAATCTGTGTCATATCTGAGTCTGGCTTTGATTCTTGCTTTGTCTCTTCAGACTGTTTTCTCTTTCTTTCAGCATACCATGCAGTCTCTTGTTGAGAGTTAGATATAATATTTCAGTTAATAAGAATGGAGGTAAATGACTTTGCATGTGAGGTTTTATATTACCCTGGCTGGGAACTGGTCCACACTTCATGTTTATTATCGCTGTACCTGCCAAAGGCTTCACATTTCTCAATGTCCTGGTTATTGTCTCCCTGTTGTCTCTGGGTGACTCTAAGAACTCCCGCTGAGAGTGCATCTTGTAGCTCTTTTAGTTGATATCCATTATTACACTGGTGTCCTGTTGGTGTGGAGGTCAGGTGTAGGTGCGAGAAGCATGCTGTCATCTGTGATCACATCTCATTCTTGTAGTGAGCCCAGGTGGGCTGGTGGTAAAGAGCCTGCCTGCCAACACAGGAGACGTAAGAGACATGAGCTCGATCCCTGTGTTGGGAAGATCCTCTGGAGAAGGTAATGGCAACCACTCCAGTATTCTTGCCTGGAGAATCCCATGGATAGAGAAGCCTAGCAGGCTACAGTCCATGGAGTTGCAAGGAGCGACTTAGAAGCATGTCCGGTAACCTTGATCTTGTCAAGGTCATGGTCAAACTGTTTCTTAACTACCCACCCTCACACCTGCTGCTCAGCTCAAACAGCGGAGGGGAATGAAGGCAGAGAATGCCCTTTCCCTAGGTGGGGTTAAGCTCTGGTGATATAGTTTCCTCTGAGAATAAGCCTTTGTTACCGACAATGCTTTGGGTGTATCTTGCAAAGGTCATTTTTCATCCTTCCTCTCCCCAGAGTCCTGAGGGTCTACCTCTTGGATCTTCACTATGTGAGCCTGGTGGGGTTACTAGAGGTAAAAACTAGAAAAGGAAGGGGTCTCGTAAGATGGAGGCCCCCAAGGCTTTCTCATTCTCAAGCCAGACCACATTTAACAGTTCACTGAAACGACCGTTTATGCGTTTCTAACAGTTTATAGCTCTAGCAGCTTCTGTTCCGAGCAAGAAGATCTCAGTTCTGAGTCTCTGGGTCCCTGTTTCTCCAGGTTTCAGGGGGGTGGCAATCGCAGTTCTCTGATAGATCCGAGTTAAGCCATTAGTTTTCAGTTTGTTCAGCTTGCTTTTTCTTGTAAAAACAGTGATAATTTCTGAGCTTTTAAAATGTCATAGCTGAAACTGGAAGTCTGTTTATTCTTTTGTTGCTAGCAAATTTGAGGGACTCACGCTGTCTGGGACTAGCTGTTTTGCAGGAGGTTCCTGTACATGTGAAGTGTGGGGGTTGACTGTAGGGACAGGTGGGATCTCAGGCTTTTCTGCTTCCTCCCTTGTCGCTGCCATGATGGACTGTTTCTTGACAGGGCTCTCTGCGTAGCCTTGTTTCTCCTGGCCCTCAGAACCTAACTGGATTCCAGAATCCACCCTTCTGTTACCAAACCTGGACACCACTCTAGCGTCTTCCACCAGCTGCTGCCACCAGGACACATAGCCCTTCTCTTCCAAGACATCTCTCTTCTCTTTTCAAAAGGGGGTACTTTTGAGATTTTTCCTTTTCTGGGTTCCACTCATTAATTTTCATGCCTTTCTCCAGCAATTATGCCCTGGTATATTTAGCTTCTGTCTAAATGGGTTTCACCCAGGATGGGTTATTTGTTGATTTCTAACATTTGATACCAAAAGGCTTCCTCTATACTCTCTGTTCATCCCCACTACACTCCGGCAGCTCCCTGCTCAGGATTTGCTGGTCTCAGTTTCTCTTGGCCACGCTTACACATAATTTGGAGTTTGTGGATTTCTCTGTCTCCTCCTTTCACTGAAGATGTATTTCATGGTTTTATTTTTGTTCTCCTTGTTGCTCTATTTGGTTTCCAGGAGAAGTAGGAAGATTCAAAGCTAAGCAGTCACCATGATTCTAACCTCTGTTCCCAATTTAGAAATAAAAAGAAACATTAAGAAACAACAGGAAAGGGAACCAGAGTCCCTGTCCTGCTCTTGCAGAGCAATGTCAAGGGCTCCCCCTGGAGCGGAGCGTGAACATCCAGCTCTCAGGCTGGATCCATCCTTACTCCTGTCATCTGAAAATTGTGTGCTCCTTCCCTTCTTGTTATTGTATGCTCCTAATTGGGATTTTAGTAAATCAACAGGTAGCTATGTAAATGCAAAGTGATTTGCTCCTATTTGGAAGAATCAGGCTTTGAAAATTTCACTTTGATGAAATCCTACAGGAGAGAAGCGCAATTAAACTGGCTTTCACTCTGCCAGGGTATTTTCCTCTTCATCTGTGAAGCCTGACTGCATAAACAATTGATTGTAAAAGATTCTAAAGGTCCCCCTGTGACTCTTTCTGTTTTGTAAATATGTTCATTTGTACCATTTTTTTTTTTTAGATTCCACATAAAAGCAACATCATGTGATGTTTGTCTTCCTCTGAGTTACTTCACTTAGTATGTTAATCTCTAGGTCTGCCTGCTGCTGCTGCTGCGTCAGGTCAGTCGTGTCCGACTCTGTGCGACCCCATAGACGGCAGCGCCTATGTTGCTACAAACGGCGTTTGCAAATGGCATTTCCATGACGTGGCCTTTGTGAATGGTGCTGCCATGAACATTGAGGTGCATGTATTTTTTCAAATTATGGTTTTCTCCAGACATATGCCCAGGTGTGGGATTGCGGGATCATAGGGTAGCTCTATTTTTAGTGTTGTTTTCTTTGTTTTTAAACCTTCTTACTGTCCTCCATAGTGGCTGTACCAATTACATTCCCACCAACGGTGGAGGAAGGTTCCCTTTTCTCCACAGACTCTCCAGCACTCACTGTTTGTAGGTTTCTTGATGATGGCCGCTCTGACTGGTGTGAGGTGGCACTTCATTGTAGTTTTGATTTGCATTTCTCTAATAATGAGTGACGGTGAGCATCTGTTCATGTGCCTCTTGACCGTCTGTATGTCTTCTTGGGAGAAATGACGTCATCTATTCTTTCTCTATCAATGAACATTCATCCACGCTTTAACTCAAAGTTTAAGGTTTTAGTTATCTTTATAAACAATGCCTAGATTATACTGTTACTATTTAAGTTTAGGACCTACTAAGTTACACTAACATCCAGGATTTTTCCCAACATTAAACCTTTCATCAGGTTCCCAAATACTATTTAAATGCCACTCACATTTTTTTAAACTGGGATCTATATCACAAAAAATTAAAAAAGTCAAGTCTTTCCATTTGAGAATTCCAACTCCTGGTCATCTGTCTCAACAGGAGATCTGTGCTACAAGGAAGGGATGAGCTGTAGAAGCCAGCCTGGCCCTCTGCTTCCTTCTAACACCCACTCCCAACCATTGCCAGTCTCTGCTGATGCCATAGCTAAGCAACCTGCTGCAATTGCTTTTTTGGGTAAATTTCCTCCAACAATAACATCTTCTGGCTTCTCAAAGACCTGCTAAAGAATGATGGGCTTCATTGCGTGAGGCATCTCTGTGAGTAATAAATGGAGCTATTTTCTTTCCCTTGGGAAGCTAAATTATGCTGGTCTGTTCTCAGTAATAAACAGTGCTATGAGTCTTATTACATAGGAAGTACCTAAAACCTACTTTAGATGGTGGGTTTTATGTAAAGTGCTTATCGGGCTGCTTGAATTCTTTATTGCATTTTAGAGTCTAAACAATGTCCGTATAAAAACAGAAAATGATTTCACAGTTCTCCAGGGTCAAGGCAGGAATGTACAAATCAGAGAGGGAAAAAGCTTGAATTTAAATATAGAATGTACTGAAAATTTTTATCTTCATTTCAAGCTTAATGTAAGTTGTTAAAATATAATTTTGCTGGGTAAATATGCATGATATAATTTGTTATGTAAAAGATAACTAACTGGAAAGATTTGAACAAAATAAAATCATAAAATAGAGAATATAGGTTAGGACTTTGAAAAGTATAATTAGCTTTCAATATAAATAAAATATGTGGTTTCCTTTAGAGAGTAAAAACTCAATGTAATTTGCAAATTATTCCTGTAATAAGTCTATTTAAATGAATATAAAGTGAAGAAGTAAAGTGAAAGTCGCTCAGTCGTGTCCTACTCTTTGCAACCCCTTGGACTACACAGTTCATGGGATTCTCCAGACCAGAATACTGGAGTGGGTAGCCTTTTCCTTCTCCAGGGGATCTTCCCAACCCAGGGATCGAACCCAGGTCTCCCGCTTTGCAGGCAGATTCTTTACCAACTGAGCCACAACGGAAGCTCAAATGAATATGTTTCTACTCTATTTTCATAATGAACATATGAAGTTTTAATGAGTCACACTTTAACATTCTACAGAAATATGGAGCAATAGAGAACTGAAATGGTTATTCTTTGGGCTTCCTTGGTGGTGGCGGCTCAGCAGTAAACTACCCGCATGCCAGCGCAGTGCCTTGTACATAAGATACATGCATTGAATGCTTATTGCTTGAATCAGGGAGTGTGTGAGTGACAATTACGTAACTTAAGAAAGTGATTACTCCAGCAAGTCGGTATTGTACTCAACTCTATGTGCAGTTGCTATGGGCACAGGGAAGCCAGACAAAAAGGTGGTTTTCTGCAGAGTGCTGCTACCATCCACTATTTGCTGGAGTTTATGGTTTATTTAATCTCATCTTAGGCATTATATTCACCTGATGCATGTTTTCAGAGTACCTACTGTGTGTCAAATCCGATTCTAACTACTGTAAGTGGAACTGAAAAGCATAGCAATGGTTCCTATAGAGTTTGCAGCCTACTTAAGAGAGAGAAAGACCAGCATATGTCTGTGTATATATATCTTCATATATATATTCATAAGTATATGAATCTGGAGCATATATATGAAGTTTGTAACAATGTTTATTTCTGGAGAGTGGTCTGGAATTTGGGGTGTTGATCAAGGAAGATTTTGTCAGGAAGGTTTGAATATCTTTGATAAGAATATACTTGTGCATATTGTATAATTTAATAATTATACAATAATTAAACATTAATTTCAGAAAAAGTAGTAATATATGCTTTAAAAATATGGATTTTTTTTTGGTTAACATTTTGTCCTTCACATTTCTCCAGTATTTTATTATAAAAGTTTTCACACATATAAAGAAGTTTTTAAAAATTAAGCAGTGAACACTATCACCACCTAGATCCCACTATTAATAATTTAATATATTGGAGTGGTCTTTCTTCAGTTTTCAAGTAAAAATAAATGAAATGTTTTTCATTTTCACAAAGAACTTTATTGAACAACATGTTCACCATTTTGTTCCATTTCCTCTTGCCATTTTTCAGGCAACTTCATAATCCCATCTTCCCAAAATGTTTTATCTTTTTGAGCAAAGAATTGTTCCAGGTGCCTTTTACAGTCTTCCAGGGAATTGAAATTTTCTCCATTAAAAGAGATTTGTAAAGACCAAAATAAATTGAAATCCAAAGGAGTACGGTCTGGTGAATATGGCAGATGAATCAGAACTTCCCAGCAAAGCTCTAACTGTTTTTGCATGGTCATCAATAAACATGTGGTCTTGTGTTATCCTGAAGGAAGCTTATACATTTTCTCTTGACTAATTCCAGACACTTTTCATTGAATATTGCTTTCAGTTGGTCTAATTAGGAGCAGTACTTCTTGGAATTCCTTGTTTGATTTTCTGGAAGGAACGAGAAATCGAGGACTCCATTTCAAACCCACCATATACACAACATCGCCTTCTTTGGATAAAGATTGACCTTTGATGTGGTTGGCGATGGCCAACCACATCAGTTGCCCCATGATCTCTTCCGTTCCACATGATTGTATAGTGTCCACTTTTATTTCCCGTTACAATTTGTTTTAAAAACTGAATGTTTTCATTATGTTTCAGTAGAGAATCAAGTGGAAATATGGTCAAGAGGGTTTTTTTGCTTAACTTATGTGGGACCCAAACACCAAAGCAATTAACATGCCAAGCTGATGCAAATGATTTTCAAAGCTTGATTTGGGTATTTTGAGTATGTCAGCTATCTTCAAGTGGTATAACGTTGATTGTTCTCAATTAACGTCTTGATTTAATCGCTATCAACTTCCACTGGTCAACCAGACTGTGGAGCATTGTCCAGTGAGAAATCTCCAGCACAAAACTTAGCAAACCATCGTTGACACTTTTGATCAGTCACAGCAACTTCTCCATACACTGCACAAATCTTCCTTTGCATTTCAGTTGGGTTTTTACCTTTCTTGAAACAATAAAGCATAATATGCCAAAACTGTTGCTTTTTTCCTTCCATCTTCAATATTAAAATGGTTACACAATAATCCACCAATTTCTATGTTTTTCTAAAATGCATGCTGATATGATAGCTATCAAAACACAATCTAAGAAAATTGTTTCAAATGAAGTTAAAGACAACTAAGCACTACTAGAACCATTTTTACAAAATAACCAAATGAACTTTTTGACCAAGTCAATACTTAGCTTATCATATATCTATTTATCCAAGCCTCCATCCATCCATCAGTGCATTGTATTTTTTGATGTAGTTTCAAGTAAGTTGAGATGCCTCAATGCACTTCTCTTGAAATACTTCTGCATCCTTTTCATTGACTAGAACTCAGAATTTGTTTACAGTTCAAACGTACTTCTTGTTAACACTCTCTTGTTATTTAACAAAAAATGACTGAAATGTGAACATGAGCTCTACTTTATGATTCTATAGGTTTCCTTAGGTAATATTCAGGCAGGAACCAATAGAAGTCTGAAACAGTGATTGTTGTAACTCTTTCCCTTAGGGGATACGATAACCCTTTTCGTTACTTTACATTTAGTTCTGATTAAGCAGAGGATCCGTTGGTAGAACCGTGGTTCATTCTTCTAATGATGAATTTTCACTCCAAACTGGAAAACATAACAGGATTTGTACCAGCATCCACTGACCGGTTGGTGAGAGAGGTGGTTGCACATCCAGAAAGCGCTGCAGAGAATGACGTCTGTGCTTTGGAAATCCTGCCACACTCAGATTTGGTGGCCTTTTCAGCTGTATGAGACCCTACTAGGGTGAGGGTGGAGACCTGGTCTCTTTGTCCACAATTTTATCTCCAGAGCACAGTTCAGTGACTGGATCATTGATAAAAACATGTTAAATGAATGAATGATTGAATTAGGGCCTCATACATAGACTTAGAGGGTTATTTGTGAAGTTGATTGCTAAGCCGTGTCCAACTCTTTTGTGACCTCATGGACTGTAGTCCACCAGGCACCAATGTCCTTGAGATTCCCTGGGCAAGAGACCGGGAGTGGGTTGCCATTTCCTTCCCCAGGGGATCTTCCTGATCTAGGGATTGAACCTGGGTCTCTTGTATTGCAGGAGGTCTCCTGCATCGCAGGCAGACTCTTTACCAACTGAGCCACCAGGGAAGCCCCGGTAAACCTGAACGTCTGTAGAAAAGGCAGGGCAGTGATGGTCTACTGGCATTAGTACTTAAAGCCTTGTGTCTATCCTTACCTCCTGCCAAGATATCTTTGTACAGAGTATTATGAACAAATTTTTAATTAAATACTAAGTAACTTTAAAATAAAGACTAAACTATGAAGACCTCACCATAATTTCTGGGGAAAAATATTGGTTAGCTGTCAACAAATGTCAGAATACAATTTTATTTCCTGATACATTGTCATTTCCTTTAAATATTGTAGTCATTTAGATTGGAAATGATCTTGGTTTTGCAAAATCATATTAAAATGTCAAAAAGATATTCTGCGTGACTGAGTATTTCCATAAATGAAAACTGTACATTCTTAAATAGATTACTAAGAAAAAATAAAGTGTGAAGAGTGTGGGCTTTGAAGTCAGAAAGACTTGAGTTCCAGTCAAGATTCCCACACTGTAGTGACATTTCCTAACCTACCCACAAGGATGATGCTTCTATGACGTTGTTTTGAGAAGTACGTAAATGAAGCAAATTGCTTAGCAGAGCATCGGGGGGTAAGCACTTCATAGGTGATGGATTTCTTCTTTCGTTGAAGAGAAACACACAACAACAGTAAAAATAAATTTTTAGCATCTTTTTAGAGTGATGATTTAGTTGATTTGTTCTCAATGTTTATCAAAGTTACACATGTAAATAGGTTAAAACTATGTATTATGCGGTTTAGACCTACTACAAATATTTTTAAAAGTTTGGTTCTGTATTTGATGCCATATAAATGCAGTTGATTTTTATATATTGATTTGGCATCAGCAGCTTTGCTAAACTCCCTTAGTAATGTTAATATTAAATAAGTTGTCTGTAGATCCTTTTGGGTAGTCTGTGTACCCATCATGTTATTAATTAATAAACAACACCAGTTTTGTTTCTTATTCCTAATTCTTTAATCTGTTGTGTTGCTGTTGTTGTGTCTTGACTTCAGTTCGGCCACCGCCACTGCACAGTTGAAGAGAAGGAGTCAGTCTGTTACTGAAAGGTGGGGTCTGGCTGCTCACAGCTCAAAAGCCAATAAACAGGCTGGATTGGTGGAAAGGAAAATGTTAGTCACTCAGTCATGTCTGACTCTTTGCGACCTCATGGACTGTAGCCCACCAGGCTCTTCTGTCCACAGAATTCTCCAGGCAAGAATACTGGAGCCGGTAGCCATTTCCTTCTCCAGGAGATCTTCCTGACCCAGGGATCGAGCCTGGGTCTCCTGCATTGCAGGTGGATTCTTTACCATCTGAGCCACCAGACAAGCCCAGTGGAAAGGAAAGTTTGCCTTATTTCAGAAGCTGAAAACTGTCCAAAGGCCGACTCCCCTCACTGACAATCAGTGGGCAAGAGCTTTTAGAAGCCGAGGGAGGGGCTACGTGAAGGAGCAGCACAGTCAGCTCTGATCATCTTGAAATTGGTCATCGGTGGTCTGACCAATGTCATTTTGATTGTTTTAGGTACGACTGATCTTCAGTTCCAGGATTGGATTATTTCCATTTCTTTGAGATCAGTTCTCAGAACTGTGGAAGCTTATTATGTCATGGCTACAGTCTAGGCATCATGGAGTTAACTTCTTCTACCTGGTGGGGATTTTAGTATCTATAGGACAGCTCACAGGAGGTGGCCCAGAATATCACCGATGGCTCTATGCTTAATGACTACATTACCACTGTTTGGTCTCCTTTGACAGTTTCCCTTTGTTTCTGCATGTTCTCACTGTTCTGATTAAACTTATTGAATCAGAGTTACCTCTACCTGTAACTCTGAAAGAGGGCATGGGAGGCGGGGAGTCAGCAAGGACCACAGGGCCTGCTCTGTTTCAGTTCTTGCCGTGCTTCCTGTTTCAGAGAAAAGCCTTTCAACTTTACGATGTTAGCTATAGGGGTTTTTAAAAATTTATATTGGAGTATAGTTGATTTACAATATTGTGTTAGTTTCAGGTGTACAGCAAAGTGATTCAGTTATATATATATTTTTTTCCAGATAATTTTCCTATGGAGATTATACAGATTGTTGAGAAGAGTTGCCTGTGCTCTACAGTAGGTGCTTGTTGATTGTCTATTTTGTATATCGTTATGTGTTTATCTTAGTCCCAAACTTCTTATTTAAGCCTCTCCCCAACATTTCCCCGTGGATGACCATGAATTTGTTTTCTAGGTCTATGAGTCTGTTTCAGCTTTGTAAATAAGTTCATTTATATCATTTTTTTATATTCCACATGTAAGTAAATTGTATATTTATCTTTGTCCCACTTCATTTAGTATGATAATCTCTAGGTCCATACTGTTGCAACAAATGGCAATATTTCATTCTTTTTTATGGCTGAGTAATATTCCAGTAAATTATGTATGATAAACATATGACAAATCTAGACAGTGTATTACAAAGCAAAGAGATCACTGTGTGACAAGGTCCATATAGTCTTATGGCTTTTCCAGTATCATGTACACGTGTGGGAGCTGGACCATAAAGAAGGGTGGGTGCAAAAGAACTGATGCTTTCACAGTGTGGTGCTGGAGAAGACTCTTGAGAGTCCCTTGGACAGCAAGGAGATCAAACCAGGCAATCCTGAAGGAAATCAGTCCTGAATATTCATTGAAAGGACTGATGCTGAAGCTGAAGATAAATACTTTGCCCACCTGATGCAAAGAGACAACTCATTGGAAAAGACCCTGATTCTGGGAAAGATTGAGGGCTCGAGGAGAAGCGGGTGACAGAGGATGAGATGGTTGGATGGGATTCCTGACTCAATGGACATGCGTTTGAGCAAACTCAGGGAGATATTGAAGGATAGGGAAGCCTGGCATGCTGCAGTCCATTGGGTCACAAAGGGTCAGACACAACTTAGTGACTGAATAACAACGATTTATATAGGTACCAAATCTTTATCCATAGCTATAGGGTTTATTTTGGGAGGAGGAATAACTACCTTTTATCATATTACAGAAATTTTATTACATTCTCCAACTACTTAACACATTTTTCATAAATGGATATTATATTTTATCAAATACTTTTTTGGTATCCATTGAGATAATCATATATTTGTTTTTTCAAGACTTTGTTATTAATGTAAAGTATCAAGTTGATGTTAATGTATTAAGCTGCACATGGATACTCTGTTATTAAAATAATTTTGTGTATCTGAAATGAACTCAACTTGGTCATGATAGTTTGTTTTTCATATATTGATGGATTCTGTTAACTATCATTGAGCCTGGAGGTTTTGCCTTTATGGTTGTGGATGAGATTGGTCTGTGGTTTTCCTTTCTCATTCTATATGGGTTTTTGGTATCAAGATTTTGCTACATCATAAAATGAATTGGTTTGCATTTCACTGATAATGAGTGATGTTGAGCATCTTTTCCCAGAGGGATGGTATGGGGAAGGAGGAGGGAGGAAGGTTCAGGATGGGGAACATGTGTATACCTGTGGCAGATTCATGTTGATATATGGCAAAACCAATACAATATTGTAAAGTTAAAAAATAAAATAAAAAAAATGAATTGGTGACTATCATTCCCTCTCTTTCTAGTCTCTGGGATGAATGTGATTTCCTCCTCCGATGTTTGGCAGCATTTTCTGGTATAGACATTAGGGACCTAGGGTTGTTTGTGCTTGCTTGTTGTGTGTGTGTGGTGCTCGTGGTTTAGCCGCTAAGTCATGTCCAACTCTTACGACCCCATGGACAGAGGAGCCTGGCAGGCAGGCTACAGTCCATGGGATTCTCCAGGCAAGAATACTGGCGTGGCTTGCCATTTCCTTCTCCAGGGGACCTTCCTGACCCAGGAACTGAACCCAGGTATCCTGCTTTGTAGGCAGATTCCTTACCAACTGAGCTACAAGGGAAGCCCTTGTATGTGTGCGTGTGTGGGGTCATTTATTTATAGATTGATTTTAATGGTTTTATGATTAATCAAGTTTTGAATTTTTTATAAAATATAATTTTTTAGAAACTTGAAAATTTCATATAATATTTCAATTTTTTAGCATAAAAGTTAAGAATGTGTTACTTTACCGATGTTTGGAGGATCTGTAATTATTTGTCATTACTGCTATTGGTTATTTGTGTTTTTCTCCTGTTCCTGATTGGTCTTGTCCCAAGTATAGAAATTTTGTTAGTCTTTTCATGAAGAAAATTTTGGCTTTGTTGATCTTCTTTATTCTGTTTTCTGTTTTGTTGCTTTCTGCTTTTATAGTTATCATTTCTTTTTCCTCCATTCTTATGCTTTAATATATTATTCCTGAAACTTCTTGAAGTCGATGAATAGATCTATGCTGAGCTCTTGATGTTCAGATTTTCCCCCCCATCTCTTTTCCTTTCAGTATCTCTTAAAACAGTGGTTTTCAACCTGAAGCCATTTGGCCATATCTCAGGAAACATTTAGCGCTATCTGGAGACATTTTAGGGGGAAAGTGCTACTACCCTTTAGTAAGTAAAAGCAAAGTTCAGTTCAGTTCAGTTCAGTTGCTCAGTTGTGTCCTACTCTGCGACCCCATGGACTGCAGCACGCCAGACTTCCCTGTCCATCACCAGCTCCCAGAGCTTACTCAAACTCATGTTCATAGAGTAGGTGATGCCATCCAACCAGCTCATGCTCTGTCATCCCCTTCTCCTCCTGCCTTCAATCTTTCCCAGCAAGGAAACTCAACCTTTTCATTGAGCTTCCTTGTCTAATTCAATGAAACTATGAGCCATGCCATGTAGGGCCACCCAAGGCGGATGGGATTGTGGTGGAGAGTTATGACAAGACGTGGTCCACTGGAGAAGGAAACCGGTAATAGCAAAGAATGCTGCTAAATGTCCTGCACAGTCCAGCCCTCACTACAAGAAACTATCCAGCAGTGTGGAGGTTGAGAAAATCTCTTTCAGAGCATTTTTAATGTTTGCAATGTAGCATTTTGCTGTGATTCAGTGAAAAATACTTTCTAATTTCCATTTTGATTACTTCTTTAACCATTTGTAATTTATACACTTTAAGCTCTAATTTATAACCAGATGGGCATTTTCTCCTTCTCTTTTTAACCTGAGTGAAGCTTTTAATTTCTGGCTTCAGTGAATTGTGATCAGAAAACATTGTCTGTATGTTTTCAACCCTTTGAAATATCTTGAGACATGTTTTGTGGCCCAGTAAATGATCAACTGAGTACATGTTCATTTCATCTCTGAAAGAAAATGTTTCTATGGTTGCTTGGTGAAATGCTCCTTACATATTAAGTTAATTTGGTTTATGATTAAATTATTGATATTTTTGGTGCATGTTTGACAAATTATGGAAAAATGTTTTAAAATATTCTGATGATTGTGCAGTTATTTACTATATCATTGTGTTTCTCACAGATTTCCCTTTATATTTTTCTAAATGGAGTTTAGGTAAAATACAGGTTTGTTATCTTTGCTGAAAAATTGTTGTGAAGAGACCATGAAAAATTATCTGTTGATCCTGAAAAATGTTCTTTTTTTTAACCTTAGAGATTATTTTTCTCGTATTAGCAAAACTATACTTGTGCTTTTGTTAAGTGTTTATATTATGTATCTTTTCTGCTTTATTGAGTATGCCAAAGCCTTTGACTGTGGGGACCACAATAAACTCTGGGAAATTCTGAAAGAGATGGGAATACCAGACCACCTGACCTGCCTCTTGAAAAACCTATATGCAGGTCAGGAAGCAACAGTTAGAACTGGACATGGAACAACGGACTGGTTCCAAATAGGAAAAGGAGTACGTCAAGGCTGTATATTGTCACCCTGTTTATTTAACTTCTATGCAGAGTACATCATGAGAAATGCTGGACTGGAAGAAACACAAGCTGGAATGAAGATTGGTGGGAAAAATATCAATAACCTCAGATATGCAGATGACACCACCCTTATGGCAGAAAGTGAAGAGGAACTCAAAAGCCTCTTGATGAAAGTGAAAGTGGAGAGTGAAAAAGTTGGCTTAAAGCTCAACATTCAGAAAACGAAGATCATGGCATCTGGTCCCATCACTTCATGGGAAATAGATGGGGAAACAGTGGAAACAGTGTCAGACTTTATTTTTTGGGGCTCCAAAATCACTGCAGATGGTGATTGCAGCCATGAAATTAAAAGACCCTTACTCCTTGGAAGGAAAGTTATGACCAACCTAGATAGCATATTCAAAAGCAGAGACATTACTTTGCCAACAAAGGTCCGTCTAGTCAAGGCTGTGGTTTTTCTGGTGGTCATGTATGGATGTGAGAGTTGGACTGTGAAGAAGGCTGAGCGCTGAAGAATTGATGCTTTTGAACTGTGGTGTTGGAGAAGACTCTTGAGAGTCCCTTGGACTGCAAGGAGATCCAACCAGTCCATTCTGAAGGAGATCAGCCCTGGGAGTTCTTTGGAAGGAATGATGCTAAAGCTGAAACTCCAGTACTTTGGCTACCTCATGCGAAGAGTTGACTCATTGGAAAAGACTCTGATGCTGGGAGGTATTGGGGGCAAGAGGAGAAGGGGTCAACAGAGGATGAGATGGCTGGATGGCATCACTGACTCGATGGACGTGAGTCTGGGTGAACTCCAGGAGTTGGTGATGGACAGGGAGGCCTGGTGTGCTGCGATTCATGGGGTTGCAAAGAGTCAGACACTACTGAGCAACTGATCTGATCTGATCTGATCTTTTTCCTTTGTTTTACTTTTAACCTTTATGAATCTTTACATTTTAGGCATCTCAAATAATGCTACTGAGAGACACACACACACAAACACACACAAGTGTAACAGATTTTGTCTATACTCCTTATGATGTAATTAGTGAAGTATTTGGGTTAATATCAACTGTGTTACTATTTGCTTTCTATTGTCACACTTGTTCTATGTTTTTGTTTTAATTTAGATTTTGCCTTTCCCTGTTCTTTTGGATTGGTGATTTTTAATTTTTTCTATTTTCCCCTTTATTAACTTGGAAATTAAACATTTTCTCATTCTTTCAGTAGTTACTCAAAAAAAAAATACAACTTGCACCCTTTATTAATCAACCCATTGTTAATTTGTTCTTCAGACAATAGAAAGACCTTGGAATTCTTTAATTTCATTTTCCTTTCTCCTGACTTACAATGCTGTTATTATTGTGTATTTTTAATTCTTTCTATATTTTGGACAAGCCCCATTCTTATTACTATTAACATCATCACATTTTATATGGTTTATTGATATATTCACCAATTTTTGATTCTTTGTTCCTCCCTGTATCACCTATTTTTAATCTATATTAATATTTCCTTCTGCTCTATTTTTATTTTTAATTTTGCAGCTTTTTTCACCTTCTGTTTTCTTTTTTTTTTAATTTATTTATTTTAATTGGAGGCTAATTACTTTACAATATTGTATTGGTTTTGCCATACATCAACAAGAATCTGCCACGGGTGTACACGTGTTCCTGATCCTGAACCCACCTCCCACCTTCCTCCCTGTACCATCCCTCTGGGTCATCCCAGTGCACCAGCCCCAAGCATCCTGTATCCTACATTGAACCTGGACTGGTGATTCGTTTCATATATGATATTATACATGTTTCAATGCCATTCTCCCAAATCATCCCACCCTCTCCTACAGAGTCCAAAAGACTGTTCTATACATCTGTGTCTCTTTTGCTGTCTCGCATACAGGGTTATCGTTACCATCTTTCTAAATTCCATATATATGCATTAGTGCCGGGAGCCGGCGAGAGGCACTCCACTCGTGACAAAGGTCATGAGGAAGGAGGCTCGGCATACGCAAAGGCGGGATCGAGCCTCGTGAGTGCCCCCGGATATTCTCGAGCATCTACCCCCCAAAAAAACCAGTCTGCCTACTTTATTGCTTTCTGCTCTCACCTCTGACTTTACTGGGGGCTGTCCCCCAGCACCATCTCGCTCTCTCTGACAAAGAGTTAACTTACAGCTCCAATTAATAAAGTTCCTGGGCATTAGGAGTGTTTAAATCCAAACCCCTCAGATAGCTCTCTAACTCGCCTGACAAGTTTACCCGGACTCCTACAGCTGTGCATACGATTGTTTACAGTCTCCCAGCCTCGAGAGGCACGGGAAGCTTAAGATATTCAAATAGCTTAGAGCCTCTCAGAGAGTTAGAAACTGTCAGAATAAAACTAGTAAAAGATTTCATTGATGAGCCAATGCTTGCTGCCAAGTTTCCACATCCCCTGTATTGTATCCTTGAATGTGTATTAATTAATATAGTTGGTATGTAGAAAAGATAAGTAGTGGCCTTGGTGTTAGCAACTTTAGACCCTTAAGGTAATAAATTCTTTCCTTTGTTGTAAACCCATTACACCTCTGCCCTATAGGAATGCAATTTTATCTAACACCTTCGGAAGATAGCGCCAAACCTTAAAATAATTACTCTTAGAGAAAATAAGTCTTACGGTTGACAAACCTTTGTCAAGAGTCATAAAATGTTAATAGGCCTTCTGGCCAGAAGATGATGTAAATCACCTAAACCATTTGTATATG